>NC_138884.1:147379126-148065499 GCF_965194825.1 Balaenoptera physalus
TGGCCTCGCTTCTGGGGTGCAGCGGGGAGAGCCCCTGGGGAGGAGGCCATTTTTGCAGCACGGTAGGGGTCCTACATGCTTTGCCGGGGGTCTGCCTACGTGTCACCCTCCAGGGCAGCATCGTGCAAAGACCTCGGGCTCAGGAGCCAGACACACAAGAATCCGGTCCTGGCTCCAGGCCTGTCCAGCTGTGCTGAGTGACACGACCTCAGCTGTGATGTCTGTAAAATCGGAATAATCCTGTCTGTGCCTTCACCCATTCTCCCTCTGCCTGGAATGCCGGCCCTTCCTCCTCTGCCCACGTAACCCCTACTCACTCCCCAGACCTGGGCTTGAGTGTCAGCTCCTCCAGGAAGTCTCTCCTGACTGCACCCGTCACCCCAGGCTCCCAGACCCGCAAGCCTCCTTTCCGTGGTGTAAATACACCACGGCCAGTTTCAAGCTTCCAACGTGACGCCCCTGAATGCAGAGCTGGAAAGAGACGCCCGGGGGCACATTGTCACAGATTGTTCCTCCCGCACACAGATGCAGTAGCGGTTAAGTAACCTGGAGAGCACAGATGGTAGTGAAATGTAGTCGAGAGATTAGGGAGCAGGGAGTGCTGAGTATTTATCACCTTTGCTTTAAATGTAATCTTCATAATCATAAGTTTACATCATTTGTTTTTCAGTAATGGCTGGTTTAACAACCAGCGTGGGAAATTCCTGAAACTATAACAACAGGGGCAGCTCTAGCAGCCCCTGATCTCTGAGCGAGCCGCATGCACTAGAGGTCCCTCCGTAATGAGCACCCCCGGGGAAGGGACAGGGCCTGGGACCCTGCCTGGGGCGCTCCTGGGCGGTAGGGTGAGCGGAGAGAAGGGAGGGGAAGGGCTGGTCCTAGGCAGGCGCTCTGCTCTCTCCTCATTCAGGAGCCGGGATGCAGAAATAAACCAGAGCAGGTGCGCCCACCCCACAGAGATCTCACACCTGCCAGGCAGGTGGGTCAGAGCACAGTTAAGTCCATGCGAGGGCCTGGGACCTGGAGGCCTTGATGCCTTGTGAAGCATTGATGACATGCCACCAGCATCTTACAGCCAGAGGTAGTTTTCTGAGGGGCGTGATCTGACTTAACCCTGTAACCTGGCTTCATCGCCAAGGGCTCCCTGAATACAGGAATCAGTAACGGCCACTAACCTCTGCTCGCAGCAAGGGCTCATCAAGGGACAGCAGCCGGGAACCCAGGGCACACACGGCTCTGTGCCAGATGCACACGCGCACTCACACCCAGGGAGGCAACGAGTGTGGGAGCTGGTGGTGCCCAGAGGACGTGGACCAGGCCACAGACGGGGACATCTCCCGTGTCACCCAGCCTGCAAGTTACACATTAGAACTCGGACCTTCTGGCCAGGGGTCCAGGGCTCTTTCTGAGAAGCTGCCGTCTGCTGCTCCTTGAGACCACCGTGCCGTTCAGACCAGCAGGTCCACGCAGCTGGGGGGCTACCCCTCCCCTTGGCAGACGGGCCCACGGAGGCCTGTCTACCTGGAAGCCGGGCCATCCATTCTGTCCCTCTGTGGCAGAAAGCCCCACTTTTTCTGGGTCACGGACCCTCCGAAACGACGACGCAGTGGCCCATTTTGGTAGAATCACACACACTCATACACGCAGAGTCTGAGTCCAGGAGGCCTACTCGGGGATCCCAGTTCGGACCCTGAACCCCGCCATTCTCCTGCACTGATGGAGGACCACTGGCCAGGCTCGGGAAGGGACTTTATGAGAGCTGCTGCCATCCTCACCTGCCCTGAGATTCTAGTTTTCATTTTACGACCTCAGGAAACCCAGGCTCAGAGAGGTCCCATGCCTCGCCCGAGGACATGCAGCCTGGGCACCAGGCCAGGTGGCTCGAGAGCCCGGGCCCTTCCCTCAGCCCTGACTTCCTGCCCCCTGATGCAGCTTCTGGAAGCGTCCGGGGCTTTGTGGTGGAGGCCCTCGGCCTGTGCTCCCCCTGCTCTGCAGGGTACCCCAGGCTAGCCGCCACCCTGCTGGGATTGGCCTGCCTCGATTTCCCTGCAGGGCATTCCCAGTACCCCCTGCCCACCTCACCAAGTTCAGCTGTCCCACGCCAGCCCACCGGCCACTGCCAGGCCCCCTGCTCCAACGGGGGCTGATGGGGTGGGCTCAGGCCCCAGACCCGCTCAGCCTGCGAATCCTGGACCGGCAAGGGCCCACGTTTCTTCTGAGGCCTGGGTCCCACGGTGCCTCCCTGCCCCATCACACTGTACAAGGAGGCCCTGTCTGCAGACAGGAGGCCCTGTCTCACCGTGTCCTTGCCCACCTCTTCCACCACCGTTCTGCTCCATGGTGGGCACCTACGGGTTCTGGAACATGCCAGGCTCTTTGCCACCCAGAGCCTACAATGCTCTCCCTCCACTTCACACAGCAGCTCCTCCTTCTACAGGTACCAGTTCAAATGTCCCCCTCCTCCAGAGAGCCCTCCCAGATTGCACTAGCCAAGCGAGCAGGCCCCGGGCCATGCGTGTCCCTCAGTACGGAGTCACTGCTGATCTCATCTGGTTCTCAGCTACGTTAGGGCAGGATGGGCCTGTCTGCCATCCTCATCCAGGGACAATCTGTGCTCTTTCCATCCCTGAATCTAAATCTGTGCTCTCACCTTGCCGGCCACACTGCCTCCCAGCTTCCTCTCTCCTCCTTCAGAGCCCATTCCACTTGCCTGCCCTACTCTGCACTGCGTCTCCCTCCTTCCTCCCCACCCTCCGCCCCTAAGTCCCTGCCACTTGGCCTGGCCTTGGAGGACTGCTCCTGTTTGTTCTCCGTGCCTCTCCTGGGAGGCCCTAGGGTCCCAGAGGCTGCGGCAGACCCATCTCCCAGACACACCCAGTGGCTGGGAACCCACACTTCACCATCAGTCTGTCAGGTTCTTATCAGACCGGTCGGATGAGTCTAAACAAAGGACGTATTCTTTAACTGCAGGACCTTATTTTTCAGGCACATTCCTACAACTTGGGCTTTTCCTGCTTGAGCAAACTCAGGTGTGCATTTAGCCTCAGGGTCTGGCAGAGGTGGCCCCAGAGGAGCCGCTCAGCCTTGCCTCTGCTGAGCATTCAGAAAGGAGGACCCTGGGGACTCGCCTGGACACACCCTCCTTCCAAACCTGTTCAGCCGGCAGCCTTTGCTCTCTGCATGAGTCAGCCTGGCCAGGCCCTGGTGCCCGGCTGTTTGGCCAAACACTAGTCTAGGGGTGGCTGGGAAGGTATTCCGTCAATGTGGTCATGCCTACAATCAGCCTTTAAGTGAAGATGACCCTCCATAATGTGGTGGCCTCATTCACTCCGTTGGGGCAATCACTGAGGGCTTCCTGGAGAAGGAGAAATTCTGCTTCTAAGTGTCAGCTCCTGCCTGAGTGTCCATCCAGCCTGCTGCTGGCCTGCCCTGCGGATTCCACACTTGCTAGCCCCATGGGAAGCCAATTTCTTAAATTAAATTTCTTAATACATATCTATGTCCATATCTGTCTGTCCGTCTGTCTACCTGTCTCCTGTTGGTTCTGATTCTCCGGAGGGCCCTGGCTGATACACCTTCCTACCTAAGGAGCCGAATGTGTGCTCTGGGAGGTTGGGGCAAGGAAGGGTGATTAGAAATTCACTTTTAATACTGTAATTAATCCAGGAAGATGCACAGCACAGTGGCCCTGTGTGACTACTTAGCCGGAACCCCAGGTCTGTCCCCCAGAAGCCAAGGGCCTGGGGAGGTCCTCCAGCTCCCCCACCCCCACCCCTTCCCACCAAGGCCTCCTCTGCAGCTGCTGCACCGACTTGTGAAAACCAAGTACAGGAACGTGTCAAGTGCTTGGAACAGCCTAGTGATCAAGTGCTTGTAAATAAGCCAAATCTGATAAATTCTCAAACATCCTGTTTTTACCCCATATCGGGCATCAAGGAGGGACCTCTGTTCTCCTGGCGGCCAAGCCTGTGGCTGATCCTACCTCCATTCACAGCCAGCCACCTTGCTCTTCCACTAACTTCTTAGTAATCATTGTTTGGCCAGCCCATAGCACCCCATCCCCGTGGAAACCTTCTTCTAATCCATACTGGCCTACTCGGTTCCCAGGTTGGTAAACTGGGGGTGACATGGACAAAATAATTGAAACCGTGTGCACATCACACCTGCCTGGGGCTCGCTCACGGCAGGTGCTCATGGCTACTTCTGAACAACTGAATAGATGCTCAAACCACCCAGCAGGACAGGCAACAGCGATGTCATCTGACAGGTAAGGGTCAGGCTCAGAGTGGTTAAGTAACTGGTCCGCGGTCACACAGCTAGACATTATGGAGACTGGATTCACACCGAGGTCATCCCGACCCTAAGTGCTCTCTCCCCCCACCAGGATGCCACCTTTGGATGGCAAGAGGCTGATGAACGAGCAAAATGGCCACGTCTTTCGGCAAATGCCGGGCAGCCGGGCAGAGGTTTGCAGGAGTGGCCTCAGGTAAGAGGACACTTGAGTCTGCCCGGGGCAGGTAAGGCTCTTCCCCCTCAGAGTGGAAGCTCCTGGCACAGCCAAACGCAGGAAGGATCTGAGACCCTCCAAGGCATGAGGTCCTTGGGTGCCAGGGGTAGGCGTTGGGACCCAGACCCCCCCAGGACAGAAAGTGCTGGATCTCAGGGATGGTGTAAAACTGGCCCCGGACGGGTCTCCCTGGGAAGCCTGACCTGGCTCTGCGCATTGGGATCACACGATTCATCTGACTGCCTTCTATGTGACAGCGCTTCCAGAGCGGCGGAGGACTGCCACTCTCCTTCCTAACACCTCCATGAGTCACCAACCTTTACTGAGCACCTACTGTGGGCCACCAGGTGCCTATATGGCGCCTTTCTCTTTGTCAGGCTGAGCATCCTGAATTCCCTTGTCTGTGCCTCACAGGCCAGAGCGACAAACGTCATCAGAACCTGGGTTCGTCCTGCTGCACCGAGTGACCGCCACTTACCCAGCACCCCATCCCGACAGCCCGGAGTCACGCCAGGCGTGCCCCTGCCCCTCCCACTTTGACCTCCGAAATAGGGCCTGAACGTACCCGCTTCTCACCTCCGCACTGCCACCGCCCTGTCCAAGATGCCATCATGTCTTGCCCGGACAACCCAACCGCCTCCAAAATGGTCTCCCTGCATCCACACAGCCAATTTAGGCTTCACAGGGCAGCCTCGGGCGCTGTTTTACTTACGTAATCAGGTCGTCCTGCCGTGTAAAAGCCTTGCCTTTCCTAGAAACCAAACTGCTTATCGTGGCTCAGGGCCCTATGAGGCCTGGCCCCTCCTGCCCATCACCCGCTCAAGCACAGCTAGTTCCTTCTCAAACAGGCTACGCTGCCTCCTGCCCCAGGGCCTTTGCACCTGCTGTGTCCTCTTCCTGGAATTCTCTTCCTACCTGCCATGACTCACCTTACGTGCAAGTGCACGTGCACACACACACACACACACACACACACATGCAGGCACACTTACTGCACCCAGTTAACTTTTACCCCCTTTCAAATGCTCACAGGCCCACCTTCCTCTCCTTTAGAGCCCTTATTTTGGTGTATAACTTCACACACTCATCTGGGTCATCCGTTGATTGACGTCTACCTCCCATCAGGCGGCGTCTACGGGCAGAGCTCATGCTGGTTTCTGCTCATTGTGCGTCCTTAGGGCCCAGCTCAGTGCCTGGCACGTGTTCACCAAACCACTGAGACTCAGCCAAACACTCTGGCGGTAAAGGATGGATAACAAGCCTTGACCATTCGACGGACAGAGTGGTCCTCCTTCCAGGGACCAACCCTACAGAGGTGTGTGGGCACCACCAGCTGTCTGCCCACGTCCATCTTCTCCCCTTGCTGGGCACACGGCAGACCCGCAGCTTTGCCATGTGACCGAGCCCCAGCCAACGGCCTGTCACTCCACAGCCTGGCCCCTGGGACCCTCCCCTGTGTGGAACTGAAGCCGAGCAGGACACTGTGGGGCTCCTGGGCACGGAAGCCTTTCTGTGCCCCCCGTTTCTTGTTTGTAGGGATCGACTCCAGCCTCCATGACCTTCCCTGAGTTCCAAAGGGCAGATTCGAACAGTTGCTAATCAGGGAAGGGACGGGATGCAGAGACAAGGGAAGAACCGCCAAGAAACGATAGTGCAGCCCTGGGGCAGCGTCCTGGTTCCACCTCAAGGAATACACATAACAATATATTTTGAGCTCTTTATCGAACTAGAACCCCAATAAACGGAAGATGTCAGTATTCTTCACTCCAGAAAAGACCACCTGAGGCCAGATTAAAGGAGTGCAGGCCCTGCACACACCCTAATCTTATCAGCAATCCCCCACCTTGAACCATTGCTAGAAAACTCCTCATCAAATCCACCCAGGTTGGGACATACAGTTTTTCGGGGCAGGAGCCTGCTGTGGCTCCCTTTGCCTGGAAAAGCAATAAAGCTATTTTTTTCTACTTCACCCAAAACTCTGTCTCCGAGGTTCAATTCGGCACCAGTGCACAGAGGCCAAGTTTTGGCATCAGAACGGGACGCGGGACCACCACGCAGCCATCTAAAAGGACGGGCAGATCCCCATGAATTGGCATGGAAAAATGTTCACATAAAATTTCAGAGAGAAAAAGCAGATGTCAAACTGCATAAACAGTACGAGGCTACTTATCCAAAAGAGAATTCAGTTATCTCTGGGTATTTGTGCAAAAAAAGAGATTTCCGGAAGCATGTCCGCCCCGGAGCTAACAGGAGTTTTGACTCGGTAGGGGAATTCCATGTAATGTTTACGTTCTTCTTTGTGTTTTTCTGGACTTTTACAAGAGTTATGAATTGTTTTTATATTAAAAATAAAGCTCTCTGCCCTGAAATAAAAACATTGGTGTCCCTTCCTCTCCTGCTGGGATGGAGGCCCTCCTGAGCCCCTCCGGAGCCCCTCCTGGCTCACACCCCAGCTCCAGACCCTGAAGGCTGTGGGACGTGCCCCGTTTGTGATAACGCTTCCAATTTGCCTCCTGGCTTGACTGAGATCAGGAAGAGAATGATTACAGAGGGACGCACCCTTGGGTGTGTTCTTGGAGATTTGGGTGATTAAACCCATTACCCCGTCCTCCAAGGTTTTTTTTTTTAAAAGGGAAACACTTACATGTATTAACCACTTGATATTTTGCACCTTCACTCTGTACTGTAGCAAAATAAGGGGTGGGGTATGGGAGTTGGTTAAAGTGAACCCCAGACCCAAGAGGGAAGCAGCAAGTCCCAAGGGGCGGGTGGCCCCGAGGCTGCTGCTGTGTCAGGAGCTGGAGCGCCAGGCACCCCAACCCCACGCCCCGCGGTGGGAGTCAGGAGCCCTCAGGGCACCCACGCTTAAGGAACAAACATGCAGAACAATGGGAGCCCTTCAGGCGGGTCCTGACTGAGTCACCCAGCAGCGCAAGCCTCCTGCTTTACAGCAGTGGGACACGACCACACCCTTCACAAGGGCTCAACTTCAGCAGGAGCCAAAGAGTGTGTCCCCTGCAGAGGCAGCGGGGATGGTCACGGGTGAGGCCCAGGAAGAGGCTGCCTAGGACCTCGCCTTCCAGAGCACCGGGCAGGCATCCCTTAAGCTTGATTCGGGGCCTGCTCTGAGCACCTCCACGTGCTCCCCCTGCCCCCCACTCACACCCCAGCTTCCGAGCCGGTCCGGCCGCCCCACCCCCAGCCCCGGGAGTGACCCGCACTCGTCCTAACGGGTCAGAACATTCCAGTCGTCCTTCCTCTTCTACGGGGTGAGGTCCAAATGTCCTGCTAAGTGGCCAGCCTCCTGAGCAAAGGCCCTGGGGTCGTTCGGCTCTGTGGTCCTTTGCTGGCAAGATGCCGCCCACACCCTGGGGAGTCCAAGACTCAGCGGGTGGGCTGCACTGCCTGACCATAGCGTCCACGGGCTTGCTGGCCGTGAGGCTCCTCCCCGCCAGCTCAGCTCCCCACCTCCCTGCAGCCAAGCCCTTGCTGCTGTGTGAGCCCACCATCATCCTCCCTGTCTCTAGGTCCCAGGTCCCAGAGTCCCTCTAGGAACCCCCACCCCCACCCCGAGTCTCTTCCCTGCAGACTCTGAGCCCCGGGGGAGGGGAGGTGAACATCTGTCCATCAGTCAGGCCAACACACACAGAGGAAACATTCAAGAGATGGAAGGAGGGAATCTGGGTCTGGAGACATGACTAAGCCCCACCCTAAGGGACCCGTCAGTCGTACGAGCTGGCAATTCCCCTTTAGCTTAAACCACTTCGGGTCAAGTTCCTACTATTGCAACAGAGAAGTCAAAATGGACACGCCTCCCCCGACTGCTGCGGCCACACCGGCGTCCCTGTCCCCTCCTTGCCACCACTACCCCGTACCCTGGGCGAGGGGCTTTATGTGACCTCTCGTGGCTACAGCCACCCACCCAGTGCTTATCAATATCCTCATCTTAAAGGGCGGAGATCAGGGCGCCAGAGCATCTGTCTGGACCACCTGAGACGGCACTTCCTTACAGATCTGCCTGCTCTCCACTCAGATTGGCTCCCAACCGGCAGCCCTCCGGAGCGCCGGGGCACTGCTGGTGCCCCTCAACCACAACCACGCCCCTACAGCTCCCTCCCAGCAGCCACCTGAGCCCCCGCCCACACAGGCAGCAGGGCAGGGGCTGGTGCTGACCGGACACACTCTGCCTCAGGTGTTCCCAGCCCCGGGGCACAGGTGGGGCGGGTGGCCCTGGGCCTTCAGGAGCCTCCAGACCCCTCACCCCAGTGAAACCTTCCTGACATGGCTCGGGAGGTGAAGTCCATTGCTGGCCATTGATTTCCTTGTGGGAGCACAGTGAGGAGGGATGAAGTACGCACTCTGGCCACTTGGGACCGTGGCTCGTGGTGGGGCCCAGTCAACAGATGTCTGTGCCCTTGACCTGCGGGTCTTTTAAACATACACTTGCTCCCAGAGCTCAGTATTATTCAAGATCGGGGCAAGAGTGGTCAAACGGGAAGCCATGAATTGGGCCGATTTTCCGAATATCAGCGCTCGGGGAAGAGGCGAATGTTACCCAGTTAAGCACAGTGACGAAGGCTTCCCTGCCCCAAACCGCAAGCAGCTGTGCCCCGCTTTGCACAGCCATCTTTGTTGGGTACATGACCACGTTCTCCGGTCTTTGAAACAACGAGGGACCTTGACTCCAAGCCCATCGCCGGGCACTGCGCGGTCACCACGGGGACCTTGGGGGCGATGAACGTCGACTTTGTGGACGTCAAGGCAGCTGCAGAGACTCGCTCGGCAGATGTGACCCTCCACCCCTGGGGCCCCCCTCACCTCCAGTCTCGTCCGGTCCACGTCTTTGGGCAGCTTCACGCGGATTCGGTTTGTGACGATGAGGGCGTCATAAGGATAGATCTGCGGGGAGAAGAAAGTCCGGGTTCACTCAGGAAGCAAGCATGTGCGGGGACAAAAGAGCCGAGCCCGAGGCCAGCAGAGAGGTACATACTGCATCTGACACACACATTTCGCAGGGAAATGTCTGCTTTTCACAGGGAAAGCACAACAAAAGGAACTTTTAACCTGGGCAGGTGCAGCTCGGCAGCTGGAGGTCAGCGCAGGAGCGGGCGGCCCCTCTTACCTTGTATTCTGTAAGAGAAAGCAGAGACCACAGGGGCTGGGTTAGAACACGCACGAGCTCGGCCCAAAGGTGGAAGCAAGCCCATCCAGGACCCCCACCCTGCGGTGGGCCGGGCCTTGCGGTCTCCATCCCCGCCCGCAGCATCCTCCGAGCTGCAGGGGGACGGGCTCTGGGATCTCCGGCGGGAAGCCAGGGGCAGGAGGTTAGGAGCAGGAGGCATGGTCGGGAGGCCGGAGGCCAGACTGGGAGCCAGACACGGCACCGTTTTCTCCCTCAGCTGTGCTGCTGTCTCCCTGGTGGTCCGGGCCTGCCTCGGTTTACCCCTGTGGAGACAGGCAGCCTTGCTGGGGTCGAACCCCCCTGCCTCTTACTGTTTTACCTTCTTTACCCTGTAGCTACTCCTTTTCAATACAGAGCTCCACATGCTAGCTTTGTAAAAGCTTTTTCTTCCAGACTAAAAGCGGCTTGTTAAAAACTAAAGTTGTACGGATGGGAGGCCTCCGTGAGCACGTAGAAACCACAGGGCAGCATCTCTGGATCTCGGCCACAAGCAAGCCTGTCTCGGCAGGGAGACCCTGGCGAGGGGTTGGGCACCGGCGGGCCGGTCCTTGAATTTCCCCGCGTGCCATGCAGGGTCCTGGCCGACCCGGCTCTGAGCCCGGGGGCCTGGAGGCCACTTAGAGCTCCCTCCACTCCCACATCCAGCGTGAAGCAGCCCAAGAGAGCGGGCTCTGGTCACCCTCGGGGGACAATCATAAGCGAGCGTCGCGGGGCCCGGCGGCTCAGGGCTGGCAGAGCCCTTGGGCAGGTGCCTACCACGTGACCGGGTCTCTCTAGTTACACCAACCTCCCTGCAGGCCACCCTGCTGGTGTGAAGCCCTGGGAGGCCACGCGGAGAGCAGGGCTGGGGCAGGATCTGATCCAGCTTCAGACCCGCGGGCATTTCACTGTGTCTCTGCCTCCTTTATTGCCATAGAATTTAACAGTAGGTGTTGGGTTGGCCTCAGCCCTGGCGTGGGACGGTCATTCAAACACAGATCTCTCCCCAGGTGACCCGGAGTGACAAGTAAGTCAGGGTGGGGTTGGCAGCGCTCAAGAGGTGAGCACCTGGGTCAGGAAACAGAGGAGCATCTGAGTTAGGAGGTGGGGAGTGCCGGAGGGAGGGGGGAGGAGAGGAAGCATCTCAGGCAACGTTAGGATGGAGGTAAAGCAATCCCTGACCGGGAGAGGCGGGGACATGACTGCCCCAGGCTCCCCGACTCCACCATGCTCACAGCCTTCTGCCAGCGGCCCTGGTCGGGGGTGGTTTCAGAACGAAACTCGTGGAAACCTGTTAGCGACCCCTGCCCCAGCCAGAGACCCACGGGGTCCCCGCTTCCTGTACCTCGCGTGCCCCAGCTGGCATCCAGGTCTGCTCCACAAGGGGCCAGATTGGCATTCTGGAAGAGAAAGAGAGAGGGCGGCAGGGGGCAGGTTGCAGGGGGCAGGCTGTCGCCGGGGTCCTGGCGGCCTGGCCGGGGAGGAGGGTCAGCTCACGGTGCCCACTGAGGCCGGGCTCTGGAAGGGCCGTGTGGCCGCCCACACTTGTCGGGGCTGCCGGCTTCCCACGCGGGCGGGTTTGCTCACATGCCTCCCGCCGCCTTCCAGGCCTGAGCTGCCCTTGCCTGTCCAGACAGCTGCTTCCTGCTGTGATGACAGCTCCAGGGCGCCTCGGCCCGCAGCTGGCCTGGACCCCGGAGGGCGGCTCACTCACTAGGGCTACGGCTCTGCTCCCTCCAGACGCACCGTCCCCAGGGGCGCAGGTGGCCGGTGTCCGTAAAGTCCCCAGCACAGACCCCAAGTGTCGTGAGCACCCCGTACAGATTGCACCCCGTACAGATTGCACCCCGTACAATCACAGTGGCTGTGATTGCTGACGATGCCCAGGGATGGTACTCGGAGGGGGCACGGACCTCGGACCCCGGCCACCTGCCTCAGGTGCCTCCCTCACCTCTCCATGGCACCAGCAGCCAACTCTGATGTCTGGAATTCTCTTTCCCTCTGCCCACCTGAAAAAGTCATCCTGCAAACCTCGACAGAGGGTTCCTGCCCCACAAGGCAGGTGCTGAGGCCCCGCAGGGTCAGTCAGTCCCTCTCCTGTCCAACTCTGTCTTGGCCCTGCATCCACTGCCCACAGTGGAGAAAAATGTTTTATTTGTGCCCATATCCCTGGCACCTGGTACAGAGTCTGACACGGGGTCAGGGCTCTTGGCCAGCGCTTCTGGAACTGGGTACAGGGGTTACATTTCCATGGAGAGAGCTCTGCAGTTCAAGAAGGGATTATATTCTTCACCCTTGGGTTGTATTACAGGGAAAGAGCTTTCAGCACTAATTTACTGCAAGAGGTAATAAGTCAGGAGCTGGTCATGGTCCTAGCGAGCGCGGGGGCAGGATGAGGCCTCCGAAAGCACCGAGTCCAAAGTCCTTCATCCTGAACAGGGGAAACTGAGGCCCAGAGACGCCGGGATGAGGGCAGCGAGGCGGGTAAGCACCTAAGTGGAGGGTTGGAGCCGGTCTTTACATTTCTGATACTTTGTCCATCATGGATTTTTTTCATTAATTTGGATTTTTCAAAACATTGTATTACCTTGTTTACCTTGATTACTGAGTCCTTTGGTAAGTGCCCTGAATGCCTCACCTTAGTCCCAGCACTGGGACCCAGAGCCCGGCAACCCCTCACCCGCCGGTGACTCTCCGTGACCCTGCACCTCCTCCACTTGACTGAATGATTCCCCTTGGGAGTTTTCAAGAACAATATTTGCAGACGTTTTCTCAGGCCACTGACAAGGACCCCCCCATGCACCTGCCTGGTTAGGGAAGCTCCTGCATAAAGCAAGGCAAACCTGTCTCCCACCTGGCCCGGCCGCGATACCAAAGAGAAATGCCGCCCCCTAGTGCCCGCCGCCCTGCATCACAGGCTGTAAACTCCCGGGCCACCGCCACCACCTTGGGCAGTTGGAAATCCACTTCCTGGCAGCAGAACCGGCTTCCTCTGGTCCGCCAGGCTCTGAGACTAGACAGAGACTCTCAGGAGGGAGGGTGGGGCATCCCCCGGGTGGAGGGGGGGGGGTCACCGTGTCAATCCAGAGCAGGGAAAGAGCTCTCTACTCCTGGCCTTCTAAATGCCAAGTGGTGATTATTATCACCATTTAATAGCCGAGGCTCAGAGACATGAAGCGACTTGCCCAAGGTCACACAGCTAATACATGGAACTGTAAAAAATTTAACCCGTGCATTTCACTTTTCAAAAATTATACTGGGATTGATGACGGTGAGAAGGAAATCGTGGCCATTCACCATTGTTCTTTTCTTGCTAAAGCTCACATTGGAGTGTGCCATTTTACTCACTAGCCACTGAGGTGGAAGTAAGAAGGAGTAGAGACTTGCTTTTATAATAGCTATTCGTTTGGGAACTACGCTACAGAACTTAGAAGATTTCACGACTATAATGTTATGTGTCCTGGCAATAACCTTAAGAGGTAAGGATAATTTTTTTAAAGACTAGGAAATAGAGACTCATAGAATTTAAGTAACTTTTGCCCAAACACACACCCAGGAAGTGGCAGAGCTGGGATTTGAACTCGGGGCTGCCTGATGATAATGCATGTGTTCTTTCCAGCATATCTGACTTTTACAATTTGTTAAGGTTTTCTCTGTAGTGACATACATGAACCTTTTTATTAATGTTTTATGGATATGTGAAAACCCGATTCAAAAGATACGAATTTTTTTCATATGCCTATTAGATTAAGTTCGCTGTTTGCACTATTAAACTGATCTCCGTACTTTTTTTCTCCTTCACTAGATCCATGTCTGATTTCAAAAGAGTCATGTTCAAACGGCCTACCATACTTGCGTTTTATCAAGGTCTCTGGCATTGCCATGTTGCTTGGCACGTTTAAATTTATGAATGCTGTTAACTGCTTTATAACTTGTGTCATCATGAACTAGTGTTCCTTCTTTTTACCACAAATTCTACTAATTCATCTTAACCTTAACTTCTACCTTATCTGATATTAATACTGCCACTCATGCTTTCCTTCTACTTGTGATTTTGGTAACTCTTTCCCATCCTTTGACTTCTAATCCAGTAAAAAATAATTTGTGTTTATCTCATGATGATACATGTTTTTCTTCTTTTATTTTTAAAAAAATCTAACCTGACAGTCTTTGTCATTTAGTAGGAAAATTCAGTCTGTTCTTATTTAGCATCAGGGTTTTTTCAAAATGGGACTCCTTCCAAGGGGCTACCGTGTGGATCTGTCGGTGACCAGCGGTCCATCTCTTAATAGCAGACCGGGTGGCACATGTTGGAACCAATGCTGTCTCATCCACAGGAAAGCCTTTAGTAGGTGGCTGTTTCCCTATTTATTCTACAGAGAGGTGTGAATATCTACCACGTGTCAGGCTCTGTGGCGGGCTAGTTATCAGAACATTTTAACAAGCTTTGGGACATATGGTGCTGGCCCCTTGTGACAAATCCCTTCCAGAACAAGAATCAGGCACATCTCTGCCTCCCCTGATTTACTGACTTCCTTCCTTCCATTTGACAATAAGAACTACACAACTGGTCACGCTCAGGAAGCTCACAGCTAAGCGTCCATGCTTTTTCCCATACAGTGTTCTTCTGTGTGTCTCAGATATAATTTTCTCCTACTTCTTTCATTTCCTCTCCTTTGGGATTTGCTGTTACTGGGTTTTTGGTCACTCTGCATCTGGGCTTTTACTTTAGGTCACCTGGAATCCTTTCAGCAAGTAAAAACAAACCAAGGAACAACTTAACCTGACATGGCTGAGCTGTAAAAGACTGGTCATCAAATTATCTGGCTTTTCAGCTGAGAAACAGGCATACGATTACATTACAGTCTTAGAAAGAGTGAAGAAAAAAAAAAAATAGGAGAGAACATTAGTAGGGAAAAAAGAATCCCCCAAAAAAGTCAACAATAATTTTTATCAATTTCCTGGATGTTCTAATGTGAAAAGCTAAAAATCCTCCTGTGGTGATGAATTCCATCTTTATCGCCTCCCCAAGATGTGTAGAAGGACTCACTCACAGGCTTTCTGACACTCTGCTCCCCATCCTGAGGCCAGCAGGGGAAACATTCCCGGAGGGTTCAGCTCTCGACCCTGTAAAGCTTAAGAGTCTGCTCTCTGCTCTAGGAGAGGCCTGAAGATGGTGTCCCCGCCAGAGTGTCTGGATCAGCTGTTCCCAGACTCCTTGGGGGTGGAGCCTCCGGAGGCCACGCCTTCCCCACAGGTGCTGGAAGCCATCGACCCACGTCCTTCCAGCCTGGCAACCAAGAAGGGACTCTCCCTAGAGGACGCACAGCCCGGCCGCCAATGACGCAAGCCTGGAAGTGCTGACGTCCATGCTCTTGTCTCCCCTATTTTGAGAGAAACCCCAGGACTTGGCTTGGGGAGTGGGACGCCTCGGCGCGGACGTGGCCCAGTCCGTGACCTCGGCACTCATGGCCCCTGAGTCAGAGAACAGCTGTGCCAGGTGAACAGAGAACATTCTGACTGGTGCCCGCCGCCCTCAGGACCCTCCCACTGAGCCCGAGGAGCCACGTTCCCCGGCGCTGTGGGGGTTCCGTGGACTCCTGCTCTCTCATGCCCCCTGCATCCTTCCTTAGAAGGGAATTCAGAGAAGCATGCTATGTGCCCGTTCCAACTTGGCCCATTCGGAATAAACGGGGTTGCGGGGGGAGTGGTTAGTGGGATGGGCGGGGTTCCCTCGAGCAAACCGTGCAGAGGCACCTGGGCCCGGGACACACACAGCGGCAGGGCCCACAGAGCTCGAGAATGACTGAGAAAGGCCCGAGGACACCCGCAGCTTCCGTGGTGGCGTCCCTGTTCTTGGATGTGCCCCGTGGCCTGGACCCTGGATTTGAGGTCTGCCTGAGGGGTCGCTGTCCCCTGCGTTACACACTTGCGGCTGGGACCGCCCCAGGGCAACACACGGGGACTGAAGTCTGAGTGGCTTCTCTTGGGGGGTGAATGGCCTCGGTGTGTGGACAAACTTCCTCCGACCGGGAAAAGGCTGCCTCAGTGGTAGCAAGTCTCCTGGGGCTGTGTCTGTGCGTGTGTGTGCGTGTGTGCGTGTGTGTGTGTGTGTGTGTGTGTTGGGGGTTGGCGGGGGTCTGGTGTCATCACGCCAGCTCCACCTGAGGGGTCCTCACTGGAGACCTAGCGAAGCTGTGGGGAGAGGGACAAACACGAGGGCCCAGCTGCAGGGGACAAGTCAGGCAGCACGCTGTCTGGGCTCACGGTCTCATGTCCCCGGATTCAGAGAGCTGGGAAGGGGGCAGTCAAAGCAGCCTTCGGCTGGGAGTGGGCAGAGAAAGCCGGCCCCTCGGTGTGGCCCCAGTAACGGTCACAGTCTAAGGGCATCATCAGTGGTAACCATGGTGATGGTACTAACACTGGGGGCCGGGGAGGAAGGGCGCTCCAGGGAAGGAAGTGGATTCTGGGCCCACATGGCCCACGAAACCCCTCCATCCTTTAAGATCCTTATTAGGCTCTAGGTGACAGGAGAAGGACGGTCACGGGGGCCTTAAAGAGGGTCTGATTCCTCTGGGTGGCCCCGCTGCCCCTGCCCCCCGGCACTGAGGTCTCCCTGGGGGCTGGGAGCAGAGGGGAGGAGGGGTGTTGCCGGGTGGTGGTCTGGCCCTGGGTGGAGTAGCAGGCAGACGTGGGTGGGCCAGCAGGGTCCCCAGGGCCCGTCCTCCTGGCCGTGTGGTCACCAAGCTGTGGGAGCCGCCCTAGCTCACGGCGACCGTTAGTACGCGCGTGCTGGGGAGGGCGTGCGGGGTCGAGTACCTACCCGGTGGTCCAAGCCATTCTTGCCATGTCCTGGGACAGGGTCAGACTTGGAATAGGGGAACCCTGAAACAGACACAGCACAGCTGTCACGCACGCAGCCAGGCTCGACCGGGCGCAGGAGGGGCGCTCACCCAGGTCGGCGGGGCTGCGCAGGTGACATGGGATGGCCCTGAAGATCCCACCTGCCTCATTCGAGACCTCTATCCCCAGGGCACTGACTGAGGATGAAGCCAGGAAGGGGGTGACGTCCCCGAGCCCGCCCAAGACACCAGGAACATCACGGAGCCTGACCCGGCCTGGCAGGCACCCGCATCCTCTGGAAGCCTCTATCACCAGGCCAAGCTCCTCACCTGGCTGACCAGGAGAGCGGGGGGCAGAGGGAGGAAGGGGCCCCCATGCAGGGTAGGGCTGTGCCAGAGGCGGCCAGCGGAGGCCCAGCACCACCAGAGGTGGCCTGCAGACCATTTTTTCAAAACCCTTGAGCTGTTTGCAGTTGGGGGATTTCACATTAAAATCCTAATTTCTAGCTTCTCAAAGGGCCAGTCTGAGACACTGGGCCCTGGATTCCCTGTGGGAATCCCTCACCTGGTCTCCCTCCGTTGATCACATCCCTGGCTGTTCTGGGGGGCCCAGGACTTTGAGACACCCCCCCGCCCCATTAACCGCTTCAGTGCCACATCTGGAGAGAGCAGAGCGGAAACTCCTGGCTCAGAAGTGAGTGTGGGATGTGCCCCAGAAGGGAGGCCAAGGGGCACTGCCTGGGCCCCCTGGAGGGGCAGGGGACCGCCACCACCCTTAGAAGCACCCTAAGGAGGCCTTTCCCGGCTGCCTGACCTGTCTTTCCATAGCCCGTGGGCCCGTAAAAAGCAGGGGCCATGTTTGCTGCATCTGGGGCTCCCTGACCCCCACAGCTCAGGCAATAGCACTGGCTCCTGGGGGCCACCGGGCTGCCCGCGAGGGCTCAGAGGGGACGGCGGGTCCCGTCCCTCTGCGTCCACGAGGCTGTGAACCGGAGGACTGAGCCTCCAAAGGTGAGACGGGCGCTGTGCACAGAACCGCCCGTCCGTCCGTCCACCCGCCCCCTCCAGGAAGGCCCGCTTCCGAGCAAAGGATGCTGATCGAGCCAGGTGCCTGTCTTGTGGGCTGGAGGGTCAGAGAAGACATTCTGTACAGGCCTCACTCGTAGGAAAGGCCTCAGCTGGGGACCTGCCTCGGGGACTTGTTTGTCCCAGGGTGGTCTGTGGGAAGGTTCCAGATGTGGGCCAGGAAGGGCCTTTCACAACATCAAGGGCAGGGTTCTCAAACTGGTTTTAGCCGAGGAGCCCTCTTGTCACAGGAAATCTATGTGAAAACTCCGATACGTGAAACAGAGGAGAGCGGAGCTGGACGGAGAGAAGCGGGGCCAGGCGCTCGGGCCAGGCCTGCCAGGCATCCCTCCCTCCTCCTGGTCGCCCTGGGCTCCGCTAGGTAAGTGACCTAGCCAGCTCCTCCCATTTCACAGAAGGGGAACTGAGGCCCAGGGACACAGAGGGACCTGCCCAAGGTCACCCAGCCCTGGGACACAAGACAAGGGCCTCCTGACTTACAGTCCTGGGGTCCCTCCGGGACACACCTGCTTCCCAACTTACACCCAGAGCCAGGCACACTCGGGCATGTGAGGCTGTCGGGTTGAGGCTCTAAGGGACCCTCAGCTGAGACCCAGGAGCTCCTGACCAGCCGGGGATGCTAGAGTCGTCTTCTCAAAGCGGCGTCTCCCATAAGCAGCACCAAAAGGCAAGTTCTCGGGCCCCACCCCAGACCCACAGACTCAGAACTCTGGGGCTGGGGTCCAGCGGTCTGTGTTTTACAAGCCCCCCAGGGCATTCTGATACACACTAAGGCTTGGGAACCCTTAGGGCCCCGAGAACAACTATGCCCTCACCCCCAGCCTTACCTGCTCTAAACCAGCGGTTCTCTACCCGGATGCACTGCAATCACCTAGCCAGCTTCTAAAATCCCCCGTGCTCAGGCTGCCGGCCTCTGGTCTCACAGTAGGTGTAGAGACCTTACTTCCACTCAGGCCACTTCATCTTCCTCACTCATCAACTATGACTGTCTTCGCTCTTTCTTCTACCTGCCTTGAGCTTCCGTATCGGATGGTGTAACAATTTTTGCTTTGATCATCAATGATTTAAGAAACTCATCACAAGAAGGACAGTCTGTTATATTGACCCCGTATTGTAACCTGTTTTGATGTTCTTCCTTTCTGAATTTCCGAGCCCTCTTATCACTTCCTTTCTGTTTGGAGAACTGCCTTTAGCCAAGTACGTCTGCGAGTGAAAACTTGTCTTAGTTTTCCTTTGTCTGAGAATGTCTCCATTTTCCATTCATTCCTGAAGGATATTTCCATCCAAGATAGAATTCACATCCACAGCAAATGTCTTTCTGCACATGAAATACGTGCCATCTTCCTCTGGCCTCCATGGTTTCTGGGGAGAAATTGGCTGTCATTTGCATTGGTGTCCCCAGTAGGGAGTATAATATGTCTTTTCCCTCGGGCTGTTTTCAGTATTATTTTTTTCTGTCTTTAGTTTTTGTAAGTTTAATTATGGTGTGTTTTGGTGTGGATTACTTTGAGCTTATTCTACTTGGGATTCACTCCGTTTCTTGAGCATGTTAAGTTTATGCCTTTTGCCAAATTTGTTAAGTTTTCAGGCATTATTTCTTTGAATATTTTTCAGACCCATTCTCTTCTTTCTGGGACTCCAGTGATACAAGTGCTGTCTGACAGGTCTCTGAGGCTCTGTTCATTCTTTTCTGCTATTTTCTCTCTGCTGTTCAAGTTGGATAATTTCTGTAGTTCTATCTTCAAGTTCACTGATTCTCTCCTCTGACAAATCCCGCTATTCTGTTATTGAACCCATCCAGTGAATTTTTAAAACTTGGTTATTTTATTTTCTTTCCCGTAATTTCCATTGGATTCTTTTTTTATAACTTGTATTTCTTCTGTGAGATTTTCTTTTTTTCTTTTTCATTTGTTTCAAGAGTTTTCGCAATTGTTTGTTGAAGCATTTTTGTGATGACTGCCTTAAAAATCCTTCTCAGGATATTTCCAATATCTGATTCTTTTCAGTGTTAGGATGTGTCGATTGCCTTTTCACATTCAAATAGTTATCTTCATGGTTCTTGGTGTGATGAGTGATTTTCCACTGCATCCTGGACATTCGGATATTATGTTGGGAGACCTGGATCCTAGCTAAGTTTTCCACGTTAGCAGGCTGTCACTGTGTTTAGGTTTAACACGTGGGGCATGGCTTATTACGGGCTGTGAGTCCAAAGACAGTTTAGTTTTCAGAATGCTCGTTAAAGTGCTCTTCTGGTCTGCTGCGTCCACCTGGTGTTTCTGGTAGCAACCTGGGGTGAAAGGTGCTTCCCTGGTTGCCCCATACCCTGAGGTGGGGGTGGGAGACACCAGCCATGGATGGAGAGTGTTTCCCTGGGCCTATTCTCCAGGCTGCTGGGTGCCAGTGGGCCTCCTGCTGGGTACCAGGGAGGGCAGTCATCTACTTGGTCACCTTGTCTACTGCAGGGGAGGTGAGAGACACTGGTCCTGCGTATTTCCTCAAGTTCTCAGGTCTCTGAACAGTCCACCTTCCTCTCTCTACCCTCCAGAGTTCTGTGATTGTCTGCCCTATTGTTCTTGGGCTTTTCAGTTGTACTGAGTGGGGAAGAGCAGGGAGAGAGGAGTCTCCAGTATCACATCCCTGGGATGCTATCGAGACTCATTAGAATTGGCCTCTCTCTGGATGGGACCAGCCATCAGTAGACTTCAGAGGTCCCAGGATCTCATGTGCAGCTGAGATTGAGAACCACTCGTTTAAAAGGTCCCTTCACATATTCAGAGATTTTCTTGACTGTCACAAGCCAAGGCATTACACATGAGCCCATTTTACAGTTCAGGAAGCTGAGGCCTAGTGAAATTAAGTGACCTGTATAAGATCAAATTGTTACTCATGAAGACGATGAGACAATCTCCCAGGACCCTAGCTTCAGGAACCAGTAACCCTATCTGCTCCAGCAGCTCTGCCCTGGTGAGGGTTTGCAGGCGTGGGAGCCTTCTAGGGACCTGCCTGGCATATGGCATTGGCTGGCCTTAAGAGTGTGTGTGTGTGTGTGTGTGTGTATTAGAGAGAGAGAGAAGGTGCACAGGGAGAAGGCAGGTGCGCTGGACCGGGACAGGTGGCAGCTGGGTACTCACGACCCCGAGTTGTATCAGGCCCTGCGGCCACTGGACACCTGAGGGTCTCAGGCACTGCCTGTGCCCCTGCCCGCAAATCTGAGGCCACACCCCGTCCAGTTCCCCGGCTGGGGGCAAGCCTGACCATCACGGGGGGCACAGGGACCTTTGCTAAAAGGGAAGAGTCCCAGCCAGCCCCCAGGCAACGGCAGAGGGCTCTGTCCTGGTGCCCCCTCTCGCACCTGGAGGTGGCTTCTCCTGGGCCAAGGTCCCCTCCCTGACGTCTGGAACCCTCACTGCTCTTGCTGGGGCCGAACGTGAGCAGGGGGCAGAGGGCACTCCGTCCCTCCAGCTGGAGGCCGGGCGGGCCATGCCCTCCCCAGCAGTCTCTGCCCCAGGGGAGTCCCAGCCACCTGCTGGATGCCGGGTGCCGGACGCAAGCCCTCCGCTCCCTCGGGCCTCTCCCTCCCAGCCTTCCCCCGACCCCTCCGCTGGCCTGGGCTCTCTCCATCCCTGGGCTTCCCCCTGTGCACGCTTTCTCCATCCTCCCCGCCACGTGCTATGGAGATGGGAAACAGAGGCTGAGGGGTGGGAGTGAGGTAGGCGTTGAGCAGGAGAGTCACGGTTTCTTTGGGCCTCAGACCCTTTTGAGAAGTAACACAGCTCAGGAACCCACCTGGGGGAGGGCCTGGGTCTCAGGTTACCCGCCCCCACGCCCCCAGGCCCATCCGGGAGCCAAGGACCCCTGTGACTCTGCCTACAGCCCAGAATCCTTTCCTGAGCGCCCAGCCTATCCGTCCACGGCCCGGCAGCTCCGTCTGGGCGTCTCAGCCTCCCGACTCAACATGAAGAACCCACCTGGTTCCTGCCCAGCTCTGAACAGAGGTGCCTCCGCCCACCTGAGCCAGGACGCCCTGGGTCACTCCTGATTCCGCCCCCCCGCCCCGCCCCTCCTCCACCGCTCGCACCAGTCCTGCTGTTTAGACTGTTCAGGGGGGCCTCCCCGTGGCTTATCTGGACACCCCGGTCCCCTGAGCCCCGGCCCAGCAGCCTCCAGTCTATCCTCTGCAAAGCTGCCCGTCTGTGTTTAAACACATAAAACACGTCACCTCATCTCCCGCTCACGGCCCTGCCGCACCGACCCCGGGCCCCAGCACACAGAGAAGAAAACTCCCAGCATCACACGCAGACCAGCTGTTTCTGGCTGCCCTCGCCCGCTTCCCCACTGGCTTCCTGTTTCCCAAACTGCCACCTTGCTTCTTGCCTCGAAGCTCTGTGCATGCTGTTTGTGCTGCTCAGAACCCCCCAGGACACCCCCAAAAGACCACCTCCCCCAGAACCCTCCCCCAGCCTGGGTGACGGCAATGCCCCTCCTGCCCCGACAGTCCGGCTGGAACCTCAGTCAGAGGCGGCCAGGGCTCTGCTGAGAACCCCTAGGTCCGCCCTCCACTCGGAGGCCAGGCCGAGCCCCCCCAAGGCCCATCACGCCCTTTGTGACCCTGCACGTCCCAGGCTCCACCCCTCCCCCAGAGCCCAGCGGCCAGGCTTCACCTTTGGGAGGAGGGCCCACTCCCACACGTACCCCTTCAAGCCCGCAGCCCTCAAGCCTGCTCACTTAGCATCTCCCTTCCCCGAGCCATCGGCAGCGCCTGGCCCCCCGACCTGCACGCGCCATAGGCCTTACTTTCTAACGTGGCTTTTGTCTGTGTCCGCGCCTCCTCTAGACCGTCAGCTCCTGGGGCCGGGGTGCTGCTGTCTGTTTGGCCTCCGTTCTGGCCCCAGGACCTGTTTGGCGGTCACACCCCGTCCCTGGGCCTTCTCTTGCTTGTCCAAAAATTAGGGCCAGGACTGAGGTCCCATCAGTGTGATGCTTGTGGATTCTGCCCCTGCGGTCCTCAGGTCCCAACGCCCAGACTGAGGATTGCCCACCCCCCAAAATTCTCATGGGGTTGGCAGACAGAGAATCAGGTCTCTCTCTCTTTCAGCCGCGGACTAAGAAATGTGAGAATGACTTTTTCTTGCCTGGAAACTCCAGAGGACTAAAGGGGGTGAGGAAAGCCACTTCCGGCCAGGCCTCAAACCCGCTTTCCTCCTGCCAGCAGGGAAGGAAAAGTGGAACAGACGTGCTGTCTCCCGACCTTCACACCGGTGGGCACTGGGGGTGGGTGACCCAGGAAGCAATCTCGGATCCCAGCCCCAGACCAGGCCCGGAATGGGTGGGCAGCAGGCGAAGACAAGGGGACGGGACTCCATGGGGACAGACACACAGAAGGTGATGTAAAACAGCAAAACCACAGGCAGGGTGGGCGTGCAGTGGTCCCCACAGGACCAACCATCTGCACTGCCTTGGTTTCTAACGTGGAGCTTTCCTCACCTTGACCTCCAAGCCCACCCTAATTCTCCTCACGTGCTGGGATTTGAGGAAGGGCCTTATTCCCTTTGGAAGGGTAGGGTCCTTTCCAGGGGTCACTGAGTCCTCAGGGAAGGGTCTCCAGCTGGCCTGGGGCTTTGTCTTACTTCAGCACACCTGTGACCACCTGGAGGGGGATGTGGGAAACCTCAAAAGGGAGGACAGGACGTGAAGGGTTAGGAAGGTGGGACCCAGAGCAGCGGAGCGGGCCGGTCCACAGGGTCTAGACCAGGGGAGGGGGGCCCACACCACCTCGTGTTCTTCTGGGGCAGTGAATCTCACCCTGTAAGGCTCAAGGCCCTCTTCTTGTAACAGAAAATCAATACCATCCCTTTCCTGTGCAGAAATCAGATTCATCAATAATATAACCTACTACATGCATAGTCCAGATAATGCCCTAAGTGTAGCATAAAGGAAAATGAGCAGTCTATCATACAGTGTGTATTTCAATGACACTTCCTTCGGAGGGGCTGACGGTGCTGGCTGAGAACCACTGCCATAGCGGAGAGGGATGTCACACTGGTTTGTCAGTTGTCTGCTTCCCTGGGGAACAGGCACTGAGCCATATTCACCACCTCTTCTCCGCTGCCTAGCACTGTGTTCAGCACATAGTAGGAGCTCAGTTAATGTCTGGTGAAGGGGTGGATGAATGACTGAATGATGAATTCAGTCTCAGGTGAGATGTGCTGATGGTGTCATGAGTGGGATGAGGTTGTGCCTGGCCCCACGGGGGACCCCAGGCAGGCGGCGGCAGGGTGCGTGTGCACTTGATCTCAACGGCGTCTTTCCCTGTCCCAGCTCCCTGCACGCGTCTCTGGGGCAGGGGCTGCTCTTGTCTTCTCGGTCTCCCCCTCGGCATCCTGCACAGCGTCTGGCACAGAGTGGGTGCTCAATAAATACCCGTTGAATTTAATGCATCTCAATTCAACAAACATTTATTGAGCGCCCACTGTGTTGAGTGTCACAATCCTACCCTCCTTGGGTGCGCTACAGATGGATGTCCCAGGGATGCAGGGAGGCGTGCCTTGCCACATGCAAACACTTTGTTCAATAACGGTTGTTTGCAAATGAAACTGGTGTCGATGGACTCACAATTGGGGGCTACTGGGTGAAACTGGAAGGAACCCGAGAAAAGAAGGCAGATACCCCTCTCTTCTCAGTTTAAGAGTGTGCGCATCCCGCCCAAATGTCTCAAGAGGCCGGCAGATAGCAAGGCACGCCTGACCTAGGCACCACCAGCAGCCTGGGTCCTTGCTGCTATTTCCATGCACATTGGGAAACAAGGCGATGTCACCAGCACAGAAATAAAGGCACAGCTGCAATTTTTAGACACAGTAGGTTTCCCATTTGGAGGAATTGACGTCAGAACATGTGTAGAAAGCGAAGGGATGACAGAACCATTGTCATGGTCATCGTGAGCCTGCATCCCTGAAGGAGGAGGACACACACACACACACACACACACACACACACACGCAGGTTGTTTGTACTTTGGAGGGTTCGCCCCAGTTAGAGCACGAATTCTAGCATAGGCTCTCCAATTCCTGCCGGCCGGGCGCACCTGGATGGGAGGCGGTCCATTCCCATCCGCGGCTACACCTGCAGCTTGTGATGGGAACACAGCAGCAAGGAACGGGGTTGACAAACAGACCTTGAAGGTGTGACACTTGCACAGCCTCCGGGTGTCACAGGGTCTACTGCCCGGGGGACACCTAGGACGACCCCAGGGCGCCTCGTCCAGCACGTGCAGATGAGGAAGCAGTGCACAGAGGTGAGGAAACACGAACGGGTCAGCGCGGCGCAGGGAGGTCCCCACGGGGAGGCCCGTCTCCTGCTCAGGCTTCTCCCCAGATGGTGTCCCCACCTCCCTAAGCCCCAAGCCACAGGCAGGCCAGAAGGTAAGTGGGACTCCCTGGGGACAGCAGCTGCCCCCCTGAGGAGAGACAGGGCGGGGAGCTGCAGATGCAGGCCCACCCACCTCCCAGCAAGGGAAGGACTGAAGCTAGAAAAGGTCACCCTGAGGACCCCAGATAGTCCTTTCCTGGGTGTTCTCGAGTCCCGCGACTAACGCTTTGGTGCCCTTAAGGCACGGGGAGCTATTGGGGGCTACTGGGGGCTGCTGGGGGGCTGGCACAGCAGAAGCAATCCACCTTCCAAACTCAATTGCATTAGGAAAAACAAAGTGCAAAACTGAAAAGGCCATGGTCAAGGCCAGTGGCCGGGGGCCACATGCAAGTCCTGCATCACCAGGCAGAGCAGGGCTGGAGGCTGGTGCTGCCTGGTCCAGAGCCTGCCCACTGGTCCTCCTGTAACCAGCCCTGCACCCCTCACCCCTCACTCTGCCGCTGGTGGGATGGGCAGCCTGCCTCGGCCCTTCCAGATCCTCCCCAAGAGGAGCACGCCTCCGATGGACGAGACCCTCTGGGAGACTCTCCGGTGTGACCTTCCCCCGGGGATGTCAGCCCTGGGCTCCGGCTCTGGATCCCATTTAGAGAGCAGAGGCCCAGGCGGACTGGGACCGGGGCGCACAGACATCCGCTTACAGAGATCACACACAAAACAACACACGCTTTCTCTGTTTAGACGTCTTCTTTAACAAGTGATCATCTCCACGCTTCTCACACTCTTCCCACGTCGGAACACACGCACTTTCATTTGTGAGACGGTTTACAGTCACGAGAATGGTGATGATGGTGGTGCGCATCTACTATGGGCCCAGCCAAGTGCTGGCGGCACACGCAGCACCTCCTCCGGGTCTCTAACGACCCCGCCAGGCACACAGGGGAAACTGAGGCCCAGCGAGTGGTGAGCCGAGATTTGAACTCAGGTCTGTCTCATGGCAAAGCTAGTGTCTTTCCTCGGCTTTCTCACATCCACAACCATCCCCTCCTGGCCTCTGCTTCCAAGCTAAGCCTCAAGCTTGTCCACAGAAACCCACCCACAGCTGCTGAGACCCAAAGACTCTGCCCACCATCTACCGCGGGCATCAGACGGCAGCTCGCCGTTGTTTTTGCCTATAATTTACAGCCTCTGGACGTGAAGAACGTTATGGGGAGTTTCGCCCGGCATCTGAAGGTCACGCCTACTGCAGCTTCATGACCCCCCGGATCAGGCAGACGTGGTCTTTGTCTCCTGCACTCCCTGAGGATCTGGAGTCCCAGCTCCCGGCCCCTCGCCCAAGGTGAGCACAGGAGACACGATAATGTCGTTCTCGGCTCCGAGTCTGGACTCGCCCCCCTGGACCACGCTCCTGTCCGCTCCGGAGGGAGACGGGCCCTCGACTTCCAACCTGGCAGCCTGCAAGCCCTTTTCCCAAAGGAGCCCAGGAGCCTGAGTTGGCTTTCTGCCCTCTTGCCAGCTCTGGAGAGCTCCGGGAGACGCCGGCGTGGCCCTTGGGCAGCAGGCTGGCTGAATCAGGGTGTCACCAAGGGAAGCCAGCACACGGCTACTGGTCTGCTTCCTACCGGGCTGGCCATTCTGTCTGTGGGTTTGCTCTCACAGTTTTTCATGAGCAAGGCTTAGATCTGGGGGGGATTGGCTCGAGGTTGTGGGCCCCTTTTCTGCAAGGACTTTCAGGCCACACTGTCAGCTCCTTGCTCAAAAGAACCACTCACGTGAGTAAATGTTGTCCCCTGGCATCGTTTGGAGAGGGCCTCTATCGGTCCCGCTACTGTGGGACAAAGACTGGCTGTCTAGGTCTGGAGAGTTGGTCCTAGTATCTGCGTCCCCCTTGAGGATCAGCCAGTTGGTCTTCTGCTGAGAAAAAAACAGAAGTGAATTCTGAGGTCACCTGCAGTGGCACTGCCCCACTTTACAGAGGAGGAAACTGAGGCTCAGGGAGGTCGGGGCCCACATGGCTTCACAAGGGGAGAGCTGGGTAAGCCAGCCTTGGGCTCTTTCCACACACACCTACCTTCCTTAAAGACAAGCAAAGGGGGTCTCACCTCTTGAGCCAGGGTGGGCGGGCAAACTCAGCCCATGGGCCAAACCCTAAAATATGCATTTTGATTTATTTTCCTTTCTTTTCAGACCATCTCCTTGGTTATAGAACCATGACCAAGTTACACAGCATAGAATGAGGACTTTGGTAGTAGATGTGCTAGTCCTAACTGTAAGGGGGCTGGTGGCACCACCTCTTAAAATTGGTCCCCGTTCCATGTGGCCCTGACTAATCCCTGAGGAGCACAACCTAAGAGCAGGAGCCTGAGGCTTCAAGCTGGAGAAGTCCCCCCACAAAACCAGGTCTGCCCCTGCATTACCTTCCTGTTATCCGGGTCGAAACTTCCGTCCTCCCCATCTGATTGCCTCGCGGCTGGAAGGGAAAAATCAATCTGTCAAGGCAGCGCACCACAGATGCTGGGTTTCCATGTGTCAGTTCCCACTTCACAGTCATGCTCAAAAATGGAAAATAATCAAAGAAAAGTCGCCAGCACTCGTACTTTTAAGGGCTGAGGAACCAGACCAGCTGGCGAAGGTCCCCGCAGGAATGTGGCCTGGGGAGTGCCTGGGGCCTTGCACAGGATGCGCTAAATCAAGAGCAGATGCGTGAAGTGATGCCTCATTTACATTCCAGCCAACCACCCTGCGGCCACTTGGCATTTCGAAGAACATACTTTCTATCTTCCAAGTTCAAAGGAACAGAAGGGCCCAGTGGTGCAGCCCCTACTGGGTCAGACTCAGCTGGGTGCTTCACGGACATTACTGCTCATCCCCACGTGACCCATTTCACAGATCAGAGGACTGAGGCTCAGAGACATGACGTGCCTTTCTCAAGATCATGGATCAGCGGGTGGCAGAGGCTGGCATTTGAACCCAGGCAGTCTGACTTTAAGTCCTTCCTCTGTCTGCCCCACCTCACTGCTCACAAAACACAAAAAGGTGAGTGAGCTATGCCACTGGGAGAATTCCACGAACAGCAGTAAAGAGGGTACAACATACAACCAGAGGTGCGCTCTACGGAACAGAGCAAGCAAACGTCTGTTATTCAGCAGACTATCTAGAGCTGAGTCAAGAGGTGTCTGTATTCTCCATCTGCCTGTTTTGGGATGGGGGGTTGTCGCCCAGCCGGGCTGACATCTCCAACCAAGCAAGATGAGATAAATCACACGAGGGCAGGTTGACAGTTCTCAGCATCCAGTTTGGTAAAGACCCATTCTGTGCCTCCCAAGCTAAATCACTGACCCCATGCAAGGAACGATGAAAGGAAAGCCCCCAGTGTCCTTCGCCACCTGCCGCAGAGACCGAGGCCATAGTAAGGACATGCCGAGGGTGGGCTCCTTACCTGCAGCCTGCGGAGGGCTCGGACCTTCTAGCCTTTTGGAGCGCCCTCCCTTGTGCACCACCAAGGACAAGACTGACATCAGGCCCGAGAGCTTGGAGATTGGGGATTGGGCTACAGGACCTTGACAAGATAAGGCCACAGTTGAAGACCGTTCTGGATACACTGACATTTTGTTACTCCCGACGGCTACCTGTTTCTCCGTCTCCCGGGAGAGACAGTGGTTTTCAAAGTGAAGATAAAAACCCTGCTGTGTCTACTTGCAGAGGCAAATTGATGACAAGCCTGCGTGCGGGGCACCGTGCAGGAGAGGCGGGGAGCAGGGGGCTCAGAGGGGCGCATGCCCGTCAGGGTAGGCTCTCCTGTTGCCTGGACAACGGCGGTCGCCAGGCAGCGGAGCCCTGAGCATCTGACCATACACCAGCCGGGACTCTTGGCAGCTGCACGGTCGCCCCAGGGGCATCGGGCCAGCGGCTACTTGGAGCTCTAAGAGCACTGCCCTCGTCCAGCCCAGAGAAGGCCTCCAGGGCCAGGTCTGCTGGTAAAAGTAAGTGAGCTGGATCCTTGAACAGCCCACAGAGGCCCCCGAATGGACCGCCACACTTGGGGTAACTTGCAAATGCAAAAACAATTAAGTGGCTCCAACCAAAGGGCTTTTGGGGATGTGAGATCCCAGGAGTTCAGATCACAGCGGCCCTCCTGGGTCTGAGGACTTTCCATAGCCTTGGGGAGCACATTGGGCCAGACTAACTCTGGCTATAGAGCTACCTCAGGGCTTAAAGAAGGGCCCCACCTCCAAAAAGGGGGATATCCCACCAAGATTTAGCCAGTTTTCTCTGCAAACGCCACCAGTTCCACGAGGTGCGCACAAGCTAACCAGACACAAACCAAGGGCTTTCCAGAGCCCCAGTCTGCCAGCCCACAAAACACCCAACGGATTCTCTTGAGAAATGGAGCATGGTTAGGAAAATAGAGGAACCTGGAGCTTTGTGTTATTTTCGGGCTGCTTCCTTAACAGCTCTGAGCCTCAGTTTCCTGATCTGTAAAATGGGCAAATGACGCCCACCCCCTCCAATTTACGAGGATCGCATGAGATAACACGCAGGTGCTGTCACATGATGGGGAGCTCAGCTTACGGGTTTGGAATATTAGGAATAAAACGAGAGGTTAACTGGGCAGCTAATTTGTAACATGCTGTTTCAGAGTCTCAGGAAAAGACAGATCAATTCAGGACAAGCAGAGAAATCGAGCTCCGTGTGTCTTTCCTATCACACAAGGCAGCTCCTTCTGAGCCCTGGAAAGTATTTGCCAGTGAGTACCCTTTTGGGAAAGGCTGACGTCCCACTCCCTGCGTCCCTTGGGACCTCTATAGGGAGCATCCCAACTAGAGTGGGAGGTCTCTAATTTTCTTTCTGGATACAGGGCCATTCCCTTTCCTCCCATCCCCAAACCAAAATGAGACTCGACCCCACTACAAAGGAATCCCAGAGACACATGAGATGTGATTAATTCCCGTCTTAAACCAGGCGCCAAAGAAAGAGCTAAGAGTACAGGCTACATGGGTCACCTCTACCGTCTGGCGTGGGTGGGCAGCTCTGGGAGGTGGGAGCGAGCCCCCCACTGTCTGCAGGTGTGGGAGGTGGTGAGACGCCACCCCTGCTTCTTGGGCCAGCGTCTGCACACACACTGCCATCTGACGGCTCACGTGCGCTTACCAAGCAAACAAAACGTCTGTCCCTGCAGCTGGACAGTCAGCTTCCTGGGAAATTTGGGGGAGGCGTTACTTTTTCCTCTTGAATTCATTTTAAACAGTCTAAAAACTGGGCCAGCTTCACTCCATTGAGAGGAAAGTCCCTGCTCTGTGCCAAGCATCACGTGGCCTCACGCAGAGCCCCTCGAAGCCAGAACCCCATTCTCCAGAGCGAGAGACAGAGCTGGCAGGGGAGCGGCTGCGGCTGGAATCCTGTCTGCCTCACAAAGAATCCTGGGTTCAACACTGCGACTGATTCAGGACCGTTCAAAAGACACCAAAAATGTGCCCATAGCAGCTGGACCTTTAGCGGGTGGTGGGAGGTCCCCCGCACCCCACCTCCCAGCCCGTCCAACGCCCTCTGCTGGTCCTGCGGCATCTCTGCCCGACGGGATGCGGTTCTTCCTTTCCTTCCTTCTTCCCCTTCCTTCTTATTTCCCATTCAGTTCTTTTGCCTCCTTTCTTCTCTTATTCTTTTTTGAAGCCATTAAATTGTAAACAAGTAGAATTGGAACTAAGGTAGTCTAAGAAAATACTATTGGTCTCTAATGATGCAAAATGATGTAAAATAAGAGTGGTGGGTTCAGGGGTCAGGCAGACCTGGTGTGACTTGGCCATCGACGGGGTCACTTTGCGGCCCTGGCCTTAGTTTCCTTGTCTATAATAATACCTGCCTCAGGGCTGTGTTGAGATGAAACCCCAGCACACGCGATGCATTCAGCGGCAGCTATTTGACTGCCAATCCTAACCTTAACCCTCGTCCTCAACGCCAGGGTCCCACCCCCGCTGAGTCCCCAGGCCTGACCATCCTCATGCTGGAGGCTCATTTCCCAAAAACAGCAACGGGACTAGAGCACCAGAGAAGAGTGCTGCTAATTAAAAAAAAAACAAAACAAAAACCAACAACTTCTGATGAGTTGGAAATAAAAAGTTGAAAGGTAAATACATTAATTAAAAAGCATAACATTTTAAAACTCACTGAATATATTATCTTAAGCTAATTAAATGGTCCAGGGACTCAACATCATCACCCGGAGTTTGTTTCTGGAAAGTCTGGCTATTAAAAGGATGGGTTCTCCATCCTCAGGTGTGTGCCTCTCTCCCTTGACAGATGAGGGGACGGTCAGTTTGCTGAGATGGGGGGCTGGTGGCTGCACGTGGGCTTTAAACACACACATGCACACTCACGCTCACTCACGCTCACACACACGCATGCTCATACACATGTACGATGCACACATGCATGCCCCCCCACCCCAATGCACTTCTGCCCGGATATGGTCCAGCTCGATGGGGCAAATCTTGTAAAATTAAGACATCTCAAATCTATTGGAAATCAAATGCATCCCATCACATCCATTATGTCCTTAGTTTTTTATTTTTTATTTTTTTTGGCCATGCCACGCGGCATGCGGGATCTTAGTTCTCCAACCAGGGATGGAACCCAAGCCCCCTCCCGTGGAAGCGTGGAGCCTTAACCACTGGACCGCCAGGGAATTCCCACATCCGTGATGTCCTGACGGCTGTCTAAGGAAAGCTGGTGGAGAGGACTACACAGAACCCGTGAGCGCTCACTTCATTCATGGCCCATTTACAGTCAAGCAGGGACAGACTGTATTCATGTTCATCCCCACGACGCGGCCGAATGCGTGGCAGAGAGCAGGCGCTCTGTAAAGTTTATTTCATAAAATAATCAATGAACCCACATTCTAGAACGTTAAGAGGGTTTGGGTCATTGTTCAGGGTTCAGTCAAAGAGGAATTCACTTGCCTTTGGATAGAAGAGGTGTTTCTGTCCAGATTAAAAAAGAAACACAGAGATTACCCCTGGTAAGAGTAAACCAGGACTTCCCTGGAGGTCTAGTGGTTAAGACTCCGCGCTTCCACTGCAGGGAACGGGGGTTCGATCCCTGGTCGGGGAACTAAGATCCCGCAGGCCGCGCGGCATGGCCAAAAAAAAGAAAAGGGTGAATAAACCGAATCTCCACTGCACGATTCGGTTAAGGGCCTTACTGTCAGAAGTTCTCTGTCTTAGATGGGGCTCCGTCAGATGCTAGTGAGCAATTTCCTAATCTGATTTACTGCCTATTCCCCTCCCAGGGGCCGGCCCTCCGACCCTGTGTATGTACGTGATGTGTCAGCTAGCGGCTGATAAAAGGCCGAGTCAGTCAGTCCTTCCCGCAGACGCAGACAGCACGCACAGCCTCCTGGCTGCAGTGCGGGCGCCACGATGGAAAGACACCGCTCTGTGCCTGCTCCTTCCTTCCTGCGCCTCAGTTTCCCCACCGGTAACACAGGGAGCTGGTCTGGACCACCTCTGAGGGCCCTGGAGTCTACGCGCCCCTCCCTCTCTCTGATCCCTCGGGAAGATCTGGGCTCCCTGCTTCTCCGACTGAGAGGCAACGGCGAAAGGCATCGCCTTCTGGAAACCCAGGAGTTCCCATTCATCTTTTTCTTCCTTGGGAAGAGGAAGAAATACACAAAGCACAGGGCCTACTGCAGTCAAGGAGAAAATGATAAAACACACAAAGCCTGCACAACTAGAGCACCGATTTGTCAGTAAGCCTCAGAAAACGCACTTTTATAGATTCCACCCAGCAGCGTCCACCCAGTTGTCAACGGGGGATGTGGCTGTTTTTTGGGCGCATCTAGACAAGAACTTAAGTATGGGGATTCCTCTTCCCACCTCTCTGGTGTCTTAATAACAATCCCCATCACGTGCACCGCACTCGACAGTTTTAGAACATGATTCCATGTTCATTATCCCATCCGGTCCTCACAACCAGCCTGTGAAAAGGGCAGAGTGGAGGGTCGGTCCTGTTTTGCAGATGAGGAAACAGAGGCTCAGGATGGCGAAGCAACAAGCCCCAAATTACCAGAGATTCTGTGACGAAACAGAGGTGAGATCTGGAGCCTTCTGTTCCCTGTGTACCTGTCCCCTGCAGGCTCAGGTGGAGCGCAGGTGGCTGGTCACCTCTGAGAGGGAAACTGGGGGGCCGAGAGATGCCCCTGGAACCAAGCACCTCCAGCCCCTCTTTGCTGATGCAAGAAATCCCTTCAACCAAAGGCTGAGTCATTTATTCTATCATCAGAAATTCTCAAAACACAGGACTTCAATTCTCATGGAGGAATAAATGACTGATTCTGGTTTGTTCTGTGTTACAAAGACCAGGCTGGGTCAGATTGTGGTCCAAGCACCTCCGTCCTTCCTCACCTTGGCTAAAGTCAGTCTGGCTGCCTCTCTCAAAGTATCATCCCTGAAGCCACACACCGAGACCAGCTCTTGGTTACAAATCCCCAGCCCCGGCCCCGGCCCACGTGTGTTAGCCCCGGGTTTAGACACACAGAGGTGTCCTTAGTAGGACACACCCTTTGTTGTAATTTCTGCAGGGGCCTCTCGGGAGCCTCCAGGCAAATTTGCACCGAATGTTTAGACTGCGGGGCCCCCGAGGTACCCTCCCCATCGTCTCAGAACACAACAACAGGAAGCATTCAGAAGCAAAGGCACCGACAGGCATGCAGGGCAAACACAGCAGCAGAGGAATCCGACTGTTATGTACCATGCTGCTTGTAGATGGGGGGTTTCCTATAGATGTTATCTTTGACGCCAGTGTCTGGGAAAGAAGAAAGAAAAAAAAAAAAAGGAGAGAACAGCAGGGTGAGCAGGCAAATTGTGATGGTTTCCATTCTACCGCTCTTTTGTCAGCAGCAATCCGTCACCCAGGTTTAGAGTCCCCAGCAAGGATCTGGCACCCGCCCCGGCGACTGGCACCCAGGCCTCACACTGCACGTCAGCCTTGCTCAGCCCCGATGCCACCCGCCGCGTGAAGGGGGCAGAGGGACAGAGGCGGCTGGGGCGGGTGTCCAGCGACGGCTGTGACCCGGTCAGCCCCTCTCTCCAGCCCATTCTCAGGAGGGCAGCCATGCCTCCCTGGTGTTTGTGGAGATTCGGGAGAAACTCAAACACGTGCCACTTTGGGGATGCGCACACCCATTGGCGGACTTTTAAAGCATCTCGGAATTTAGGGGTGAGGGAGATGGGGAGGCTCGGGGACCACGCCACCCCCGAGAGGCACGGCAGCCCGCTCCCACCCCCCTGCCCCGACAGCTCGGGGGCGGACAGACGGTCTGCCTGGCGGGCGGCCGTGTGTCCTGGGCGCCTACCTGGGACGTGGAAGTGGCGAGGAGCTTGCTGGTAGGTGGAGGGGGGAGGCTTGCTGTCTGAGAGCACGGAGAGGCTGGAGGTGCTCCGGCCACTTTCACTGCCTCCAGACGGGAAAGCAAAGCCGGCAGACAGAAGGCGGGAAGGGAAAAGCAGAGGAAAGCATTTCAAGCATGAAAGCTCGTGAGCCCCTCTCCCCTGCCTGGCGGGGCCGCCCGAACCCGCTGCCCAGGGAGAGGGACCCTCACCGACACCTCCAGGTGGGCCCCACGGCTTGGTAATCCAACCTCGAGGGACCCCCTTCGCTGGCCCCGTGGTGAGGGAAGAGGCACGCCCAGGGCAGAGCCCGTGCTGGCTCCCTGTTCCTGCGAAGTCTGGCCTGGCCCTCGGCAGAGCTCCCTCTCCTTGGGGCGGGCCCAGCCACGCTGCTGCTCTGCCGTGGCTGCCATTGGAAGCCAGAAACTCACAAATTCACCAAAAGTAAGCAACCCCCCCATGTCCTAAGTATCTTTGCGTAAAAAGACGCTGATTTCTTGGAGAATTCACAAATTAGCCATTCAGAATCGGGATTAAAGGGCTAGAATTCATCTACATCTATCCTGAAAAGCCACTGAGTAAAATTCGATCAGCTACAGGAGAATAAGAGACCGTTGGTATTAATCAGCTGCCATGTTCCCAAATAAAGCAATTTTTTTGCCCCGTTAAATGGAAAGAGTCCTCTGATTCTGGCCCCGATTTTCATCCCGTCTGGATTTGTCATTTCTGTTTTGCGAACAAGGTTGGATTATCAAGTCACAAATTTAGACAGCCGTGGTCACCCGCTGACCCTCCCTGCCCCGCATCACACCTACTGAGGAATGGGATGGTACACAGGGCGTGTGCGTGTCGAACACGGCACGAAAGGCATACGGCTCCTTTTAGCGAGACACGCAAAGGCACAATGCATTTCCTCCCCTTTAGCCCCAGGAAACCCTCGCCGCGTTATGCGACAGCTTGGCAAAGGGAAACGGACACCCCTGACTTGAAAATAGCCCCGGTTGCAAGCCGCAGGACCCCGAGGTGACTTGGTGATGAGGCAGAGTGAGCGCTGGGCCCAACCTGGAGGCGGGCTAATGGGGGGAGACGCAGTAGACGGGCTCATGGGGGACACTCCTGCCTGGCGGAGGGGTGTGCTGAGGGCAAAGGGGGGCCGGCGGGTCGGGGTGGGCTCAGCAGCCCACAGCCAGCGGCCCGAACCAGGCTGAGGCCACACGGGGGCTGCTGACTACAGCTTAAGCATCTTCTGGGCGCGGCGCCAATTTCACCTGCCAGCGTGGATGGAGCTTCAGGTAGATGACTGCCCCCCTCTTCGGGGCGTGAACCCTGCTTTTCCCTCAGCTGCCACCTTCCAGCACAGCACAGAGCCTTCTGGAGCCTCACGCCAGGCCAGACTCCTGCACCCGGGGAGACCACGCCCACGGGCACGCAGAGAAAACCTCAGATCCGTCCTGCCGGCTGTGGCTTATCCATCTCCAGGGGCAGCGGAGCATATGGTGGAAGCAGGGGCTTTACTGCACCTGCTCGGACTCCAGAGCCGCCGAGGACGCTCACTTAAGGCGGCACCACCGTGCCGGGCACGTCTTGACCCAGCTTCCAGTGGCCTGTTTCTCTCCACCGCTGCCCAGGTGGCTGGAGTCTCTAACACGTCACGGGACTCCTGCCCGCCCCCCCGCCCCAGTCCCCAGGCCCACCATGCAGGGTCTGACCTCACAGGCAAGACTCTGTGTGTGTGTGTGTGTGTGTGCACGCGCACACACGTATCTGAGGAGGACCACGGCTTTCACCAGGGTCAGGAGGCACCATGCGGCGGCCACACTGGGCTTTCAGGCCCACCTCACACCTGCCATCCAGGGACCTCTACACCGGTCACCGAACTCTTAAGACCTTGGACCTGACCCAGGATGCCTCTGCTTGCCTCCCCTTCTCCCCCATCCCCTTCTGGACTCCCTTTCCAATCCTCCCCACCTGTGCAGACCCTTCCTGGGTCAAGGCTCAAGTGCAAAGCCTTCCCAGAGAACATAGCCCAGCTGACTATTCCCTTCTCTGGACACACACCTGCCTGCCCATTCACTGTGTTGCTAAATCATCATCAAATGCACCCTCACATAGACCCCACGTGGGGCCTCTTGCAGCACTTTGCTCACGACAGCCCGGTGGCCACGCCACCATGACTGCCTTTTGCAGGGGCCGGTGTCCTGGTGAGGCCCGGCCCCAGGTGCAGCTCTGAGGGCCAGCTTCCCCCGTGGGCCCTGGGGGCAAAAACCCCAACCACTGATGTCACCGGGGATGGGGGACAGCCAGAGGTCACCCAGCTGAGCGGCAATTTTGAAAAGGCACAGAGCCCCTCGGGCCGAGGTGCGTGGCTTCTCCTGGAGATGGGTCAGGACCGAGGCCGCTTCTGACCTCTGTCAGGGAGGGGCCCTCGGCACCCTCAGGGAGACGCGAGGATGCGGGGGAGGGGACCTCTCAGAGCCGGGGAACCCCTGGCCGGTGAGAGGCCACCTCGCCTGTTTGTCCAAATTGATGCCTTGTTGCAGAGGATTTCCGGGCAGCACGGAGCCTTCCTGCGGACCGCACGTCATTCCCTCTGTTACTTTACGTGCCACCGGCGCGTTGCCACGCGGGTGTTGTCTAAACGCCTTACTTTATTTGGGTTTCACCCGTTTTCCCCTGTTGTATCTGAGGATCCGTCCAGGACACCAGGCGACACTGGTCCTCACGCGTCCTCAGGCTCCCCTGGGCTGTGACCGTTTCTCACACTCTCCTTGCATTCCACGGCCTTGGCAGTTTTGAGAAGTGTTGGTCGGTGTTTCGCGGACTGTCCCTCGGCTGGGGTTCGTCGGATGCTTTTCTCATGATTGGACGGGGGTTACGGGTTTCGGAGGAAGAGCACAGAGGGGAGGCGCCCCCCTCCCATCACGTCAGGGGCACTGCCATCCACGTGGCCCACCACTGCGATTGACCTTGACCCCACGGCCGAGGTCGTGCTGGCCAGGATTCTCCCCATCCGGCTCCTCCCACCCCCCCCACTCTGTGCTCACAGCCCACACCTGACACGGGGCGGGGGGCCCCTCCTGGAGGGTGGAGGGTCCGCGTGAATTACTGGGGATACTTCTGCCGGGAGTTTGTCTCTTCTTCCCCAGTTATTTATTTATCCAGTCGTTCCTTTATATCGGTGTGGACGCGTGGACATTTGGACTTTGCTTTACGATCCAACACCACGTCCTTCATTCTGCTGCTCAGCTGTCCCAGCTCTGCCCTCGGGAGCTCCCTCACTTGCTCCTGTGGATCTTCTCAAGGTGACCAGAGGGGAGGCCAGGCCCCAGCCCCTTGCAGGGACACCATGGCTCACTGAGACGTGGGTGGGTTTCCACCTGCCCCGCTCACTGCCACGTGCCACCTGAGCCAGCCACGGCCACCAGGTGGAGGGCCCCAGAATGGGGGCGAGATGAAGAAGTGCCTACGGGCGCGGCGGGTGGGTGGGGAAGTGGCCTTGACCTGAGGTTCCGCGTCTGCAGCCCCTCCTCTCCCTCTCACGCCCTGTGGGGAGCAGGTTCAGCAGTCACTTCCCGTCACTGCCCAGCAAGATGATTTCGGCAGCATCACTTCTGCTTGCACTCACCTGCGGACCCGCGGTCTGCTCCTTAACAGGTGAGAAGTCAGGCTTAAACCTGACACTGTCCCGGGAGACACACTGGGGACTGAAATTCATACTAAAGTGTAAACGGCTGTCACTGGCACCTACGCTGCACGCAGGTCCTGGCAGGAGGGTGGCCCCGGGCACCAGGACACGGTGGGAAGGTGTGTCTGGGATGGGGGGGGGAAGGAGGGGCATCTGGCCAGATCAGGGCAAGCGCTGGCCTCTCTTTGGTGAGCCCTCCACCCACAGTGTCGTCCAGAGGGAAAATCTCCACCTAAGGAGCCAAAGAAGCTGAAGATGCTGTAAGGAGAGACCAGGGAAGGCTTTTCTGGAGAGCGTGGATGCCAGGCCCTGTGACCAGCTGAGAAGAAGGCAGGCGGCCCTTGGCACAGCTGGCTGCAGAGTGCCCACAGGCTGGGATGCGCCAGAGCCTGTGGGCCTCAGTGAGAGGTGTCAGGGAGAAGTGGTGGCCCCACGGCTGGCAGGTGGACGCACGTGGTGAATGAGGGCCTGCCTCTGGGCTCTGCCCAGCGACCTGTCCCTGAGCGTCAGTCTCCCTAGGAGTGAGTCCTGGCAAAAGGCTGGGGCTCCCGAGGTCACAGACGGCCCTGGAAGTCGGCAGGGGGCAGAGCCACGGGTGCCAGACTCCCCTGCATACTGCACCAGAGAGGAGGGCAGGGGGCTTTGTCCAATTTCTGAACAAAGAGAACTGGGACCCCGAATAGCCAAAGCGATCTTGAGAAAGAAAAACGGAGCTGGAGGAATCAGGCTTCCCGACTTCAGACTATACTACAAAGCTACAGTAATCAAGACAGTATGGTACTGGCACAAAAACAGAAATATAGATCAATGGAACAGGATAGAAAGCCAGAGGTAAACCCATGCACATATGGTCACCTTATTTTTGATAAAGGAGGCAAGAATATACAATGGAGAAAAGACAGCCTCTTCAATAAGTGGTGCTGGGAAAACTGGACAACTACATGTAAAAGAATGAAATTAGAACACTCCCTAACACCATACACAAACATAAACTCAAAATGGATTAAAGACCTAAATGTAAGGCCAGACACTATCAAACTCTTAGAGGAAAACATAGAGAGAAGACTCTATGACATAAATCACAGCAAGATCCTTTTTGATCCACCTCCTAGAGAAATGGAAATAAAAACAAAAATAAACAAATGGGACCTAATGAAACTTAAAAGCTTTTGCACATTAAAGGAAACCATAAACAAGACGGAAAGACAACCCTCAGAATGGGAGAAAATATTTGCAAATGAAGCAACTGACGAAGGATTAATCTCCAAAATTTACAAGCAGCTCATGCAGCTCAATATCAAAAAAACAAACAACCCAGTCCAAAAATGGGCAGAAGACCTAAATAGACATTTCTCCAAAGAAGATATACAGATTGCCAACAAACTCATGAAAGAATGCTCAACATCACTAATCATTAGAGAAATGCAAATCAAAACTACAGTGAGATATCACCTCACACCAGTCAGAATGGCTATCATCAAAAAATCTACAAACGATAAATGCTGGGGAGGGTGTGGAGAAAAGGGAACCCTCTTGCACTGTTGGTGGGAATGTAAATTGATACAGCCACTATGGAGAACAGTATGGAGTTTCCTTAAAAAACTAAAAATAGAACTACCATATGACCCAGCGATCCCACTATTGGGCATATACCCTGAGAAAACTATAATTCAAAAAGAGTCATGTACCACAATGTTCACTGCAGCTTCATTTACAATAGCCAGGACATGGAAGCAACCTAAGTGTCCATCAACAGATGAATGGATAAAGAAGATGTGGCACATATATACAATGGAATATTACTCAGCCATAAAAAGAAACGAAATTGAGTTATTTGTAGTGAGGTGGATGGACCTAGAGTCTGTCATACAGAGTGAGATAAGTCAGGAAGAGAAAAACAAATACCGTATGCTAACACATATATATGGAATCTAAAAAACAAAATGGTTCTGAAGAACCTAGGGGCAGGACAGGAATAAAGACGCAGACGTAGAGAATGGACTTGAGAATACGGGGAGGGGGAAGGGTAAGCTGGGACAAAGTTAGAGAGTGGCATGGACATGTATACACTACCAAATGTAAAAGAGATAGCTAGTGGGAAGCAGCCACATAGCACAGGGAGATCAGCTCGGTGCTTTGTGACCACCTAGAGGGGTGGGCTAGGGAGGGTGGGAGGCAGACGCAAGAGGGAGGAGATATGGGGATATATGTATACGTATAGCTGATTCACTTTGTTATAAAGCAGAAACTAACACACCGTTGTAAAGCAATTATACTCCAATAAAGGTGTTTAAAAAAAAAAAAAAAAAGAGAACTTGGCGCCAAAGCAGCCAGGAGGGAACTGGGGCAGAGACCTGCCCACCGCGGGGCCAGTGCCCACCTGGAGCAGACTGCAGGGCACCGTGCCCCCTGACCTCAGGGACACCATTGGAAGGGCTATGACATTTAGAAATGTGGTTTCTAAACCACATTTTGGTGGGCAGTGGGGTGGGGGCCCGCCTGCACTGCCTGCCCCCAGCACAGGATGGAAGGAAGGGCCTCGTTGCTCCTACCCGAGGTGAGTGGGCTGCCCTTCCCTCGGCCTCCCTCCCTGGCCCTCCCTCATGTGGCTGAGGATGCAGTGCTGCAGGCCGGGGGCAGCTGCCCAGGGGGCCCGTCCTTGGCTGAGGTCCCATCCTGGCTTCGCCTCAGCCTGACGCAGTAGGAGCTTGACGTGGAGGCTCAGAAGGGGCAGAGGAGGGGCCATCACCGGATCTGCTCTGGCTCCTGCCCCAGCCTGGACGGATCTAGGCAAAGCCGCCCCCAGGCACCCCTATGACCAGGGGTTCTCTTCTCAGTTAGGCTGATGGAGTCATGCAAACAGCTGACGATGACGCACATGAGAACCGTCCAAGTTCCAAGGAGCCCTGCCGGGTGACCATCCAGTGATGGAATAATCCAGCTGAGCTGTCCTCTCTTGGTCCCTTGGGGACAGACGATTCCCTTGAAACTTTCACCACTCAGCAACTGTAAGGAACGGGGACCTTAACACGGGTCTGGGGGAATCAGCAAGAGATCATCGCTGCTCCTCTCGTGCCCTGGGAGTCTTTTCATGGTGTATTAATCAGCTAGGGCTGCGTAACAAAGGACCACAGCTGGTGGCTTACACAGCAGACATTCATTTCTCACAGCTGCGGAGGCTGGAAGTCCCAGATCAAGGTCTGGCAGGGCTTGGTTTTGGGTGAGGCCTCCCTTCTTGGCTGAAGACAACTGGTCTGTCCTCACGTGGCCTTTCCTCTGAGCGCGTGCAGAGAGAGCGTCTGTTCCTCTTCGTAAATGCCACCCACGCTCTCAGATTAGGGCCCCACCTGTATGACCTCATGTAACCCTAATAACCTCCTAAGGACCCCTTCTCCAAATGCAGTCACACTGGCGGTTGGGACTTCAATGTATGAATTTGGGGGGACATAATTCAGTCCGTGATATACGGACTGAAAAGGAATTGGTCCTTTTCCTGGTGTGATTCACATACGTGTGCCCAGGCAGGGGTGTGGAAGGCAGGTGGATCTGCACCCTGGGAGGAGTTGCAGCCGTGCGGGGTGTGCCTCCTGCCCGGCCACCAGGAGCTGAGGTCGGGGACATCTCCAGCCTCTGTGCCTTAGCATTTGCTCCCGATAATCACAGCTAGCGGTCCCCGCACCCGCCGAGCTGACGTGGGAAATAAAAGGAGATGACTTAGGGAAAGGCTCTGGGCACCAGCCCAAGGGTGGGCGCTGGGTAGGTCCGAGACCCCTCTTCGTGCCTCGCCGCTTGCTCCCTGACACAAGTTACTTCCTGGGAACGTTTACACACCGACAGAGCTGGGCACACAAGACACAAAGCGCGGAGCACGGGCGTGAGACACGGGCTCGGGGAAGCCATGCGGCGGACGCAGAACAGCGAGACACAGACGCACGGCCGGCCCTGCACCGCAGCCCGCAGCCCTGCGCACCTTACCTCGGAAGTAGGGGATGTAATGATGTCTGAACACGGAGGTAGGGCTTGGGTGTTGGGAGAGGGACAGGCAGCTACTGGTACCAACACTCACAGTACCAGCTGCGGGCAACAGAGAGCAAGTCAGAGTCGGCCCTGCGCTCGTGGCCACAAAGCCGCAAAATATTCCTAGGCCCCGCTCTGCTAGGAACATTTCTGCTTCCTCTCTCGAAGAATGCACACCTTTCTGAGGCACCTGGAGGGGGGCCGCTAAGTACACTCTGGGCCAGTCTGCTCCAGGTTCCGAGTGAGGAAGCCCTGCCCTCTGGGGTCAGGGTGGCAGCGCCCCCAGGCCTGCTGGGTGGAAGCTGCTGGCCCCTGAGCCCTGCCCACTGCTCCACTTAGGCGGCTCCTTGGGATCCAGGGCCCAGGTGGAGGGCAGCTGGCCAGACCAGGGAGTGATCTGTCACCTGACAGGTACCCCGGCCTTGCCCAGGAGAGATTCGGGTCTTGGCTCTGGGGTGACCACCTGACCGGGCACAACCAACAAGGCCAGAAGACCCAAATATGGTGGTCAGGGGTCAGCAGAGGCTGACAGCCCTTCTCCTGGACTCACCTGCTCGCCTGGTCACTCACTCACTCACTCATTCATTCATTCATTCATTCACTCACTCACCCACTTTCCAAACATCTACTGAGCAGGATGTACCAGGCCCATCGCAGGGAGTCCATGAAAATAACTTTGCAAATGAATGAGTTTTGATTTTTCCACAAAGGCTGCAAAAATCAGAGTTGAGTCCATGGAGGTAAGGATGGAGCCATGCAACAGCTGGCCGAGGAGGAGACGCCTGGAAAAATCCCTCAAGAAGCAGCCTCTGTGCGGAGTCCCCGTGGCTTGGACACGCTGAGGGCAACGCGGATTTTTAAAAGGGAAAGGAATGGAATACATAGCTGGGCGCCAGGCAGGGGATGAGGTGGGATGGCGTAGAGGACCCGCCTCGGGCTTCTCCCCACTGGGAGGGGGCTGGCAGTGGCCCCTTGCAAATTTTCCCATGGGGACAGCTGTCCTTGGGGCCACTAACCCAGCTACCGGTGAAGTGTCAATGCATATGCTGACTCTAGCTTTTGTTCGTTGATTTTGTCTTCATAGTGCAAACCTTCCCAGAACCACGCGAGCTTGCAACTAAGTGACTTCTGGTCTCCTGCCCTCTGTGCTGTTTTACCTTCCTGACATCTCTTGCTACGGACACATTAGCTGGATTCTACGTGCTCAGCGCTGCCTTGTGTGTTTCACAGGCCGGCTCCTCTAACCAACGGGGTAACCAGCTGCCTCTGCACTTAACCTCCCTGCCCCGGCAGGAGAGGGCCTTTTCATTATGTCATTAAAAGAACAGGCTCTCCATCACCCACTGGCAATCCCACGCCCTGCTGGTCGTTTTTCCAGGAGCTAAAGTAAGAGACAGACTCATAAGAGGAAAAGCCACAAGAAGCACAGCTTCCTGGGGGTAAAAGAGGCCGCGGGGGGCGTGTACCTGGACGGCTGTAGTGCTGGGGCGACCGCGAGGTCGGGGTGTAACGGCCGAGGCTGAGCGACCCAGTGGAGCTCGGGCTGGAGGTCCGGCACTGCTTGTAGGAGCGGTCATCCTGATCCCCCTGGGAGAAGACAGCCTGGTGAACCCTGGAGCCGAGAGCACTGCCCACACCTATCCACCCACCCCTCCGCCCTCCACTCGGGCGTTTGCCCTCCTGACCCAAGAGGCTGACTCAACACGGCCCCAGGACGCAGTCCCCCCACCTGCCAGGGCACGTCTGCAGAGCCAGATGGGGGGCTGGCCTTGGTGCTGACACTCCCCTCGGCCTGAGCATTGTCCCCGTGCCTGCCAGGTACTGGAGGGCGGGGTCCCGCCCACGCCTCCAGCAGCCCCTCCTTGCAGCTGGGGCTCCCACAGAGGAGGCAGAGGCACCTGCCTCCACCTATGTCTTTCAGCTCCCCTCTTGCCCCATCCTTCCCGGCACCCAAGGCCCCTTGGAACACGGTTTGAGAACCACTGAGATTCTGTATTTCCCCCGGCCTTGATGGGGGCTCCCCAGGTGCGGGCAGTAAGAAGAAGCCCCCCCCCCCGCCGCGGCCCAGAAGCCCAGCTGAGTCAGACCCACAACCACTGACAACGCAGACTCCATTCAAGCAGGATGGCCGCTGTCTGGAGTGGTCAGGGCAGGTGACAGGTGGCATGAGATGGCGTGGCACCATGGCACGGGGGCAGAGCAGACCGCCCGCCTGCCACAGCTCGGCACGTTGGCCTGAGTCACGACACGGGCCAGCGTCCTGCCGTGGGGTGGATGCTGCCGCTTTGCCCCCCCAGGCTGGCGTGGGATGAGCGATGGGAGAGTCTGGGTCTGGCACTCACGGCTCCCATGCCCTTCCAAGCTGACCTCCCGCCTCCTAGGGTTTGCTCTTTAGCAGAACCCACGGAGCCACTGTCCTTAAAGCTTGCCTGTGTGCCCACCTGCGCGCTCCACTCAGGCAGCCCTCATGCTGGGCGCACACCTGCTAGGCCCCACCCACGCTTCACCCTGAGCCCCTCTGGCCTGGCCCATCCCGGCAATGGGCACGCTCTCCCCTGGGATGGCTACAGCCCTGCCGTCTAGTCTCCAGCCCCGGGCATCCTCTGCACAGCCCCGCTGGCCAGTTTACACCATACAGACGTCCTGTCTTCTCGCCTGCGCTGTGCCCGGGGCTCGCGGCCACACGTGGGCGTGGCAGCTCGGTGCTAGGTGCCCACGTGCAGGCTTTGGCTGTCGCGTTCCTGGACCCAAGGTCTGACGCCCATGCAGACTGGAGTCTGATTGGTGGCTGTCTATGTCGCGGATCAGTTTTGAGAAACAAGAAAGAAGAGCGGGCTGCTAATTCGTGCTATTTGATAGAGAAACGCTTTCAGCACATGTGTCCTCGAGGACCCAAGATATTCCCACAAGTCCCACTTGGAGGCGCGAGGTGGCCCAGGCTAACCCAACCCCTGGACTTTTTCTCTAAAGAAAGCCGTGACCCAGACCTCAGGTCAGACACAGGTGTCCCAGGTGTCCGCATCGCAGGACCGACAGCCGCAAGGGAAGCATGCAGATGAGATATGATTATAAAAATAACCGACGCCGAGGAGGACGCCCCAGCCTCAGAGGGTCACGGCCTGATGCCACAGTCAGAGGCCGCAGTCACGGGCCTGGGAGACCCTCCAGGGGAGCCTCGGGCGGTTATCTTTACCATCCGGGCTGCAGCGCCGTGAGCAAACGGGGTGGGCCGGGGGCAGTTACCTCAGGCGGCGTTGGTGAAAGCAGCCGAGGGGACTGTGGACACAACATAGAGTTACCCGTTAGGCCCGGTGCCTGGTGGGCACTCGGGGAGGAGAGCGCCCCGGCCCAGGCTCAGCTGCACCACGGACCCCTCTCCACACGGGAGGGAACCCCAGCACGAGACCCAACACACGTTCCAAAACCTCCTTTTTGGAGACATACAGTCAATGGCACCCGAGGAAAAGGCCCCCAGGACAGAGCTCTGTGCAGATGAGCCTGGACCTTGTCTCATCCTGGCCCGCCCCCACCCTGCCTCTCCCCCACGAGGACCCATTTCCGAAGGGAAGACTGACTGTTGGTTCCGGGCGTTGGGTGGCCACACCCTGCGAGCCCATCACCCTCGGGTTTCTTCAGAAGAGAGAAAAGGGGTCCAGAGAAAGGAAGCGCGATTTGGAGCCTCGGGGCTTGGGGTGAGGACCAGTGGGCGGGGTAGCGGGAGGTCATCGGGGCCCTGGGGAGAGGTGACCGGCCTCCCCGGCCAGGCACCTCCCGCTGGGGCAGGTGAGCACCGCCTGCCACCTACAGACGTGTTACCAGGACTTAGGGAGGGAGTGCGTGGCAGAAGGGGCTCTGGAAACGGGGCTTCCAGGCAGGAAAGCTCACCTGCCTCCCCCTCTCCTGGACAGGTAGGAAGTTGCTGTGGAGAGTTTCCGAGGAGGAGCCCTGGCGACTGGGGACGTTTGCTCGTACCATTAGCACGGCAAGGGGAAAGTGTTTCCCAATCTTCCCATTTCATGGAAGGGGAGACTGAGGCTCAGAAAGGCTGGCAGATCTCTGTGCTCCCAGCCCACTGCTCTTCCCTCTGCTAGCTTCCCACACTCGGATGAACTGCTGGAAGGCTGCAGTTCCAGAGAAGCAGGGGAAGCGGTCCGACCCCGAGGCCAGTGTCTGTTCAGCTCAGCGTGCTGACCCACGTCCTGTGGCCCACTCCACCATTTACCCACAGAAGGGCTCCCACGGAGACCACCTCTGAGCAGCCTCCCAGCCCGGGCATGGCAGCGCCTGCGGAGGGCAGAGGCCTCGAGGTCCCACGAGATGGAGGAGGGACAGAACCCCAATAGCTCGCTCTGGGCAACGGCCGCAGCCGGCACGGAGGCAGCAGTGACCAAAGTCAGCCACGAGGGCCCGAGCACCAGCTCTGCCCCCGTGAGCCGCACGGTCCTGGGCCCAACTCGTTCTCCCTCACCCTCGTCTTCTCTTCCACATCCTGGGACGGTCACTCCCAAAGTGCCGGGCCACAGGAAGTGGAGCGACGCAGAAGCCCAGCGTCAGTGCAGAGTGAGAGCGGGCCTGAGGAACGGGTGACGACTGTGGTATCAGCGACAAGGACCAGCCACCGCGGCGTGACCGGTGAGTGTGCTGTGAACCTCTGGACCCCTGGGCTGTCCCCGCCCTGAGCTCACGCCCTGCAGCCGTGCCAGCTGCTGGACCACAGCAGGTGTCTGCCAGGCTGGGCTTGCCTGCATGACCCCATCGAGCCCGGCGCCCCGGAGCCTCGGCTACACCTTGGGAGACTCCGAGTGGGGCGCCCATGCCGGGCCACCACACGTGACCGGCACACGACACGGCCGACAGCTGGCCAAACACGCCGCCTCGCCATCCCAGCCGCCCCCATGGCCCGGTCACACTGAAGTCTCAAGAAGGAAAAGCGACTCCATCAGCAAATTCCAGGTTAAATGGAGAGGAGCAGCCATGATTAGGAAGGCCCAGCAAAGGACACTGCCCACGGGACGGCGGGCAAGAAGTCGTCTGTGGTTCAGCCAGGGGTCAAACCAGCCCGGGGAGTTCACGGGACGGGGGGACAGGCCAGGGCTGGGAGAGCCGGAGCGTGGCCTGGAGCGTTCTGGACAAAGGAACAGGATACATTTCCCGGTGATGGACATCAGCCCAACTTAAGAAAATAAAGAGACTCTCGCTTTGCTCCTGTCACTTTCCTGATCGCCAGCGAGATTCCTGCTTTCTGCCCCCGCCGAGGGGGCCTGTCCAGACCCTCTCCGTCAGTGTGTCTGAGAGGGGCAGCTCGGGGCCAGAGCACACTGGGAATTCTTTAAAGAGGAGGCGCAGGTTATCTGAGGGGGTAAAGTAGGCTGAGGCCGCCGGACGGCCGTGGGGACGGACGCCAAGGGGACCGGCGATGGGTGCCACGCCCCACAGGCTGGCCCCGGGCCGGGCAGGGCCGTACCTCGCTGCAGCTCTGCCTGTCCCCCACCGAGTGGCTGATGAAGGGCGAGTAGGAGATCATGTCGGGGCGGTCGATGCTGTAGATGGCCTTGCTCTTCGGGAGAGCGGCCAGGTCTCTGTAGTCAAGGATCTCATCTCCCAGCTTGGCCTGCGAGAGGAAGGAAAGAGCCGAGGGGGTGGTCAGACCCACACCTGGAGGCGTGGTCGCTTGGCAGCCATGGGTAGAGGTGGGTCTGAGCAAAACGGGGCCGAGGGGCAAAGGCGTGGGGAAGCCTCGTGGCACACGGGCCTGCGTCCCCGCAGACAGTGAGAACTCAGCCCGTGGTCTAAATGCACACACAACCACACACACACATCTATGCTTGTATACATACACACACACATACGTGTAAACAAATACACGTGTGCGGGCACTGAAAACACATACACACATATATGCATGCATACACACTTGGATGCATACATACAAACACAAAGACCTGCACACACACACAATGTGCATGCGGGCACAGAAAACACACACATGTAGACATGCATACAAATGCACACATGGATGCATGCACAGATACACATGCACATAGTATACTTGTATGCATGCAACGCGCATACACACGTGTGCACGCATAAAATACACAGATACGTAAAAGATGTACATACATGCATTTAAACACATGCACGATGTGCGTATGCATGAATGCACGCATGCAAACACCCAACACGTACATGCAGGCCTGCACGCACAATATACGTATGCACACAGATGTGTACATATGCACGCACACAGGCAACGTGCCCGCCTACAACTGTGGAGGGGAGACACTGACACACCCACACCTCCACACACTCACTCGCACCCACACAACCTCACCCACCCAAACTAGTACACACGTACACACCTCCCTACCCAGCCACTCACACACATACACTCAGGGCTTTGGAGCGCTTTCAATACGCAGCCAACTGCCTGCGGTTTGCCGGCCAGCTGTGTGGCCTCAGCAAGGTCACTGCAGAGGTGCTCACTTGTGGTGACGCACCTGGGGCCACCACATCTGCTTAGGTGAGGTCCACCTGGGTGCTCGCTCCCCTGCACCGCCCGCCGGCCCCTCCTCCTGGCTCCGGGGGCTGCCTGGGGGCGCGTGACAGGACAGGCCTTGGAGCGGGGTGGCCGCCTCGGCTTGGCTCTCACAGCAGGGCCGAGGTTCCCCCCCAAATACCGGTCTCAGTCCCCGTGTCCCTGCAGCACCCCTCCAGCGCCGACGGAATGTTTACAGCCCACGAGCCCAATGGAAGAGAGGACGTGAGGCCCCAGCCTGCTCCCAGCACGAGCCAGTTCCTGGTGGGGCAGATGCCCAGGCTCCCGTCCCTCCTGGAGCTGACACACCAGTCACCTCCTTCCCCCGGGTCCCCTCTGACGATTAATCTCAGCCTGGCCTTGCCAGCCACAGGCAAAGCTGGCCACTGGGGCTGCCCCCGCTGGCTCGGCTCGACCCCCAAACCCAGCAGGAACCCTCATCTCAACCCCGGCCTCCCTCGGTGCCCCCGGCCAGGTCAGCGCTGCCCCCACCCTCCTCTCTGCCCCTTCCCAGACCCAGGCGGCTCTGGTCAAGGCCCTCACTGCCCGCGTCCCTATCCAGCCACAGCCTCTGGGGGGCTGTCCTGCCAGCAATTCTTCTAACAAACACCCCAACAGCAGCGTGACACTATGTCCTCCGCCCTGGACAGCACTGGGCTGAGCCCAGGGGGCACTCACAGGACCTCCTCTTCACAGAGGCAGAACCGGAGCCCAGAGAGGCCGGGTAACTTGCCCAGAGTCACACAGCCAGGGAGGAGACGCAGGCTGTCCGAGTCCAGAGCCATGCTCCCCACCATGGCTCTCCTCTCCGCCAGGGCCACGTCGCTCAAACTCCAGCTGCACCCCGTCGTCCTCCAGCTCACATCCTCCGGCAGCCCCTTCCGGGATGGGTGACACAGCCCTCACTGCAGTTTCCAAACTTGGCCCTGATGTTTCCAGCCCATTCATCATAAGGTGTCTCCTCCTTGTTCCCCCAGTGTGCGAGGCTCAGCCTCCACCCTCCAGCTTTCCTTCATCCTCTGAAGTCTGGCAGCCCACCTCCTCCAGGAAGACTTCCCTGACCACCAACTCCAAGGCTCGCATGAGTCGCTGGGTACGCTAGGGGCAATCCCTGCCATCTGTGACGTAGGTTGAGAGAGTGAACACCTGATGCCTCAGATCTCTGGCGATTCCCTTGGGAACCCTGGGCAACGTTCAGAAGACCTGAGTTCAAACCCTGAGTCTGTCGTTTGTAACTGTGGTGCCACCAGATCAGCATTTTTGAGCTGCTCCTCTCTGTCTTCCGGGGAAATCTGAACTCAGGCCCCTGGGGATCTGGCCCTTGCGTATCTGCTCATCAAAGCCTCTCACTCCCCCACCCATGCCCCTTGTCACGCTCAACTCCTTACAGTTTCCAGAACATCCAGAGCCTGAGTGAAACAGAGCAGGACCCTATGGTGTTTCCACCCATGTCCTCTGCCTGCCTTTTGTCTGTAGAAAACCTTCAGCCAAAGAATAAGTTTAATCAGAGAAGTGAGAAGATGCAGAAACAAAGGAAAACAGTCAAAGGAGACCAAATAATAATAGTTTAATCATTAAGCAAAGTCAAAGACCTTTAGTTCCTCCTTAAGGGCTACAGATAATATTCTGAGCTGTATCCTGGGAGCTGACTTGCAGATACTGAAACCCCTACCAGGTGGAAGAAGTTAACTACATGATGACCAGACTGTAGCCATGACATAAGTGGCCACAATTCCAAGAATTGGCCTCAAGGAAATGGGAACAAACTGACCCTGGAACTGAAGACTAACCGTACTTAAAACAATCAAGATGACGCTGGTCAGACCACCGATGACCAATTTCAAGATGATCGTCAGAGCTGACTGTGCAGTTTCTGCATGTAGCCCCTTCCCTCCGTCTATAAAAGCTCTTGCCCAGTGATTGTCAGCGGGGGGAGTCAGCCTTTGGACAGGAGTCCGCCCTCCTCTACCCTGCCTTGGTTGCCGGCATCCAAAATAAAGCAAAGTTTCCTTTCCACCAACCTTGCCTCTTCATTGGCTTTTGAGCGGCGAGCAGCCGGACCGCACTTTCGGTTACATGAGGGCTTGGTGCATGCTGTTCCCTCTCTCCGAAATGCCCTTCCCAGGCCTCTCTGCCCGGCTCATCCTCTGGTCCTTTCAGATTCAGCCTGCTTCCCCTCCGCCACCTGAGTTGGATGTTTTTCTCCTGTGAGTAAAGGTGCTGATTTTGTGGGCGCATCTGTCTCCTTTTCTCCTAAGGCTGGTGCTTCCCGGGGGTTCAGGACCCTGATTCACCATGGAGTCCCTCTCCCTAACTCCACGCCTGACACGGCACAGGTCCTCGGGGCAGGCATGCCGAATGGAACTAGAATCGATCGCGCATTTGCCAAAGCCAGCTCGGTTCTCTGGGTCTTTGTCTCCCCCTGAAAACGGGAGTACCACCTGGGCCTTGTCCAGCTGCTGGATTTCGTGGCCATCAACACGGCTCGATATAAAGGGCGATGCTGCCGCGGGGCTGGGAGAGGCCGGCATTCACAGGTCACTGTGCAGGCTGTGTCCACCCGCCCGCCTCTGTCCTGCTGTGATCACAGCACTCAGTGCCCGCTGGCTCTCTCAGCCCCAGCTGCACAGTCAGCAGTGCCCGCCTTGCCCTGACAGCGGGGGTCAGGGAGGCAGCCTGACGACGCCAACTGCCACCAACGCGACCCTGCTCAGAAAGAAGCCTGCCTGCCCCCAGCTGGCCGGCTAGGTGGCTGTGCTCCTGGTTCCTCAGCATTTGTCCTGCCCAGCGGGACTCACAGATGCATTTCCTTGCATCCAAGTCCTGCGGCGGTTGCCATGACAGTGGGCTATGTTGTCTAATTGGCGGAAGGCCACTGGAGTGTGTGTACGTACAAGTGTTTTCCCTTAGCTTTCTTCTCCCTTACACTGTATCCAGCATAACAAATAATAATAAGATATGACCATAGATGATGTTATAGCTATAATATAATCCTACCGATAATATAATCTAATGATGCTGCTTTTATGCTATGCCGACTCACTGCTTTATTGCCATGGTGAAGAAAGGTTACAAAACAATATAGCCAATGTGACCACGTGACCTCGTTTTGTTAAAAAAAAAATACACACACACAGAGAAAAAGAGACCTGAAGGGCATACTTCAAAATATTAACAGTGGCTACTCTGGCTGGGAGGATTATAAATGGTATTCATTTTCACCTCTGCACCAATCACTATTTTTTTGCTAATAAATGTGGGTTACATTTGTAATAAAGAAAAAGGCAGTGAAAAGATTACTTTTAAAAACCCACAATTTATTGAGCACCTACTGTGTGCATGTTTTATCCTAGATACTAAGGTGAGTGAGGCACGGCCCCCGCCCACCAGGAGTCTCAGAGCCCGTGTGGGACACGGTAGCCACATCACATGATAAATTCCCTGCCCTTCCTGCGCACAGGGACATCACGGGGAATTGATCTCTTCCTGATGGGCAGGAAGGGAGAGGGAGGGAGAGAAGGCTGCATTTGAGAACAACCGTCCCACAGCAGGCGGGTCCCAGGCGGCTGGCATCCTTTTAAGCACGCTGAGCTGGTGCATGGATTGGGACCGCCGTCCTGAGGTCCTGAGTGTGCCCAGCACTGAGCAGAGTCGGGTGCACAGTAGGGTGACAGGAGATACCAACAGGGAGACGGAAGGAAGAGCAGGGGCTGAGCCTGAGATAAGAAGGGCAGGCTTGACCAGACTCTCGTCTCCTCAGTGAAGGAATTGCATGGATGTGCCCTGCCAACCGGTGCTGATACCAACCCTGACTTGGGAGGGACGGCCAGGGTGGGACGTCTCCCGGCTGGGCGCTGGCCATGGTGCTGGGAGTCCGCGTGTTAGAAATGGCTGCAGGTCCTTGGACGGTGGCTCCATGACTCAGAGGCTGTGACACAGACTAGCTTCTGCACCTCTCTGAGCTGCACCTAACTGGGATGCCGAGAGGCAAGAGGAGACAGCAGAGTACGCTCCTTGGTACCCAGGACTGAAGGCACCTCTGCAGTGTCAAACTAACAACTGATGCTTCAGGTTTCAGGAGACAGGATTCAATGAATTCGCCCGAGGTCTTCTATTTATTGTTTTAATTTTTAATTTTTAAAAAATATAGCCGTGTGTACACTTCAAGGCCTTCTGTTTAAAACTGGAATCCAGAACATTCGTATTAGCTGAGCAAGAAGTCTATCTCAGCTGGGACGGTGCGACCAGCTGGAATCTACCTCGGCTGAAGGCACACCCAGCTGGTGGGCAACTTCTTTGCCCACCGTCATCCTTGGCAAGTTCGTGTTCCCCAAGGGCGGGGAGGCCATGTGACCCGATCAAGGGGCGTGGACTTGGCTGTGCTGAGAACTGCCAGGTGGAAGAAGGGACCCAGCAGGGCTGGTTTTCAGCGCTGGGCAGCGGGATTCCCTGGGAAGAACCCAAGCTCTGTGGTGGCGGAGACCTGGGTTCAAAGGCAGCTCCGCTGCTTACCGCTGCATGACCTTTAAAGCAACAGTGATCTCAGAGACCACTGTCCCTGCTCACTGCACGGTTACATGGTCACTACCGTGCCTAAGCCTCTTACAAACACCAATTTGTTCAAAAAATAATAGTTCATGTTTAATGAGCAGTTTACCAGCAGCAGCTGAAGTCTGGGGACACGACCATGCCTGGCCGCATGCCGAGTGCTTCACAAATACTATCTCATTCAAACAATAATAGTCATTATTATTATTATTCATGATGATGATGGTATTAGGGGCTAAATCGTGTCCCCCCAAATTTCTATGTTGAACCACTAGCCCCCAGCACCACAGAAGTGACTACATTTGGTGATATGGGCCTTTAAAGTGGTGATTAAAGTAAAAAGGGGTCATTAGGGTGGGATCTGATCCAGTGCGCCCGGTGTCCTTCTGAGATGAGGAGATTAGGACACAGAGGTGCACAGAGGGACGACCACGTGAGGACGCAGGGAGAAGACGGCCGTCTACACGTCCAGGAGAGAGGCCTCGGAGGGAACCAACCCTCCAGACACCTTCACTCAAGACTCCCAGCCTCCAGGACGGTGAGAAGATACATTTCCGTGGTTGAAGCCCCCTGGTCTGCGATACTTTACGGCGGCCCCGGCAAACGAGCACAGATGTCATAACAGTAATCCCAGCGAGCGAGCGTTTCCGGTCTTCCCTCTGGGCTCAGGGCTGGGCCCGGGGCCTCCCACTCAGTACCTCAGTGGCCCTGGGCAGCAGGCACTGTGGGTCCCCAGGTACAGGTGAGCTCCCAGAGGCTCAGAGAGGCTAACATCTCGCCCAAGGGCACACAGCTGCCTGGTGACCTCATGCTGCCTTTCTGAGCCTCCAGGTTTGCGTCTGCAAAGGGTCATCCCGCAATTTACCCTCCGGACTAGAACCCTTGTTATGATCACCCATCAGAATTCGGGTCAGGAATGGCCCTAGCCCAACTAGAACGAGAGTGTGGGGAGTGGAAAGCAGTGTTGAGAAGAGCGAATCCCATCTCCATCGTGTGAGAGAAAAATGAGGCCCTGGCCGGGTGGCAGGGGGGATGAGAGAGGCGACTTGTCCCAAGTCACCGGCTGTCCTTCGGGTGTGCAGCTGGGCCAAGACAACCAGCCCAGGGCTCGCCCCCCTTCCCCTCCCCAACCCTGCACAGGCTCTTTCCCAGACAATGAAGTTTGCCACTTAGACAAGTAAACTAGCAAATAATTACAACAATCACCTTCCATTTCTAATCCCACCACCCAGAGGTAACTGTTATTAACTATTTGCTAAAATGTTCCCAATCATTTTTAGACTTGTATGTGCACGTACACACATACACACACAAATACCCATACCCAGAATACACACGCACGCACACACACGTGCACATATACACATATGCACATACATACACACATGTACCCAAACATACATGTGCACACAAATACATACACACACAAACGAAAATGGGATCACATAACATACATTACCCTTCACATGCATCTTTTAAAAACACGTTAGGAACTTTCCACAGCAGCGGGCACAGATCTGCACCGTTATTTGTGACACGTGCCCGAGTGTTATTTATGCAGGTGAGTCTTGGCTGTGGGGATGCGGGTGTGACTCACCGACACCTCTGTAGCCACAGCTGTGAGCACACATCTCTGCGCACCTGTCGCCATATCCCGGGGCAGCCGTGGTCACACAGCACATCCACACTGGGGGCTCCGACCCAGCCTCACGGTCTGCACCAATCTCTCCCGCGGCCTCCGGCGGGGTGCTGGCCCCGGTCCCCCTCTCCGAGGGCACACTCAGCAACGACCCCAGGCCCCCGGGCCCCTCCCCACTCTCCACAGAGAGAATCCAACTTACATAAATCACGCGGCTCGGAGACCCTGAGGTGCTGGAAGCAGGGGCGGAAATGATGCTTTCTGCAGAGGTTCTGGTTTCCTAGGAGAGGAGGAGATAGGAGGAGGCTGAGGCAGACTGTCAACGCGAAGAACCTTTCAGAGGCAATTACACTCCAACAGAAATGCCGGCTCACGAGATACTTTTCATTTGCAGGTTCAAAGAACTGTTAAAATAAACATGCAGGCTTGAATGAACGACAGCACAGCTGTAATTAGAAGACACAGCAGGTGACCCTGGCTGCAAGCAAAGCAGCCACGCTTTCAGCGCCGGCCGGAACCGCTCCCGTGATCACCAAGCTTTCATGGCGTCAAGATTATCTGTTTTTCGGAGCATGAGAGCAAGCGATGCAGTTTCCGTGTATCTGCGCGCTCCAACAGCAAAGGCAGAATTGCGCTGCTCAGAGACCGTATTCTCCATGTCGATTACGGGGATGTACTGCAGCTCGTTCCACCAGCCCCGCCTCTGTCGTCTGACTCGGCGCCCCTCATCCCTGCTGGGACCACCCACGTACCTAACTCTCCACACCTCCCACGTGCCCCGTCTAAACGGGACCCATCTCCACAAAGGGCCCCCCTCTCCCTACCCACTCATGGCTCCTCTCTTGTTTTCTAAGCAAGTCCCTTCCTCCCACCCCCTGGAATTCTGTCCAGCCCCTCTCAGTGGTCCACACCCGCTGCAATGGCGCCAGCAGCCTGGGAGGGGCCGCATTATGAACTGAATTGCATCCCTCCAAAACTCATATGTTGAAGTCAACACCCCAGTTCCCCAGAATGTGATGGTATTTGGAGGTATAGGACATTTAAGGATGCAATTAGGTTTAAACAGAGTCTTTAGGACAGGCCTGGATCCAATCTGACTGGTGTCCTTAGAAGAACAGGAGACTAGGACACAGATATGCACAGAGGGATGACATGTGAGGACACAGGGAGAAGACGGCCCTCTACACGCCCAGGAGAGAGGCCTCAGGAGAAACCAACCTGCTCACACCTTGATCTTGGACGTCCAGCCTCCAGGACTGTGAGAAAATACATTTCTGCTGTTTAAGATCCCCAAGTCTGTGGCATTTTGTATGGCAGCCCCAGGACGCTAACACCCATCATAGACCCCCGCCAAGTGGATGACCCCCAGGTCTGGCTACGCTCAGCACAACACCAGCGAGAATGGGACAACACCAGGACCAGATGTGAGGCCGACACGGTAGTGGGAGGGACAAACCTGAAAGGCATAGGGGGTGGTGCCTGGGTAAACCTGATTGGAAGCCTGGTTCTGCATCTAGAAGGGAAAGAGAAGAGGGCGAGGGTGTGCTGCTCTGTGGTCATCTCTGCGCTTGGTCACTCGTTCAGCTGGTCCATCCCCTCTCCTTGCCCCAGCTATGACCCTGGCATCCTCTTGAGGCCTGCCCTGCTTCCCCGGGCCCCTCGGAGGCAGGGGCTGGGGTCCCTCAAGGAGCTCAGCCTGACCCCTGAGGCTCGGCCACCCCCAGTAAAACACAACGTCAAGTGCTGTTGCAAAGGAGATGCACCGTCGGAGGCCAGTAACACTGGGTCTGTTTTATCACTGCCCCTGTGGCCAGGTTGCCTATTTTACTAGGCAAAAATGATGTACGCACACATTTAATACATTTGAAAGAAAACTTTGACTCTCAGCTTCCTTCTCTATGAAATGGAATAACCTGCTTGGAAGGCGCTTTCTGTTTCTGAGGACTCAGGCACAGCCTGTTAGGGGCTTGGCACTGGTAAATCATCTTTACTTTTATTTCTGTTCCGTTTATTCCAGCTCACGGCAGGAAGCCCCTTCTTTGCAAAGCCGACGAACACTGGTTGTTTTAAAAGAAAAGTGCCCCTAAGCTGAGAGCTGCAGCAGTGGCACAAGAACTGTCCCCCAGACCAAGAGGGACACTTCCTGGCACAGGTGGGGCGGCACCGGCTTACTGTCACCATGACCCCGACAGAAGGGGGCTTGGGCTCTTTGAGCGGCAGCGGGCACCTGGGTTTGCTCTGGCACGTTTCAGGGTCCCGAGCAGGCAGGTGGGTGGCTGCACGGTGCTCCCCTCCCTGTGCCAGGTTCCCAGCCCTGGAAAGGGCCAGGGCGTCCCCGCGTCCCACAGGTCAGGGAGCCCAGACACGAGGGGGCCGAGTCCAGGTGATTCTCCCAGAGTCAGGAGACCTGGGCTTTCTCTCACTTTCTCCCTACCCTGACTCCAATTCGTTCCAAGGAGCCTCACAATCAAACCCAATACCCAGTTGTGTTCTCCAGGGCCTTGTTCACACCAGCAAAGGGCCGGGCAGCTCACCCAGCCCTGTCCCCACCACTCAGCCTGGTCCTGGGAACTGTCATCCTACAACAGGGACGGGGGTGCCTGGTTCTCATTAAGGTCACACACAAGCTGCATGGACACCACGTGAGGGGTCAGCACCCACTCATCTCCAACTTAAAGCCTAGGGGCTGAGGCTCAGAGAGGGCTAGTGATTTGCCCAAGGTCACACAGCTGGGCAGAGGCAGAGTCCAACACCAAGGCTTGCTCTCCCACCCTGGCGGCTGCTGCGAATTCCACTAAAACGTTCTCACTCATGCTCAGTAACCCTGTCCTTGCGTTTGGGCCTCTGGGACCATCTCAACAAGCCTGTCTTCTCCCTGCTCAGCGGCCTCACAGTCAGCGCAGGGGCTCTTGCTTCCTCCCAGGTCCCCCCACGGTAAGCAGCCCGGATCTCTGTGCCCCGGGTTGGGGGTGGGGGTGGGGAAGGACACGGGTTCTTGACACGGTAACCGTGGAGACCCGCAGCCTGGGGGACCAACCCGGTCAGTCCAGGCTCCCTCTGCCCCCACCAGAGCAGGAGCCCGCCCGGCTGTCCCCGGCCACCTTCTCCACGCAAGGAGCTCCTCTCCAGCTACTCAGCTGACACAGGGCCGCCCCTTGCCATGGCTCTGAGACCCACATTCAATCCCCAGCAGATCGCAGCTCCTCAGACTCGGGACCCAGAGCCAGAAAAGGGCTGGGCCCTGTGACCCACCTTCCCGCACACCTGCCAAGTCTCAGCTCCGGGAAGCTGGCCTCTCCCTCACCCTGCGGCCCATCCAGCTGGCCCCGTCCCTCCCCCTGTCACAGGCAAGCATCCTGCACCCTGGAGCCTGCCCATCTGTCTCCTCTGCCAGATGACGTGGGCCCTCCTGTAGGGCAGGGACCCGTTGGTCTTATTCACCTCTGTGTTCCCGGTACCCAGCCCGGAAGGGACACAGCAGGTGCTCAGTGGCTGTGGGTTGAATGACCACGTGATCCAATGCCCAACGATGCACTGGGGACGGGCAGTTAGGACCACAGCCTTCCGACGGGTTTTTCCTGGGCACGCTCAGCAGACGCACGTCCTTGTCCTGGGGGGCACCCATCCCCCGGGGGAGCACGCGGTCAGGGAGACCTTCCAGGCAGTGAGGAAGGACTGCCCTCCCTCTCCTGGCTCGGCCTGGCACGGACTCCGGTGCTGGCCCCTGTTGCTGGACACAGAGATGGAGCTGGCTCCCGGGGGTCCTGGAGCCCACTGGGCCTGGCATGAGGGGCACTAGTTAGATGACTGCTGAGCAGCCCTCCAGACGAGTGAGTTAGCTCTCGTCTGGATTACCACATAACAGTGGAGCTGCCTCCACCCACAGGCCGGACTCAGAGGGAGTTAGTGACGCCACCTCTGCTGCAATTCTCAGGGGCTGATGGCCCCCTGAACAGACCCCGCTGGGCTGACCTGGAGCTGACCGGGTCTGGCTGGTTCATGTGCATTAGCTGCCTTGCAGGCAGTGAACGATACAGAAAAGTACAGCTCTCTCCCTGCCGCCCCGGCAGGGAGCAGTCAGCTGGCTGGGAGAACTATCTCCAAGGGGACCTGAGTGCTCAGGGAAAATCATCTGTGCCTGTGCCATCCACCCACTGCCCTGTCCCCCTACCGTCCTGTCCATGCACTGCCCGGCCCGCCCACTGCCCCGCCCACCCACTGCCCTATCCACACTGCCCCGCCCACCCACTGCCCTGTCCACACACTGCCCCGCCCACCCACTGCCCTGTCTACTCACTGCCACACCCCTCACTGCCCCGCCCACCACTGCCCTGTCCACACTGCCCCACCCACCCACTGCCCTGCCCACCACTGCCCCGCCACCCACTGCCCTGCCCACCACTGCCCCGCCCACCCACTGCCCTGCCCACCACTGCCCTGTCCACCCACCACTGCCTTTTCCACACACTGCCCTGTCCACTCACTGCCCCGCCCACCCACTGCCCCACCCACCCACTGCCCTGTCCACCTACTGCCCCGCCCACCACTGCCCTGTCCACCACTGCCCTGTCCACTCACTGCCCCGCCCACTCACTGCCCCGCCCACCACTGCCCCATCCGCTCACTGCCCCGCCCACTCACTGCCCCACCCACCACTGCCCTGTCCACTCACTGCCCGGCCCGCCCACTGCCCTGCCCGCCCACTGCCCTGTCCACTCACTGCCCCGCCCACCACTGCCTTGTCCACTCACTGCCCCGCCCACCACTGCCGTGTCCACTCACTGCCCCGCCCACCACTGCCCTGTCCACTCACTGCCCCGCCCACCACTGCCTTGTCCACTCACTGCCCTGCCCACCACTGCCCCGTCCACCCACTGCCCCGCCCACCACTGCCCCGTCCACTCACTGCCCCGCCCACCACTGCCCTGTCCACCCACTGACGTGCCCACTCACTGCCCGGCCCACCAGGCCCAGAGTTTATTCTCATTTCCCGGGCGAGACAGAAGAGGCTCTGAGGGGCGGAGGTGGGGCTGGGACCCGGGGCGGGTGAAACGAGGGACAAGCAGGACATGACTGGGGCCTGGATCCTGTCCCAGGACACGGAAGGGCAACTGTTGTCGGGCTGCTGGCCTCTGCCCCAAACGTTCCCAAAGCATCTGTGGAAACAAGCCCAGGAAGCCAACTCCAGGGCAAAGACCAGCCCCCGGGGCAACGAGCCTTCCCTTCCTCCCTGCCCTGCCGGCCTTCAGCATTCAGAGGGCCTCCCTTCTGCTGGGCCAGTGGCCTCTAGGCTGAGAGCAGAGGTGGCTGCTGCCACCAGGCCTGGCAGCAGCTGGGCTCCCTGCAGGCCCCGAGGCCAGCTCAACAGCGGGTCCAGAATCCAGGGGCTGGTGCTGGGCACGCTGACCTGGCTAGGGGAGGCTCTGGGGACACAGAGGACCCGGGGCACGTGGTCCTCCTCCGCGGAGCCCTCCCACCCCGGTTCAGGGCCACCTTTCCCCAGGTCGCCATGACACACCAGGGGTAGCAGGATGGTCCCCACGGCCCTCGGACGTAACGTGCACCTAAGTCCACCTGTTCCTGCCTCTATCACGAACAGCAGGGCTTGAGATTTAGTCACCTCGGTGCCGCAAGCCGAGAGCCATGAATGAATCACAAAGGGGCAGATGCCCAAAAAGCAGCGGCTTCCAAACCCACTGAAATCAACTGCTAAAGAAAATGGGAGGATTTCCCTCTGTTCAGTTCTTTCAGAACGGGCTTGGCAAGAGTGTGCTGAATTGGACTGGGTCCCACCCACCCCGAGGGCCCGATACGAGGAGGGTCCCCTCCACCAGCCCATGCCCCCATCACGTCTTCTGGGCCAAAGTTCATGAGGTGGGTCTCTATCCAGCCCCACCAGGAACTCCCAACCCCTGAGGCCCCGCGGTGTCTGCTAGGTCTGGGGACAGGTTTCTGCTCTGGCTCTGCTCACTCCCCACAGCCAAGGGTGGGGGGGCTCTGCAGCCCTGACCCCTCGCTCCCACAGCGCAAGGTATTATTGAAGAACTCAATGAACAGAACCAGCATCAACAGTAAAGAGCGAAGTACCCCCAACAGCAGAGCTCCGCCCCTTTCCTCCTGGAGCAGAATTCCTCTGGGCAACGGTCCCTCCTGCCAAACACAGCTGCCGGAGTCTCAGGGAGCCACCGAGACCCCCGGATCGGCCGGCCTCCCACGCTCTTCCTGGGGGACCTGCCTGACTCTCCAGCCTCTGCTCCTCTCAGCCCCTCCCCACCTCCACCCAGGGACCCTGGTCACCTCGGCCTCTTGGCCCAGAGCTGCCACCAGCAGAGCGAGCCCCTCACCCCCGAAAGGAATTCTGGGCATCCCACGGGCTTGGGTCCGAGAAGGGTGGGTCTGAACTCTGCAGTGATCCCAGCGTCACTCTGCACACCCCACGCAGGCACAGTAGCAACCCCGTGGGTCCCCCCGCCCCCTGCAGCAGTTTCCCCGCCCATCTCCCAAACATGGATGCAGACCCGCTGCTACGCGGCATTTGAGTAGCCAGGGTCTTCAAGGTCCCACCGCCATCCGGCTCATCCGGAGCCTGTTTGGTGGCTTTATTTAAGGGTTGGCATGCCTGGGACACCATGCATGGGGGACAGAGTGGAAAGCCAGGGGTTGCTGGCGTCCTGAGGCTGGGCCAGGAGTCCTGTGGGTCACACACCACTCGCTGCCCGGGGGCCGTCTGCACTATCCTGGGGCCCTGCAGGGCGTGGCTCCCAGTGGGGGTCCTGCAGGGGTGGGGGGCTCCCTGGCACAGGGCCTGGTAGTGCCTGACAGAGCAAAGCTGGCTGACACGCCTCCCCTCGAGGGCCTGTGGTCCCCTGGGCTGCAGTTCACCCTGGATTCACTTCCTTCCTTCAGCCTGCAAATGCTTGAGTGTGTCACCTGTCAGGACTCATGTGGGAGCCGGGAATTCAGGACAGAGAAACTGGAGCCTTTCCTCCAGGCTTTTAGGGAAGAGGGAGCTGCATGCGGGGTGTGAGTTGAGGACGTGGGGCAGGAGGAGGAGTTGGCAAGGTCTTCAGGGGCTGACATTCTGGGTGAATCTTAAAACCCAAAGGAGGAGTTTGCCAGGATACGCGATGCAAGGGCACGAGAGGGCATCTCCGGCGGAAGGAACGCGTTTGCGAAGGTGCGGGGGAGAAAGGGAGCAGTGAGGACAGAGGCGCGGCAGCCCGGGGGCAGCAGGACCCCTCCCCTGCTCACCGCACCGCCACCCAACCCAAAGGGAGCTTGCCCTGTTCCTGCCCCAGGGCCTTTGCACGAACCCCCACCCTGCCTGGAACCGCACTCCCTCTCCCTCTCTTCAGGGCTGGCACCGTCTCATCTTCTGGCTCAGCTCCTGGTCATTTCCTCTGGAGGACCGCCTCCATCCCCCCAACCATCCCAGGTAAAGTCGCTCCTTCCCCTGCTCTCCTGCTCCGCCAATCACTGCTGCATTATCTGCTTCTGCCTCTCTCTGGGACACCAGTCCCGGAAGGGTCAGGGATATGCTGGCCTCCTTTCTCACACTGCACCTGCAGCCTGGCACCCAGCACAGGCCCTCTGAGAGGCAAGGAATTTGGCCTGGCCTAGAGGGTGGTCTAGCCTGGCCCAGAGGGAGGTCTTGCCCTAGTTTCTGGAAGGTGATCGTACCCGATAGGATGTCTCTGTTTAGGGAGGGGGCTAACTGCACCCAAAATTCTTAGAGTGGGGCTGGCCATGCCAGAAAGACCAACCCTATGATTCTGGTGGCCTAGGGTCATGATTTCACTCTCCAGGTGAAATGTTCTCCATTTCACCTGGAGAGTGAAATCAACCACATGGCAACCAATCTATCAACCAACCAACCAATCAATCATTTAATGGAGCACCGATAAGATCTCCGGCCCCGGAGCTTCCCTGGTCGGCAATACTCCGTGTGCGCTGTCACCCATCACTGGGAGGGGCCGAGTCTGGACTCCACGGGGAGAAGATGATGGCACCGTGTGTCCGGACCCCTCCTGGACCCTGCCCCGTGCTGGGCTGATTTCACTGTGTATCTCCCCACGCCCCCTGCCGAGATAAACCGTAACCGGGGCTGTAACAGTTCTGTGAGTCCTTCAGACACACTAATGAACCTGCGGGCAGCGTGAGGGCCCCTCGAACTAACTGCTGGCGTCAGAAGTGTGGATGGTCTTGGGACTGTTTGGAGACCCGCTAACTTTGCAGTTGTCCCAAAACGTTCGCAGCCATCAGCATCCACTGAACAAAGGAAGAGGTCGGCAGGGCCAGTGCGGGAAGGCCCCTGGTCCCACCCAGCAGCTGATCTACCTGTTTACACCTCAGCACCGCCAGGCCTCGGGCCACCTGCCCCATAGCCTGGTGGGACCGGCCGGCAAGCCCGCAGACGCAGCCAGCGCCCTCCTAACCGTGTGATGATGGCGCAGAAGCCGGGGAGAAGGCGTCGGAAGAGATTGAATTCCACCAACCTTGCTCTTGTCTTCAGTTCTGGCTGCCTGTCGACATGCCGGGTGCCAGATGGACGAGCCTGTGGACGGATTCCCAAGAGGGACGTGTTAGTGGTATTTCCGGAGATGCAGGGGCCGTGCGGAGGGTCAGGAGGAGGGAGCCGGCGTCCACACTCGGACCCTCACTCCCCTTCGTCTGTGCCGGAGTCGCAGGTCAGGGCTGGGCCTGGGGCAGATCGCGGGGGCTCACAGCCCCGCCGGGAGGGGGAGGACACGAAACAGACAGGAAACGCCCCACCGTGAGCTGAGGCTCCCATGGGGTCCCTCGGATCCCCGGGCACCCAGACGAGGCTTCTCCCAGGGGGGCTCTGCGGGTGGCTTCTAGTCAGAGGCAGGGGAGAGAAGAGGGGCTGCCGTGCGCCCTCCCCCGGCTCCTCTCTGTGCGGGTGGGCAGCGGCCGGGCCCAGCCATGGGCGCAGTGGGGGGCCGGAGCCCAGTGGGACCTGCCTGGGGAACGAGGGCTTCGGGGCAGGGCCCTCCTTGGGGACGCTGAGGTGGGAACCTTAGGTGTGGGGTGAAGATCAGGGCCGCAGGCTGGGGGCCCGACCCCCCCACTCACTCGCGGGGTGTCTGAGCTGTCTCGCTCATGCCGGCCCCGCCCAGCTTCCACAGCTACAGGCGCCACCCTCAAGGTAACAGGTCACCAAGCGCCCCAAGGACCCCAAGGGCCCTGCTCTTTTCTAATTCAAACTCGACCTCCCCGAGTCTCAGAGTTTTTCCCACCTGCACACAGGGCCGACAGTAATCCTACCTGGTCAGGCCTTTGGCAGAATTTAATATAACTAAATAGGGGTAAGAACCTCAGGGCCCAGAGCGCTTGCTTCCCCCCTCGGGCCTCCCTGAACCTCAGCCCGACCCCCTTTCTCCCTCCGTCCATCCGTACTCCACTCACGCGCCCTCTGCGGGTGGCCACGGCTGCTGTGTCCGCGTCTACATCCACCGCTGCCAGGACAGCCCACGCCCCGCGTGGAGGTAGCCTTGTCCATCCCATTCTCACATCCCCCGAACAAGCCACACAGAGTGGACGTAGTAGGGGCCTGGCACACAGCAGGGGCTTAAAAGTGTGGTGGCAGGAAGGAGCTACACCCCATTTCTGCCTGCAAAGCCTCCAGGTCACGTGAGGTAACACCGGGGAAGGGAACTTATTTCTGCTCCTCCCTGGAAAAATATCTGCACCAACTCAGAGCTCCCAGAGAGACCAGGCCTTGGTTGGTTTGTGCATAAGCTTTTCTTTTTTTAAAACATTGTTTATGAGTACAAAGGTAATAGCTGTTTTATTAATTAAAATTTAAACAAGCCTAAAAAAGAATCTATAGGAAAATTAAAATCATCTGTAACCTCCTACCTGCTTTGGGTCGGGCTGTCTTCCAGTGTACACATACATATTAAATACAACGTAGGTACACAGTTTTGTATCCTGCGACTTTTGCTTAAAAGTGTCTTAGTATTTCTCCACGTAATTAAATATCAAAGCTGTAACTTTAAGGGCTGCATAATATTGCATCGAACGGATTGATGAGAATATCTCTATCTGCTCCTTGCCTGTTAGTTCCAATGTTTTATTTCTAAATAAAGTTGCAGGGAGGGACTTCCCTGGTGGCGCAGCGGTTAAGAATCCACCTGCCAGTGCAGGGGACACGGGATCGAGCCCTGGTCCAGGAAGATCCCACATGCCGCAGAGCGACTAAGCCCGTGCGCCAGAACTACTGAGTCTGCGCTCTAGAGCCCACGAGCCACAACTGCTGAGCCCGCGTGCCACAACTACTGAAGCCCGCGTGCCTAGAGCCCGAGCTCCACAACAAGAGAAGCCACCACAATGAGAAGCCCGCGCACCACAAGGAAGAGTAGCCCCCGCTCGCCGCAACTAGAGAAAGCCCACGTGCAGCAAGGAAGACCCAATGCAGCCAAAAATAATTTTTAAAAAAAGCCCGTGCGCAGCAACGAAGACCCAACGTAGCCAAATAAATAAGTAAATTTATATTAAAAAAAAAAGTTGCGGGGAGTCCATGGTACACGAGCTCCACCCCATCTCTCTGATTTACTTGAGGGCTTCCCAAAAGTGGGGTCTTGGCTCAAAGGGTGTGGGCGTTTTTAAGGCTCTTGAGGCATTTTGGCAATTTCCCAGTTTTCGCCCACGAGTCAGGTAAGACGCCCGTTTCCTCCAATCCCCATAGCATGGGGATGTGTCTTTCCTTTTAACCCTTGTCAACCCAGCGGGAAGAATAACATCAACGCGCTATTTTAATCTGGGTCTCCCTGATATTTAGTGAGAGTCAGACTCCCCCGCCTACGCTCGCTGAGTCTGCAGACAGGAAGGTGCATCCAGGGCTGGGTGGCAGTGCTGGTATTTGGCGGGGGGCACCTCATCTCCCTCGGAGGCCAAAGGGCTCACCGGGACCTCTGCTCCTTGGAGCTTTTACTGCATGGGATTCACCCGTCAAATACGCCCTCCTAGAGTCCCAGCATCCAGGTGGACCAGGCAGAAGGTCTTGGGGTGTCCATGCAGGGCAGGGCCAGAGCCCCAAAGGGACCCCTCACTGTGGGACTCTGGTGCTCCTTGGAGTGGGGCGTGAAAATCACCGACCAGGTCTGAATCCTTCCGGCACAGACTGGGAAAGAGGCTGAGAGGGGACGGGATGGGCTGCGACATCCCACAGAAAGTCAGGGCAGGTCCCGCATTAGAAACAGGGAGCCCAGAGCCATGAAGAGCATCTTTGTTCTGAGACTGGGTCCCCTTGATGGCCAGCGCGTGTCCCCAAGCTGCCGGCTCGATGCCACTGTGCTAGGCGTCAGTACGTCCTGAAGGTGCCACTTATGGTGGGCGTGGGCGCCTCGGGCAGGGTGACCCCTCCCCACCCAGACATACCAGCACGTCTGGGAGAGGCGTAAAGGACCCCTTTCATAAGCTCTCAAGACTGAAGAACAAGAGGGGACACTGGGGACCAGGCAGTCCTGGCTGACGTCACCCCACGAGGTTCAGTCTCAGAAAGGGAGGCCTGTGTGACACACGGCCCCAGAAGGATGCCGGGTGAGGTCATCCAATGGCCCGTCTGGCCCTACTCAGCTTGCCTCCGGGGTCACGGAGACACAGACGTCCTTGAAAAGACAATGTGACTACAGAGACAGGGGGTCTCAGCATCTAACCCATCCCGCCCAGGTCCCTCGGGGAAGGTCTTCAACCTGCGAGCCCAGTTTCAGCAAGGATCCTGCTGAGCCTCAGCCCCACCTTTGACCTTGCGTCTAGGCCGCTGGCCTGTCTTCAGCAGGAATCCTTCTCGGCCTTTCCTCTTGGTAATTTTCCACCCACCCGTCCCCCCCTAATCCCCACCCCCTCCTTGGCTATAAATCCCCCGTCCTTGTCGAATTCGGAGTTGGCCTGATCCCCCTGCCCTTCTGCCACGTCCTGAATACCGTCTTCCTACCGTTTTGACAAGTGTCCAAATAATCATTCTTTATCAAGGCTTGGGAATGAATAAGCCGCAGGGATGGGGTGGGTCTTCAAGGTGATAAAACTAAGTGCAGCTCGAAGGAGAATTGCTGGCACCCCGGTTAATAAACATGTAGAGAAATAGCTGGGAGCTGGGTGCTCCAGTCCGAGTGTTGGTGTAATTTTTTGAACAAGCAGCAAGGAGCTGAACAGGGTCACTGCAGAAGGAGGGCGGGGACAACTGGCTGTCACCTGCTGCTTCTCCAGGTCTGGTGGCCGCAGAACGCCTCGCCTTTATTCTATCGTTATTATTATTATTTTAATGGTGAATGGGTCAGGGATTTCCCATGAAATGCCACGAAATGGGTTAGAAGGTTGGCTATGTTTTTCTCCAGAACTCTCTTTACCGACACGTTGGCGACGCCGTTGACCAGGAAAAAAGCCTCAGGAGCGGCCCGTGGTCTCCACACTCATTCATCAATCAAGGGAGGGTAGTGCGGGGGAAGCCCTGAGACATGGAGCCCGGGCTGAGGGGCTTTCGGGACAGGCTTGAAGCGACCACAGACACACAGAACACATCCATTTACGTTTGGCTCCTGGGACCCCAATTTCCAACGCTCCTGGATCCTACTCTTGAACTTGGCCTTTTTCTTATCGCGTCCGTCTCAGGTTCACGGACATCACGTGGATGGACGATGCAGAACCAGGCAGGCCGTCACTCTGCCGCCGCCGGCAGGTGCTCCGCGGGGAGAGCCCGCTGGGCCCTGGACCCCCATCCCTGCTGGGGGGCGGGGTTCCCTAACTAGCGGGAAAGCTCGCCGACCCGCCAGGGCACACCCAGCACAGGGCGTGGGCCCGGGAGCCGCCTGTTTGGTGCCCTCGGGTCCCGAGCAGCACGGTCTTCTTCTTACCTTGCAGATACATCTCCTCGCCTTCCGCGAACATCCGGCCGCACCCGACACATAGCGCACACAGAGGGTGGTAGTGCTTCTCCCCGGCCTGGAAAAAGCACAGGGCACGGGCGTTTCTGCTCAGGGCACGGCGTGTCCCCACGCAGGTGCTCAGGTGAGGCAGGAAGGCGGGCTGTGTGGTGGAGAGCCCACACCCAGGGGGATGGGGCGGGACCGGTGGTGCCCCAGGCCGTCCAGGGTGTGTGAATGTGGCCCCTGCCCGCTGGGGCCACGCCTGGGAGCAGAGACCAGCCTCCAGGAGAGCGCCTGTGTCGCCCACTCCTCCCGGCTCAGCGGTGGATGGGTCTGCCCCACCCACGAGGCAGAGGGGGGCCAGGTCCCATGCATCTCTGTATCTTGGTCGGTGGGGGGAGGGAGGACCTAACGTTATTTCCCCAGATGGAGGGACAGGACAGCTGGGGTGAAAGTGATAGATCATTTTCTTTTCGTTTCTCTGTATCGCTCAATTTTCTCAATGAGCGTTTTGTTGTTTTTATCATTCTTGAAACCCATTCAATTCGATTAAAATATTGATACCGAAATAACCAAAACAAAGGACATTGGCAAGTTTGGCTTATTTCTACACGGTACCAAAAAAATCACCCCAAAATACTGTCTTCAGCATGACTGTACAGTGACTATTCCTTCACCTGGGTTGGGGGTAGCTGCAGCCTGCTGCTAAATGTGGATGTAACCCCCCCCTCACTCTTTCCTGAGATGTGAAGGTTAATCACCACTCTCTGAAACTGAATTAGTAATACTCTGCTGAATCAGTAAGTAACAGGGTGCAAATTCATTACAAGCACCTCACTTTCCTTCCCCTTCCCCACTGGTGCCTTCGGTGCAAACCAGGCCCGAGGGGGACCCCTGAATATCAGGGAGGGAGAATCCAGAACAGACTCCCCTCCTGCGTGGGGCCGGAGGTGCCAGTCTGTGTGGCCTACCCATGTCCCAGGCAAAGGGATGCTTTGGGGAAGCGTGAGAATGCTGAGTGCTCAGTCCTGCCGGCTCTGCGGCCTCCGGGCCTTTGCACCTGCAGCCCCCTCCACCTGGACTGCCCTCCCCACTCTCCCACCCGGGACCACCTCGAATGTTCCCGATCTCATCTCCAACGCCACCTCCTCTTGGAAGCTTCCCGTGATTGCTTCCCTGCTCTGGGCTCCCACAGCCCCATTTTCACAGGGTTTGACAATTATTTCGGGTGATTCTTCCCCACTAGACAGTGAGCCTCTGAGGGCAGGGCCTGGCACAGGGCCACTGCAGGAACCCCTAGTCTCAGGGATCTATCTGGGGAGCAGGTCACACTGCGGCACTGGGCCCAGGCATAGTGAGGGTGAAGCTGCCATTTCAGCCTTAAAATGCTGAGCGGTCAGAGCAGCTCCGTCCTTGAGGTACAAACAGGGCATTGGAACAGCGCTGTAGCTTTAACAGAAACCACCTGTTATCAGGTCCCAGTTGTCAACTGACGACTCACGAACTTTAAACATTGTGACCTCTGACCTGTCCTCACGCCTTCCTCAGGCAGGCACCCCCTTCACTCTGGGTCGGGGGGACAACCCACCCTCATGACATCAAACAGCAGGAGTTCTGTGACAGCCACTTGGGGGAGAAAGCACACACTGGTGTCTACACAGCACATCTACACGGCATGTCTACACGTGAGCCAGGTGGAGAGAGAAAGCCGTGGGGACAGTCTGTAAGGGGACAGGCTTGAAACCCCAGCCCGGCCAATGAGAATTAAGGCTGAGCAGAGAAACAGCCCTGCGGCCACTGCCAGGGGCCGGCCCAGCGTCCACACTCTTCCCTCTGGAAAGCACCCCCCAACCCAGCAGCTGGCAAACGCCCCCGGTCTCCAAAAATAGCAGCAACGGGGATACCGCTTATTTCTACAGGGAGAGGCAAGAAGCCCTTTCACACACTAACTGGTCTTCATCCTGTGACAGCCTGTGAGGTTCATGACTATCTTTGTTTCCATCAGGGCACAGAGAGGTGGAGGAAGCTGAGCAAGGTCACACAGCAGGAGGGGGTGGAGCCAGGCTTGGCGCCCAGAAGTCTGGCCTTTGTGGCCTCTGTCCCCAGCCGGGGGGGGTCCCTGACTCTGTGGTGTGCACCCCATACCCACGCACCCCCAAACCCCATGCCCTGAGCAATCAACTTGGAGGCCTAGAACAGACGCAAGGCTGAGGAAGGAAACCGGACACCGCAGAGCAGATTCCATTTGTACGAAGTTCAAAACGAGGCAAATGAATCTGTACGGTCAGAGGCAGGGTGTGGCGGCTGCCTTGGGGGCCCCAGGGGGCTGTTTGGGGTGCTGGGCACGTGTTTTCTTGGTCTGGGTGCTGGTGGCTTGGGTGTGTCCAGTGCGTGAGATTCATGGACTCCTCTGTGTGTTACGTGCCAGTAAAAGAGTTTTCCCACAAAAGTATAAAACCACAGAAGAAAACACAGGGGTATATTTTGCTGACCCCGGATTCGGCAGTGGATTTTTGGATACGACACGGAAAGCGTGAGCGGCAACAACACAGTAGATAAGTTGGACTTCCTAAAAATTAACAACTTTTGTGCATCAAAGGACGTTATCAAGAAAGTGAAAAGACAAACTATAGAATGGGAGAGAATATTTGCAAATCATAGATCTGATAAGGGTTTAGGATCAGAATATATAAAGAGCTCTTACAGCTCAACAACAAAAAGACAAACAGTCCAGTTAAAAAATAGGCAAATGGCTTGAACTGACATTTTTTCCCAAAGAAGATACAGGAACGGCCAAGAAGCAAATCAAAGATACTCAACATCACTGTCATTAAGGAAAGGCAAATCCAAACGACAATGAGATACCACCTCACACCCACGAGGGCGACTATAATTAAAACAAAACAAAATGGAAAATAACAAGTGCTGGTGAGGATATGGAGAAATTGGAACCCTTGCACATCGGTGGTGGGGATGTAAAATGGTGTTGCCACTGTGGAAGACACTTTGTCAGTGCCTCCAAAAGTTAAACACAGAACTACCATACAACCCAGCAATTCCACTCCTAGGTATTTAAGAAAAAAGAAGAGAACAAAAGAAATAAAAACATGGGTCCACACAAAAACGCATACATAAATCTTCACAGCAGCATTATTCCCAACAGCCAGAAGGTGGAACCAGCCCAAATGTCCAAATGTGAGTGTGATAAACACAATGGAAGGTTATTAAGCCATGAAAAGCCACGTGGGGCCCCCATGATGTCTTATAAGGACACTAGTGTCCTTACAAGATGAGACAGCAGAGCTCCCTGCCATGGGAGGACACAGGGAGAAGGTGACCCTCTCCAAGCCAGGAACCCAGCGGACTGGCACGTTGATTTTGGACTTCCAGCCTCTAGAGCCGTGAGAAGTAACCGTCTGTTGCTTAAGCCTCGCAGCTCATAGCAGAGCAGCCCGAGCCGACTAAGACAGGTTCATGAAGTCAAAAATAAAAGTGTCCTCACCTCTTGCATCAATCCCCATTGCTGCTCCCGCTGTCTCGCCGTGGCCACGGTGGCCGGGGCGTTCCACGTGATCGGAACCCAGCAGCAGTCCGTGCTCCGTCAGAGCCCTTTCCTCCCCACAACTGTCCTAGAAGGGCCTCAGTCATCTGTGCCGTCAGCCCAGCCCCCAGCCCGGCAGGCAGCGCAGCCCCTTACCCAGGTGGGACTCAAGATGGCACAGATTTTAAAAGTGTATCAAAAGCCCATGAGATTTTGCAGTGCGTGGTTTGAAAACGATGTCTTGTGCCTTCTGACAAGGGGCTGTCATCTTTCGTCAGACAGAACCAGGCTCATTAGGAACGCAGCCTCCGGGGGGACAGAGCGAGCTCTGTTCCTCAGCGGTACCCAGGCAGAGTGGAGGGTACTGAGCACGGCCCTACCGTGGGCATTAGGGACCGGGCTGGCACCGTGGAGATGTGGCAGTGTCTCTGGGCTCCAGAAACTCCCTCCCCTCCCTGCGGAGAGGAGCAGCCAACCCCTCCCCCCTCCCCCAGCTGTGGGAAGCACGGAGGGATGGACCTCCCCTACCCCATCGGAAGCAGGCACCCCCTTTTCCTCCCTAAAGCCATCCATGGCCTCTTCCATTCCCTGGAGAGCCGGCTGTGCCTCCGCCTGCTTTTGAGCCCTCCCCTGGGTCCCCGCTGCAGGGCACACATCCCCCAGCCCAGACCAGCCAGCTCCCAGTGGCTGCTCCTGGCATATCCCCAATTTGAAGCTCTAGTCTCCTTTGTGAATGACCAGAACTGGATCCAGAGCGCACCGATCAAATGAAATTTACCGAGAAGCTCATCAAAATCTTTAGCAGGAAGGATGCAGTCGGGGGAGGGGGGAGCATCTGGCAGCCCTCACAGAGGGGCCTGCAACCCCAGACCTTCCCAGCTCTGTGCCATGTCAGCAAAGACCCTCCCCAGAACCCCTGACTCAGCCCTGCCCCCTCCCCATTGCTGACGCCACAGGCCTTGGGACAGGCTCGCTCTGGGCTCTGGGTCTCGTTCCGGACTCAGGGTCTTGGGGGACCACATGGAGGCTGGCGTGGTTCCCTGACTGTTTGGGCTCTGTTCCTCTCTCTCCTCCAGCTCCAGGACTGGGGTGACCACTCCAGGACTAAGCCTTGTCCCCTCGTTCTCTGCTGTCCCAGGTCCTACAGCAGAGCTGCACGCAGAGGGGCTGTCCCATAAAGATGTTCTGAACGAGAGAACAGTACCCGCCAGGCATGCGTAACGGGGTCCTAGAGGACAGGGGGGTACTGACCAGTGAGTGTGGGAGCAGAGAGGTAACATACCCCACCTCCGGGCACATCAGCTATCAAGGCTCTGAGAAGTCCTGCAGTAAGGACGTCGGCCTGGCGCCCTTGCCGGGCTTCCTCAACCCAGATGCCTGGGAACGCGCTGATGGACCGATGGTTAAGGACAAGGGCTGGAGACACTGATCCTTGCTGGGCGCTGAGCAGGGACGTGGCGTCAGGCTGAAGGCAAGTCGGCGTGTGTCTCTACGTGTGTGTGTGTGTGAGTCTGTGTATGTGCGTGTGTATTTTTGTGTCCCTGTGTGTATCTGTGTGTCTGTATGTGTGTGTGTGTGTCTGTGTATGTATGCGTGTGTATTTTTGTGTCCCTGTGTGTGTCTCTATGTGTGTGTATCTGTGTATCTGTGTGTCTGTATGTGTGTGTGTCCGTGTGTATCTCTGTGCCTCTGTGTGTGTCTGTGTATAAGTCTGTGAATATCTCTGTGTCTGTGTATATGTCTATGTGTATCTCTGTGTCTCTGTGTGTCTTTGTGTGTGTGTGTGTGTCCGTGTATCTGTGTGTGTGCACACAATCTAAAAGGATGAAATCTAAATGCTAATGGTAGTTTTTCTGGGTGATGACATTCATTATGGATGATTTTTCTTTTATGATAAACAGGTATTCCCTCTGAGAGTGTTTTTAAAATAAACACATTCATTAAGTTTTAAAAAGAGAGAGAAGCTGGGGTCTTGGGAAGTTGACTTCACCTCTGTCCTTAGGAAATGCCTTTATTTGTTCAGAACTCAGGGTTTGTTTTCTCCCAGTGATAAAAGTCCTGCTGGCTTAAGAGGGAGAAAAGGAAGTGCTAAGGAGAAAAGAGGAAGAAATAAACACACCAGCGTCTGGAGTCGCAGGAGAGAGTCCATTTGAAATGGAGAAACTTTCAGCTGGCCGCCCCCCTCCCTCCAGGGCTCCTCCAGGTCAGGCCGGGGGACGCCTGCCACCGTCCTCACCTGGAACTCAGCCCCCAGGCCAGGGTGGGACACAGCCTTCAGGAAGGTGGGTGCTGGATGGAGGAGCGGAAGGAAAGGAAGAAGGAGGGAGGGAGGGATGGAAGCACAGAGGAAGGAATAAAGGGAGGAAGGGATTAATTAGTGGTCCCAGGAGGACCCTGGGCTTCTCGTTACCATGGAGACAGCCAGGCTGCAGGAGGCAGGTGGGGCTCAGACAGCGGCCCACCATGGTTAAGGAGGATGGGGCTGAGCAAAACGCACCCCATTCCCCGCCCCCACCCACCTGTTCCTGCTAATACTGTGAGAACCAGTAGAGAGCAAGGTGGTGGCAGGGACTCGGCCAGGGACTCCCTCTCACTCAACTCCCCCTCCAGTCATCCAGCTCTGGTCTGGTTGATCTGCTTAGACCACCGTCCCCTGGCAATTCACAGCCACCTTGCAGCTCTCTCTGTGGAGCGACTCCATCCCCAGGAGTCAGCACAGCAGCAGGGCTGCTCCCAGCCCCCTACCTCTGCTCCTCGCCCTGGCCCCCCCCCCAACCCTCCCGGCCAGCCAACCCCGCGATGGGGAGGGGGCTTGTGTCAGCCCCTCCCAGGTCCCCGCCGGACCCAGGACGCTCCCACACCCAGACCCAGCACGGAGCAGGTTCCTCAGGACAGACACCCCAGACACGCAGGATGCAGGAAAACATGCAGTAGAGGATGCTAAATATTTACAGTGACAGAGCGAGTGGGGGGAACTGCACTACCACCAAATGCACATTTCACGGGCGGGCGCCCAGCATAAGATGGCACCGGGCCCGGCGCACGCAGACGCGGCACAGATTGAGGGCTCCTGCAGGGGGCGGGGAAGGGGCCCGGGCTGCTCTCCTACTCAGGCTCCAGAGAGGAAAGCACCTCAGGAGGCAAATCGGGGTGGGGTGGCAGGTGCCTTGGGGGTCTTGCACCTGGCTGATCTGCCCCGCTCCCTGCAATCCCACCCACCTGCAGCCAGTGTGGCCTCCCCATCAGCCCAGGGAGCTTCCTACCTGCACGGGGTCCCGGCACCAGAGCCCGGTCCGAGCAGTCGGCCCCTCGGCCCCTGGCCAGCCCCGCTCCCGGGACGGGCTGGCAGGAACAGACAGTGTGACCGTGAGGACGGGGCACAGAGATGCCCTCACCCTCCAGCCAGCGGTCTGGGTCCTTCTCTTTCGTTTCCAGGTCCTGCCCCCTGCCACCTGCCGCCCCTCAGGAGCCCACTGCACGCCCAGCTGGGTGCCAGCACGCACCGGGCCGAGCCCAGGTGGTGCCAGCACGGCGGCTGCTCCCTTCTGTGGAGCCGGCTCGTCCCCGCCCGCCCGCCCGCAGCTGCCGCCGCCTCGCTGGGGAGGGTGCCCGCTGACTCAACTGCCACACACCGCGGAGCCCACCCGCCCGCCCGCCCGCCCGCAGGGGCGAAGGCAGAAGCGTTCATCTTCCCCGGGAGTCTCTCCATCCTCCACCCCAGGCCTGTTCCTCTCCTGCTCCTCACAAGTCAGGCGGTCCCCTCCTGAGGATAAACCCGAGTGCGCCAGAGGGGCCCCATCCACAGGCCCCACACACCCCGAGTCCGTACTTGGCCCATTAAGGACCAGGGACGCTAACACTGCGGACGCAATCACCCCTGCCCTCCCCGCCTGGTCCACCAGGGGGAGGCCCGCTGACGGCCCAGCGACGGCAGTGCAGCCTCCACCCCCCATCAGCGACCTCGTGGCCGGCGCTGAGCTGGGGGACGCTCCGCAGACACGACCCGCCGGATCCCCAAGGAGGTTCTGCTGACGTCTATGGAGCGGCCTCGGCAGGCACAGTGCTGGCTCAGGATCAGGACCTGGAGAGGCGGGCCGGGCCGCCGGGGCTGTGTCTGGTGTGTCCCGCCCACCCCAAAGGGTGCCGGAAGCGGGCCAGGCTCCAGTCGCACACCTGTAGCGACAACTGCTCGGCCCACAGAGCCTAAGAGGCTCCCCGCTTAGGCCATCAGGTATCACAGCGCGGCATGAAACAGAGCACAAACCAACATCTAACGCAGGGAGAGGCCAGGCGGTCGGGCGAAGAACAGGCACCGGGAGCCCGGCTGGGCCTCCTGGGTTCGAGTGGGCTCGGCCCTGCGTGTGGCCGATAGCCCGGCACAAGCTCTCCCAGACACACGGACACGAGCCCACAGAGTGAGGGCACCAAGGAGGGCGGGAGGGGGCCGGCACGGCGGGGCTGGGGGGCCGGTGCTCTGGGGAGCTGCTCAAAGAGACGGTGCAGCGGCTGGTGGACCTGGACAGGTGAGGGTGACAGGTTTCTAGTCTTTTCAAATGGGGGCGACTTGAGCTGTTTCAACCAGCCACCAGGAGGGTGCCTTGTGGCCCCCAGGGAGGAAAGGAGATGGCAGGGTAAGGCTCCAGAGGAGGCGGGCGGGGTTCGGACCGGAGCACAGGGTTGGGGGCTGTGGCTGGGAGGAGAGGCAGAGCCTCTGTCAGGAAGGGCAGGAGGGGGTGGGGTAGAAGCTTTGCAGACAGCCCTGAGTGACGTCTGACCCTCTCTCTGTTAAATCTTAGACAAGGTCATTGTGGCTGGCTGGCTGGGGTGGGAGGGGAGCAGCCCAGGAGAGCGAGGAAGGTCTGGAAGAGTCTTTCGGGGGAACAGAGAGAAACAGGCTTGAACTGCCAGCCACTGTGGCAGGTGGGGCCCTGGCCGGGGGAATCCTCCAGAAGCCTCAGTGCTGCTGCCGGAGGTGGCGGGTGCCCAGACTCCCCCAGAGCAGGGTCTGCAGCAGGGTCTGGGTGAGGAGAGAGCCCTGGAGAGACAGGAGGGCCAGGTGAGACGTCACCGTGGGGTACGGGGGGAGGACGCATCCTTCGTGCACGTTCGGAGGATGGGCGTACAAACATGAGGCGTGATCACCACCCAAGAAAAACATACAAGATGTTCAGCAGACGAGATGTCAACAGTCTCATTATGTGACCACCCGCCCAACTCCGTAAGAAAAACATGAAGCCCCCAGTGTATAAACAGGCAATGCTGACGGAAGATAACTGAAATGCAAGAACTCTGATTGGCTAAAAATGACAAAGAAGAGCCGGCACCACTAGGGGTGGGAGGGAAGAAAACAACAGCGAGACCCCATGTTCTCCCTTATCAACTTGACATAGGATTTCATAAAGGTTACAGCCAGGGTGGGAGATGGGAAAGATCGTGTTCTGTTGATAAGCATGTAAATCAGAATAAACTTTCTGGAAAACAATTTGTAAGTGTCAAGAACCCTTACAAAGTTCATGGTTGTTGGCTCAGTTTCTACACTTCTGTGAATTAATCTTAAGGAAAACTAGAAATGCAATAAAAAAAGATGTTCATCTCAGTGTTATTTATCGTAGCAAAAAGGGGAAAACGGTGCTATGTCCAACAATGAATGATCAGCCTAAAACATTCTGGTCTACTCCTACAATGAAATATGATGCAACACTGAAACACTCTCATGTACGATGCACCTGGAAATGTTATCTTGTGAGACAGGTGTCAATCACAGAGGACCACATAGTGGATGATTCCATTTATATGACGTGTCCAGAACAGGGAACTCTACAGAGACCAAAGTAGATTGGTGGCTGCCACGGGTTCAGGGTGTAGGGGAGGAATAGCTAAGGGGTACAGGCTTCTTCTTGAGGTGAAGAGAACATCCTAAAATGGACTGTGGGGATGGGTGAACAGCTCTGTGAAGATACTAAAAACCACCGAATCGCACACTTTACACGGGTGAATTGCGTGGTATGTGAACTATATTCCAATAAAGCTGTTTACAAAAAGACCCATAAAACACAAAACAAAAACATAGGAATCTATTAAATAGGACGTGGGAGTTGAAAAAAATCAGGATATAATGTATAAATGGTTTGATGCCAACTCTGACACGTGGAGGGAGAAAAAACTGGAAGGAATCCAGCCAAAAAGTTCAGCTAAATATGATCGCATGTCAGTGACTTCCCCCCTTGTTTGTGCTTTGCAAACTCTCTACAGTCAATGAGGGTGTAATCACAGCCCCCCGCAGGGGCCTCTGGACAGAGAAGGGCACAGCCCTGCACAGAGCCTGGGACCATTCCCGCTGTGGCATCTGGGAAATGGGGAGATGGTGGGGAGGGCCTCACTGCCCTCTGGGTGGGTGTGGCCACCCCCTTCCCCTCCCCGCTACCTGGAGCTGAGGCCCTGGGGCAACTCTCTCCCTGCAGCTCTGATGTCAAGTGTAATTTCAAGAAAAGCAGCTCAGGGCTCAATGTGCAATTCACCAAGGCATTCTGAGCCCTGCTACCCCTGGGCTCTAGCTGTGGGGCGGGCAGGGCAGGAGTCCTTGGGGATGCGGGAATGCCCAGCCCTTCCTGGTTGGCCTCCCGGCCTCTGGCCTCAAGTCCAGCCTCAGCGGCAGCCTGAGGGAGCTCTCTAGTATGCAAATCCGACCCAGGCTTTCCAGGGTTCAGAAGCCCTTGTCTGGGATGGTGGCCTGGGCCCTGCAGCCTCAGACCCCAACCTCTCTTCCCACCCCCAGAGGCTGCTTCTGTGACCTCCTCGGAAAAGGCTCCCAGGCCCCTAGGCTGGGTCAGGGCCCCTCCCCTCCCAGTGCTCTGCCCCCTCCCCATCCCCCAGGTCCTCTGGTTACCTTTGCCCTCCCCAACAGACCATATGCTCGCCGAGGGATGGCCCATCCACCTGCCCCAGCGCAAAGCCCAGGAGGGGCTGCAGAGTGGGGTGGAGGGGCAGGCTGGGCCAGAGCATCAGGTGGGTGGGTTTGGTCCTGTTCACCCCATGGGATTGATCTTACTGAACAAATGTAGTAAAGTGCATAACACGTGCTATTTTCACAAAGGGACACATCCATGTAACTACCACCCAGACCAAGAAACGCACCTGTCAGCACCCCAGAAATGCCCCAACCTGAAATCGCTGGGTGACCTGGCCGCCTCTGTGGACCCAGCCCTGCCTCCCAGGCTCCCTTTTCAACCCGCCAAGCCTCAGATTTCCCATCTAGATGCCAAAGGGCTGAACCAGGATCGCAAGTTCTTCCCACCTCTCTGCCAACGTGTAAAGGGCACAGGTGAGAGAGTGTCGCAGGGAAATACTCCTGGAGGAGGTGGCGCTCACTGGGCAGACCCTGGAAGGTGTCCTCTGGCAGAGCTGGGAGGCAAAGGCTCAGGGGCGCGGGTTCCTGCACAAACATACGCCGCAGACGCCACGAGAGGCACCTTCTTATCCTCTCTGTTAACTCCTAGGGGGCGGGCAGGCCCCAGCGCCCGGAGCAGGACTTCGAGCGGGCGAGGGTGGCGCTCACGGCCTCCCGGCTGGCCTCCTTACCTCCAGCACGTGCCCCGTGATGTACTTCTCACAGCCATCGCAGCGGATCCCGAACTTGGTGTGATAGTCGGCCTCACAGTAGGGCAGCCCGTCCCTGCAACAGAGCCGGCAGTCAGGACGGCGGGGGCACCCCCAGGACCCCCAGGCCCCGACAGTCCTCGCCAACGACAGCGGCCACGTCCAAGGGGCAAACGCCCACTTCCTCCTACTCTGGATAACAGCACAGCCCTTGAACAGCGTGTATGGGGCACTTACAGGCACCAGCACGGCCCCTCGGTCATCAGGGCAGCCCCGCGAGAAATACCACAAAGATTGTCCCATTTCACAGATGGACAGACTGAGGTGTAAGAGGTGGGGCCGCCTGCCCAGGGGGCGAGCGAGGGCTGGTGGAGGGCTCCAAAGCCTGAGCCCAAGGAATCAAAGCTGCGTCTGGGAAATAAAAGACGTTTCCGCAGACGTGGCTCTTCCTTCCAGTTCATTCTGCCCGATGTTTAACATCTGGGGTGGGAAATAGTCTATTTACCCATCGGGGGGCTTCCTGCTCCTTCTGAAAGGGGTCTGGGGCGCTGGAGAAAAACATGAGCCGACAAGGGGGTGTGACCAAGCCGCCCACATTGGAGACCAGGTCTGAGGGTGACAAGATGCCAAGTGGCAGGTGTGCCTTGGGACCGACCCTCACCCTCCTGGGCGTGGCTGGGAGCTTCCTGCTCTCGAAACCCGAGGGGCGAGGGGCATCAGGCTGCGCAGGAAGGAGCGGGAGGACCACACGGCGGCGATGCGTCCACGCTTCCCGCGCACAGTGATGGCGGGCTTACTACGCGCCACGCGCGTGGCTTGTGGCTTTGAGAAATTGGGACGAGCGGGACACCCTTGTGGGCGCTGCTCCTGAATATCTGGGCAGCCGTGGGCGGGCTGCTCAAACGCTGAGCCCCCTTCACTGAACTGTAAGGAGACAGCTGGTTTGCAGGTGGTGGACGGAAGACAACGCAGGCACAAGGCCTGGACAGCATCTGGCCTGCAGTCGGAGCTCTTTAATTATCATCATGCGGTCAGCACCACGGGACGAGGGGCAGTGACGATGTCGGAGGTGGTGCCAGCGTTCCCTGCTGGGCAGCGGTGAGTGAACAGCCTTGCACTCAAATGCCCAGTCCCAGCTGTCACTTAACCTGTCTGGGCCTCAGCTTCCTGGCTGTAAAGTGGGATTGGTAAGAGCAAGGTCTAAGTAAGACAAGGTATGGCCGGCGCCTGGCACTCGGTGGCTGAGGCCATTGCCACTGTCATCGCCAACCGGGGCTGTCCCCCTGGCCCCAGGTCCAGCCCAATGGGACTTGGATGTGGAGGCAACTGGCACGGCGGGTGCAGGGTCGGGGGCGTTACTCTGGTACATCTTCCCCCCGCCCCGCGCTGCTGAAGTTGCCGTGTTAGCCCCAGTTTGGTTTTGATTTTTGCTCAGCTGCTAACAGAAGGTGAGATTTCTCAAGCTGTTGGGAGACTGCAGCTAGTGGCGCCCTCTTTTCCTCAAAGCTCGGGACCTTGTCTGGGTCACACAGATGCCGGCAGGAGGGGTGAGGTCCCGGTGTTTCTCTGCAGCCTCAGAAACGAAGCAGCCCTTCCTTCCACAGGGGAGGGGACGTGTATACTGGGCCCTTAGGGTCCACGTTCAAATGCCCTGACCTCAGGGCCCTGACCTCTCCCCACAAAAGGCTGCACATGCAGCAAACCCAGGAGGTTCAAAGATTAACGTCTCCATGGCAACACCACCGCGCCCTCATCATCAATTCCGGGGCTGTTCCGGAGGCTGCTAAGTAACATACACGCTGTGTGGGTGAGAGGGGCTGCAGCGCTCTGGGGGCTGGGCATCATTCTGTTTTATTTTAAGTGCTCTGTCCCCAAGGCTGCCTTGGCCTGTCACTCACCCCTTCCCTTTACTATGAGAGGCAACAGGTCCTGGCCCAAGCGGCCAGAAACCCCCCCAGCCTGGACAGAGGCTCATCTTGGTGTGGGGACTTTCACCGGCAATGTTTGATTTCGAGATAATTGTGGATCCAAACACAGTTGTAAGAAACGGGACAGAGAAACCAGGATGGCCTTCCCCAGGTTTCCCCAAGGATCCCACCTTACAGAATTAGAGTACAAGGTCCACCAGGAAATTGACAGTGGCACATGCAGCGGCCCGATTCGGATTCCCCCAGTGTACACGCACTCTCGTGTGCACATGTGTGTGCATGCATGTATGTGTGTGTGTTTTATTCTCTGAAGTTTTATTGCAGCAGTTTTTCACCCCAGTCAATGCCTGTGATGGTTCTATTCCCTCAGGGCATCAAGAACTAGCACAGTCTGTGATAGAAGTTGCCAAAAAAGCCCGTTCCTGGCAGGAGGGAGCTGCTCTGCACTCAGAGAAGCTGCTCCTTTAAGCTCAGCCTGTAACCCTTCCCTCCCCTGTGCTGTCTGGGGGCTCACCCGACTCAGTTTCCTGATCTCCAGGGATGAGAATGCACCTCCACTCCTGGCAGACCAGCTGCCCCTGCTCAGGGCCCAATCCCCAGAAGCTCGCTCCCCACGGCCTCTGGATAACAGCGCTCCCCCCGCACCCCAAACCAGCCATCGCTGCATCCTGAGCACACATCAGGGACCCTGTGTCGGCCAGCGGGAGCTACCCGATGGCCCTGCAGCAGAAGACGGGGCTGTGCTGTCACACCCGTGACACCTGAGCCCGGTCAGCCCTCTCTTCTTCGCTCTGCTGCCGGCCTCAGCTGACGCCCACTTTGCATTCTGCAGAGGATGCAGGCACCAGCAAGGGGGGCGAAATCCACGAGCGAGGGTGGCACCAGGTGCCGTGCGGGGAGTTGTTTTACAAGGTCAAAGGTGAGAGCGCTAACATCTCTGTCCCAGTGAACAGAAACAGCATGGGAGTGTCTGCAAACCACACTGAGGAAGCAAGGCTGGTAGGGAGAGGGGCCCGGCCGGGGCTCCTCCCCTGGCACAGATGGGAGGAGCTGGCAGGAGGGCAGGAGAAAGGCCGAGCATGCGGGAGGGTGGGCACAGGACGAGCCCTGCCCCGCCCCCAGGTGACAGGGCAGCGAGCCCCGCCCACTCACTTGCTGATATACTCCGCGTTCAGCTGTTTCCCGCAAGTCTTGCACTTGAAGCAGCCCAGATGCCAGTGTTTGTCCAGGGCCACGAGGGACTGGCCATTTTTGATCTCCACCCCGCAGCCCTTGCAACCTGGAAGAAAGAACGGAGCACAGCCGTCATCCTCGTGGGCGTGGGCGAGAGCAGCGGGGTGGCGGCCCTGCACCGCCGGGACTTCAGACACCACAGGGGCAGTGAGAGCGGGCTGGGGGCCAGGACAGGGGGAACCGTCCAGCTGCGGGCGTTACACGACGGCCGGTGTGAGCGCACATTGAGCGCCAACTGCATGCAGCCTAGGCCGCGAGCCCGGGATACCAGGATGAACCAGACAGAGGCCCCACCTTCCAGAGATGGGCGTCCGGGCCTGCGGAAGCAGATGTGGACTTGCACATGGGCACCCTGCGGTGGGCACTGCCCCAAGCATGGCCTGGGCAGCAGGGTGCCATGATGGCAGGAGCTCTGGGTGGCATCGCCTGTCCTGCTCTGTTGGCAGGTGGACTTTGAACCTAATTGTGCCCCCCCAGGAAAGGTGCCGCTTTAGAGAGGTTGGAGCCCCAATGCCTGTCCTCTGAGCGCTCACCTGCCAGGGTGCCCCTCCCAGGAAGCCCTCCGGCCCCGGCTTCTGAGCTCCTTCTGTGGCCATCCGCGCCACATCCCGGACATGGGACACGCTGACCACCCGCGCTCCTGCTCCTGGTCTCAGCCCAGGTCGGAGCCAGGCCCCAGGAAGCGCCTTCATGTCCGGGGGATGGGTGATCTCCCTCCCATGGCCCCCAGCCTGGTCTGGGCCCCTGACCGGTCTCCCCCCTGCCCCTCCAGCCACGCCCGTCCCTGATCAAGCCCCCCCTGGGGTCTCGGGTGCTCAGTACACGGCCCTGCTGCCTCCCGACCCCTCCAGCCAGGGGCAGCCGCACCGGGGGCTCCCACAGTCAGTGCCACGTGTGCTGAAGGACCAGGGGGTGGAGCAGGCCCGGCAACGTCAGGGGCAGAGACAGGCAGCATGACCTGCCTGGGGTGTGTGAACATGTCTGTATCGAGTATGTATACGTGTGTCTTACGTGCATGTGCTGTGTCTGATTATGTGCACTTGTATCTTTGTGTGACTACACGTCTGTGTGCAAACAGTGTATCTGTATGTGACTGTGTGCAGGGGTGTGTGTGCATGAGTGTATCTATGTATGCGTGTGTTAGTGCCTGTGTGTGTGATGTGTCATGTGCATGAGTGTATGTGTCTCTGTGTGAATGTGTGTCCCTGCGTGAGTCTATTTGTGTGTGTGTGTCTGTGTGTGGCATACATGTGCGTATGTCTGGATGTAGGTCTATCCGTCTCTGCGTGTGTCTGTGTGTGGCTGCATGTGTGTGTCTCTATGTGTCTTGTCTGTGTGTGTATGTGTGTGTCTAGTATGTCCGTGTACATCTGTGTGTGTCAGGGACACGACAAGGGTAGGGCCTTGGGGACCCCAAAGGGCCCTGATGAGCAGAGGCGAGCAGGGGGTGCCCTGAGGGACTCAGCAGCTCCCGGGCTCAGCCAGGCAGGGACCCCCCCACCCTAGATGAAAGAATGAGGCCCAAGGTCCAGCAGCCTGGCTCCAATCCTGGCCCTACTCCTCAGGGTCACACTGGACAAGCCTCTTTCCTCTCCGTGTGGAGCCCTGTATCCAGCAGGGGGGTGGGGCAGGGCGGTCACATTCAACGACAGATCTCATATGAAGACAGCAGAGCCCGCACGTCTAGGTGCTGACGCTTCCGGGACACGCCCGACGCACGGCGGGCTCGCCAGACTCTGCTCTGACAGGGATTTGCTCTCCTTCTGGGCAGAGCCCAGCATCACGTTATCTTTAAGAATAAAAAATATTTAATATCTACAGAACTGTTGGTCAAACTCTAGATTTCTTAATTTACAACACTGTCAAATCCACTGGCAACTTTGGAAAAGACCCGAAGAACAGGCTCAAACCCCAAGGTCCAGGGCTGGGAGTGAACAGGGGACCTCCCAGCCATCTCAGGATCCTGGAGCCCAGCCAGGCTGGCGGCGGAGAAAAGCCCAGTCAACGAACGCCGGAATGCATCGGAGCCAAGGGGAAGCTCCCTCCTCAAGTTCAGGGGGCATCCAGACCCCTCCCCCGCCGCCCCCTCAGTCCGTCCCCATCAGAGCAGGGCCGACACCACCTCCCAGCGCTGGATCCGTACAGCTTTGACTCTGGGCCCTCACCTAGCGGGTGACCGCGGGCACACACGGTACGCTCTGTGCCAGCGCCTCTCGACCAGGGCCATTTTGCTCCCGGGGGCTTTTGGCCGTGTCTGGAGACAATTCTGGTCCTCCCAACTGGGCGTGGAAGGTGGGGGTCGTGCCCCAGGGGCCCGGAGGCCGGGAATGCTGCTCAACACCCTCCAGGGCACAGGTTGGGCCCCACCACAAGGAATCGTCAGGCCCCAAATGTCAACAGCGCTGAAGTCGAGAAAGCCTGCTCGGAGCCTCGGTTCAGGTCTTCGCAGACGGGCAAAGCCGAGGAGCATCCCGGACCACGCCGGGCCTGGGGAGAGGCAGAGGGCACGGCAGTGGCTGGACGCACGGACCCTGGAGCCAGGCTGCCCCCGCCAGCTGTGTGACAGTGACCGAGTCACTTCACGTCTCTGCGCCCACTAAGACAGGGACGCATTTTATGGGGGTAGCAACAGTACCAGCCGCACGCAGCTGTCATGAGCTAACAGAGACAGGCCTGTGGTGTGAAGGACGCGTTTGAGGAATGAATAAGCGCACGTGAGCCGAACGCTCGAACTATTACCGCTGTTGTCTCGAGGGGGATACCTCGTGAGGGGCCGATTCCCTGCGGGAAGCCCCCCGCTCTGCCTCTTCCTGTATCAGCAGTGTGCACCCCCCCAGGGCAGGGTCCGAGGCTCCGGGCAAACGTGCCACCTGCAGCCGAGGGGGGACGTGGCCCGCACCTCCACACCCCCTCCTCGTCCCCATCAACTCGGGGTAGAGTCTCACTAATAGTGAGCCGTGAACGTGGAGGCCAGAGCCAGGTGCGAGGACTGTTGTCATGGAAACGGCAATCATCATTTTCTAAACACATCTGGAGCTCAGCATAGCTTCGCAGGGCTTTGCAAATGACAGGTGAATCTTCTGTGATGAATCCGCTTGACAACAGCTGTCAACGCGCAGACGTCCTTGTGGGAGTGTGTCCCCACTGCCCAGGGGCAGAAGGGGGACACACTTTGGCCTGGAAGGGCCAAAGCCTGCCATCCACTCGCCCTCGCACCCTGGGCCTGGCTCTGCCATCACAGCAACAGGATGGACCTGGGCCCCTTCCCCAGCATGACCCTTCTAGAACCTTCCAAAAAGTTCCCTTGTTTCCCCTCAAGTGCCCCCTCCTCTAGCAGACGTGGTCATGGGTTCAAAGGCCCGGCTCTGCCACTGACTCGCACGGGACCCAGGACGTGTCGGGTGCCTCTCTGAGCCCCAGCTGTGGACTCGGGGTGGGAGTGGGGCACAGGATCGGACTCCCTCGCCCACTGTCCCCCTCAGATCTAACTGGGAGTGGAGGGGCGTCTGGGTCGAATCTGAGATTGACCTTTGATGGCAAGGAACCGACTGGGTTCTAACTTTAAAATGCCTGACACGGGCTTGGCTTGCGATTTCTCTAAGGAGCCCGGGCCAAGCAGGAGGAGCTGCAAGCATCTGCTGGGAGAGATAAAAAAGGTTCAAGTGCATCCCACCCACTGGGCTCTGCACTGAACTGGCGACTCGACCTCCTGACTGCAACGCGGTGGCTGGGGGGTGGGGAGTGGCAGCCAGGAGGGACATTGGTTCCTGGGGGCTACAGCACCCTACAAGGCAGATGCATCCCACAAGGCAGCCCACGTGCCTGCTCCCCGCATGGGGCCCGGCCCCTCCTCATCTTTCCACGTTGTCCCCTCATTTAACCTCAGCCTTGCCACAAGAAAGGCTCACCCCATCTCCAGAAGGGGGACTGGGGCTCTGATCCCGTCACCCACCCCTGAGCACATGGACAGTGCAACCCCACGTGGGCGGAAGACACAGAGGCTCCAAGGGCCACAGCCCAGGTGGTGAGGATGCACGTTGGAAGGCCTGAGGACCTGCCCCATCCACAGGACTGCCCCTCGTCGGCACACAGCCAGCAGAGGCCTTGGATGCCAGGGCCCTGCCCCTTCCTGCCCCTTCCCTCCTGACTCTGGCGGGCCTCCTGATCCTGGCTCCGAGTGTGATCCCAGGTTCCGGGTGTGACCCCGTCCTGGCTGGGCTGGGCCCCAGCAGGTGGAGCCGAGCCCAGGAACGGGCCACGGGGGCTCCTCAGCTTGGACAGGGCTGGCCCGGTCCAAGGCCCCACATTCCCAGCTCCTGGCTGCTGCCACACCAGGCTGCCCTTCCGGGCCACCGCCCACACCCACCGCTGACCCCGTATCCACTCCCAAGGCCCGGAGCAGGGACACAGCGTGCCCAGGGCACCCAGGTGGTGAGTGGCGGGGTCTATTCCTCACAGCCGGGCTCAGAGCTGCGCCCTGACTGGAGTGGCGCCGGGCCCCTCTGAGGGCTGCCCTGTGACCAGCTCCAACCAGCAACCGGTTCAGAGCTGGAGAGTCCGGGAGGAGCCCGGAAAAGGGGAGGCTGGATGGGCGCCAAGCGGGCTCTCCAGGAGGAGGCCCTCCCCCCAGGGCAGTTGGGGAGGCAGTCCAGGGCAGAAGCAGCGTGGAAAGCTCAGGTGCGGCGGAGGAGCTGGCCACCCAGAAGGAGAGGTGCCGCCCTCCCTGGGGAAGGCGCGGGCATCCAGCAGGAAGCGCCGATCCTGTTACTAAGCAACAGGCTCAGGCCGATGAGCGGAAGAGGGAAGCTCCGGTCCCTGGGACCAAGCCTGACCTCCACGGGAGCAGCCGGCCACTCTCCGCTTTCCCTAGGGAAGGCGGCCCCCAGAGGTGGCCATCTGCGGCTTTCCACCCCGTGCAAGAAGGGCTGCGTCCCTCCCCCAGCTGCCACCACCTGCAGGGCAGACCACGCTGCTCAGGCTCACATTCTTAACATGCTCCCAACCCACCTCGGCACTACCTCCCTCAACAGCCATCTGTGGCTCCTCGTTGCCTCCAGGATGCAGCTGGAGCTCCCTCGCATGGCTTTGCCCCCTGGTTTCTTCACTTCCATTCCCTGCTCCCACACAGCACCCCCCTTGTCCACTCACATGGGGGTGGCAGTTGGGCCCAGCTCATGCAGTGCCCTTCCCTCAATGCCTACCTACGAAAACCTGTGTTTCAGGTTTCAAAACAAAGGCCACCTCTTCAGAAAGCCTCTGGTCACAGCAGGGCGGGCTCCCCTGCTTTGGACTTTAAAGGCCTTGGCTCAAACCTCAGCCTCACCCCTCTCCAGCTGGACACTGGGCACCCAGCACTTCCCCTGCTCTCCACCAGGCTCAGGGCACTTATGCTCCTGCAGAAGGAGGGAGGGACTCCTGCCTGGCCAGGCTGCTCTGGGGACAAAAGGAGGTGGGAGCTGGGAAGGCAATGCAGACATCCACACAGAAGCCAAGAGCTGGTGATGAATGTTTAATGCCTTCTAGGCACAAAAACGGTTCTAAGCTTGGGATTATCACCATGGACTGGGAGAAGGGATAGGTTATAGAAGGGGTAGGTTATAGACCCATCTGGGGGTGAGGGCAGCATTTGTTCTTTGAAAACACAAATTTGATATTTTAAAATAAATTTCCATTTGGAGAGGGCAGCCTTTCTGCCCATGACATTTTAAAAAATCTCAAAAAAGTCTCAGACAGTGAGTCTGTGATTGGGCATATTTCCCTTTTTACTTTGGCTGCCAGGAAGCTCTGGACAAACTCTTCAAACTAATCCCCACCTTTTCAAATTCTGCTGTAGTTTTTGATTACTATTTCAGGCTTAATGATAATAGGACTGTTTGTTGAAGCAAATTCTCAAAAATTTAATCAATCCAGACCTCAGCTGGAGAGAAAGTTTTGAATGGAGAACTCTCCTAGCAGACCCCAAAGCAACAGCCTCACCAACTGCGACTGCTGAGAGCTTGTCTCCCCAAGGAATGAAGGCTTCGCCTCATTTCCCAGATAAAATTATTACCAGTCCCTGAAGCCAACACTCGGCTCCTGGGAGGATGTGCAGTCTCCTCTGTACAGACTTTCAGTGTCGCGGACAAGGAGGCGGGAGAGGACAGGGGAGTGAGGAGAGCCAGGGACTGGCTCTGGAAGCCAATACAAACCCCTCCTCTGTTCCAGGACATGTGGCCCTGGCACTGGGGACACCACAGCCACCTTGCACACAGGGTGGGCTCTGAACACCCCGTTTCTGCAGTGGGAGCCTGGTGGGAGCAGGCCTGGGGCGCTGGGCTCCCTCCCCGTCCCTGTGTCCCATCTCTGGTCCCGGAAGAGCCACCCACAGGGAAAGGCCAGCGCCTTTCTGCTCCCGCCTCACTCTCTGCCCCACATCCACACGCTCCTGACATGCCCCTGCTACTGGTTCTTTTTCACTAACAACCCCCTTCTTCATGCAAGAATCATGTATTGAGCACCCACTGCGTACGCACCCTGGCCCAGCTCCCAGGGGACAGAGCAGATAATCCAAGAGCCCCAGACCACAGGAGCCCAGAGGTCATTGTTCTCCTAGTGGCTCTCCTGAAGGGCTCCCAGATGCTCCGGAAATAACCGTGGGGAGCTGAGTGTGGGTGCTGGAGGGAGAGGACCAGAAGGAGGCCAGAAGGCTTCCTGGAGGAGGTGGGCTAGAGCCGGGCTGAAAGATGGAGTGGCACAAAGCGGGGAGGGCACAGGCTGAGCAAAGGCTTAGAGGCAGGAGTAGCCCAGAGACGCCTGGCCCTGGTTCCCTTTGTTGTGTTCATCCACAGTTATTCGCTTCCACTACTTCTGGTCCCAGTGTTGTCAGGCCTGCCACCCAGCACTGCCAAGCCCCCTCCGCCACGCCGCTCTGCGTCCACTTACTCCAGAGGCCCTGGGACAGGGGCACGCTGCTGCCCGCTGATGCGGGCAGGGAGCACTTCTGGCACATGCATTCCTTGCCGTTGAAGGTCACTCGGTCCCCGGGCGGGAAGGGCAACCTGAAATAAGACAGCGCATTACCAGCCAGGACCACCTCCTGGCTCTTCTCCTGGGTGGGGGGAGCCCCATCCTAGACACCACGCCGTCACCTCCCCGGGGACCACAGGCCCAGGGTGTCTGCATGCAGGCGCTGCCGTGGCCCCGCTGGGCAACCTCAGCCTGGTCACTGACATCTTAGCCTTAGTCTCCTCATCGGCACCGGCAGGCAGAATCACGGTGCAGTGTGCCGGAGCAGTGGGGGCCAGCCAGTGCTTACACACGGCGATCAACTGGGCAGTCTCAGCCATTGGCCTCCTCCATCCAACCTTGCCTCCTCTGACCGCCCAGGATGCTTTGTCAGTTCAATTCTAATGGCAACAGCACCGTTTACTGAGCATCTACTAGGTGCCAGGCCAGGTTCTATGACAGATTCCTTAATGCCCGCCTCATCTATCACCTTTAAGATGCTTGCCCAAGTTGGTCTTTGCTTCATTTTTCTCTATGGGTGAGAAAATTGAAGTTCAGAGAGCATAGTTGACTTTTCCAAGGCCACACGGCTGCTGCCTGTCAGAACCAGACTCAAACCAAGACCTGTCTGGCTCCAAAGCGCCGTGATTTGCCTACCTGGGTCTCTCAGAAAGCAGTGCCGCTAGGAGCATGCAAGACTGTATGCTGGATTCTGTCTTTAAAGTCTGGCATTTTGTTCATCATGGATTTTTCTTTTGCATTAATTTCAATTTTTAAAATATCATTTACCTTGATTATTTTTTTGGCCTCTCCTTAAATTCTGCATCCAAAACGAGTAACCCACTGGCCGCACCCTAGTCCCAGCCCTCGGGCAAGGTGAAGTTACGGCCCTGGGCTGCCCAAGCGAGGCCGGTGGGGGCAGCAGAGCCGGCCCACCCGCTGCAGCCCCGGAACTTCCCCTCTGGTGACAGAGGTGGATCGGGTGCCTGCCTCTGGTGAGCTAGGGTCAGGCCACCTACTGTCACTGAGCCACTTTCTCCCCCAGCTCAGCCCGGCAAGAGAACCTGAGCCCTGCGGGCAGCAGTCTCTGAATTATCTGGACCAGGGCACGCCCCGTCCTCTGGCTTAAGCCTTTGTCGTGTCCCCCCTGCCTCCTTCGGGACTGGACAATGCCAGGCGCTCGACAGGTCACTGTCAGTGAATGAATGAGCAAGTAAGTGAACACGTCAATAACTAAAGGTCCCCCTGGAGGCCTAGCTCAGCCGCCTTCCCCTGCAGGGCCTCCTCTCGGAGCCTGCCTGGGTCACGCCGGCTCCGGTCCAGCCCCGACTCTGCGACCAGAGGAGCATTCTGACCCATGAGGCTGCCAAGCCTTCCCGTGAAAAAGCCCCGCCATAGCCCCCCACTTTGTGGGGCTGGCGTTCAGGGCCCTAGGTGGATTCAGCAGGTGTGTTCTTGGGCCCCAACCAGCCAGTCTCGGCTCTTAGGGAGCAAGGACATATATAAGCTGAGCTGACCCCCGTCCCAAGACTTGCAAGATGGTCCTGCCGCTCTCCGTCCTTCAGCCGCCCTGGCCGCTATCTGACGCCGTGCGCTGCATCATGCGTGGTTAGTGCTGGGGTCTACCTCTCTCCCGCTTGCTGTCTTGCAGCCGCCTTGGTAATGGGGGGTCTTGGGCCACAGCGGGAGTCCCTTGCCATCCCTGGATGCGCTCTGAGCGAATCTGTGGCTGTGTAACCCAGAGCAAGCTGCTTAACCTCTCTGAGTTCCTGCCTCTCACTTGTGAAATGGGACTAAGAACATCTATGTCTCAGGGCTGTTATTTATCCATCCTTGCATCTGACCTATAGCACGGAAAGCTCTAGCATTACGCCCGGGACCCAGGAGGGGCTGAATGAATGGTAGCTATTATTTTATTAGTTCAACTTCCTTGAAGTGTATTTTGACAAATGTACACACTCATGTAACCAAGACCACAGTCATGGTATGGGACATTTTTGTCTATTGTAAAAAGCCTGCTGTGACCGTCCACACTCACCCCCCCACCCCGGCCCCGGGCGGCTATGATCGGCATTCTGTCCCACGGATCAGCCTTGATTTTCTGGAACTGCGTATAAATGGAGTCACACAGTATGCAGTCTTTGATGTCTTGTTCTGCTGCATGTTTCTGAGATTCACTCGCACGGCTGCACACACCACTGGTTTGTTCTTTTTGATTGTCAAATGCTGCTCCTTTGCACGGACGAGGTGCTCAGGTCCGAGGACATCTGGATTCTTTCCAGTTTGGACTGTTACAAATAAAGCTGCTAAGAACGTTTGCTGACAAGTCTGTGTGGACGTGTGCTTTTGTTTCTCCTGGGTAAATACCTAGGAGTGGAATTGCTGGGCCATGTGCTAACTGTGTGTCTAACTTTACAAGAAACTGCCAAACAGCTTTCTGTAGAGGTTGTACCACTTTGCCTTCCCACCAGAGACGTGTGACAGTTCCTTTCACTCTGTATCCTCACCAACACTTGACACTATACATCTTCTTACTGTGAGTCATTCTAGAGGACATTGGATGGTATTTCAACAAGTTTTAATTGGAATTCCCCTGATGACTAGTGATGTTAATGTAATCGTTTCATTTGTTTATTGGTCATTTACATACATTTTTGTGGAGTATCTGCTAAACTCCTTTGCTCATTTTTAATAGTTTTTTTGGTCTTATTATTGAGTTGTAGAAGTTCTTTATATATTGTAGATACCTGTGTTTCACCAGATATATATCCTCTATTAAGCTGATGGCTTGCTTTTTCATTTTCTTGACATCTTTTGATATTATTTTTCTTCACTTTTCTATAGTGCGGGTCCTGCTGGCAACAAATCCTCTTAGCTTTTGTGTGTCTACAAAAGTGTTTTGTCTTCATTTTGTGTGTGTGACAGCTTTACTGACATTATTTTATTCACGTGCTCTATAACATTCACATACCATTCAGTGTGTGCAATTCAATGGTTTTTAGTGTATTCAGAGTTGTGAATACACAATCAAATCCCCGCAATCAATTTGAGGACATTTTTCATCACCCCAAAAATAAATGCAATACCATTTGGCAGTCATGCCTTCATTTCTGAAAGTTTTTTTGTGGGGGAGGCTTGGTATAGAATTGTTTGATAGATTTTTTTCTTTCAGCTCTTTAAAGATGCTGTTCTATCAATCTTCTGGTGCACACTGTTTCAGATGAGAAGTCTGCAGTCATTCTTCTGTTCCATTTTACATACTGGGTTATTTTGTTCTCCACATACTGCTTTTAAGATTTTCTTCTTTTTACTGTCACTCAGAAGTTTGATTATGATGAAGTTGGTAGGTTTTTGCTGTGTTTATTCTGCTTGGGATTCACTGAGATGAGTTTATAGTTTTCATCATATTTGGACATTTTCCAGCCATTATTTCTTCAAAAATTTTCAGTCTTCCCCGCTCCCAATCTAGACAGAAAAATTTATATCCGCAGATCACTGAGTCTCTTCATATTTTTCAGTCTTTTTTCCTGTCATTGCTTTAGTTTGAATAGTTTCTATTGTTATGTTTTCAGGTTCACCCATCTTTTCCTCTATAATGTATAATCTACTACTAATTCCTTTCAGGGAATTTTTTATTTCAGAAATTTCAATTTTCATTTCTATAATTTCCATTTGGTTTCTTTTCACGTCTTCTGTAATGCTCTTACTTATGTTCATGTTTTCCTCTGAATACTTAAATATATTTACATCAGCTGTTTTAAAGTCATCGTCTGCTAGTTTCACCATTGATCTCATTTCTGGGTCTGTTGCTATTGACTGATTTTTCCTCTGGCCCTGGGTCACGTTTTCCAGCTTCTTCTTATGACCAGTCACATTTGATGGGTGTTGGACATTGTCGATTTTATGTTGTCGAGGGCTGGGTTTTCTTCTCTTTCTACAAAGAGTGTTATACTTTACTTTGGCAGGCAGTTAGCTCACTCGCAGACCAGCGTGATCTTTTCGAGGCTTGTTCTTGAACTTCGAGCAGGTTTATGCCTTCACTCTAGGGCAATTTCAGTTCCACTAATAAGGCATGATGCTTTTGGTGTCCCCACTGCATGCCTGGGTATTCCACAAGGAATCTCCACCTGGCCAGAACTCGAATGTCTCCCAGCCCTGGGAATGTTTAGCTTACAGCAACCTGGTCATTTTTTGCCCAACCTTGTGAAATTTCCTCTCTGTCTACATGGCTTCGTATTTAGTCCAAGATTCAAAGGCACCTCTATGCAGCTCTCCTGAGGTCTCGTTCTGCATAGCTCTCTCCCCCCTGCTATGCTGTTCTGTCTCTCACATCACTGTCTCTTAGCCTGGGGAGGATGCCACGCCCTACTTGGTTCCCTGCTTGTCCTCTGGTTCAAGAAACAGCCTCCAGGCAGAAAGCTGGGTGGTCACAGGGGTCCCTTCATTCGGCTGCCTTCTGTTAGTCCTGAGCTGCCTGTGTCCCAGTATCCCAAAACAGTTGTTTTGTATATTTTTTCCAGTTTTCTAGTTGTTTACAGTGGGTGGATAAGTCCAGGCCCAGTGACTCCAGCACGACACAGCTGTCAGCTATTATTTTTAACATATCGGATTACAGAGGCGATCTTTCAAACCCACTGTGATTATGTCACCCCTTGTCTCTAAGCTACGTGCACAGAAATCAAACATGCAGATTATCCTTGGGGGAACCTTGACCCACGCACGCTGCAACGACACACAGTGACTCTTCCGTTAGAAATGTCCCTTGTCATTGCTCCTTCCTGGCCCAGCACCTCTTCCCACCCCCAACAAAAGCTTCCCCTTCCGCCTAGAGCACGTGCCACAACTACAGAAAACAGCGGTAACAACACTCAGCAAGTCCCCTTTCAACTGGGTGTGGTGAGACAGAGAGAACAGACAGAGAATAAACTCTGGGGGTTTCATTCTTTGTTTTCTAGACAGAACGTTCCCCCTGGGAGCAATGTGTCTGGGGCTGTGGTGGGAGGGGGGGGGAGGGAGGGAGGGGGGAGGCAGGAGGCCCACGTGGGAGGGCTGCCTGCTGCTACCCCCGAGCCCCAGAGGTGCAGGGCAGAGAGGGGAGCGGGTGTAGCCTTGCTGCCGGGGCTGAGGACCTCATTCTGTCTCTAGCGGCCATTCACTGGACACCTGCTCCGCGCCAGGTGGCAGGCGCCGGAGAAGAGTCAGATCCGGTCCCTGCCCACGTGGGGCTCCCGTCAAGCAGCTCCGGCACACGGTGCCAGAGAAGGGTTGTAGGGCCCAGGATGCAGGGGGGCCGTGAGGAGGGAGCGGGAGGGGGCTGCTGTCCCGGGGGAGGCTGGGGGGAGGCAGCTCTTGCTGCACTGCTGTCCCCCCAGATGCTGCGCCCGTTGGGTCTGGGCTAATGCAGCTCCAAGTCACCAGAGCCAGCCTGGGGCCTGGCCACGTAGGCGCTTAGAAAAGCCTGGACGAATGAATGAATGAATGAACAAAGGAATGAAGGGACTGGAACAGACTGTGAAGCTCCTCTCAGCCAGGCTGGAGGCCATGGGGGTGGCGCGGAGGCGTGACAGGCAGAGGGAAAACAGGGACCCCAGTGTGGAGGCCTTGGCAGGACTCCAGGCAGGTGAGTTCTGGGTCTGAGTAAGGCAGTGGCTGGGCAGATTTCGGAAGTTCACGAGGGGGGACCTGGGAAGACGCCCATGTTTGGGGCTCGTGTGCCTGGTGGGTTGGGCACCAGTGCCACCTACAGATCAGGGACTTGGGTAGAGAGAGGCGGGGTGTGCAGGTGGGATGTGCCAGGACAGTGGAGGAGAGGGGAGCGGCAGTGGGTGGGCACGGAGAGGCCAAAGCGTGGACACTGCAGGCACCAACGTGAGAGGAGACAAGGCGGAGGCTGCGGACAGGAGAGGGGCTGGTGGGGGGGAGGGCCGAGAAGGCACAGGCGGGGGGAGAGCGCCTCCCCAGAAGCCATCAGAGGCCTCGTGCTGGCAGCCTCAGAACCCACGGGCCTCTGCATCCCAGAAAGAGGGCTTGGTCCTGTGCTGTGGGCAAGGGGTGGGGGCCTGCAAGGTGTGGGGCTGGATGAAGGTGTGCCTCGGAGCAGGGCCAGGGTCCACCTGCCATCCCTTGGCTGGGTCCCGCCTCCCTCCCAGCCATATGAGACAATGGGAGGGAGGGAAGGAGGGAGGGAGGGAGAACAGAGGAGGGAAGGAGGATGGAGGAGGGAGGGAGGAGGGAGGAGGGAGGGAGGGAGGGAGGATGGAGGGAGGCAGGAGGGAGGGAGGAGGGAGGAGAGAGGAGGGAGGAGGGAGAGAGGAGGGAGGAGGGAGGGAGGAGGGAGGCAGGAGGGAGGGAGGAGGGAGGGGGCAGAAGAGAGGGAGGAGGGAGGGAGGAGGGAGGGAGGAGAGAGGAGGGAGAGGGGAGGGAGGGATGGAGGAGGTGGGAGGGAGGAGAGAGGAGGGAGGGAGGAGGGAGGGATGGAGGAGGAGGGATGGAGGAGGGTTGGGGAGGAGCGGTTGCAGGTCCCGCACTCACCGGCAGACGGCACACACGAAGCAGTTGGGGTGGTAGGTCTTGCCCAGCGCCGACACCACCTCGCCCTCGATGAACTGGTCACAGCTGAAGCAGCGGGTCCCATACAGTCTCTGGTAGTCCTGGGTGCAGATGTACTCGCCCTGCCGCACGAAGAAGCCGCCCTCGGCCAGGTCACAGCCGCATTCTGGGGACACACGGGAGGGGCCAAGGTAGCAGGTGACCACCAGCTCCCCAGTCCCGACAGGCCCCAGGCATATCCCTCACCACACACAGGCCTCAGTGCGAACTCAGGGTGGCTCGCTGAACCCTCGGGGGGCCAGGCCCCAAGCACAGACTCCAGCTCCGGCCCCTCAGCCTGGAGATGAGTGGATTTTCTTGTGGAAGATTCTCGAAAGGGGCACGGACCCGGGATGAGAAGCAGGCTGTGCTGAGGGGCCAGCCCAGCGCCTCCTCGCCTCCTGAGCCCACCAGGGATGAAGTGCTGATGCCCCAGGGCCCCCCCCCAACCCCCGCTCCTCCAGGTGGGCTGTTCCCAGCAGGAAAATAACAGACGGGGGAAGCGGTTAACACCTGAGCACCTACTGCGTGCTAGGCCCTGTTCTGGGTGGGAGGATCCCCTGACCACAGTGAGGCTTCCTGACCCCCCTCCACCCATCTCCCCCAACATGGACGAGGCCAGACCGCCTGCAAAAGGGAGAGAGGCCGGGCACACTCGCACTGACCCCTAATATACCTCCTGCCCCAGGGGGGACCTGGGGGACCTTGCCAGGCGGAGGATGGAGTGCCTGCCCTCAGGACAGGCCCCAGGGCACATGGGAACCGGGCTTGGTTCCAGAGGGAGCAGCCTTGGCGCACCGGTTGCCCCCAGCCCCTCCCTGCGGAGGCCCAGCCTGCCAGCAGGTCAGGGCGGGGTCTTAGCGGGTTGCAGCCCCCTAGCCAGAGTCTTGAAATACCATGTAGCCCATCTTTGAATCAACGCCTAAAAATTTTCATCAAAACTTTAACTGATTGCAGAGGATGTAGTTTCTGGTGAATTGTAAGTACTGGCATCTTTAAATTTAACTAGTAGATCGTAGATGCCAAAGCAAGACCACCGACCTCTGTTTACAAAACCCAGAGACAGGCTCTGAGTAAAAGCAGGCATTTCACCTTGTTCCTCTCTTGCTAGGAAAGCCTATTTCCATCTCTTTCCCCCACAGAACTGCATGCACATGGGACGTGTTTTGGAGATGGAAAGCGCCCATGTTTCTCGGCAGCAAAAATCCCTCAGTCTAAGTGGAAATTGATTTATTGGGAATTTCTTACGGTCACAAGGCTCTAAATATTTAACAGCTTATTCTGGATAGGGTTGTTATGACAGCTACTAGTATAAAGCTATCAAAACAACACATATGTTGTAAATTTTGGTAAATTATTATTACGTGGCTAGAGGACAAGCTTTTCACAGTGCAGCTCTTGATGACACAGATGGTGGTGGTCGAGGGGAGTTCCTGGTGTCTGATCAAGGGAGCCCCGACTTTTAAACTCCACCTTGTTTGGTGCCCTGGCGGATCAGACGGCGAGGGCAGCCTAGCAGCCTTCCTCCACTGCAGGTGGCTTCTCAGGCTGGTCAGTTTGGGAAGAGCATCTGTGGGAGTCTGAATATCCAAGGGTCTTGGGGTCCCCAGGGGTCAGGTCTGCTTGGTCTGGTCAGCTCACACACCTGTCAGTGCACACGACCCAGGACCTGGGGGCTCCGGGTGGCCCTGCCAGGTGGGACCCACTCAGCTCAGCTCCCACCCCTACACAGGGCGAGGTGGCGGGCCTCTCCCGGGTGTCCCTGTCCTCTCACCTGGGCCACAGGGCTGCACGTGCTGCTCCCCGGTTACAGCCACCAGAGTGGTTGGAAATCCTTCCTTCCACATCGCCAAGGAGCTGTTGGCTCTTCGGACATAAAGCTGAGCAGCTGAAAGCCCAGATTCCAGGGCTGCCCCGGGGGATGCAGGCTCCACTCGTGCACTAGGCTGTGTGCCCCTGGGCAAGTCCCTGATCTCTCTGGGCCCCCAAGTCCTCATCTGGGCCTACTCAGAGGGGAGAAGGGCAGCACAGAGGCGCATCCTATGCTAGCATGACATAAGCCCCAAGTCGCACGGGGCCACCATCCAGGCCATCGTTTTACTGACGTCAGTCACCCCAGGAGGCCCGAGGCCGGTGCCCAGCTCTAAATCCTCTCACCCAGCCACAGAGTGAAAACCCTTTGTTCAATCTTGCACCACAGGGCTTCCCTGGTGGTGCAGTGGTTGAGAATCCGCCTGCCAATGCAGGGGACACGGGTTCGAGCCCTGGTTCGGGAAGATCCCACATGCCGTGGACAACTAAGCCCATGCGCCACAACTACTGAGCCTGCGCTCTAGAGCCCGTGAGCCACAACTACTGAAGCCCGTGCGCCTAGAGCCCGTGCTCCACAACAAGAGAAGCCACGGCAATGAGAAGCCCGCGCACCGCAAAAAGAGTAGCCCCCGCTTGACGCAACTGAAGAAAGCCTGCGTGCAGCAACAAAGACCCAACGCAGCCAAAATAAATAAATTTACTAAAAAAGAAAAAAATCTTGCACCAGAGCGTAGGCCAAGCAGATGTACCCCGACTCGGGAAGAATAGGCTCCCTGAGGCCTCTGTAGGAGAATTAGTGCCTTTCTCAGTAAACGCCGCCTGTAACAATTCAGCCCTTGAGTGATAGGCTGGTTCACGGACACCCTTGGCTCTGGTACTTGGCTCATTTTCTTTTCTTTTTTTAAAGATTTATTATTTATTTATTTAATTTATTTTTGGCTGTGTTGGGTCTTAGCTGCGGCACACAAGATCTTCGTTGAGGTGCGCAGGCTTCTCTCTAGTGGCGTGCGAGCTCCAGGGCTCATTTTCTAATCTTCTTAAAGATATGACGGTATTGACTGTTCCTCGAAGGAGAAAAATGTGAAGAGGGATCTAGTGCCCCACTAAAACCTGCATCTACATCACGGAGGCACCAGGAGACTGAATTAAAGCAGCTTTCCTGCCCCGAGAGCCGGGCCCGGCCAATGCCACGTCCTCCCCGCCCCGCCCCAGTCATCTCTGCTACTGACCAGATTGTAGCTGCCTGGGTCCACTAAGGTCAGGGCCAGACAGTAAACCCAGACCTCTGCCTGCTAAAAATAAAGAGTCCAAATTCGTTAATAATTTTTAACGTCCTAATCAAGACAACATATTGTCCTTACATTCCATCTGCCTATCCAAGTAGCCGAGACGCAATGAAGGGCACCGAGCAGCTGTGAGTGACTCGGAGCGGCCCGCCCCCCGTCTTTGGCGGTCACCGTGGTCATTTCTGAGAAATGGTCGGGAGGGGGCGGGCCATGGTGGGAAGACAATCTGTACCACTTTCTGGAATACCCTTTGGCATCGACTCAAAGGAATGTGAAAACAGCTCCTACCCTTTGACCCGGTCGTCTCTCTCTGGGACTCTATCCCAAGGAACTGACCATGAACGTCCACAGAATGGGGTTGGCTGCAGCATCACTACAGTATAATGCAGTAAATAAACGCTGGGCTTTAGAGAAGGCAGCCTGGGCATGAATGCTTCCTGGCTGTGTGACCTGGGGCAAGTTACTTAACCTCTCTGAATCTCAGAGTCCTCATCTGTAACAAAGGGTTAAGCATACTGATCGCTCACGGTTGTCACAATAAATCAATGAGATGAGGCGTAGGAAACTGATTAGCCCAGTGCTGGGCTGGAATCCACGTAAACGTTTAACAGCTGAGGAATGGCTAAGTTTGCTGCGGGCCAGGCAGCTGAAGGAATCTGGGTATATATTGAAATTGATGTTGAAGGATGTATGATGGGGAAAGGGCTTACACGGTCCCTTAAAGAGGATAAATCGGGACACGAAAGTATATATACAACAGGACTTCAAATTGAAAAGACTCTTACAAAGGAAAAGATTGGAAGGCTCTCTACCCAAATACGGACGGCAATTCCCTTGGGGTGGTCAGCTGAGGGATACTCTTGTACTGGTGTCTGGGAAGAGGAGAGAGCGATTGATGTCAAAACACAAAGCAGACCGAGAACCCCAGGGCGTTCACATGAGTTGGAGGGAGCTGGCTCAGGGCAGCATGGTCACTGCCAGCCCAGGTCCTAACCTAACCTCTGCCTCAGATGCTCCATCTGGAAATAACAGGCCCACGTCACCGGAGATTCCTTCCTGCCGTAACTTTCCACAGTTATGCCATGTGATCCCGTTCCCATAAATGTCCCTGGGACGCAATCGTTTTGCCCCATTCCCCTGCCACCCCCAGTCGCTAAGACCAGCTCTGGGTGTGGCTCTTCATGGTCCCCATGTGGTTGTGTCCTTGTGGACCATCCCACCTGCTGTTACCAAGTTACAGGCAGAGCTGGTGGCCTCTTCCCCCAACACACACACACACACACACACACACACACACACACACAGGCTTCCCTCCCTCCTGTTTCCTTCGCTCTTTCTGCAATCAAAAGTGTGCTCAGTCCCGCTGCCACACAGATCAGAAAACGCCTGCTTTCCTGAGGTCACACATGGTTGTGGCCTCATCTTTTCATCATTTCAGAGTCGGGGCCCTTGTTTCCAAGGCACCACGAGCAGGGCTACGAAAGATTCTGGTTGAAAACAAATGTTCTAGGGACTTCCCTGGCGGTCGAGTGGTTAAGACCCTGTGCTTCCACTGCAGGGGGCGCCGGTTCAATCCCTGCTCGGGGAACTAAGATCCTGTATGCTGCGTGGTGCGGCCCCCCTGCCACAAAAGTTCTAAAAGCGCAGAACTCCACCACACATAAAAGGTCAAGAGAACCAGATTTGTTTTTCTGTGCAAATTTCAGTTGTAGCAATGGTAACAGATTTCATTTTTTCTTGAGGATGTACTATGTGCTGGATGTTTGCTATGTTTCTGTCTTACACAGATTCCCATTTTGTAGTGTGAAACTAGAGCTGGCTGGATTTCAAGACAATCCAGAAGCAGACGCCCCCTCACACTCTCATCCAAGCTGCCATGGTCTCGGGCTGGGGGCCCGGGCCCTTCTCCCCACCCTGCCCTGGCCTCCCTGCATCAGCACAGCACCCAGTGGTCCGTGAAACTAAAATGGACAGGATCCTCCTGTGTTCTTTCTCCCGCGGTGTTGGAGCCCAGGTCCTCACGAGGACCCCCTCCCCCCAGCCTTCCCCCACTCCCCCTCCTCACTCTACTCCAGACACACAGGCCTCGTGCTGTCCCGGAACCTGCCAGGCACACTTCCCTGCTTCAGTGTCACTGCACTGGCTGTTCCCTCTGGCTGCAATCCTCTTCCCTCACCTCCTTCAGGTTTTCAAGCAAAGGTCACCTCCTCCACGAAGCCTGCCCTGATTACCCAATTTAAAATAGTAACTCCCCGGCACTCCCAACCCTGTCTTTATCTTGCTCCTTGTCTTCCCCTTCCTAGCACTTCACTTTCAGCATATGATGAAATTTCTTTGTTTATTCTATCTAGTGCTTATCATCTCTCTCCCTGCCCTAGAATGTGATCTCCACGAGGACAAGGATGTCTGTTTTGTTCATGGATGCATCCCAAGCACCCAGAACACTGCCCAGCACGGAGTATGTGCCCAATCGGGTTGTTGAATGGAAACTGAGGCTAAGAAACATGTCTAAGACCCACATGAGCTGGGGGTGGCAGAGGGGGCAATTGAACCCAGACCTTCTGGCATCAAAGCCCAAGCTTGAGGCAGCCAAGACGGTCTGGAGAATTATGTGATTTCTTTCACAGATTTTCAGGTTTAGGGAAACCAAGGCACGTCAAGCCAGTCCCTGGGCGGCAGGAACCCAACACACTGGAATCTCTTGGATCAGAATTAGACACAATTGTCTTCTGTGCTAACAGACCCTGCTTCGGTTGGCCTGGCAACACACCCACCCTGGAACAAACATGGCTGGAGTCAGTCAGTCCCCATCCTCCCATTACTCTTTGTCGGTAGAGTGGATGTGTGACCTAGTTCTAGCCAGCGAGTCATACAGGAAGCCTGTGCGGGCTTCCAAGGAAAAGGTTCTCCTCCCTGATCGAAGGGAGATTACCCTGATTACCCAATCAGAGTAATCATGCAGGGGGAGGGCCCCTTTGCCTGTGCACACCCCTGCCCAACTTCTTCCCCAGGGCTGAGTGTCAACCTGTGAGGATGTGATGTTTGGAGCTACAGCAGCCATCTTGAGACCATGAGGAGAGGCACTGCTGACATGTATAAGATTGGGGGGGGAGAGTTGGGGGTGGGGAAGTGGAAAAAGAACCTAGTCTTTGATGACTTTTTTGAGCTGTTAAATTAACCAGCTCTGGGGGTGAGGAGGCTACCTCCAGAATTCCTGTTAAGATGATAAATATCCATGTAATTTAAGACACTATAAGTTGGGTCTTCTTTTTTATTCATCCAAGGGCACCCTCAATGATTCACAGACTTTGCATTTTTATGAGAGCCTGGATAAAAGATCAATCTAAGACTATGCAATCCTCAAGCTTAAAAAAACACAACTTCTTAAAAGCTTGCAGGAAATCTCAGCTGCTCTCCGTCATCCTTCAGCAGGTGAAGCAGACATGCCACCTACTGAGGGCAGGGGCCCCGCTATGTCTGCAGGCTGACACGGCACCTGGCACAGAATTAATCTGTGGGTGAGCGGATGCGTGTCTGCCCCCTCCTCACTGGGACGCAGACCCTGCTGGGGGTCCTGCACCCCATCCCGCCACGCTGGGTCTGGGGCAGAGCTGAGGCTCGTGGGAAGGGCTCCCCCGACTCCCGCCAGCTGCTCCCACAGGTGACAACCAGGCGAGTCACACGTCACCCTTGCTTCCTCATCTTTAAGTGGAGATAACGCCTCAGCCCCCCTAATACTGGGAACTCTTGGAATCGGGCCTGTGCGCCCACAGACTCCTGCCACTGCCACCACTACTGTGGCAGCCCGCCTCTGGAGGCCGCCAGGGACCGAGGGTGAGGCCCAGGTGCCGGCTTGGCACTGCCCGCCCCGGCTTGTTTCCCTGCCGGGCTGCTGAGGAAGGGGTCACAGCCAAGCCACGTCTACTTAGAAGGCTGGAGCTCAGAGGAGGACACTGGGGGAGGGCCACCTGGGGCAGTCCCCACCTCTGACCAGACCCCGTGGGTCACACCAGGTGACGGACTGGGTTCTGGGCAACTAATGCCTTTTATCAACTTCCTAAGGTCTGCGCTCCCAGACAATCCTTTTAAATACAGTGGGCACCTCTCCTTTGCCTTTTAAAATCAGCTTTTAAAAAGAGCAATCTAATGGATTTGGCTTTCCAGAAACAGAGCGTGCATCTGTAGGACGGTAGAGGAAATTAAACCAGGCAGACCCCACGATCGCCTGGGAAGCTCTGAAGAGCAGAAGAAAAGCGTCGGGCCGGGCTCCGGCCAGGGCGTCAGGTCACCCGCTCCACAGGAAAGGTCCCTGGACGCCGACGCAGGCCTGTGGTCCTCGAGCCGGAGGCAGGGGGCACAGAGTCATGGGCGAGGGCGGGGGCTGTGCTCTTGTTTCTGGAAACACTGAGGACTCACCACCCCCACACCCACCTCACACCGAGGGTCCCAGGCCCTCCCACTAGTCGGGAACGGGGCAGCCCACCCGGGGTCCCCAGGGTCACCGGCACTGGTGGCTCCTCGCCTTCCCCGGGTCACCGGTGTCCTGTAGACCCCCGTGTCTCCTGGCCAGACTCCAACCTCCTCCGGGCCAGGAGGCCCCGGGGCATCAGGGCCATTTTGGGGGTGTCCCCTTTCACAGCAGAAACATCCAGGCCGGTGGGCCTCAAGTTTTCAAACAACGGGACTCAACACAAGTCCACACACAGAACCTGTGACTTGACGTGGCTACAGGCAGAGCTCCTATGGCGGGTGGGGACTCTACCTGCTGCCTTCCCCCACCCGGGAGGCGCCTCCACGGAACCCAGGATGGAAGACCCTCACTCAGGGGCCCTGGAATCAAGCCCTGGATGCGCTCCTGCACCCTCAGGCCTCAGCTGGCCCCTCTTGAGTAGACAGGCACACGTCCCCTACTGGGCTGCTGGCAGAGCGACCGCCCCTGCAGCCAGCCTGAAGTGTGACGTCTATCCATTCCAGCACCATCTGCCTGTGACTGGTCCCCAGCAGGAGGACAAGGGGTGTTTTGTGGAAAATGGGAGGAGCCAGAGATAAGGATGGAAGAAGCAGGGCCAGGGCAGCTGCCGGCTCGCCCCTGGGGAGACTCAGAGTGGCCAGCAGGCTCCCCACGTGGACACCGACGGGGGGACCTGAGCTCCCGAGAAACCCGGCTCACAGCCCCGGGCGGCACCACGGGGGCTGCTCCAGCACGTGGCCCGGCGGGAGCCTGGGCCCGGGCGGGATGGGGAAGGTCAGCCCCGACACTCGCTCCTTCCAGAAGGCCTGGCCGGCCTCAGGGTGTACATCAGAGCACAAAGTGACACCGTGTCCACCCAGCCAGCCAGCCAGCCAGCCTGGCTCCTGTCTGTCCCACTGTCCACGCTCCACGTGCCCATCAATCCAATCCCCCCTCCCCCCTCCCCCCACACTCCATCCCCCTCCCCCCGTCCCTCCTCCTCCATCCCCTCCCCACTCCATCCGCTTCCCACCTGTGTGCGCGCTTGAGGGCCAGTCCCCGTGTGAACCAGCTGAAAGCAGAGGTGACTCGGACACTGATCCTGCTACCTGGTGCCAGGTAAGTTCATCCTGGGTGATGGGGCAGGCCAAGGCCAGTCTGCCTGGAAAGTCTGGCCCCTGCAGGGCAAATGGGCTAGAGGCAGGGGGCCAGCTGGGGACCGTGGCACTGACCTGGGGGTGAGGGGTAGGCGGGGCGCGGGGTGGGGAGCGCTGCTGGAACATAGGGTTTCGTCTCCTTCTTCCAAAGCACGTGCGAGGTTTGTTGCTGCTCTCTGATTCGGCAGAAATACCGTGTGCCCGTTTATCCGCATCTGTCCTCCTGTCCCTCTCTCCCCCGCCTTTCTCCCTCTCTCGTTTGAAGACCTTCCGGTCTGGAGTCTCCCAGCAGCTGACTGGATGTGCCCCCTCGGAAAAGAAGCGCCCCCCTCCCCCCTGCCTCAGTTTCCCCAGTTGGGAGAGGACGGGTGTGGACACGGAGATCTGTACTTCCGAAACTCCAGGGCATCTGGGCGAGGCAGCAAAACCAAAGCACAGTGTCTGTCTTCACTCACTGATGACCGTGGCCTCCCCGATGCTCCCTGCCCTCGGCCCCCCGGCCCCTCCTCACCGGGACGCAGACCCTGCTGGGGACCCTGCACCTCGTCCCTCCACGCTGGGTCTGGGACAGAGCTGAGGCTCGTGGGAAGGGCTCCCCCGACTCTCGCCAGCTGCTCCCACAGGTGACAACCAGGCGAGTCACACGTCACCCTTGCTTCCTCATCTTTAAGTGGAGACAACACCTTAGCCCCCCCTAATACTGGAGGACTTTGGAAGAAAACACACGGAAAGCACTGAGCTCACAGGAAGCGCTCAGCAGAGGTGAGAGGAGGTGAGAGAAGGTGAGAGAAGGAAGCCTCCTCGGCAGAACCAGCAGGCTCCCTGGCAGCCCCTGAGGTTCAGTCCCCCTCTTTCGGCCCCGCTGCACCTTCCACACTGCGCCCCACACCACGGGCACAGGCCTGGCCGCCTCCGACGGCCCAGCTCTCCTCTTCTTTCTTTGGCTGAACTCAGAGCCGAAACGCCACCTCCTCCGTGAAGCCTTCTCTGGAAGTTCCCAGATCCCTCCCGGTGGGCCACCTTCCCAGCACTCGGCTTCTACCGCTAACACCCAACTATTCCCGGCGAGCTGGTAGATTTATCTCCTCACCAGACCTCACCTGTCAAAGCTAAACCTCACGCCTTCCTGCTTAGCGCTTTCCAAAGCCAGGCCTGGTGCCCAGTAGGGCCTCCTGAGACCATGGTGGGCCGAGGGGACTCAGGCAGTTAACGGGCCCCGTGGTGCTGATAAAAGCCACAGCGCTGGATTATCTTACACGTGGTGTATTTCCCATCTTTGCCCATAAAGCCCAGGCGCTCACTGCCCCCGCGGCCCGTCGAGGCCCACATGCGAATGTCTGTGCATCTCTGGACGTCGCTTCAAACCCACAGGAAAGCAGCCTGTGATGACACCGTTTGCTGTCCAGAGGTGAGGAGGGGTCTGCAGGGCCATTGAAAGAATTCTTTCTCTAAAACTGCAAATCCTTTGGGTTTGGACACTGTGTCAAATTGGCTTGATCTGCCCATCCCTTTCCCAAAGTGCTACTTTTCATTTATTCTCAGGAAACTAAATGCAAATACACGAAACCCCATTGTACACGACAGAACATGCACTAACTTGAGCGTAGGGAGAAAGGGCAGGCTGGAAGGATGTTCTGAGCAAAGCCTGGCTCCGATAGAGGGACTTCACGTGATTTGTTTTACTTTCTTCTTATCTTTTTGGTATTATCTGAATTTAGTGATATTCGTGTTGTTTTTTACAATCAGAGAAAAAGCCATGTTCATTTGGAGTCAACAGTAACGTTCCCAGTCCCGCTCTGGGAGGGTGCGGGGCGCCCGAGGTTCGTGGCCCAGCTTAGGTCCCGTGCACCCTGCGGTGCTGAGCTCACGCCACCAGTGACGGCCATTTACTGTGTGGCTACGGGGCCCAAGTGGCCACTTTGCTCTGGCCGGTGGATCACGGACATGGCTACAGCCATCCGAGGACACTGCCCGGGACCTGGACCTCGTCCTCTGACCCTCCCCCTTGGGCAGATGCCCCCGTCACCGCCATAAGGGACACGGGCCACGCTGAAAAGATCACGCTGTTGTTTGAAGGTTTGGGATCAGTTTTTCCAGCCTCCCAGATCTAATGAGTTTCCGGGGCCCAGCGTGGCAGCTGGGAGGCGGGCTCGGCCACACGGCAGGGCTGTGCCGGGCCCCACAGCGGAGACAGGTCGGCGCTCACCTTTGCAGATGAAGCACTGGATGTGGAAGTACTTGCTCTGCACACGTAGCACCTCCCCCCTGCACACGTTCCCGCAGGTGTTACACAGGATCGCCGTGCTGGCCGGCTTCTCCGGGGGGCTGTGGGCAGCCTGGGGCTCCGACACTGTGGGGAAAAGGCACCGTGTTAGAAAGCGGGACATGCCGGGCACCGGTGAGCAAACAGCAACGGTGCGAGGACTCGGGGCCCAGCGCATCTCCCGGCACAACCCAGAGGGCGTCGGGGGACCAGCGGAGGTCGGGTAATGTGAGACCCCGACGGCGGTCCTGTCCCCCACCTCTGTGTGCCCACCTCCCAAAGGGTAGCCGATCCCCCTGCGGCCTTGACCCGGCACGACCGTGGCCCTCAGGGGCCTGGTGAGCTGGCCAGTCCTTCCGCAGCCAGGAACCCAGGTCCTCTCTTCTGAGAGTGCAATAATCACATCCTCCTGCGAGCTCGCTCTGAATCCCCTCTGTGCCCTGGGGACAGTGACCTGAAATTGTCACCGCTCCCCTTAGAGCCAGTCATGACCTAGGATGGCTGAGGAGGCACTGGAGACCCCCAGAGGGACAGGTCAGGGTGGACGGTCAAAGGGCCCGACTGTGGGGCTCCTGGGGTCTGGGCAGGGCCGTCGCTCACCCACATCCTCCAAAGGTGCCCGCGGAGGCCGGGCATGCAGGACGCTGGGGCCCACGGCGGGTCTGTGCTCAGGGAGCTCCAGCCCAGCAGTGGCGACAGCCGGGGGAGCACCAGCTGCAAGCCAAGCGGCAGAGCTGTGGTCGGGGGATGCCTAGGGGCTGGGGACCAGCTCTCTCCCAGCACGAGGAGGAGGTGGAGCTGCAGGCAGAGAGCACAGCCCACGACGGGGCCCCAGCAGCCCGGATCCACCTCCCACTCAGGACCAGCCCAAGAAGGCGCAGCCTGCCTCTAGCCAGTCACCTGGGACACCCCTTGTAGCAGCCCCCCAGCCTCCCCAGGCTCCCAGCACCGATCAGAGGCCCCTGAGCCCCCTTTTCTCCACTGGGAAGCTCCCCCACTCCTCTACCTGACTCTGGTCTCTGCTAGGCACAGTGACAAAGGCTGACCCCCCGCTCAGCCAGCTCTGAGCAAACAGCCTTTGCCTTTCTCAAGTGCGGGTCTCCGCTTAAATCCACATCTTCTGTCCCACGCTCCCGTCTTGATCTGGGGTCACCGACCTGAGGCTGAGGCAAGGGCAGGGTGCAAGTGGTGTACCTAGGGGGCCCCGGGTGGCAGGAAGGAGTGGGGGCAATGATGGCATGTTGTTGAGCTGGTCACCCCCTCGGAGCCCCTCCAGGGCGTCCCTCAGAAGGAAGGGGGCTGGGGCACCGGTCCTAACCCCCTGGTGAGGGTTGCCCCAAAGCTAGAACTCCTGTCTCCCTTCTCTGGGCTGAATGAGTTCTGAGGTTTCAGCAGAGGCTGAAAGAGCCAGGGAGCCACGGGCACCTGAGGCGGGGAGTCCGCAGGCCCAGGTGCACCGCCCACCTGTACATCGCTGGAGCCATGGGGGGCCCAGGGGAGGTGGTGCGGGCCCAGAAGACACCCGCCACCTGGGATGCCCCAGATACACCACGCTTCATTGGAGAGTTAAGCGTATTCATACACACACACACACAATACACATGCAGAGACACACAGACATATACGTACATACACACAGAGACACAGACATACACACAGAGACACAGACATACATGTACATACACACAGAAACATACATACATACATACACAAAGAGACACACAGGCACACAGATACACAGACATACATACACGTACACACACAGATACACATACATACACATGAGACACACACATACACACACACGTATACACACAGATACTTTCACAGACACACAGATACACATACATACACACACAGACACACAGATACACACACACACAAACACAAATACACATACAGACACACAAATACACATACATACACAGAGACACAACTATACATATGCACCCACATAGACAGACATACACACAGACACAGACATACAGATACACACACAGACACACAAATACACATAGACACACACACAGAGACAGACATGCACACATACACACACACACATTTACAAAATCGCTGAACACCAGCCCTGATTGAGTATCAGCCCCAGAAGTTCTCCTCATTCTTGTAAAAGCGGAGGAGGTGGATGTCAGACAGGAGGACATTTCTCCATCCGGTTTCCAGCCTGCCCCCCAGGCCCCCCAGACCCTGTCCCGTCCCGGGAGCCCCGGATCCACAGCACAGGGCTCCCTCCTCTGGGTCCCGCCCGCGAGGGCCTGGGCCACGCTGGGGACATCAGGCCTTCCAGGAGGCGGCTCTGAAGACCCCAAGGGTAGCAGGTGCCAGCTGTCTGGGGACAAAAGCCACACAGCCTGGAGAAGCAGGTGCCAGAAAGGAGACGATGGGCACAAAAAAATCATCTGGTGTCGCCCTTAGTACCCCAGGCCTGGTGTCAAGGCCTGCCTGCGTTTCCAAGGGTGTCAGGACCAAACGGCAAACTGGGCAGCGCAGAGCCCAGCGAGGGCCCCGGAGTTCCGTCTGCCGTCCTGGGAGCTGTGCTGACACTTCCACTCTGGTTTAAGGGTCAACACACGATAATCACAGAAACTGCCTCATCCAGTACTTAATAAAATTGGTATAAGGGGGCAGAGAGCAAGGATGTCCTGGGCTAGAATTTAAGACTCCCTGTGCGAAATGAGCCATTGGACTTGAAGTTTGAAACCTCAGGCAGAGCCGGCTCACGGCTGTGCACGGCCCTGGGGCTGCCCAGGGCTCACATGGGGCTGATGGGGTCCTGAGTCACCCCGTCCACACGGAGGCTAAATCAAGATTTGAGGGTGTGGCCACAAAGATCTTCAACACGATTATCTTTTCATCCATTAGGCATACAAAGGACAATGTGCCTCATGTCTCCATGAATAGCCAGGCAAGGTCTACCCTCCACCCACGTGGGGGGGTGGGAAATCGGTGTCAGAGCCCTGGGGGCAGACGGCCGGGTGCAGCCCAGCTTCACCTCCTACAGGCAGTAACCTGGAACTCCCAGCCGTCTGTCCATCTGCCATCCGCCCCCTGCTCACAGCATCTGCCCCAGGGGATGCTAGGACCATGGGCAGAAATGTCTGTCTAGCAAGCAGCCCAGGGTCTGGCAGACCATAAATGCTCAATACACAATAGCCATTGTCATTTTCAAGGGTACACAGCCTGACATCACCAGTTTCCTGGTTACTGGAAATACTGTTTGATTTGGGGTGAAAGCTGCTTTAAGAGGATCGTTTTTATGGGAGCACCAACTCTGCCCGCCTGGAGCCTCCTCCAAAACCTCCTGGGGCCTCTGGTGGCAAGGCGAGAGAGCAGGGTGCTGCCCCCTGGTGGTGGGAAGTAGACACTGCATAGAGGGGGCCTGTCTGTTGCAGGTACCACCCGCGCAGGTGTTCCCTCCAGCCCGCATCTGCCCCCTTGGCCCTGGGATCACAGCCTGAGAATCCTGTGGATTTGAGGTGTGGGCCTTCTTACCCCTCAGGATGGACTTATTCCTCGAACCTCCTGCAGCTGCCCGATCGGGTGCTTTGCAAAGGGGACTGGTGCTCACAGCCGGCAGAGCAAGTGCTGTGGTCACTGCTGCTGCCGCCCAGCGAGCGGACTGGGGCCAGGAGCGCCGGCCCAGCTGGTACGTGACTGCAACAAGGAGGGATCGGGACCCTTGCGTGGCAGGACAGGAGTGGGCCCCTAGACAGGGATGGGGCGGTTGTGGCCAGACCTCATTCCATCAAGAACTATCAAGACATGAGCTATGAAGCCATCTGAAGGCACCTCAGATGCATGCTACTAAGTGACAGAAGCCAGTCTGAAAAGGCTGCACACCACGTGACTCCAACCCTATGACGTCATCAAAAAGGCAAAACTACAGAGACAGTAAAAGATCAGTGGTTGTGAGGGGTGGGGAGGGAGGGGTGAGTAGGTGGAGCCCAGGGGTGAATACACGTCATTATACATTGGTCCAAACCCAGAGAACACTCAACACCAAGAGCGACCCCTGATGTAAACTGCGCATTCTAGTTAGTAATAGTATATCAAGGACTTCCCTGGTGGCGCAGTGGTTAAGAATCCGCCTGCCAACGCAGGGGACATGGGTTCGAGCCCTGGTCCAGGAAGATCCCACATGCCGCGGAGCAACTAAGCCCGTACGCCACAACTACTGAGGCTGCGCTCTAGAGCCCACGAGCCACAACTACTGAAGCCCGTGCACCTAGAGCCCGCGCTCCACAACAAGAGAAACCACCTCAATGAGAAGCCCGTGCACCACAACAAAGAGTAGCCCCCGCCCGCCGCAACTAGAGAAAGCCCGCGCGCAGCAACGAAGACCCAACGCAGCCAAAAATAAAAAATATAAATAAATAAATTTAAAAAAAATAGTATATCAAAACTGGTTCATCAGTTGTAACAAACGTAGCACACATAAACATTACAACAATGTAACAGGCAGATGCTAACAGGGGAAACTGGGGATTTGGGGTGGGGTGTATATGGGAACTCCTTACTTTCTGCTCAATTTTTCTATAAACTGAAAACTGCTCTAAGAAATAAAGTCTATTTAAAAAATAAAAAAAAAAAAACTTAAAAGAGAGAGAGAAACGGAGAGAGCCGCAAACTACCACACTCCAGACCTAACCCTGAAGGCAGCAGGCTCATTTCTCTACAATTTCTGGATCGGCTGTAACATTTCATTTAACAAGTCTCTGACTGCGATGATAATAATAACGTAAAACATAAAGTCAAGTCGTAAGGATCAATCACATGGGGCCGTGACTACTTAATCCCCCCGTGATAATGAAATCCCAGCCTGGGGAGCCTTGCTGGGAGTAAAAGAACGATTACCGGTAACATCAGCACAGAGCTCACGTTCACAGTGGAGGGACGTGGCTTCCTCGGGTCTGACCCGGCAGTCGCTGTGATCCCGCCTCTATAATCCCTCCGGGTACCGTCCTGATGTGCCACCAGGTACGGGGCCTGGAGGAGCCAGGACGGCAGCCGGCAGGGCCGGGTTTGGAACCCACCCACCGTCCAGGGGCAGCTGTGTGACCTTGAGAGCTGACTGAGCTCTGAGAAGCCTCTCTGTGTTCACAACTGTAATTTGGAGTCTGGTCTCAGGAGGCATCATTTAGAACCCAGTGAAGTGGAGAAAGCTTCTGGTACAATGCCTGACAGGTGTGGGGACCAACAGCTGCTGGCTTAGTCCTTCCGGGTCTCAGAGGCAAACCCGCGACTTGGGGGTGGGGAGGGGCAGAGGCTGTCGGGAGGGGGACCTGGAGCTCCCGGGGGCCACACCTTTGCTCCCTCGGCAGTCTCATCAGCAGCTTGTCCTAGGTTTGTCTTTGGCCTCAGTCAGTGGCTGGGTGGGTGAGCAGGAAGTGGGGCAGCCTGCACTGACCCCAGCTGCCCCCCTCCCTGGCTGTCACCCTGGGCAGGCCATGTGACCATACAGAGCCTCAGTTTTCCCTTCTACAAAATGGGGGCAAGTATTCCCAAATGTGGGACCCTTGTCTGGGTCAGATAAGAACACACATGAAGCCAGCGACCCCCTGGGCGCCTGCTGGGTAAGGCAGGCACAGGAGGCAAGGACTGTGACGGGGTGCAGGTGACACAGTTGCTCCCTGCAGAGAGGGTCTGATGGCGACCTCCGGATCAGTGGGGGCTTCTCGACACTGACCTCTGCCCCCCAGCGCTTGGCCCAGCTGTGCCCAGTCCTGATGCTCCAAATGGGATCCACCCAAATCCAGCACTGGGCCTCGCTGGTGCTCGCCTCGGGAAGCAGGCATGGTGGCATGGTGATGGAAGCATCACCGCCAAGGTCAACGTCAGGCTCTCAGCTCCGTGTCCATCCTGGCGGGCGGACCCCCAGGACGCTGCGCAAGAGTGTCAGGGGGCTTGTAGGTTTCCTTACTTCAATAGATGGGGCCTCAACACCCTCTGCCCGGCGAGCTGGGGGAGCTCGCCTCTGGCCGGGTTACCCACCAAACACTCCATTCTCCCCTCCACTCCATTCGCACAGACCCACCTGGGTGCGGTTTCCCACTTTGTGCATAGAAATTCACCAAGCTGGCATCGGTCAAGATGCACAAGCAAATGTGCCATGTGTTCCTGTCACGGGACCTGGAAGCCAGCTGTGATGCCACGTGAACACGTGTCCACCATCTCTCCTCCACGGGGTCCTCGCTTGTTTAGGGAGCATGGCGGGCCCTGCTTTCTCCTGCCAAGGAGCGTCTACCCTGACCCTTCACGGTGCCCTAACCACGGAAACCGCTGCAGGTCACCTCGACTTCATTCTGACGGCAAAACTGCAAGGTGCTCGGCCAAAGTGCGTTCAACTCCAAACACCAAACAATAAAGCTCTTCTTCTTCTTGTTTGCTGTTCATTCATTCACTCACCCAACAAATGTCTGAGACCAACTATGTGCCTGGATTCCCCTGGAACAAAACAGACCCAGTCCTGGTCATCATTTGGTCCATACCACACCCCACAGGAATGGCCTATCACCCCCATTTCACAGACGAGGACATGGTGGCTCAGAGATGCACGGGGATTTTCCCAAAGCCACAGGGCTGGATTAGGGACTCAGCTGGGGTCCCCCCTCAGGTGTCCACCATCCCCTTTGCCACCTGCTGGTCTGCAAGTCCCAAATCATGGGCTCGCTCGTTCACCAAACAAGAACAGAGGAGCTGGTGGGCATCCGGGTAGACGGGTATGCAAACTGGCCAGGCACGGGTGTGGCACGCGGCAGGAGAGGGGACACACTGGGCCCAGGGAGTGGGCGTGGAGGGGGCAGGTGCCCCTCTTCTTCCAGCAATTCATCTCATGTCTCACCTCCCAGACAGCACAGCACACGTCGTTCTGTGGTCCTTGGGGACTTTTTCAACTGTTTATCTCCGCTCTCCCTCAAAGGCTCTGCATTTGGTCCTGTCCCTTCTTGAAGGGCCCAGTTAATGCTGGACCCCCGAGCAGGCACTGCTGGGTTGGCCAAAGACCAACAGCCCACGTTCAGCCACGTTCAACAGCCCAGTTTTCCAGGGTTTGCTCTTGAGGCAAATCCACCTTGATATCAGGAAGTGGAGCTCCCTGCATCCTTGGGGATCTAACTGGAACCCATGCTCCATCAGCCGGGGCGGTTTTGTAGAGCTCTCCACCCTGCTCTCTGTATTATGCAAACAGCTGGCTTGGGGTTTCCACATCGTATGACTCTGTTCTACCGTTGAAAGCTTTGTATGACCATGCATCACACCCTCTCCTCAGAGTCCCATCTGCCTAGAGCGGCTCCCAGGCTCACCGTTCTCGCCTCCCCTCAGGCCTTTCTTTCTAACCGTGACAATGAGCAGAGAACTATGGTGGAAGGCACAGGGCTGTGGGGAGGTGAACCTGTGTGTAGTCAGGGAGGGCTTCCAGGAGGAGATGACACAAGATGCACAGGTGCTTTCTGGGAAGCAGCAAGCACACATCACCGTGCTCATCTCCATCACAATACTGACCATGTTGGGTGGCCCTTGCCTACTGGCCATCTGCCTACCTGGCCTGAAGTCCCCCAGGGCCAGGGGCCAGGTCTGAGAAGTAAGGCTCCTTAGGACTGGGTACCAGTGCAGACACAGCAAGGTGCACTCAGCCAGGCCTGGCTGGGAGACGGCTCTCACATACCACGTGGCCACAAGCATCCTTGCAGCTAGCACGCCCTCCAGCACAGGGGTTTCTTTAGACTGGTTTTCTAAATATGGAGTTAATGGCACAAAGGTCTTAGGGGGTCTGTCTCTCCTGCCCTCAGGACGTCCTCTATAGGTTTCTTCTGGTTCAGGAACAGGCCGGGGCCTCACTTCCTGCCCTCCCAAGCGTTATGTGTTGGAAAATCAAGCCAAATCACACGTCATTACTTCCATCTTAACCTCCTTAAGGGCTGACTGCTAATTATAACCAGGAGCCAGTAAGCGGCTCTCTGTTCCCACCTGTTCTCAGCAAGGTCATCAGCAGCCTGGACCCAGCCAGCCGGCTGCGAGGGTCTCAGGCTGTCCCCGCACTGCCAGACCTGTCTGACTCTTCAGGCACGTCACTCACCTGTCCTCCATCCAGCGAAGACAGCTCTGAGCTCTCTTTGCACTGGGACAAGTTTACTACCTTCTGGGTCTGGTTCCAGAAACTGGTCCTGCCTGCTCCAAATTCAACCAGAGCTGTCCTAGCCAGTTCCCATGAGGCAATCTCACTTAAATCCCCCAGGCGCCTGGGGCCCAGCTGCTTAGCCTGGGGAGATGCCAGGTTAGACTGCAGGCCAGCTGTCCTGGCCCCCAGTGACCAAGGGCAGAGCTCAGGTGGAGTCACTGGGGGGAAAACCTCAGATTCCTGCTGTATGCAGGGACCCCCTTAGCCAGACACGATAACCCCACGGTGACCAGGAAGAGGAGCCACCGTGGATCTCCCAGGAGGCTTTTAAGGTCCAACCAGTGAGGGCAATGGGAGGCCAGCTCTGGGCCAAGGGCTCTGGCTGGCCATTCACCCCTGGGCCTCGCCTATCATCTGTACAGGGCAGCCACAGCTCTGTGATGGAGTGGGGGTCAGAGAGTGCAGGCAGGGAGTGGACACCAAGCCAGGCACACAGCAGGAGCCCACCCCGCAGTCCCCAGGACCCAGGGAGTCCTTGGACACTGACCTGGTGGCTAGTGAGTCTCGGGAGACAAGGGCACACGGCTGCAGAAAAACACCCTGATGCTTATGTCCAGAGGTGCCCCCTGAGACCCTGAGCAGGAGCTGGCCACTGGGAGACATGTCCTCCAGTCCTAGCGAGGCCCGTCTTACCTAACAAGCTGGAGCAGCCCCCTTGCCCTCCTGTCCCCCCTCCCCCGCCCAGTGTCTAATCTGAGTTGACCTCTAAAGGCTCAAGTATCTGAGAAGTTCTCCATTTTGACCCAGTGGGACAGTGTCCCCTTGAGTCCCATGGAGCCCACGGCAAGGGGACAGCCAGGACGATAGAGCCCCCAGACAAGCTCTCCAAGCTGGCCAGGTGGCAGGATGGGGGAGGGTGGCGTTGAACACAAGCACATGCAGGTCCCGCCCCTGCTCAGGAACCTTCCATGGCTCCCCAGAGCCCTCAGAACACAGCTCAGCCCCAGAGCCACTACCGAGCCTCCAAGCCCAGTGCCCACCTGGTCCCCTGACTTATCTTCCACCGCCCCATGAGCCCAGACTCTCTCCCAAAGCTGTCCTCAGGGGTCCCAGCACCAGCCTTGGCTCCCACCGTCCCCTCCTGGGAGTGTTGGGCCTGCCCATCGCCACCTGTGAAAACCCAGCTCAACCTTCAAGGCCCCCGTCCAGGGCCTCTTCCGTACCGATCCACTGTGTGCTGAGCGTCTCCCATAGCACAGTGAGCCTGTAAGAACCTGTACCCATTTTACAGGTGTGAAAACCGAGGCACAGCAGGTGAGGGGACTTGCCCATCGTCCCCCTGGGTCACGGACTGTGCGACCTTGGACAAGTCAGGTCACCTCTCCACAATGGTGAGCGAGCCTCTGACTCGCAGGAGGTAGTCTGGGCTCCCCAGGTGGAGACACCCCTGGAGGCTCCTGTCTGCTTGCCGGGTCCCCCTAAAGACCTGCGCCGGGCCAGGGAACAAATGACCCAGTGCACCTGGGCCATCCTGGGTGCTGCTTGCCGTCCCCGCACAATTATTCTGTCCAACGTGTCTCAGTTTGGGTAATGAATCCAGGGTCCCCATGCCCACAGTGGCGGTACTGATGCTTGGGTCCTTTTCTGGCAGGTCAGGGTCCCAAGACCCCCCCATGACCGAGAGGTGGGGGGACATTCACGAGGTTAAACTCCACTGACCCCGGGAGGCCGAAGAGTCAGAAGGGATTTCTAGCTGAGCGAGAAGAGCTTGGCTTCTAGATTCCAGCCAACTCAGCTCAGACCCCCGGGGGGCCCCGTGAGGTGGGGTGCAGTCCCTGAAGCCCCAGGACTCTTCCTGTCCTGAAGCAGGGGAGCCTTCGGACAAAGTCGCTCTCAGACATACCGTGATGGCCACGGGGTCACAAGCAGCCCCACTGAGCCTGAAATGAGCCTCTTACTCAGGGCTGGGGCCGGGGGTCGGGCGGTGGAGGAAGGGTGGCAGGGAAAGGAAAACCAGCAAGCCGCCCTGTCTCCCTCACTCATAGAGTGTGTGAGCTGGAAAACGCTGGGGGGAGCTCCTACGAGGCCACAGAAAGGGACTCGTCTGTGATGGATTGAATTATGTCCCCCAAACTCACGTGCTGGAGTCGTAGCCCTCAGCACCTCGGAATGTGACCTGATTTGGAGAGAGGTGACTGAGTTAAAGTGAGGCCATTTGGGTGGGTCTGGATGCAATATGACTGTGGCCTTATAAACGGGAAACTAGGGCACAGAGACGCACAGAGGGAAGATGGTGTGAAGCACAGGGGTAGGACAGCCATCTGCAAGCCAAGGACAGATCTGTCCTCAGTCCTCGGAAGGAAGCCACGCTGGGAGCACCTTGATCTCGGACTTTTGGCCTCCAGAACTGTCCAAGAATAACGTCTGCAGCATTTGTTACGGTGGCCCCAGGAAAGCAGCCCTGTGGGGAGAAAGCGCTGGAGCAGGGCCTGGGACGTGCCGGCTCCCCGCTCCCGGTCTGAGCCTGTCTTCCTCTGTAGCGTGGGACAGTGGCGCTGCCCCAGGCTGGGCTTCTGGAGGCTGGCACATGGCAGGGGCTCGGCAGGGGTGGTGTGTGCTGGGTTGGGGGGTTCCTTCCAGAGGCAGAAGCTGGGAGAACACGGCCGTGAACAGCCCCCTGGAAGCTCAGGCTGCCCACAGGGGCGTCCAGTTACCTTCAGCTTGAGTTTCTAGCAACTCACAGACTCTTGAAGCTTCTAGCAGCTGGTCCAGGTGCCCTGGCCACCCACGTCCCTGGAGGGTGTTATTTCATCGCCGGAAGAGCAGCCCTTCCTGACCGGAGAGGTGTCTGAGGATCTCACGGAAGGTCAGGGCTTAGTGGGCACCTGGGCCCATCCCCTCTCTCCACACACAGGGGGAGCCACAGATGGCAAGTCTGAGGCCAGGCCAGGACCAGGGCTTGGGTCTCTGGGCTCCCAGGCCAGTGCATGTCCCTGGTGTCACCTTGCCGTGAGCCAGGGCGGCCACCACTGGACCAACCAGTGACCTCATCTGGGTCCTCAATGTATGCCTCGGGCCCAGCACACAGAAGGTGCCCCATAAAGGTTCCTTAAATCTAATGGGAAACAGGGAATGCATTTGGTGACTCAGGGCCCAGTACAGCGCCCTGCGGGGGTGAAAATGAATAGTCTGAGTGACAATATCGTCTTTCGGCTCTTGTGCCCAGACTAAGGGCCAGGCACTGCGCTGGGCGATTTCCACCAATGACCCGGGTCACAGAGCTGGAAATGGGCACACAGCACAGCTGGGACTGGAGCCCAGGCCTGCAGGATCCCAAGCCCCAGCTGTCAACTCCCACCGAGAGGGTCTGTGAGGGCTGAGCTAATCCCACCAGGGACCCTTACTCTCCAGGCGGTGTGCCGCGAGACACCGCAGCGTGGGAGCCCATATCGTACAGGTATATATACATATAACGCTTTCAAGGTCCACCCACGTTGCAGCAGGTGTCAGTGCTTCATTCCTCTTTATGTCCAAATAACTCTCCACTATATGAACGTACCCCATGGACCCATTCGTCGTTGATTTGGGGGTTGTGTCCACTTTGGGGCTGTTACAGATAAGCCGCTCTGACCATTCATGCACAATCGCTTTTGTGTGGACACGTTTCCCTTTCTTGCTGGGTCCTATGGTAACTCTGTTTAACCATCTGAGGAAGTGCCAGACTATCTTCCTGAGTGGCTGAACCATTTCACCTTCCCCCCAGCAGCTTGTCCACATCTTTGCCAATATCGGCTACTGCTGGTCCTTTCATCACAGTCACCCTGGTGGGTGTGAAGTCTGTCTCTCTGTGGTTTGTATCTGCACTTCCCGGTGACTAATGATGTTGAACATCTTTTCATGGGCTTGTTCACTATTGGAATATCTTCTTTGGAAAAATGTCTGTTCAGATCCTTTGTCCACTGAATTTGGTTCTTTTTCTGACTGAGTTATAAGGGTTGTTTACATATTCTAGATACAAGCCCCCCATCCGATATATGATTGGCAAATATTGTCTCCTATTCTGTGAGCTGTGTTTTCATTTTCTTCATAATGTTCTTTGCAGCACAAGGGTGCTTAATTTTGACGAAATCCAATTTATCTATGTTTTCTCGTGTTGTTTGTGTACGTAGTGTCATTTCTAAGAAACCACTGCCCGATCCAAGATCACAAAGACTTATCCTTATATTCTCTTCTAAAAGTTTTATAGTTTTTTGGTTTTTTTTTTACTTTTAGCTCTTATTATAATCTTACATAAATAGAATCACATTTCCCTTACTGCTATTTTTATCACAAGATGCCATTTCTTCATCTGTGAATCGGGAACAACAGTGCTTATTTCATCGGGTTTGTGCAATTTTTAATATTACTATTGTTTTGCCCTTTGCCATCAGAACTACGGCCCATCATCTGGTGAAAGCACAGCAGGGAGTGAAGGACATTGCGTTCTCAGCTGAGCGGGGAGACCCGCCCAACCACCAACATGGAAATTCCATTTGAGAAATGAAGATCGTCACATGTCTCAGCTCCTGGAATCTGCCGCTATTTTCAGAACAATCCAGTACACTGAGCGGGTCGGGGGATGTTACCTGACCCCAAGCCAACTGGTGCTGTAAGGCCTGGAGTGAGACCTCCATGGGGGGCTGAGCCTGGCCAGGCCAGGGGGCACCCACAGCTACACGCTTTGGGGGGACCAAGATGGAGGGTCTGCCATGCTGGTCCACAGCACCCTGGGAGGGAGGAATGTAATCACCCCTATTTTACAGAGGGGGTCCTTGAGACCCCCCAGAGCGGGGAAGCGCCCTGATCAGGGCCACAGTGAGGTCAGGCCAGAGGCAGGGCTGGAAGCTTCACTGGTCTGGCTTCAAAGCCATTGCTACTGCCCCACCCCAGAGCTGCTTCCTTCAATAAAAATCTCCCGAGTCTCTCAGCGTGCGGGATGCTGACGGGGCCATATGGACGAGGGGTCCCGGATCCTGCCTCTGGACAGACTCCGCGGCCACAAAGGAGGACGCCAGTGAGGGCAGGGCTCTGCCGTGGCTGCCCAGAGAGGAGGGGTCCGCTGGGCACCGAGCCTCGCGCCAGGACGGAGGCTTGAGGACCAGGGGTGGGAGCATTTCAGGATGGAGGCTGGACCCCGGCTGGAGCCCCTGCACACCCTGGGCCCGCGGAGGCTCTACCCACCTCTCTGCTTCTGGGGCTCCAAGCTCCTTTCCCTGTCCCTCCCCCTGCCCTCCTCCATCTCACTCTCCATCCCCCTTTGTCTCCTCCTCCCACCCCCGACCCTGCCCCAGAGCTTTCTCCCCGTCACCCTCAGCGCAGGCCACCGTGTCAACAGGTGGCGTTTGAGTGGATTACAAGTTACTTATTGTTTCTGTCTAACTAGCTTGATGGGCCCTGTTCTTTGCGTTGACACCGGAAGGACTGAAGTCTTGTACAATATTGCTTAAGGCCGGTTTCTCAGCCTCGGCCCGGCTACCATTTTGGGCTGGAGCCCTCTTCTGTGGGGCTGCCCTGCGCACTGCCGGACGGCGAGTGGCACCCGCGGCCTCCATCCCCCAGCTGCCTGGGGCACCCCTACCCCCGCCAAGTTGTGACCATCAGAAGTGACCCCAGACATTGCCAAATGTCCCCCCCCCCCCGGGAGCAAGATCACCCTTGGTTGAGAACCAAGAACCGCCTTAAAGGAAAGAAGAAAGGGAGGGCGGGAAGGGCAGGCGCAGGGGCCGAGGGCCCAGGGACTCGGCCCAGACTATAGGATCCAGCACCAACACCCACCACGGTGCCACACTGGGCCAGACCCTCCCCTTGCCCGAGTCTCAGCTTGCTCGTCTGTAAAACGGGTCACTGCACAGGGCTGTCATCAGGAGCTCACAAGAGAGTCCCCGAGGCCGGGCATACAGTCGGCATGCGTGAGCGCTGGTCCTCTGTGCCTTTATAAACAGAGGCAGAGCTCACACTGCCCCCCTCGTGTTGGACCCCGAGCTTATTTGGGGGACTCGAGACTTCCAGTTAGAAAAGAAGCCGTCCTCTTGGGCTGATGGTCCCAGTGGACAGGGCAGCGTGGGCCTTACCTGTCCCTCCTCCCGGCATCCCCATGGACTGTGGCCTCCACCCGAAGGGCCAGCACCCTGGAGGCTGCCGGCGGCAGCTGGGTGACGGCTAGAGCCTCTGAGGCCAACATGGCTCCAGAGGGACATGCCAGAGGGTCACGTGGCAGCTGCCCACCCTCATGCCCGAGGAGAGACGGGCCAAGCCCTTCCCAGCACACCGAAATAGACTCCCACCCGGCTCCAGAATGCACCTGTTCCCAGGCGTCCGGGAAAGGGACTTTGCAAAGGCAGTGGGGGAGGGACTCGGGGAGGGCCGGGACCATCTACTGTCCCATGTGCCAGGCGCAGCCCACAAGCCCTCCCAGCACCTCCCAGCCAGCACCCATGTCCTGGGGCTGCCTGCCTGACAAAGCGACAAAGCCCCACAAGCAGGGGGCTTCATCAGCAGACATTTATTCTCTTCCAGTCTGGAAGCCAGAAGCCCAGAAGCCCGAAATCAGGGCGTAGGCAGGGCTACGCCCTCTCAAAGGCTCTGGGGGAGGATACTGCCCTATATTGGCCAGTTTCTGGGGGCTTGTGTCCACATCACAGCCATCTCTGCCTCTGTCCTCACATGGCTGTCTTTTCTCTGTACGTCTCTGTGTGTCCTTTTCTGTCTCTTATAAGGACACCAGTCACTGGATTTAGGGCCCACCCTCTTCCCGGATGACCTCATCTCCATCCTTATGTTAATTACATCTGCAAAGACTCTATTTCAAATAAGGTCACAGGTGGACCCTATTCCAGGTGGACATGAATTTGGGGCCGACCTACTTAACCCACTCCACAGCCCCAGCGTGCCAGAGGGGAAACTGAGGCTTGGGATGCTCGGGAGACCAACGGGAGGCCGCTGGGCATGAAAGGCAGCATTGGGGTCCTGCCCGGGTCTGGCTGACAGCCTGGTCTCTTAGGTGACCCCCGTTCTCCTTGGTGCCTCTCTGCTAGACTCGGCTTTAAGATCTCCTGGGGCAGAAATGCGATGTGACCTGTCAGCTGCGTAAGCAGGAAGCACCGCTTTGCCCCCAGCACGCGGCCGCATAGAACCCGCAGGCATTATCCTGCTTAATCATGCACATGATGTGTGCAAACCGAGCCTAGTGAACCCGGGCCAGGACCCCACAGCCGAGAGGCTCTGGGGCCACGCCCTCAAGCCCGAGTCACATTTCCCACCACTCTGCCTGCCGAGGCTCTGGGTGGGCCGCGTTACCCCTCCACCAGCACCCAGCAGAAAATACCTCATCCCATCGGCTCTGAAGAGTCGGAGCAGGTGCTGGCAGCCAGCGGGGACTTCCCTGGCCTGATCTGACATTCATTACTCACACTGGTCTGAAGCTCTCCACCCGGCGGGCAGGGGGTGGTAACCACCATCCCTGCGGCAAACTCCATGGGCCCCGCAAGTGGGCACGGACGATGCATCCCAGGCAGAGGAGAGCCCCTCGCGCTTGTAAATGAGAAGAGTTTCTCCACTCGCTTATTCTGCAGCTATCTACGCCCTGCGGCCCGTGCCCAGCTCAGGGCAGAAACGACAACAGTGTCGGTGACAATGACAGCAGCCCCCCGCTGAGCACTCAGCAAGCCCCACACACCGCACCACACCTGAGACAGGAACTGTCATGTCCCTACTTACCCAACCTGAGAGTCAGACGGGGAACGAGGGGCAACACGGTGGGTGCCCAGTGCCCGATCGAGGGTAACACAGAGCAAGCTCCCGGAGGGTCGAGGGGATCCCTTGGAGGAGAGAGCCTCGGGAGATTCAGAGGCCAAGGGGCAGCTAGCTGCTCAACAGCGGGAAGGGCGAGCCAGACAGAGGGAACAGCCTGTGTGAGGTTGGAAAGGGGGCGAGGCCAGTCCACATTCCCGGGAGGACGGGCGCCCTCGGCTGCACGGGGCTGGGGTGGGGGGGTGGGCAGGGGCCAGGGCAACGGGCACTCCATTGAAAAGCATGGGTCTCACCCTGAGAATGAGGGAGGCTGAGGGTTTGCTCAGGCGTCTGAAAGAGAATCGTAGCAGGAGGAGCCGTGGGTACCATCCATCCACTGGGCAGGCGCTGCTCCGGCTCTGGAAACAGCACGTCACAAGGACCCTCGGAAGGACCCCCTCCCCCTCCCACGAGCCCCGCCTGAGGACAGCGTGGGCGCGAACCCCGAGCCCGCTGGCTCCCTCTGCCAGAGAAGGCCGGCCCTCTGCCTTCGGGCCACACTTCCCCAGGGCCGGCATCCTCCCCACCAGGGTCCCCCACGGGCCTGGTGCCTCCTGTTCATCTTGGCCGGAGGCCAGGACACCTGTGCATGGGACCATCTGCCACAACACTGCAAGAAGAGCCTCCCAGGAGATGGGCATGTTAGCGTAGGGGCTTCTTGGCCCCTGGGACCCTTGGGCAGAAAGCAGCGCAGGGCCTAGCTCGTGCCTCTCCAGGCGTCTGCCCGACCCTTAGCTCCCTGCCCCCCTCCCCTCACACCAATGCCCCCATGGAGCCCAGCTCCCACGCACCTTGCTCCCCTATCTGTAGTGGCAGCCGGGCCCCTGGGAGGCCGCCCCTGGCTCGTGGGGACCCCTCCCCTACCCACAGAGGTCCAGGGGTCCAGAGACCCATGGCCTCCTCTCCCACGGCCTCAGGTGGTTCCCAGGGCCGAGGGGTGGAGGGGGCGCCTGAGCCCTGCCCCTTCCCCGTCGGTTCTGGGTGGAGGGGGCAGGAGGGGTGGCATGGCCAGCACCCGTGGGGAGGAAAGGCCGTGGCGCCCGGCCTCGTGGGAGCTCCCTGCCCCATGACCTCTCCACGGTCCCCGGTGTGGTCTGAAGGCAGATGACCAGGACCCAGAGGAGCTTATGCTAATTCTCGATCTGCACGTCCCATCCTGGGGCCGTGACTGGCTGGGGCTGGGGAAGCAGTCCTCTTCCCTCCTGGACCCTGCGGGATGGGCCCCTCTTCTCCTCTGAGGATGTGGTGCTGAGGGGGTGAGGCGAGATGTTGTTCCTGCCCCACCTGGAACCTTCCGGACTGATTCTCAGGAAGAGTCGCAGAGAGGCAGAGCCAGGCCCTGAAAACCCGTGAACGCCAGGGTCAAGGGCACGGGGGACATGCACTTGGAGCCAGGTCCTCTGCCACCGGCCAGTGGCTTCCAAACTGTTCCAACATCAGTGCCCAGAGAGAGGGGTACACCAGGCAGTGGCCTCACAGGCACAGGTGTGCACACCTGTGGGATGAACTGAGCCTGGGCTCTCCCTGCATCCTCACCCTCGCCAGGATCTCCTCTGGGGGAGAGGGTTCCTCCAGTTCCATAGCTTTGTGTTGGCTCACGCGGCTGGCTTGGCCAATGCACGCGGGTGGAAGTGACAATGTGCCAGTTCTGAGTCCAGGCCTAAGGTGGCTCCCTCTGCCCTACTGTGCTTCTGCCTCCCTACATGGAGTGCATCCCCAGGCCAGCCTGCTGGTCCCAGGAGGAGGGTGCGAGATGGGGCAGAGCCACCCCCATGGAGCCTAGCCAGGTCAGCTGAGCCCCGGCCAGCCCGCAGGCCCCCAGCCAGGATAACTGATTGCTGATTTCTGCCTCTGAGCTTTGGGGTTGTTTGTTCCAAAGTGTATTAGTTTCTTGTAGCTACAGTAACAAACCAACACAAACTGGTAAAACAATAGTTCTGGAAGCCAGAAGTCCAAAATCGGTACCACTGGGCTGAAATCCAGGTGTCTGCAGGGCAAGGCTCCCTCTGGGCTCTGGGGGAGGATCCTTCCCGCCCCTTCCAGATCCTGGGGGCGGCCGGCATCCTTGGCTCATGTCCGCATCACCCCATCTCTGCCCCTCCCCCACATCCCATCCCCTTCTCCTCTGTGTGTCAGTCTGTAACCTCCCTCTGCCTCTCTAAGAATCACTGTGATGGCATTTAGGGCTCACCCAGATAAGCCAGGATAATCTCCCCAGCTCAGCATCCTTACCTTAATCCCATCTGCAGAAACCCTGTTTTTCAAATAAAGCAACACTCACAGGTCCCAGGATGAGAACATGATATATTTTGGGGGGCCCGTTTTTCAGCCTACCACACGCAGCAATAATTTATATGATATGTGAATACATAACAGATTTTTTTCACCAAACAATACCTAGCCTTATTACTCGGGATGTGCTCTGCTATTTTTCTTTCTTTTCTTTTCTTTTTTTTTTTTTTCCTGGGCTGGGTCTGCTATTTTTCATTCGATTCAACCTCTTACGTAACAAAGTCTTCTGTGACCCACTAAACTGATTTCATGCCCACAAATGGGTCGCCACCTGCAGTGTAGAAAGTTCCATCCTAACTTCTACGCCTGTACCCCTGCTAGGGTGGGGGACCCAGCAAAAATGATGACGATTTAAAGAAAGGAGAGAAACACGCTCTTTCTGCACACAGAGGGTGGGTGGGACTGACTGGTGCCTGGAAGGACCCCTGAACTCGAGGACATGGTCCAGGCCACCCTGCCCCATGGACGGCCCTCCACCTGCAGCCCCCGCAGTCATCAGGTGACTTGGGAAGGGGCCCGGACCAGAGAAGCAAGGGGGAGCGTGGTCGCAGGTGGCTTTGGTAGCTCCACTTGCTTCCCCAAGCCCCTGACTCCCCCTCCTCCTGGCAGACCCCCTGCTCCACATTCCAGAATAATTCTTCACCCCTGACAGCCCCACACCACGTCCACTCATCACTGTGCCATCACAGTGTGCCATCACTAGTTACGCCCACTCACATCTTCATTTCTGAATGCCTCTTAAAAGATGAGAAACAAATGAAATCAAGGACTTGAAACCTTTACGACAGATGGTACAGATTTTCCAGGTGAGTTTAAGGCCAGGAAGACACTGGCGCTTTCCCAGGGGCATAAAAAATTAGGTCTGAAGGGATCTGAGACATCGTCCAGTCCCTGGGCAAGGATTCCTAAGAGTCCAGCCGGGCCTCTCCGGAGCACTCAACCCCCAGAGCCAGCGGTGTGCCGGACGCCTCCACCTGGAAGCCCCCCAGGAACCTCACAGTCAGAAAAGAGAATGTCTGGCTTGTTGCCATCCTCCCTCCCCCACCTCTCCCCACCCTCCAACAAGGCCACAGGTCACACACCAATACCCTCACCCAGCTGGCTCCCCTTCTGCAACTCAGGCAGACTTGTGTTTGCAACCGACTCCATCTCTCACTAGCTGTGTGACCTTGGCCCAGTGGCTCTACCTCTCTGGGCCTCAATTTCCGATGTATATAATGGGGGTGCCTGCCTGCTGGCTGCAGAGAAACCAAACAAGATGATACGTGTGAGGGGGCCGGGTACCTCGCCTGGTACATGATGGGCACTTGGTAAGTGGCATCTTTCTTTCCCAATTCCTAACTGTATGAGATTCCTGTGGCTGCTGGGACAAAGGACCAAAAACCGAGTGGCTTAAATAACAGAAATCTATCCTCTCACGGTCTGGAGGCCAGAAGTCCTAAATCAAGGTGTCAACAGGGCCGTGCTCCTTCTGGAACCCGTAAGGGAGAATCCTTCCTCGCTTCGTCCAGCTCCTGACGGTCGCCAGCGATGCTTGGCTTGGAGCTGCAGCCCTTCAACCTCTGCCTCTGTGGTCACGTGGCCTCTCCTCTGTGTCTCTGTGTCTGTGTCTCTCTTCCTCTTCTTATCAGGACGCCCTACTCCATATGACCTCATCTTAACTAGTTAACGTCTGCAACAACCTTATTTCCAAATAAGGTCACATTCACAGGGACCGGAGTCAGGACTTCAACATCACTCTTTGGGGACACAATTCAACCCAGAACACGGACTTTCCCATTGTCACCAAAATCATCCGTCATCTCGGAGCAGCCAGCACGAAACGTCGGCATTACCGGTAGTGCTTTCTCCCTGTACCTCACGGGGCCTCCCCTTCTCTCTGGCCCCTCCACCCACCCCTTCTCACCTGGTTGTGACTCTGTCCCCCATCACTGGTCCTCCCCTCCCTGCCAGACTGACTTCCGGGTCCCCAGCGCCGAGCACCACCCCCGGGGGCTCACGAGGTCTCCCAGATTGAGACCAAACTCCTTGTCGCAGACACCCAACCTGGCTGGACCACAGCCTTTCACTCCACTCCTCTTGCCCCCGTCCCCATGGGGGAGCTGTGCTCACGAAGGGCCACACCGTGGGTCCCCACAGCATCTGCAGGACCATCTGTGACATGTATGCCTCTGAGACAGTAAGTCCAGGGTCCCCTAAGGCAAAGGACAGCAAGGCCCCCCAAGGTATCAGCCAGGAGGTGGCTTCAGCCAGACTGACCCAGATGCCCAAGGGCTGGGCTACTTGGAGGCTGTCCCGTCCACATAACAGAGGAATGAGTCGGGCAGGGTATTCTGCCCGGTGAGGGGGGAACCTGTCAGTCCTAAGCCCCCCGCCGGGAGCTGGTAGACTAGCAGGGCAACAAACACAGCCAGGGAAACAAATGAACGTGCAGGCCGGACCTGCGATCAGTGTAACGAAGGAGAAAAGCAGGGCCAGCCCCAGCGGTTGCTGCAGGGCAGCGGGGCTTGGCAGCCGCTGGGCTCAGGTGGTCAGAGGGCCTCTCGGAGGAAATGAAGCCGAAACAAACTTTGAAGGCTGAGAAAAAGCTTAAGAGTAGGCGGTTGAGACCAGCAGAGGAGTTCGCAGGTGTCAGGCCCCCGAGGCCAGGAGGAGGCTGCCCGGAGCCCCCAAAAGGTGGCCTTGCGTGCCAAGACGCATTCTGATTTCATGGGAGAAGGTCTCAGCAGCCCCCCGAGCCTGGTGAGCAGGGAAATCACCTGTGAGGCTGATCGGAGGTGACCGAGTTTCTGTCTCCCTGTTCGAAGACCCCCTCCTCAGCCAACGCTGCCTTCCCCGCCCGACAACACACCTGGACGCGGCCCCGCGGTGCCCGTGTCCTGCCCACTGCCCCCAACACACACCCCCTCTCAGGCCCCACTGCCCGCGCTCAGATGGAGAGCCATTCCATGTCCCTGCTGGACAGAGCGCCGGGTACACACCCATCCGCCTCCTGAGTCAATAAAGACAGACAAGCAACCCCACAGAAAATAAGCTGCGGAGGGAACAGCAAATTCACAGAAACACAAATGGCCCGGAAGCTAGAAAAATACCCTCGGGTGCCCGAGAAGGCAGATGAAAGCAGGGAGGTGTTCTTTTCCCATCAGCTGGCAAATATGAAAAGACTGACAGTGCCCCGTGTTGGGCAGGGAGCAGACGGGGACAAGGAACTCTGGTGCCCTTTTGGTAAAGGTGTGAACTGGGTCCGCCTCCAGGGAGAGCAGGTCGGCAGACGATATTCCCATTTAACTTTCTGCTTCCGGGAATATCTGTAACTTCCACTCACCGGTCTATTTGCACATGGGTGCAAAGCCGAACGTGCGAGAATTCTCATCCCCGCTGGATGCGCTCTGGCTGTGCTAAAAATCTGAAAGCACATGGGACCAACGGGCCCTGTGCACCCCTCCGAGCGGGGAGCAGGTCACACAGCAGCCTCTCACCAAAAATGCTCAGCCCGAATCCCATCACTAAGAAACAGACCCAACCAGATGGGGAACGATCCACAAGGCAACAGGTCTGGACTCTTTAAGTGTCAATGGCATGAAAGAAAAACAAACGAAAACAGGTGGGAAGAACATTCAAGAATAAAGGAGACTAAGGACAAAGAGACATGCTAACCAATTGTGGCGTGTGACCCTAGACTGACTCCTGAAGAAGAAAAGGTAGACAAACGTCTGTAAAGGAGCCCTGGGGGCGGGGAAATGGGACCGGGAACTTTCTGTGGGTGATATTTGGGTACAGGCATGTGCTAAAGCCTAGGTGTGATGACGCAACTCACTTTCAAATGGTTCAGAAAAGAGATAGAGAGATGGAGAGAGAAAGCAAAATGTAGCAAAATGTTAATAACTGATGCATCTAGATGAAAGTATTACAAGGTGTTCATTGTACTGGCTTTTCCCCCCAACTTTTCTCTATGCTTAAAACTTTTCAAAAGAAAGAGTTGGGGGAGAAACTGATGAAGAAGACAAAGAATTCCCCCAGAAACAGCACAGACCATGACCCGCTAACTTTACCCTCACGGATCCTGGAAAAAACCTGCAGCAACAGAGACAGACCCGGGGCTCAGAACACCTGGCTCTGTGGCTGAGGAAACCGTCTTCTCTCCTGGCCCTCAGTTTCCCCACCTGTAGCCAGAGTTGGCAAATGCACGGCTTGCACACACACAACCCCACTGCCCGTATCCGTGGCAGACATAGATAGTCAATCAACTATTCTTTGTGTCCGTGTGATTTGGTCCCCATCCTGTGAGCTCCTAAGGGTGGGATGGAGCTGATGCATCTCGCCTGGCCCATCCCAGGGCAAGGAGGAGAGTGGATCCACTCAGTATCTGATGAACGAGCAAATAGCCGAGAGAATGGGTGAATGCACATAGGCGACTGGACACTCCATGGGAAAGGTGATGGCGTGGGTTCTGAGTGTGGAAAACCCTCCACCCAGTGCCCCGACACCTCGCCTAGAGGCTGGCATGGCAGGAAGTCCTTTCACCTTGCTGGCCTCACTTTACACATCTACACCGGGGACACAAGGAGTACCCACTTCACTGGATGGTGGGGAAGGACCAGCGAAGTCCCACATGTTAAGGGCTCTGGCCTGGTCTGCTTGTGGCATGACCACAGGACCACCTGCCACAGCGCTGCTGCTGGGACCATGAAAACCCAAACTGTGTATTTGCATACCCATTATTATTCCCAACGGCCGAAGGTGGGAGCAGCCCGAGTGTCCACAGTCCGATGGATGGATGGACAAACAAAAGTTGGCCTGTTCATACAACGGAACATTATTCAGCTTAAAGAGGAAGGAAATTCTGACGCAGGTTACAACACAGATGAACCTTGAGGATGTTATGCTCATTGAAATAGGCCAGTCACAAAAGGACAAATATTATATGTTTCCACTTTTATGAGGTCCCTAGAGTCATCAAACTCATAGAGACAGAAAGAAGAAGTGGGGTTGCCAGGAGCTGGGGGAGGGGGTGGGGGATTGGTGTTTAATGGGGACAGAGTTTCAGTTTTGCAAGATGAAAAGAGTTCAGGAAATGATGGTGCTGATGGTGGCACAGGATGAATGTATTTAATGCCACAGAACTGTATACTTAACAATGCTTAAGATGGTAAATTTTATGTTGTATTTATTTTACCACAAGTTAATTGGCCCAGTGTCCAGGTCAGCGAAAACTCCAAAGCAGTAAGGTGTTGGCGGTCGGGGGGTCGGGGAGGTCTGGCTGAGCCAAGGGAGGAAGGGGCTTCACCCACTGACCCCGTCGGGTCTGCTTTATGGGTCAGGGGACCATCACGCACCAGCATCTCTGCATCACCTGACAACGGGGTAGGTTAAGGGGAGTTACAACTATACCCCTCTGAGTCACATCCACAGACTAAGGGAAGTAGAGGAAGGAAGGTACAGGACATTTTCTCATCAACGTGGCTAAATTTATCCCTCGCTGCCTGGGGCAGTGTCTTGCACTGTGGCCTTGGGTCCAGCTGCAACTTTCCCCAGCATGGCCGTGTTCCCGCTCAGGCCTCGGGGACAAGGCTGCCTTGCTGGACAGAGACGCTTCCCGGGTCCTGGGAGCTGTGGCCCTGGGACCCTCACCCTGACACAGGAGAGGGACAGGGTCAGGGAGCCAGCGGGACATCCACCCGCAGGGCAGATGCTAGAGGACTGCGGGGAGGGGCAGGGAAGAAAGGCGCCCCAGGAGGGGACCAGCCTGGGCAAAGATGTGGGAATGGGGAGGGGGTGGCCCACTTGGGGAACCTCCAAGAGCCCAGCCTGGCCGCCGGGCACAGTGAGCACGCGGGATTGCGGGGACGCTCTTCAGCCACCCCGAGTCCAGCCGGGGCAAGGTGGGCTCAGAGGCCCACCAGACGAGGCCCCGCCCTCAAAGCACCCCTCGCCAATGGTAAAGTCCACCAGGAAAACGGCACCATGGCATCTCAAGAAATGAAGCAGACACCTCTTGACCCAGCAATCCCACTCTGGGACGTGCCCCAAGGAAATGAAAGCAGGGACTTGAATAGATATTGCTCACTTGTGTTCACAGTGGCATCATTCCCAACAGTCAAGAGGTGGGAGCAACCCACGTGTCCACGGAAGGATGGATGGATCAACAAAATATGGTCCATTCACACAATGGAATATTATTCAGCCTTGAAAAGGATGGAAATTCTGACACCTGCTGCAACATGGACGAACCTTGAGGACATTAGGCTCAGTGAAATGAGCCAGTCACAAAAGGATAAGCACTGCATGATTGACTGCACTTCTATGAGGACCCAAGAGTTGCCATGTCCACAGAGGCAGAAAGCAGAACGGTGGGCACCAGGGGTCGGGGGGCGGGAAGGTTGATGAGGAGTTACTTAATGGGGACAGAGCTGGTTGGGGAAGATGCAAAAATTTCTGGAGATGGATGGTGGTGAAGGTTTCACAACAATGTGAATGTACTTAGTACCACTAACTGCACACTTAAAAACAGTTAAAGTGGCATAGTTTATATTACGTATACTTTACCACAATAGAAAAAGTTTTTTGAATGCAAAGAACACTCCGCACTTAGTGACGGAAAGAGAACGTGGCCAAACCACAGAAAACCCACTCAACGGAATCACACGCAGCTGCTAATAAGCGTGCTGTAGGACCGTATGTCCTGCGTGAGGGAAGCTTGCCGGGTGGGGTCCCGAGGTGGGGTCCACGCAGACGGGAGAGCCGGCCACGGGCCTCCCCAGAGTCACACACTGTTTCCTCTTCAATCGTCCGCTCTTGCAAAAACAAACACCCGTCTTGTTTATTGTACAATTAATGATAATAAAGCAGACTCTGAAAAACTCAAGTGAGCGTGACACCCCTAGAAGAGGTCAGGGCCCCCCTTTAAGGTCCCTGGTGGCAGAGGGTGGCACCCAGATATGTGTGGAAGGAAGGCAAGAGCCAGCTGTTTCCAAAGAGAGATGCCCATGGTCCGGCTTGCCAGTTTGGAGGGTCAGGGCAGCGCAGTGGCAGCTGAGAAGAAGTTTGGAGGACCAGTAGAGTCTGAATCAATGCCAAGGAGGCCTGGGTGTGCGAGCAGGGTCTTTTTAAGGCTCTTTTCTCATTAAAACCAACGGCAATGCCTGCTTCCCTGCGGACACACCTTCTGCAAGGTCATGACACCTGACCTCCAGCTCTCGCTGTCTGCACACCCCGTTCTCCTGTGATCCATCGCTGGGTGGTGGGGAGAGCCTGGGACCGACAGACAGCCCTGAGCTCGAATTACAGCTTTGCCCCGTTCTGGCTGTGTGACCTCAGCCGCCCCTTCCCCCCAACCCCTAGAGCCCTAAGGATTTCTGAGGATTCTGGGGAAACTCTAATGAGGTCACAAACATTTGAGCGCTCAGAGAAGTAATGGCCCAAGCGAACGTGAGCTGTAATCTTATGGATTATAAGACCTAGAAAGGAACTTCCCTGGTGGCGCAGTGGTTAAGAATCCGCCTGCCAATGCAGGGGTCACGGGTGTGAGCCCTGGTCCGGGAAGATCCCACATGCCGTGGAGCAACTAAGCCCGTGCGCCACAACTACTGAGACTGTGCTCTAGAGCCCGCGAGCCACAACTACTGAGCCCACGTGCCACAGCTACTGAAGCCCGCGCACCTAGAGCCCGTGCTCTGCAACAAGAGAAGCCACCGCAATGAGAAGCCCGCACACCGCAAGGAAGAGTAGCCCCCGCTCGCTGCAACTAGAGAAAGCCCGCGTGCAGCAACGAAGACCCAACACAGCCAAAAATAAAAATAAATAAAAATAAAAAAAGACCTAGAAAGACCCACAAGTCTGGGCCCCAGACGTGGCTGGCACTGAATTACCAGCCCCTCCCCCTTCTGGGCAGGACCACGGCCACGCGTGGCCTCGTTCAGAGCCTGCTGTGCAATTCATCTTCCTGCAGCTCGCAGGCACCCAGGGAAATGGCCTTTGCCAAATATTAACAGGATTCGGGTCTATTTGCTCCAGCAGAGCCGAGGAATCGCTATCTGAATATTTCTGCTTCCACAGATGAGGGGAGGGTGGGTGAGACTGTGTTTAGTGTTCCAAGCAGACCTGTACACAGGTTTGAGCACAGCTGATCCACAAGTGAAGGCGATTCAGAGCCCTAAGTAAAAGCACGATTGTGACAAGGCGCTGGCTTGCCAGGCGGGGTCCAGGGATCCACTGTGAAATTTCTTCCGTCCGTGTGCTTGGGGCCAAGCCCCCCAGACTTCCCAAGCAGTAGCCTGTGTGTCGAGTGGGTCCGTCACACTGGACAGAGAATGGATGACTGTCTGGGCACGAGCTCTGTTCCCCGGCTCCGAGCAGGAGGCGATAAAACACCCCGAGTGCTGGTGCAGGGGAGGTGCTGCTGGACAAGGCTGTCCTGATGCTGCCCAGGTGGCCGGTGACAGTCCCTCCTGACCTCGAGCCACAGATCCCAGCCGCTAGCGCCATTCCTCTCCAAACTGCTGTGGCCCCGAGCGTCAGGAGGTGTCGTGGGAAATAAAAGGTTCTATTCCTGGTGTAACCCCTTTCCCAGAACTGGGACAGTGGGTCCCGAGCCCCCTCTCTGCGTCTCTGGGTCTCACCAGTCTATACGGCACTGAAGCCCACCGCTGTGACCCACCACTCCCAGGCCCGCCTCCCTGGCCAGACGGTACTTCCAGGGAGCGCTGCCTGGCATCACCCAGCGGGGACCGGGCAGGGACCCCAGCCTCCAGGGTAAGCACACAGCCGTTCGCGCGGCTCCCACCTCAGATGCGGTGGGCACAGGTGCCCGTCACCCAGGGTCACGGGTCGCCCTCCTCATCCCAGACCTGAAGAGCTACCGGGTTTAATAAGATGTGCTAAAGCCTCAGAAGAGGCCACTTGTGCCCCAAGCCGTCTGCTACTCTTGAATGAAATGATGCACAGGGCTGTGTCTGGGCTGCAAGGGCTCGTGGGGTCAGCTGTCAAGCACTGGGTCGTGGGCATCCCTGATGCTGGGCAGGGAGGGGGCCCAGGCTTCCTAAACAGGAGCCGCGCCTCCACCTGGACCCCCAGTGCTGTCCCTGCACGGCTGGAGAAAGGTGCCGCTTCCCTCTGCCGTCCCCCTGCCCCCGGAGAACAGGGCCACCATTCCTAATCAAGCTGCCAGGCCCCTCGTCCTCTGAGAGGAAGTGGGCTGGGCATGGCCCTCGATGAGCCCCAGGTCTGGGGGAGGACAAGCGGCCAAGGAAGACAGCTGAGTGGGGCACCCGTGTCCCCTCTGCTGGTCCCATCTCCCCTCCCATCCATAGTGACAAACAGTGTGGCCTCCCTGCACACCTGGCCACACCTGCGCTGGGGCCTTTACTCCCTCCCTTCACAGCTAGACGTGTTGAGAGGGCTTGACACCCCCATCCCCGCCCTGGCTCTGCCCAGAATCACGGGGGACGGGCAGGGGGGACGTGGTGCAGCTCTAGCAGACACCCAGGAGCCTGAATTCAGCAGAGACATGGTCCCACGCTCCCATGCTCCCTCCCTCTCTCTCCTCTCTGGATGCGGTGACTCCTCGGTCCCTGCGGCCACGTCATCACTGAGGGCTTCCTGCAAGCGAGGTGCCGTGCAAGGTACCTTGAGAGGTGACATAGTGCCTGAGAGGCAGATGGGCTGTGGGCCCCTGCCATGGGCCCAGTACCTTACCCAGGGCCTATCCTGGGGCAGAGGCGTGAATGAAGCTCCTCAAACACTCCCTCTACTCACACCTCTGCATGTCCTGCAGGATGCCCTTCTCCTACTGCTTTGTCTGGCTAACTCCTACTTAGTGGGATGTCACCTCCTTCAGGAAGCCTGCCAGGATTTCTCTCTCACAGCAGTTCCTTACCTGCCTCCTCTCTGTCCCCACAGCCTCCCCAGAGACGTGCTTTCTCATGGTGTGTTTTCCTCACGTGCTGTCTGCCTTTCTCATTAGGCTGGGAGCTCCTGTAGTGAAGAACTCCATCAAAGCCACCTCCAGCGCCTGGCCAAGGGATCCATACACTCAAGTGAAACCACCCGCTCTGCCCACCCCCCAGCCCGGGGATGCTGGGTTGACTCGTTGCCTGTCCATGAGACCCAGGGACGGGGGGAGGGTCTCCTGTGAAAGGGGTGTCCTTCCCGGTGTCAGTCACCCTGGGGAGGGGCAGGCCCTCACAGAGGAAACAGGAACTTTGTTGGGGAGGATTCAGGGAGCCATCCCTCCCTGCAGACTGCTTTCAGGGGGTTCCCAGGAGGTGCCACGGCTAGGAAGCAGTCTGAGGCCCGGCTCTCCCACCGTCAGCCCCAAATCCAGAGCAAAGCCCTGTTGAGGTCTCCTGCGGGGCTGCAGGGGTGCCCTGGGAGTGAGGGGAAGGGGGGCGGCAAAGCTCAGAGCAGGGCATCAATGGGCAAGCAGCCCCCGTGCCTGGGGGACGGGGGGCAGGAATGTCCTGAAGGCCCAATTTCCAGCAAGATGTCCTGCCCAAGGTGCCAATCTTGGAGGCTTTGGGTCATACTTTAAGTGAAAAGAGGGAAAGTTTCTCTGTAAGTCTCTTTCAGAGGCTGCCCCCCCCCACTGCCCCCTCCCAGGTGACGACATCCCTGTGCCATCACGCCCCAATCCAGCCAGAGGAGCAGGAGCCCACCCTCTCTGCAACGTGAGGCGTGGAGGCACCCAAAGCCCGGCTCATACTGAGCCGAGAGCAAGCTGACCTACATTTAACGCAGATTACGAGGGAGGGGAGACACAGCTCAGCAGAAGCCCAGGGTCTGGAGGGGCTGCCTGGGTCCACAGGCCGGCTCTCCCACCGCCAGCTGGGTACTCGGGGCGGGTTTCTCGAGGTCACCTGGCCTCCGTGTCCCCACCTGTAAAATGGGCAGTCACGGAAACCAGCCCCGCAGCGTCGGGAGGACTCTATTACTCGTTACTATTATTGTTGTTGCCATTCTCTTCCACCTGCGAGGCCTGAGCCCTCGGAAAAGCATAACGATGCTTCTGGTCTCTCAGAAGACCCAGTGGGGAGACGCACGCACGCAGAGGAGGCCGCCCTGGGGCTGCTCCCAGAGCGGGGCACCTCCTCCCTTGCCAGCCGTTGACCTTGGGTTGACCTTGGGGGGGTCTTGCCTCCTGTCTTTGTCTGCCTGCCCTCATCTGTAAATTGGGAGCAAGAATCCTCGCCCCACAGGGATCTGTGGCATTCAAGATGGAGCCTGGACGACCTCTCTACCGGGCCTGGCGTTACTAGATGCTCCATCAACGGCAGACATTGAACTTTATTAGACAAATCAATTACTCCCTTGAGCTCTGCTCCGCGGCCGGGTGGGTGTTGGGGTGCCCGAGGTTGCCAGCACACACCCAGGATATATTTAGCTCTCTGCTGGAGCCCTGCCGGGGCTGGGCATTCCCGCAGAGGACGCCGAATTTCAGACCAGCTCCCAGCTCCTCATCGGCCACCGAGAAATTTGCCCCAGAGCAAAACAGTAGACTAAATTATCCCAAGAGTACACACACACACACACACACACACACACACACACAAATTCCTGTATCATGTCAGTGCCACTCAAAGGCCTCGTTCCGCAGTGAAAGTCCACCTCCCAAAATAGAGGACGCCGTCCTATCCCTGGGGCAGGAGTCGGCTGGTGCCAGCAGGTCAGACAGCTGCTCTCCAATCAAGCCTCTTGAGACCCATACCGAGCACAATCCTGTCCCCCTCACATCCTTAAAACGAAGAAGCAAGGAAATAAAACAGCCAAGCATCAAGGAAAAAGGCAGAGTTGCCCGTAACTCTTGCATTTCGATGTATTTTCTTCCGGTGCATTTTGTCTGCATGTTTTGCAGATGACGCGGTGTGTAATCTATATTCTTCATTTATCACCAGTATGGACACATGCACTGTACTCCTCCTTCACAATCATTTTAATGGTTACATAATACTCCATCTTTTATCACCAGTTCCAAGTTTGCTCTAGGGTATTGGATCCCCAGTACCCTAGCAGGGCACCGGCGGGGTCAAAGCCATGTTCATAATGACACTGAGATGGGGAATTCCCTGGAGGCCCAGTGGTTAGGACTCGGCACTTTCACTGCCAGGGCCCAGGTTCAATCCCTGGTCAGGGAACTAAGATCCCACAAGCCTCACGGCGCAGGCAAATATAAAAAAGATTAAGATGTTATTTTCTTCCGTCGCTCCCACTCCCTCCTGAGTGTACAATGGAGTTTTCTGGAAGCCCCGTGACATATGACATCACAACTGATAGAAAACAGGCCGGACAGGAGCTCCAGCAGACGTCTATTAAGCCAGACATTAATGAGATTTGCAAAACGGTAAAGCAATGCCACTCTGTTCCCTGAAAATACTCCTACATTAACATACAAAGGGCTATTATTCTTATTCCATGAATTAAGCCTATTTAAAAATTCTCCATTTTAAGGTCTAATACAGTAAATATCAATAAATACAATGCATTCAACCAAAAGCTCTTTGGGGTCCCCAATAATTTTGAGTGAAGGGGTCCTAAGCCCTCAAAGTTGGAGAACAGCTGCTACGGATGGACGGACGATGATTAACTGGCCCAGCATCTGTGGCTGGACATTCACCCTGCAGAGTACGTGACCCCTTCAGCGAACGACTTTTTATGCACAAATCATATCAGCCGCCTTCCTCTACCAAAGGGCATGAACATATTTAAGGCTCAATGCATCTCGCCTAACTGCTCCTTAGAGACTATGCACACTGATGGTCAGTCGTCCCTGACGGCATCTAGCTCAGGGGGTCGGGGGATGTGTACAATTAGCTGACTTAACAGTAACAATTTTTAACTTACGACGGGTCTTTCCTCTAACCCTCAGCTATTCTAGAGACCCGCACAGGAAGGAAAAAGGGTTTCAGTCCCAGAAACAGAACGTTTGAGAAGCTGCCTGGGGTATGCTGAATAATGCCTCCCCCAGATATATCCATGTCCTAATCCCTAGGACCTGTGGATGTGACCTTACATGGTTAAAAATCGTGGGGTTGGTCTTTGCAGATGTGATACAGTTAAGGACCTTGAGATGGGAGATTATCCTGAATTATCTGGGCGGGCCCTAAACGCAGTCACAAGCATCCTCAGAGAGGCAGAGGGAGATCTGACCACACACACGGATGGGAGGGGAGGGATCTGAAGATGCTGGCATCGAGGTCGGGGCGAGGCGGCCGCAAGCCAAGGAGCGCTGGCAGCTGGGAGAGACGGGGAGCGGATTCCTCCCAGAACCTCTGGAGGAAGCGCAGCCCTGCCGACACCTTGACTTCAGCCCAGTGACGTGGATTTTGGACCTCGGGGCTCCAGAACTGTGAGAGAATAAGCTTCTGTTGTTTTCAGCCCCGAGGTTTACGGTGCTGCATTCCAGCAGCCCCCCTCCTACTGGACGCCCCAGTGACGGAGGCTGAGCCCTCCTTCGCCAGCCCCATTCCCTCACCAACAGCGTGAGCTGTCAGAAAACCTCGCCGCGGGCTGCAGAGTGCCTCCCAAAGGGGCTGGCTCACTTAGGGGCTCGGCGTGTGTGCTGCTGCCAGCTATTTTCATTCCTCGTAGCTCCTTCAAAGGCTGGGGGCTGGCTGCTCCGTTGTGCCCCAGTGAGCTGCTCTCAGAGAAGGAATCTGGGGTGTCAGGTCAGGAGATGGGTGCCAGTGGAGGAAAGGACGGGTCAGCCGTGGCAGGGGCAGAATAAAGCTCTCACGTGGCAGCTCCGGGCCTCGCAGGGCTGCAGAGGGGCCCAGCCTGGCCAGAGGGGAGAGGACGAGTCGGCGGGATGAGAGGGCTGGAAGGGAAGAGCAGTCACAGCAACGCTGAGGTCTGGCGGGGTCGGGAGGGCGGGGAGACCTGCGCAAGGATTCCAGAGGCGGCCCTGGGGGGCACTGGCAGGGCCACCCCTCACCCTCAGCACACAGACCTGCTCTGCACCCCACGCTCAATGCTGCACCCCACGCCCGTCCCACACCCGTCCCAGGCAGCCCCGGAGGCACCTGGCTGGACGCCGGGCTTCTGCACATGTATCACGTTTCCTGATTTCCGCGGCACGTCGGAGGTGTGTTCAAGGGAACCGACGCTTGAAACCCTGCACTCCACAACTACCCTCCAAGCGCCTGGCAGGCGAGGCCGGTCTCAGAGCCGGAGGAGAGCAACACGATGAGGAACACCGGCGAGTGGGGTGTCACAGAGGGCCTGGGGGGCCCCGAGGCAAAGCGGGCGCGGTCAGAGCAGCAGCAGGAATTCTCAGGGCTGCGGGCGTTGGCCGTGTCGAGGCCCTGGGCCCACCGCTGGGCTCACACCCACTCACCCATCCTGACGCCCTCCCCTCACTGCCCAGCCCGGCCCCTCCCGTGCGGCTGGCTCACTCCAGCCACACGGGACGGTCTGCTGACCCTTCGCCACCTCCCTGCCTACCTGGGTCCCACTCCCGTGTGAGCGCACGGGTCTCACACAGCCTCACCCCCCCTGGGTCCCCGCATGCCGGGGGCATCAGACTGCGCCCTCTCCAGCGGGGGAGACTGGGCCACCTGAGCTGGCAGAGAGTGTGGCCGCAGAACCGGCAGGTGTGGACGATTCTAAGCTCCAGGGGTCAGGCGTTCACTCGGGGAACGGGAGCGGGAAGCCGACCGGGGGCCGGGAGGGTGATTTCACCAGGAGGCCGTGCGGGTTTTGGACCAAGCAACCTGCCAGGCTAGAATCCTGGCTGTCAGGTTACCGGACCCACCCCTGCTGTCAAGCCTCAGTTGCCTTACCGGTAAACTGCAAACAACCAGGAGTAACATTCAGAATATTTACGAGGGTTCCTGACGCCCCACTCAGCAGGGGTGCAGCCACGCGGCCTGCGCCTGGCGCGTCCTGAGCCCGGCAGGGGATCCCACGCCCCGGGCGTAAGGCCGCAGCCTGGATCGGCCAGTTCTCCGTGCTGTCTCCTCCTAGGCCCCCCCAGGTGCTCATTAAAGCCCTTGGAGGCAGAGGCAGCCTGAGTAGGAAGAGGCCCGGCTGCGTGTGACACCACAGCACAGCACATAGCTCCGGAACAACCTTCAGCTGGCAAAACGGGGCCGCCCGCCTTCCTTGGCTCGTGGCGCCTTCCCGCGTCTTCAAAGCCAGCAGGGCCGCGTCTTCTCTCCTCTCTGACCTCTGCTTCTGCCACCACAGCCCCTCTTCTCTGACCCTCCTGCCCCCTGCTCCTCGGTGGCATGGACCCCACCGCATCACCTCACCCCCACTGCAAGCTCTCTAACTTAATCACATCCTCGAGGTCCCTTCTGCCATGTAGGTGACACACCCACCGGGTCTGGGGATGAGGACACGGACATCTTTGGGGGGCCGTTATTCAGTCTGAGATGAGGCAACTCAGAGAGGGGCAGTGTCTAGCCCCAGGTCACACAGCAGGCAGGACCAGGCACAAGTCCTCGGCAGGAGCCCCTGGCTCCGCCTGCTGCCCACGGTCCTGATGAGGGAGGATCCTAAAGGAGTGGAGGAAAGGGTCCTGGACGTTTTGGGTTCCGGGGGAAGCGTGGGAGACGGAGGAGGAGGAGGAATTCCAGGATTGGGGGTGGGGAGATGGGAGAAGGTGGCAGCAGTGTTTGGGGATAAGTAGCAAGGACAGTGCTCTGCGCACAGTAGGTGCTCAATAAACCGAGTGAACGAGCATTCCAGAATAGCTGTGAGCCCTCAAGAGGCGGCTGATGGCTGGGAACAGAGGTGGCCCCGACCAGACTGAGGCTGGACCATATCGGGGCCCGTGGGGGCCTCTGTGGGCGCTGCGGCTGCACAGCACTGCCTCTAGGCTCCCCTAGAGGTGACAATTGGGACCGGAGCCCAGGTGTTCTGACCCCAAAGCCACCTAGGCATCAAGACCACCTGCCTTGTTGCTTAGAAATCTTCAGCCAAGGCAACATGGTGCATGAAACCCCCCAGTACATCATTTTGCAACAGGACCTGTTTAACATGGGTCTGGCTCCCCACTAGCCCAGCAGCCTCCCCGAGGGCAGGAGGCGCCCGCAGGGCTTGCCGCTGGCTGAGTCAAAGGCAAAGCGAGCATCACAGAACTCAAAGCACACCTTCCACCCACCCCAGGCCATCCTGCGGACATGGACTCAGATGTTCTCCTGGCTTGGGTATCAGTCAGACATCCACAGATGGCGCTTCCCTGGCAGGCTGTGGAGAAACCCCCGTACGCTGGGAGCCTCGCGTAAAGGGCAAAGTGCTTCCTGCCGTGAAACTGTCAGATGAGGGCTACGTGGCACAGAAGGGTGATGGGAGACCTCCTGGCTCACATGGCGTGTTTCCCTGAAACGATGGCTGAGCCTCAAACCCAGACGATCTCTCTGGGGCAGTGGGGGAACAGGGTTGTCAGAAGAAAGCCAGTCACACCCCTGAGGATGGCAGTGGTCCCTGTTTTTACAGACAGGCACACTGAGGCCCAGAGAGGGAAGTCGGCTCGCCCGAGGTCACACAGAGGTCCGGCAGGTGGGGCTGAGAGTCCAAGGAACTCAGGCACTGATGGGGCTGGTTGACGCTGGAGGGCTGAGCTGGGGCTGGAGAGGCCTGGGACGGCCCTGAATGCTGCCTTCCAGCTCCGGAAGGCCACAAGGACCCAGCAGAGGGAAGAACTGGGGCCAGGGGGCAAGGTTACAGGGGGGCATGTGGACTTGACCTGGTGAAACTCTCTCACGGTCCAAGCTGTCCATCCCCAGGTGGATGCCTGGGGCCACGCCATGACCCCAGACAGCAGCCCCCGCTGGAGGGAAAGAGCACACACTTGGGGGCAGACAGAGCAGGGCTGGGTCTGGCTCTGCCTTCCTGGCTATGCAGGCAGGCGCCACACCTGGAAACGGGAATACGCTTCTCGGCTCAGGGGAGGAGATGGGTTGTAACCACCACTCACACTAGAAAAGCATCATCGTGATGCCCTCAGTGGGTCAAGCCTTACCCATCCTAACCTCAGCCACATGTTACAAAGTTACCATTGTAACCAGCTAATACATGCAAGGGGACAGACAGACAGACAGCGCCCACCCAGTCAGGCAGAAAAGGGTTCAAATGCAGCTCTGTCATTTGTAAATGTCACGAAGTGATGCCTTGCACCTGATGGGCCCTCCCGGGCGTCCGTTTCCCCATCTGTAGGTGGGGACACTCCAGCGGCCCTGAGAAGGATCCCAGGAGCATCTGGTCCCGGCATGGGCCCCAAGGGAGTACCCCACAAGCCGAGGCTGTGTGACACTGAAGTAGGGTGCTGCCCGACACCCTAGAGACCTTGGCAATGGAAACATCCCTGAGTAAACAAAGACGCAGCGCTCAGGTTGCTCTGCCTCGTGTCCTAGCGGCCCGAGGCCGCAGCCGGCGGGTTGGGCACACATCTGACCGGTCCCCACAGCAGCTCGCGAGACCACGCGATCATCATCAAGAAATACAAGCTGCCGTCTCAACACCACCCAAGTTTTCCTGTTGCAACTATTTCAACTGGTTTCCAGGCTCCTCCACGTGCCAGGCACTCAGCACCCTCGGCCCCCACGGGGACCCCAGAAGAGGCGGCAACAGAAGCTCAGAGAGGTCTGACGACCCTGTGCTGGCAGGCGGCAGAGCTGGGATCTGAGCCCAAGGAAGCGCCCGTGTCTGTGCAGAGCCGGGGCTCTGGGGTCAGGCATCCGGCGAGCAGCTCAGCGTCTCGGCAGCTGGCCTGGCCTTGAGGCCCCGCGGCCGGAGAGACCCGTCCAGAGGCTGGACCCCTCCCCGCCCGCTCCCTTCACCACCAGACTTGCTGATTGCCTCTCGCCAGCTCACAGCTCTCCCACAGTGCAGACGATGCTCAGGACGGTCCGGGTGTCTGACAGGCGACTTCTCCAGAGTGAGGGTCACACTCCCTTTTCTGGGACAGTAAGACTGGACTTTCCAAGAGTTCACCAAAGTCAGGGCTTGGGTCTAGAGACTATGCCATGTACCCCCAAACTACCTCACGGACGGAAACCATAAAGAATCGAAGGGTCTCGGGTGGCGGGTTAGGAAGTGACCCCGGACGTGAGGGACCAACAGCTCGGAGATCAGAATGCCCAGGCTGGGTTAAAGAGCGTCCCGTTGGTTCCTGGGCAACGGCCATCCTTTTCAGATGCCGTTTCGGATGAGTTTCTGGGTCAGGATGATTTGTCTTTGGCCACACCTAATTCAGATGGAGTCACACATGGAAAGTGGGCACCAGTGGCGTTACCTGTGCTGAGATCCACATGCTGTCATCTGGGAGACCTCCATCCGAGCAAAGGACAGCGGCCCCTGCGGATGGAATCCTCCGACCTCTCACCAAGTCACAGACTCCGGAAGCAGCACGCGCCGGCCTTAGACCTGGAAGCAACGCCCTCTTGTCTCAGTTGTTTCTCATTGCAAAAGAAAGGCGCACACGATGAAGAAAACTGGGGAAAGTGACGGGCAGTATAAAGATGCAGAGAGGGGAGCACTGGCTCTTTTGCCACCTCCAGCAGAGGACGACGCCGTGGACGTCTTTACCGACTTCCTTCTAGGCTGCTCTCCTCCACTGTCTTGTAAAGTTGAAGTCATATGAGATATACAATTTTGTCCTCAGCTGTTTTCTAAATTAAGCTTTTCTTAAGCACGTTCTCCTAACATGAAAAACTCCTGTCATACAGTTAACTAGAATGTTCCCGCCACCCCCAGAGGACAGGTTTCAGGTGGCTATAGATGCTGTTTTGTTCTCATCCACGGCTGAGCCCCGGGCCCGGAGCAGTGCAGGGCACATAGCAGGCGTTTAGTAAACATCTGTCGACTGGATGAACAATCGATCGCATGGCTAGTATCGCATCGCTCCCCTCCACATGTAGCTGGTTTCTAACTTTCTGCTGCTGTTAGGGACGCCGTGGTGAATGTCTGTGGTGACAGCAGAGCCCACACTTGGATTAGAAATGTGTCTCTCTGCTCCAAATGCCGGGGCTGAGCCAACCAGAGCAGGGGACCGGGTCTCAGGCTGTCTGTCACACACCCTGCTGGCCCCCGGATGGCTGCCTTTCCTTCCCCAGCCCTCGGTTTCCCCTCTGTGTGGGTAGGTGGGTTTGGACTGCAGCATCCCCCAGGCCCCTTCCAGCTCCGTGAGCCTAACACAGCAGCCACAGGAACAGAAGAGGGCTGAGCGGCCACCCAGCTCTCCACCTGGCCCTGCACTCCTGTTTTGCGACTGCATCCTCCCCCAAATCCATAATCCAAGATGACTGGTGTCCTTATAAAAAAAATAAAGACACAGATACACACAGAGGGAAGATCACGTGAGGACACAGCGAGGGACGGCCATTTGCAAGACAAGGACAGAGGCCTCAGAAGAAACCAATCCTGCCCACACCTTGATCTCAGACTTCCAGCCTCCAGAAGTGTGAGAAGATAAATTTCTGCTGTTTAAGCCGCACGGTCTGTGGTTACTTTGTTATGGCGGCCCTGGAAGACTAACACAATCCCCCACGAACCTCTGACCACCTGGGGAAATCCTACCCGCCAGGCCTGCAGCTGCCCGGGGAGGACATGCAGGCTCCAAGAGAGCATGGACCCGACGGTGGCAGAGCTGGCACCGGGGCCCCTCGCAGCTCAGGTTCTTTCCTCTGCCCCGCCTTGCCCTGCCGTGACCACCTGGGCTGTGACGTTAGGAAGCCACCGCGAGACTCACCATCATCTCCTGGGTCCCACCAAGTGTGGGCCAGCATTGCACACAGAGCCAAAGGCGTTCCCTGCACACAGTGGGGAAACCGAGGCAGGGGTAATAGTACATTAAGCACAGCTAGTACACCCCACTTGGATGCACGCTTATCTGATGCAGAATGCCAGCTCCTTCTACCTCACCATGGTGCTACTTAAACAATTTCCCTGACCACTCGAAATGATCGTGCAACAAAGCACGTAGGCAACTGCATGCGCCCTTGATGCCAATGCCAGAGCCATCTCAAAGGCGCTCTGGGTAATCGGACTGAAGGAAGATATGCCTGCAGCCCCGATGGCATAAAGGAAAGGGGAGCCTCCCACCCGGGGTGCTTGTACAGGTCGCCTCAGAGTCTGACCATCGGCTCGCCTGGGCAGCTGGAGACTGGACCACGTGACCCCAGCCACACCTACTGGCGCCGAGCTCCGGGGGTGATGACAGCCTTCCCTGGGGAGGGCCGTCAGGGGACCTGACCTTGTTGATGATGGAAGCCCCTGACCCGCCAGATGTGCACAGTGGCCGGACGTTAGAGCCCAAGAGCCCTGCACAAGGGACCACCATCTGCTCTCCCTAACCACGGCTGTGGGTGAAAACCACTGCAGTGCAAATCATCAGCTGGGCCATGAGCGACAGGTCGAGGGGAGAGCATGCCCACTGCCAGTTCCGAAGGGCTCGATTAACTCAGCGAGGCTGAGGTTTACTGACCCTTACAAGCTACCGCGGGAGGACCTACTGCATGGGGGGTTTCCCACTCGTACCTTATCCCGTCCAGGGAAGAAGCAATACTGCTTTTACACATCAGGAAGCCAAGCTCCAGAAGGGGCCACGATCTGTCCAAGACTAGCAGGTGGGCACTATGATTCAAACCCCAGTCTCCTTGTTCTTTCCGCCCATGATCCCCCAGGGCCCTGGTGCCCACATACCCCTTCTCCCAGGACAACCACACACGAGGAGGGGGAAAGGCCAGTGCGCCTTCCGGAGCGCCCCCTGACTACAGGAGAGGCCGGAGGTATCAATTACGGTCGTGGAAAGCCTAAAATTCCCCTGTGTGCACCCTGCCATTACCCCCACCTGCCATTAGATAAATGCGTCCGGAGGTTCTGTGAAGTCTTGGGGTGCCCTGCTCCCCAGACACCTCCAGAGAACAGATTGGCCATTTCAGAAATCCTCTTCTAGAGAATTCTGCCTCCTAGGGCCTGCCGCTTGCTCCCCGCCACTTTCCCAATTCCCACCGCCCATGTGGTCCCTCCTTCCTCACCTAGGAGGGGGAGGGAACTGTTTCCCCCTGGGAAGGGGTGGTCCCTGGAAGCACACCCCCCAAGCAGAGAACACACAGTAAGTGCTCGCTAAATGCACACTCCCTCCCCAGTCCTATTTGCCCCCCCTGGGGAAACAGCTGTCCCCACTGTTTTGTGCACCATGGCCAGGGGCCATACTGCAGTCTGTGGCCGGACAGGCTCAGGGGAGAGCACAGGCGTCCAGAAGCACCAGGTTCGAAACCTGGCCCAGCTGCATGAGCTGAACAAGTGACTCAAGTCTGCTGAGTCTTGGTCGCACCCTTAAAAATGGGGTGACGGCCCCTCCCTGCCAGGGAATGTAGGCAGAAGCCCTCAGCCCAGTGGCGAGCCCCAGAAGGCTCTCGAAAAGGGGCTCTGGTCACTCCAGACACTCTCCAGGAGCCAAGGCCCCCGGCTCTAGGCCTCAGTTTCCCCAAGCGCACTAGGCGCGGCTGGCTTGTGGCGACGTGGGATTTTCCAGCGCCGCACAGAGGCTGTCAGACCCGGTGGGTGCGGCGCCAGCGCCAGCAGTGGGGATACGCAGTGGTGAGGGGCCGGAGAGAGGACGCGCGCACATCCGGGCGGGTCGCACACACCTGCGGGCTCCGCGCCCCCAAGTTTGCCCCGGGCCAGCCCAGGGCGCCGGGCGTCGGCCTGACGCCCCCCGACCCAGGCGCTGCTGGAGCCGCACAAGGGCGGCGGCCCCTGCCGCAAAGGCCCCATGTCACCACACCTCTCCGTGGCAGGGTCTACATTGGCCCCGCGCCCCTCGCCGGACCCTGGCCGCCTCCTGAAGCCTGTGGTGACCCCGGACGCCAGGGAGAAGCAAAGGAGTGGCGCCTTCCAGACAGCCCAGCGCAGTCACCCCGGCGCCGCGCCGGCAAAGGGTCCCCAGTCCGCGCTGCCAAGCTCACCGCCTGGGGCGCAGGGACAGGGGGCTGCGCGCTGGACCCTCGGGACTGCAAGACCCTGGAGCAAAAGTTGGCTGGAGCAGACCCCCAGTCTGCAGGTGCAGCCACCCCAGCCCTCGCGGCGCCGCGACCCAGCTCGGGGACGCGCGGGTCCCTCGGTCCCCACACTCACCTGCGCTCATCTCAGCGGCAGCTCGGAGTCGGGTCGTCTGGGCTCTGCGTCAGCCGACGCTTCTGCCCGCAGGTGCCGCGCCTCCCGGCGCTAAGGGCCGCCCGCCCGCCTGCCCGCTTGTCCGCGCCCGCCCGCCCGCAGCGCCGCCGCAGCCCCTCGGCGCGTCCGCTCCGCCCCGCCCCGCCCCGCCCCGCCCCGCCCCGCCCCGCCCCGCCCCACAGGCCCCGCCCGCAGGCCCCCGCCCCTTTCCGCGGCCCCGCCCCCCCCGCTCTGCGGGCGGGGCGCACCCTGGGAAGTGTAGGCGCCGCGCCCCCGCCGCTCCACCTTCACGCCCAGACCGCCGCAGGGACGGACTACAGTCCCGGCAGGCTGCGCGGCCCGCTCATGCGCAGGCGGGCGACGCCGCTGCGGCCTCCCGCAGTCGCTCGTGGGGCTCTGCGGAGTTGTTCCTCGGGCCCGGCTGGCGGCCTGGCTGGCGACGGCTTTCAAAATCCCGCGAGTGGCGAGGTGGGCGGCCGAGTGAGAAGCAAGCTTGGTGCAGCTCTTGTTGAGTCGTGCAGCTGCAGAGGGTCAACTCCTTCCTTCCCCAGTCCGCAGAGGGAGACTGAGGCGGGGGCCGCGGGCGGCAGGACTCGCCCACCCGCCCCGGCGAGGCTTGCGCTCCCGACTCTAGGTCTAGGGCTCGGCGGCGGCCCGGTGGCCTGCCCCAGGCTCCCGGAGCTCCGCACCGCCTGGCGCCTTGGTCTGGCTCGGGTGGCGCAGTCTGCAGTCCCGAGCCCCCACCCCCAACCCCCGAGTGGCCGACTGTCCTCTGTGATGTCAGGTGCCCAGCCCAGGGCGTGGGTCCGGCTACAGGAGAGTGAAGGCCCCGGGGTGGGAGCACGTGGACCCCACTGAGTGTCTGGTACTGATGGAAGAGGTCTGCGGGGGTGCGGAGGGCCTGGACCCGAGGAGCGTTCAGGAGGCTGACTCCCCGGACCTGGCACCGAGGGGGGAGGGGGGCTGGCCACAGAAGATGTGGTCTCTGAACGCAACTCTAAGGCAGAAGCAGATATGCTTCCCTGGCCCCCAGCAGCATCCATGTACCCCGAAGAGGGGCCAGGAGCAGAGAGGCCCGAGGACAGCGGCTCCAGGGGAGACCCGAAGCCCTGCAGAGCCAGCCATGGGCAAGGCCGGTCGCACAAATCCCCATGTACCCTAGAAACCCAGAAGTCCTGGCTGGGTTGCCGTCCTGCAGCTTTCCAGTTCCAATGCCTGTCCCCTGGAGCCTTTTGCCCAGAACACAAGTGGATGTGATGACGGAAGGAGACTAGGAGGGGCAGGTGCCCTGTTCTCTACCCAGCTCTGCTCTCAGCAGTGCAGCCCTGAGCGAGTCCCTTTCCCCTCTGTGGGCATCAGGGCCCCATCCATGAAGTGGCTGAGTGAAGGATCCACCACGGCTGAGAGCATTAAATTCAGGTGGTTACTCCTGGCTAGAGCAGAGGCAGGCCACTAGGGGTGGGGGGGCCCGGGCGTCTGACCGCCTGGTGGGGAGCCTGGCTTCTCCTCGGTGTGCGTCGCTAGACTGTTAGCAGTCTCTGCCTCTCAGGATACTTCTGGGATCCCACGAGCTAATGCGTGCTGTGCCCCAGCAGGAGTTGAGATCAATAAATGTCTTTGATGTTATCAGGCTGTTGTTATTATTCTTCTCAGTGCCTTTCATAGGGCCTGGCACAGAGTGGACACTCCACGGGTACCTGTTGTCTAAAGGAAGAGAAGGATGGAGGGAAGGAGAGAGGGTGCTGACCCCCAGCAGCGGGCACCTCTGGGTCATCACCCTGGGCAGCAGCCCATCCAACATTGGTGCACCCCTGCCTCCATTCGCCCTCTTCAGGAAGCTCTCCATCAAGTTCCCCACAGAAAGGTGTGGTCGGGCACTTGCTCCCAAGTCCCCATCAGTCAGAGGGTGGGTGTGGCTGGCCTGGCTCTCAGCTGATCCCAGACCTCAGCCTGCCAGACGGCCACCCAGACCTCCCCATGGAGCCGGCCCCACTTCTCTGCGCAGGTACCTCCAAGTGGGGCAGGGACTGGGGAGTCACAGCAGTTCTCAACTCCTTGAGGAAGGACCTCGGGGTCACATGGTTCCATTCTTCACAAGGGCAGAAACTGAAGCCCAAGGAAGTCCTGCCAGAGTCGCCCAGCAAGTTGGCAAGCAGGGACTTGACCTAGGTGTCCTGTAGCCAAGCCTCTGCCCTGGCTCAGCTGGTTCTCCCACAAGGGAACTCCAAGCGGGCCAGGCCTGCTGCACGGGGCCCGCAGAGACTGGTTGGTTTGGGTAGACCAAACCAGGTTTCGGTTGTCATCCGCGGTGCTGTGAACCAGCTGTGACCTCGGGCGACTTGCTTGCCCTCTCTGTGCCTCAGCTTCCTTAGCCTTCAAACCACAGTGCCTGCCTGCTAGGTTTGTTGGGAGGATCCCATGGGTAGTGTGACTAAAACACTTCAAAGCTCAAGAAGTCAGGGCTCAGTGAATGATAGTTATTATATTTACTGTCATTGAAGCAGACCAGAGAGCAGTATGCGCCATCACCAGCCCTTAAAGACTGCTGTCTTTTCTCACCTGTCTTCCATCCATCCATCCACCCACCATGTATTCAACACCTTTAGTGAACTGGGCACCGTTCTAATGAAGAAAACAGGCGAAAAGTTATATCACGAGTCACATGATTCATTGGAGAAAGTGCCACTACCTGATTTTTTTTTTTTTTTTGGCTGCCTTGGGTCTTCGTTGCTGCACGCAGGCTTTCTCTCTAGTTGTGGCGAGCGGGGGCTACTCTTCATTGCGGTGCACGGGCTTCTCATTGCGGTGGCTTCTCTTGTTGCGGAGCACGGGCTCTAGGGCCCGAGGGCTTCAGTAGTTGTGGCACACGGGCTTAGTTGCTCTGCGGCATGTGGGATCTTCCCAGACCAGGGACCGAACCCGTGTCCCCTGCATTGGCAGGTGGATTCTTAACTACTGTACCACCAAGGAAGTCCCACCACCTGCTTTTCAAGCAGGCCTTGAGGGAAGGGGTGTCAGAGGCCTTCCTTGACACAAGGAGGTCCTAGACAGGCTAACGGTCAAACCGAGACCCTTTCAACGTTTGTCCAGTGCGTTCAGATATTAGAGGAACAGCTGGGCCTTGCCGAGTACAGATGCAGCGGGAGGAGCCATGAGGCAGCGGGAGCTTCCCTGGACTGCGCCCCCCGCCCACCCCGCCCCTGCCGGGCTCACACCTCCTGCAGACAGAAGGGACACAGAGTAGGGGCTACGCCTGCTCCTTGGGGCCCCTCCCCCTTCAAGCGCTTATTAAACGTTCCCCCTGGGGGAGTTCCCAGCTCATGTCACAGGGGCCCCTTCCAGCCCCTGGCAGGTGGGTGCCCCAGGCAGTGGCCCTCTGGCCCTCTACCCGCTCCTGCCGCCTTTGCCCCATCATTCCTGCCTAAGGACTCACAGCTCTCATTTGGTTTCATCCTCCCCACGACCTTTGAAGGAGGGCCATGGTCTTCTACCCTACAGGCTTGGAGAGCAGATGCGACCAGGCCAGGCTTCACTCAGGGAAAGCACAGAAGGAGCTGAGCTTTCCAAGACATCTGTGGACTAGGTCCCCTGGCCGGAGCCTCCAGCAGTAGCACCGGCCCACGTTCCTCCTGGGATGGATCTCAGGGCACTCAGCCTGCCGCCTCTGGGGCTCTCATGGTCACCTTTGGAATGAGGAAGCCCTTAGAAGCGGGCACTTCCACTCTCCCCTGCTCTGTGGCCTGGTGCCCTCCTTGTCTGAACCTGGAGGACACTGGTGTAATTGGGGCTGGGATGTGGGAGCCCTGGGTCATAAAGGGGGGGGCGTGCCCAGTGCCAGCAGGCAGGTGCCAGGCAGCACAGGGGGCCAGGAGCAGATGGGAAGAGCCCAGGTAGGACCCTGGAGAAAACACGGGGAGCTCCACCGCCTCCTCTAAATTTCCTACCACTTCTTATGGGATGTGGACTGTTCTGGTGATGGAGGCTGTGGAATATGGTGGGGGCAGCCTCAGACCCCTGGCCCCAGCTGGTTCCAAGGTCAAGCTTCCTACACCAAACGCTGCTCTCTTGTGGGCACCAGGCTATAATTTGGAGGTTCCATTCCTGGTAACCCAGAGGTGATCCTAAAACACAAAAATAATAAATGCAGATGTGTTCCTTTCCAAGCATCTGTTAACTACATAAAACACCCTGCTCAGCTAAAAAAACACAGCCATTCCTGGTGTACCTTTGGGGAATATTTTTCCTGCATGGGCTGTGCAGGGTGACGGTTTTCAAGAAATGAGTCCAGTGACCTGTGGGTAAAGACCTTTTCTTTTTGTGACAAATGCCCACCCCCTACCCCACCACTGCTTTGAGGGCCTGCAAATCGTTTCAAAATTAGGGTATTTGTCCTGCAAATGTTTATTGCCCTTTTGTGGAGCCTGAAGGTCTTGGGAAATGAAGGATGCTGAGTGGTGGGGTGGGCCCAGGGCAGGCTGGAGCAGACCCCGTTGCTGACCAGCACAGTCTGGGGGGCAGTGGGGATTTATGTTGGGTTTCTTGAGGCCAGCCCAGGAGGGGCTGGGAGGGAGAGGGGCCAGAGGGCTTCTTAAATGGGGCAGAAGAGCCTGGGTGGAGGGGTTTTGTCTAACCCCAGCGGGCCCGGCCTCATGCTCAGGTAGAGGGAACCAAGGTTAAGTATAAAACTGCAGCTGAGGGACTTCCCTGGAGGTCCAGTGGTTAGGACTCCAGGCCTTCACTGCTGAGGGCCCGGGTTTGATCTCTGGTTGGGGAACTAAGATCCTACAAGCTGTGCAGTGCGACCCAAAAAGAACGAAAGAAAGAAAAAAAAAAAAAACCTGCAGCTGAGGAGGATGTCCAGGGCCAAGCCAGGTGAGGCAAGCAGTCAGGACTAGGGAGGGCTGTGATGCCCTGGGACCACTCTGTGCCAGAGAACCCTCCATCCTCATCCTCATCCTCACACCCATTTAACAGATGGAGAAATCGAGGCTTTAGCTTGCCCAAATGCAAACTATTCCCCAGTGGAAGAGCTGGGGCGCACGCCCAGGCCCTTCCGAAGAGCGAGCCTGTGGGCTTCGGCACACGCCCCTCCTGGATCTGTCGGGCCTCCAAGGGGCGTTGTGGAGGCCAAGTGACAACGCTGAGGGGCGTGAGCTGAGGGTGAGGTGCTTGGTCCACAGGGACCTGCCCCACTGGATCCAAACCATGACAGGCTCTCTGCCCCCTGCGCTGGGGGATGCCCCATCCTCACCTGACAGCTCAGCTTCACTCACTGGACTCCACTGGAGAGTCCCTGCTTGGAGAAGACCCCCTGAACCCCCAGCTAAACCAGGGGCCACCTCTGCTCCCCGAGGCCTTGACTGTCCCTGCCAGGTCACTCTATGCTCTTGTCATTTATTTCCTGACTCCCTCACCAGACATCAGACCACCCAAGCAGGGCTATGTTGGGCTTATCAAGGGGTCTTCAGAACATCTCAGGGTCTCCAGTGCATCCCGGGGTCTCCAGCATGCAGGAGAGGAGCCACTGAACTCCAGGGTCAGCGTGCACCCCACGGACATTCCCTTTGCTGCCTCTCACCCAGCACAGCAAAAGGAAAGATGTAAGACTTCCTGAGCCCCTTCCCGACATTCCTGACCTTGCCCTGGGTCTGCTGAGGCTTCCCACAAATTGCTTCTCCACAGGGAGAGTACGGTGTGGCTGGGCTCACCTGGGGCCTGGTGTAGAAAGGTGTCACCCTGGAAACCCAGCTGCGCAGACATCCTGCAAGTGGGAGGCCCTTGGCCCACAGAAAAGCCACATCCAGAGGCCTTGAATAACCCAGGGAACCTCCAGGCCTTCTCTCGCCCAAGCCGCGGGTTTCTCTGTCCTTTCTTCACCTCCAAATACAGCCCAGAAATTGATTCACTTAACAGCCAAATGGAGAAACAAATGAAATATGATTTCATTGTGGGATCTTTCCAGCCACTCAATAATTTAAAACCAGGCCACATGAAACCAGGAGTAAAAATAACATGTGACTCACATCTTGGAGCCCCACTGCCTCAAACACAGGTCCACACACCTGGATTATTCAGCAAATTCAGGTCCAAGCTCAGCATCACACACCTGCAGTTCAGCTGAATTCTCCAGGCGGGATGGAAGGAGAAAGGTGCATTGATTCTCTATAACGGCTGAGTCTATTGAAGTGAGGGTGGAAGTCTGGCTCCCAATCCCACCGTGGGTGGGAACACTGCCCCAGCAGAGAGGGGACCCAGTCAGCCCCATGTGCTCTGTGTCCACAGCACTGAAAACAATTGCTGAGAACTGTGTGTCCTCCACCCCGACACGCTAGGAGACTGCTCCCTGTCTCTGGGGTGAGGCGAGCCTGGCTTCACCCACGAACCAGAGCTCATGCAGCGTCCATCCCCAGGGCCACTTCTCCGAACCACCCCTTTGGGTCTGTCCCTCGTGTGGCTGGACACAGAGGCCTGGGCACTGACTGTGGGTCCAGGGCACAGAAAGCCTGGCACTTTGCAGGTGAGGAGCAAAAGTTTCCTAAAAGGAACTCAGTTGTATTCATGAAGAGGCATATTTTTAACAGAAAGGTAACATGACTTCATGGAGAAAAATATGCTATCATCCACACTTCTCAGCATACTGTTCTCACAGAGAGCTTTATTGTTTCAACAAGGCCAATCATTCTCTTTGCTTCACTGCCCCCACGTGGTGGAGTACTCTAATTGCAGGCATGCTACCACAGAGGGCTAATTCTCCTGCATTGCCAGCCTTTAGATCCAGCCTAGGATAGGTGTGCAGACATTGCTCTTGGTAAAGAGCACCTCAGCACCTGCCTTCAGCCAACACAAGGGGAGAGAAAGGAAGGTGCAATTTCATGCAAGGTCTTCAGCCATCCTCTCACCCTTTCCTGATATTTGAGGTGTTGGCTGCAGAGGCTGTATGTAGTTGGTAATCATGACCTAATGAAGCATATGAGTGTGGAGAGGTGGCGCAGCTCTCGGGAATTCCTTACTCTCTGTCTCCCGACTGGTGTTTACCTGATGCCCATTTCTCTTGCTCCTTGCTTTCTCACAGCACCCAAATTTCCATTCTTTCTCACCATGCAACCCTAGTAAGTAGTCCCCATGGGCTTCCCAGTCAGCTGGCCCAGTTCAGAAGGTTCTGACGGGTCTAAGGGTGACTCCATTCCTCTGGAGACAAGGATCAGCTACACCAATTAGCGCCCAACATTCCCTGGACACAGGACTTTCTCCAGGAATGGCATAAGATCCAGTTCAGGCCAATGGGATGCGAGTAGGGAGAAATGCTGGGAAAGATATTTGTCTTCCTTAGGAGAGAGCTCCAGAACACCCTCTTCTCTCCCGGTATGGATGTTGTGATGGGGGATGTATTGCAATTTTGTCCCCATACGGCCAGCCTGAGAATGAAGCCAACATCAGGAGGAAATCATGGAGAAGTGGGGCCAGAGCCCTGTATCAAGCCGGTACTGAGACCCACCTATCTCTGGACTTCCAAGTCCATGAGCCAAGAAAGACCTTTGAGCCACGTGGACTTGAGTCTTTTCTTATTTATTACACCACCCTCAAGTCCCCTAAGGCATCACTGTTTGGGATGTCATTGAAACGACATCACATTGAAGTGTCCTGGGCAGAATCTCCCTCCAGATGGAATGATGCTTGGATTGCGCTTGACTTAAGTGGCAGGACAGTCCAGGAAGCCCTCCCACTCACCTGCTCCCTGGTCTGGCAGGAGAGATGGGGGAATTCCTGAGAGCCTCTGGCTTGCCTGACTCTCATCAGAGATGGAAAGAAAGGTGACACCTCCCAACTCTGTTCCAGGCAAGACTCAGCAAGAAAAGAATATTTGCTGTGTGTCAGGGAAATTCTTAGAGGTCAACCTGCCAAGAGCTGGAAGGAGAAGTACACTCACCATGGAATACTCCTTGGGTTTCCAATTCTTCACCCAGTGGGGGCTGATAGGAAGTCAGTGTTCAATTTGTGAATAATAATCAGCAATATTGTCTATGTAGGCTCCTGAGGAAGAGGCCTCAGACCAAGAGTACCATTTTGCAGCAAAGAAGACATGACCTTGAGTCCCAGACCAAGGGATCTACTTGTCCTGCCCCAAAAGACATCTCCGGAAGCTGCCAGCTGATAGAATGCCCCCTCCAAGGCTCAGCACAGGGACCATCCCCTGCAGATGGAGCCCTGTCTTCCAGGATGCAGTACATGCCCGGAACCAGCAGGCGGTGCACAGGACCGAACCGAGAGCAGACGCGCGCCTGGCCCCTGTCACCATCATCCGCAGTGACCCGCTAGTAGGATGTGTGCTGCCCATCTCTGCGATCTTGGGCTCTGCTGGATTAGTGGTCCTGGTTCAGCGTGGGCGGAGGGGATGGGGATGCTTCCACCAGGGGGCGGAGTAAAGATTCCATTGAACTTGAAACTGACTGCGAGTGGCGACCTCAGACCGATGGACCAGAAGGCAGAGGTACTCTCCCGGGGGTGGGAGTGGAGGGGGTGGTGACTGCCCCGATCATCATGAGGAGCTAGGGATACCCCTCCGGTGAGGGCAGGGGGAGCAAGCCTGGAACCCGGAGGACCACGGTGGCAGCCCTGGGCTCTTCCACCCGAGGTGGCAGTAAACAGGCAGGGCAAGGACCGCTGTGTGAAAGGGGCCGGCAGTAGGGGCTGCCGAGGGTCTGGGCCTCCCGCCCCTCAAGCGACCTTGATGGAAGTGCCGGCCAAGGGCAGGAAGGAGAGAGAGGACGCGTGTCCACAGGAGCCTCTCCTGAAGCCGCGGGGCCAAACCTTGCTCTGCCGAACCTCCTGAGTGGGTCTCTGTAGAGGCCCCGTGGTGGCCTGGCCTTGACGGGGACGTGAGCAGAGCTGAGCCACGCAAGGGCGGCACTGTAGCGGGCACGTCGGGCGCTGCCCTGCAGGGCTCTTCGATTCTGCCCTGGGCTTCGCTGATGCGTGGTGCGGATGCCTGCATGACTGGCCAGCCCGCCAACCCAGTGGTGCAAGACCACCGTCAGCCAAGGCCACCCTTGACCGAGGGGGCTGGAGTCTGGGCACCCACGGCCCCTCTTCAAGGCTCGAGTGAACAATTCCCAGGCACATTCCTCTCGGCTCCTTAGAAGATCTCAGAGCGATCAAGGCCCAGGGTGACCAGCTCGACAACGTCCATTCATCACTGCCCCCCACCCCGCCTTGCGGCCCTCTCCTCGGGCCTCACTCCTGTCCCCGGGGATCACTTTCACAGTCAACTTCCTCTTCAAAGCCCTGTCTCCCTTTCTGGAGTGGGGTTAGGGAAGGAAGACCAGGCTTAGACAGGGAGGGGTCGGAGCCAGCAGGAGAGGAGGCCGCCAAGGCTGGGGGGTGGGAACCTGGAATACCAGGCGCAGATCCCAGGCGGCGGGGCTCCTGGGAAACTTAGAATCAAAGCGGCCGAGTCTCATGTCTGAGCTATCTGAGTGACTGTGAGATGGCAGAGACTAGAGACGTCAAGCACGTGGGGAGGAGGGGTGGGCAGAGAGGGAGAGAGACACAGAGGCAGAGAAAAAACAGAGGAGGAGTTGAGGGTAGGAGAAGGGAAACGGGAGCTGTGAGTGATGGGAAAGGGAAACCGAGCCGCCTTCCTCCAGCCAAGTTCTGAACCCAGGACTCAGTGATTCGCGGGCCTGTTTTCTCTCAGGGATGGTTAGCCGAGGACATTCTAGCTGCATGGGGGTGGCAGGGGGTTAATTCGTTAGAACGATGGATGCCTGAGGGTATTAGAGCTCCATTTTCTCAAGGAATCCTTGATGAGAACGGTTGAAAGGAAGAAAAAGGCAAGAGATGTTTCACTGGCGTTACAATCCTGCATGCTGGATACTGCTCTCGTTTCTCTAAGCCCGTCCCAGGCCGCTGGGAGGGAGAAGGGGGAGGAGTTAGGAGGATTCTTGCTGATAACAGGTAATCTGACCTATTCTCTGAACAGCAAACTATCTGTCTTCTTACACTCAGCTAGAGGGAGAGACAGAGGCCGAGAAAAGACAGTAGCGGCCCTGCAGCCTCCAACTTCTAACGAAGGAAAAGCCTGCACGTGCGGCATTTTCTGAGCAACTATGCCCACAACCCGAGCCGCCAGCCACAGAGGAAGGATTTGCGGTTGTCATGCTGTCATCCCTCTCTGGGCCTCACTCTTCTCATCTTTAAAATGGGAACAATCCTAGGGCCCTCGCAGGCTGGCAGGGACGGAATAATGAGGTGATGTGAGCCGGTGCTCAGCGACCCGTCCCCCCTGCCACAGGCGAACGGGGGGCGTGAGAGCCCCTCAGTGCCCCCGGCTCTAGCAGCTTCAGTCCTTCTGGCTTCAGTGGACCTCCCGCCACAGAAGTCCCGACCGTGACACCCACCACCGCTTGGTGAAGCGCTCTTTCTGGGCCTGGGGGGCGGGGGGGGGGTCAAGGAGGCAGCCCACCCCCAAGATGCACGAGCTTTAGGTTCTGACCATAAAGACAATCCTGGGGGGTGCACGTCGGAGAAGACCCAGAGCTGGATGGCAGTTAGAGCAGTGAAAAGGGATTTTATTCTGGACTATTGCAATAGGTGGAAGTGGGCTCAGTCCTGAATACAGGGTGGACAGGCGGGGTTCATGGCCCAGGAGCAGGTGGGGTCGCTGGATGGAAGATTACTAAGAGGGAACATCGGGGTGAAAGAGGTTCTGGCTAAACCCCCAGACAGCGTCCTTGCTGAAGGCTGGGAATCGGACATCCACTAGGGGGCGCTGGGGTTCAGGCGTTGGACCGGCTTGGCTGGGTTCTGGCTCTTTAGGACAAAGCTAGAACGAACACTGGGCACATTATACGTGGCATCTAAAAAAAGGGTACAAATGAACTTCTCTACAAAACAGAAATAGAGTCACAGATGTAGAGAACAAACTTATGGTTACCAGGGCATGGGGTGGGGTGATAAATTGGGAGATTGGGATTGACATATCCACACTACTGTATATAAAATAGGTCACTAATAAGGACCTGCTGTATAGCACAGGGAACTCTACTCAGTACTCTGTAATGGCCTATATGGGAAAAGCATCTAAACAAGAGGAATATATGTATATGTATAACTGAGTCACTTTGCTGTACAGCAGAAACTAACACAACATTGTGAATCAACTATACTCCAATAAAAAATTTTTTAAAAAGAAGAAAGCAAAAGGGGTCGGGGGGCCCGACTAAGTTTGGGTCAGAGTCTTAGTCATGCACACGAGAGTCAGATCCAAATAGCCCTGCAAAGGCTTCTGAAGCTGAACTGACCTTAGAACTGCCATCCACACAGACCGGACAGGGACGCGGGGCCCAGCCCACCAGCTTGACCGCCTCCAGGTAAAAGCATTGCATTCGTAGTTCAGAGCGTGTTTGGAGAGGGGACAGAATCATTTTGTATTGTCGTGGGGCGATTATATGTGTTAAAACTCAACACTGGACACCAGAGCAAAATTAATTTTACTGTATGTAAAATTTGTAAAAATAATGAAAACAGCAAGAAGTAAGTGCCCTCCCTGTGCTGGGCACACCGCATTCCTATACTTTACCTACAGTCCTTCACCAACTCTGTGTCATGATCACCTCGCACAGGTGAGGAAATAGGCTGACGAAGGGAGGGGTCTCCCCAGGTCATGTCACTGGGGGTCAGGGCACCGGGACCGGAGACCCAGGTCCACCCTGTGTTCTGTAGGGTCTGGTGCACGGTAGGCGTACAGGGCTGGGCTGAGGTCTGGAATAGCAGCCGAGGCCCGTCCAGCCATCCAGCCCGTCCACTGTGTGAGCAGGACATGCCTGCTGGCTTGGGCTCACTCCTTCCCCGTGGCTGGCTAACCAGGATCCCCTACAGCAGCGCTTACCTGACTGTAACTGGAGCTGCCCCTGGCTGCCCAGTGCCAAGGTGACCATGCCTGCCCCCTCGGAGCTGGAGGGTGAGAGCAGAGGCACCGGCCAGCCTGGCAAAGGTGGCCCCAAGGAGGCCGGGCCAGAACGAGGGAGAGCAGCCAACACCCCGGGAGGGTCCTCTCTCCCCACCTCTCTCGTGTCTCCTGGCCCCCACCTCACCTGTGGCCTTGCTCCTGCTGGGTTTCCCGGGTCCCTAGAAGAGGCGGCTCCCGGGAGAGCCAGAGACCCAGTCTCCAGCCCCGCTGGGCCACTGCCGAGCCGTGTGACCCAGGCAAGTTTCCTGATCCCGCAGAGCCTCAGTTTCCTCATCCGTAAATGTGGATGATAATGTTGGCCTCACAGGGGGTCGAGGGGTGGATACGGTTGAAGACGGACAATCCGCAGGCGGTTGTACAATAAGACAGGGTCCGCCCGTAAGAGCAGGACCTGGAGAGTTTAGATTGATTGATTCAGTAAAATCTGGACTCAGATGAGAAGGCACACTAGGGGCCCCAGGGACTCCCAGACAGACTCCTGGGGCAGGCGGGGTGGGGGGAGAACAGGCAGAGCCACAATATGTCCGTGTGTCACCTGGTCCACGCGTGACCCACCTCACAGCTGGGTGCACCGAGGCTCAGAGAGGGTGAGCATTCTGCCTGCAGTCACACAGCCAGCCACCAGCAGAGCCGCGAACACCCCCAAGATCAAGTGCTTTCTAATCCCAGCTGCTTTTTCGTGAACTGTGGCGACCAAGGGGGTCTGCCAGAGCATTTTGTCAAATCACCCTCATCCTCGTCCTTCCAGAAAATCAGGTCCTGTTTGTCATTTGCTCTCCCAAGGTGCAGTCAAACTGACCTGTGGCCTTCCTGTGTTTCCTTCTCCAAACAAGGAGCCGACACTCCAGGGCGATGGGGGAAGGGAGTAGACATCTGATGAAGCAATGACCACCTGCCAAAGACTCGGCCCCAGAGCAATGGGCGCTCCTGTTAGCGAAGGCATTGCTTTTGCTTTACCCGAGTTACCCTATCTGTCCTCCTGGCAGCCCCTGATATTGCTGGCTCCATTTCACAGATGAGGAAACTGAGGTCCTCCCGAAGCCAGCAAATGGCAGAGCGGAGAAGTGCACAGACCCCAAGTGCGGTTGATGCCACTGTCCATGCTCCTGTCCTGTGGGTGAGCCCTGTGATTTTTAGTGGCTCACAGCCACTGACGTTTCTTATCACACAGTTTCTGTGGCTCAAGGGCTCTTGGGAGGCTGCAGTCAGGCCATCGGCAGGGCTGTGGTCTCATCCGAAGCTTTGCTGGGTGGGGAGGATCGCTTCTGAGCTCATTTTGAAGATGAATAACCTGAAGCTTGGAGACGTTAAGTGTCTGACTCAAGGAAATACGGCTAGAAGTGTCAGAACCGGGTGAGTTTCTCTCTTTCCACCCCACCCTGCCTCCTCTGAAAGGTGGGTGCCACGAGGGGCAGCCAGGAGGGAACGGCGCTTGCAGTTTCCAAGGGAAGGGCACCTGCTCTGTCCTTGTTGGCGGTTCCCTCCGCTGGGGGCTCACACGTGCTCCACGGATGTTGCCCCACTGAGCCCCGGCTTGGCCGGCTCCTTCTGCATCCCTGCCGTGACCTCACAGATGTTACTTAGGCTGGGTGGCTGGTGGAAGTGGGACTCAGACTAGGTCTTCCTTCTTTGCCCTCAGTCAGCTCCCTGTCTGGAGCAACAGAGATGGCTGAGAGCTCGTGCAGGGCCCTCCCCTTGACTCGGTCGGCCGATGACCCCGTCACCCCGAACACGGCACCCCAGGCACCAGCCGCTTTGTGGCAGGCCACAAGTCCTGCCAGGGCGGTCAGAGCCCCTGGCCATATTGAAGCTCACCCCTCTCGCCAGCTGTTGACCTCGGGCTCACTCTGTCCCCTCTGAGCTCCTTCCTAAGGAGGCGAGGCCAGAACACCCACTTCCTAGGGCTGCTTTGGTGATCAGGTGAGGACCCAAGGGACCACGTGGCTGGGGACAGTATCGTCACCGCGAGCTCTTAATATGCGTTATCTGTCACTAAATTCTCTATACTATTGTATGATGAAAAACCAGGGCTATAGCAAGTAGAGAGAACCAGGTGAAGCCAGCTCAGCACTTCCTGGGCAAGCCCCGCCCCTCTCACCTGTTGGGGAGTGGGTGGTGATTATAGGAACACAGCCTTGGGGTGCGCCTCCTGAGGGCGCCACAGGGATCTTAGCCCTGCGGGCCCCAGAGGGGTGACCCATGCGGCGCTTTGGACTCAGTTGTCCACTAGAGGGCAGTGGCGGGCAGGAGCCACCACCACTCCCCCGTCCTCCCAACCCCCGGGTTTGGCCTGAGCGTGAAAGTGGGGACCACCAGGGAGCTGGTCTGATGTCTAGAGGAGGGGAAACGGGGACCTAGAGGGGAGGGACTTGCTCAAAGCCACTCAGGGAGAGAATTACACCCCCTCCCCTGGGGCTCATCCACGTGCCTGTTCACAGTGGGGGTCTGGGGGGAGACACACCATGAGCAAGTGACAACACCTTAAAGGATGAAAAACTGGGGGGACGGGGTACGGGGGTCCCGAGCCCGGGGCCTCCTGAGGACAGTGGCTCCAGGAGCCCGAACTCTGAGGGCTGCTGCCAGTGTGCCCATCCTGGGCTCAGAAACTTGCTCAGGAACGCCTTCATGTGTAAACTTGCATCCAAAAGATGGTTTTCATTATCCACTAGTTGCATTTTTTCTGAGTACTAAGTAATCATCTTCTCATTTTAAAAGTGATACACCCTGAAAACACAGAAAGAGTATAATGAACATTTAATGGCCCCGACCTCATCACTCTGATGACCACAGAGAACATTTTCATATTCTTCTGCCCAGTTTTCTTCCTCGAAAGAGCATTTTCAAAACCAAAAATGGGCTCCGATCATCCATGATGTTTTGAAATCCCCTGCTTCAGGCTGGCCTCGCAGGATACGTTGAGAATATCTTCGTGTAGTCAGTGTTTATCCTGCCATAACATCTACAGTAATTGTCTGGCAACTTCCCACTGTCTGTGGGCTGGGATGGACCCTGGTCCTGGAGGGAGCCCCCAGCGACCTCATGGGAGTGCACGGAGATAGCCCCCATGACCCCGTCCCAGGAACCAAGTCCAAGCCACGTGGCCTTGGGGTGTTGCCCCAACCTCCTATTCACATATAAAGCTGCTTTGTGCCAATGGGGTCATGCCTGTCCCCACCGGGCCTGCAGGTCTCAGCCTTGTCTTTGCCCCTGTTTGTATGTCATTCTGGCTGCAGGGAGCAATGCTTATCCCAGAAGGGATCAGACCAAGTACCGTCCGTTTAATTCACAGCTTTCGTTTCCCAGCTGTGGGTATCTCACCCTGTCAACACACGTTCTAGGGTCTTCTAGCTTCTCGTGGAGTGGTCATGCCTGCCCCTCAGGCCACCTTCTGCCCTTCACTGCACAGCTCACCCCGGCTCCTCCACGTTGGGGGGACTCACCCGGAAGACAGCCCCAGTCCACCGTGCTCCCTCTTGGGGCTAAGATCACGGCTGGTGCACTTGGCTTTCGTTATTTTAAAGCAAGATTTCCAAAATGGTCTTTAAAAGGTTAAGACAAGAAATTTAGGATGTAAGTGATTTGTTTGTTTATAAGTGAATTCTGGGCTCCACAGCGCCAGTCCCTGAGGCAAGATGGTTTGTACATCTCATGCACATCAGGGAAGCCCTCGTGTTCCTTGTACCAATCCTGAGCCCATCAAAATTAGGTTCAAGGAGGCGGATGTGAGGCTGCTGTGAGGCTGAGGAGAGGCGTCAGGGCATCCCACGCAGGCTCACGGTGGCCTGGGGCCCCTCAGCCCACACCGCCGAGAGGAGCGGTGATGCCTGCGGTCTGGTAGTTGGGAAGGTGTCTGCTCCAGAGCCGTGGTCCCCAGAAGGTTCCCAGGCCATCCACTTCCCACTTGCAAATGGGGAAACTGAGGCCCAGAGAGAGCTGTGTATTGTCCGAAGTGGCCCCGGGATTGAAAATACAGGGCTCCCTGGGAATTCCCTGGCGGTCCAGTGGTTAGGGCTCTGCGCTTCCACGGCAGGGGGCACAGGTTTGATCCCTGATTGGGGAGCTAAGAGCCCACAAGCCATGCAGCGCAGTGCCAAAAAAAAAAAAAAAAAAAAAAAATTTATAGGAAAAGAAAATACAGGGCTCCTGACACAGCTCAGCCCTGTGAGAGGACCCACAGGGCTAGGGAAGGGCAGAGGATGGGTCTCTAGCACAAAAGGGCTTCCAGACTCGAGACCTGAGCAGCGGGAAATCCCACAGTGGGACCCTGGCTAGGGGACTTCCAGGGGGATATTCTGTCCAAGCTGCCGGGCCCCTCGGGGCCTTGGTCTCCATCCCTGGAAATGGGCAGTGGCTGGGGGATGGGAGCCCTCGGGATCTAAGCCTGAGCCAGGTGCCTGGCACCCTGCCAGCCCTCGACCTGGGGGAGGGCCCCCTGAGGAGGGTGGCCAGGACCTAACTACCTCTAAGCCCCCAGCCTGGCCTCCCCCGGGCTAGGGACCAGCACCCTCCCCTGGCCACTGGGTGGGGTCCTGCAGGTCAGCCTAGGCCTGCAGCGTTAGAGAGCTTGGTGGGGATGAGAAGGAATTTCAGCGCATCGGGCAGGTTCCTGGGAACCAAGCCGCCAGGGTTTGGCCCAGGGAAGCGGGGTCATAGCTCAGTGCCCGCAGGGCGCCAACTCGGGAGCCAGGGGAGCCCCCGGTGGCCGTGGCCATGGGAGAGCTCACCCTCCATGCAGGGGCAGCAGGCCCTTGGTGAGCGGCGGGGGAAGGCTGCCCCGTGTGTCCAGCCTTCCCGACTTTCCAGAACAGCCAGATATCTGTCTTAGTGTGAAATCTCTACTTTCCATGGTTGAAAACGAATCAGCGTCTTTACGCCCTTCGCCTGTGGCCTGATGGTTGGTGACACCCGCAGGAATGTGAGCCCTGAGGCCAGAGCCCCAGTCCCGGGACAGGCCAGACAGGGTGAGCCCAGGTGAGCCCGAGGGGTCACAGGAAGCGAGCCCAGGTTTCTGGACTGAAGGGAGAGTGTCAGGGACCATGGTGACCAGTATTATCACGTGTCAGCCAGCGGGGCGCTGTGGGAACCAACTCCGTGCTCTTGTAAGTAAAAGCAAAGAAAATGTTAGGCACTTCGTACCTCATTCATTCACTCGTTCATTCGTCCATCCACATGGGTGACGGGCACTGAGCGGCCAGCTCTTATCCAGCCCCAAGGCCAGCACAGGCCCAGCACCTCCTGCCTCCTGCCCAAGCCAGCTCTTCCCCCAGGACAGCACAAATCACCCCGGGTGGCTGAGTCAGCGCCAGCAGGATGCCTGATGAAAATGCACATCTGGGGTGTGCGTGTGTGTATGTGTGTGTGTGTGCATGTGTATGTAGGGCATTGTTTTGAGCCCTTAACACTTACTAACTCTTATTTCTCACGAACACTGATGGGGGGGCCGAGTATCTAGCATTCTTCCATTTCAAACACAGGGAGAGGGAGGCACAGGACTCCCCTGGCGGCCCAGTGGTTAGGGCTCCACATTTCCACTGCAGGGGGCCCGGGTTCGATCCCCAGATCCCTGGTTGGGGAACTAAGATCCTGCATGCCTCATGGCTTGGCCAAAAAAAAAACAAAAAAAAGGGAGGCACAGAGAGGTCAAGAAAGTTGCCTCAAGTCACACAGCCAGTCCTGGAAGCAGGGGCCCCGCCCCTCGTGGTTCAGGGGTCTGTGGAGGGGCAGGGGACGCATGCCTGTCACAGGTGACTCTGCCCACCTATGTGAATGTCTGAGGATAGACGTGTCTTTGGGACAGGGTGCTCAGGGGCCCCTTGGGAACTTGTTAAAAATCGAGATTTCCGGGCCCTGCCCTGGAAGGTGCTGACGCGGTGGGTCTGGAGTCAAGGATCTGTAACTTTAAGGCCACCGCCGGTGACTCACGCACGAGGAGCTACTCTGGGAAATGGTCTCTCTGGGCGCCCTGAGATCTGCCGTGGCCTCGCACAGGCCCAGCACACAGCAGTTGCTCAATGAATGTTTGCTGAGCTCCCAGCTACCGAAACCGGCCCCAGCAAGAGGGGCGAACTCTTCTTGGACAGCCTAGCAGTGTCCAAGGGCCCATCCTCCTGCCTCTCTGAGGTACAGGGACCAGGGAGGTGGCACCTGTCACCCGGCGTCCCCGCATCCGCGGGCACACAGGCCGGTCTGGGAGCCAGGCTGCCTGCTCTCCTCTAGCCAGCGGGCCTCGCCTGCCGCCCAGCTCAGGAATGCTGACCCGCGATTGCTGACTTCCAATGGCCGGTGAGGAGGAGGAAGGTCGTGGAGGACACTCGGCCCCTTCCCGGCGGGGCGGGCTGACCGCGGGCACAGCCAATGACCCGGGCTGACAGCTCAGGCCGCCTGATCGCAGCCTGGAGGGCTGGCTTGCTGCAAATGTGCGCCTTCCTGCCCGGGGACAGGCATCGCACGGCCGGGGACCATCCTGAGGGGCCCCGGGAGCCTCCCTCCCTCCCTTCCTTGGCAGGGTGAGTTCCAGACCACCGGGCAAGACTGCTCTAGGAGGAGCCGCCCCTACGCTGCAGCCCCCAGCCCCACGCTGAGGGTCACCTGCCGGGGCAGGTGAGGCCAGGGGAGGGTGTGCGTGTGTCCCCAAAACAGTCCTGGCCGGGGAGCGCCAGGGCAGTGCTCAGCTGGCCCTGCACCTGAGAAAGGGGCCAAGGGCTGGTGGTGAAGCTGGACGTTGTTAGGGTGGCAGTTGTGAGGCAGGGAGGTGCCTCCCCACGGGTGGGGTTCGTGGGGGGGAGCGGGGAGGGCTCTTGAGGGCCCAGGAGGCAGCAGCCCCGGGGATTCTGATCTTGGCTGAGCCCCTGGCCTGAGAGTAAGTGACTCCCCCTCTGAGCCTCAGTTTGCCGTCTGCGAGATGAGATCATCCGTGCTGGGGCCCAGGACGGTGTGCCCGGGTGGCACGGCGCCGACGGCCCTGGAGAGGAGCAGGAGCCCTGGGCTGGGGGCCAGGTCCCGGCTTCCCCTTCCCCTTGCCTCTAAGGCTGCCCCGCCCGCACTGGGCATCAGCACCGGGGGTCTCTGCTCCTCCTCCTTCCCCAGCCCCCATCCCACCCCCCAGGGGCCAAAGTCCCTGCGACACTGGGCAGTGGGCCTGAGAGTGGGTTTTGAATGGGGACAGGGCGAGGGTGGAAGGGGTGGGGAACGGCCCTGCCCCACGGCCCTGGGGTGCACTGCAGACCTCGCATAGACTGATGGCGGGGACGGGGTGGGGTGAGGGGCAGCCCTGTGGCCCAGGCGAGAATGTGGCCCTCTGATCGTCAGGCACCGTGAGCCTGGTGACCCTCCCGCTCTCCCTCCCCGCCTCGGGGGCTTCGGGTCAGGCCCCAGGCTGAGTTTTGTTTACACAAAACAGAGCCTACAATTCTCAGGTGACCTGTGGAGGGGCCTGGATTTACAGAGGGGGCCTGAGGCTCGAGGGGGCGTAACTTGCCCGAGATCACTTGCAGGTCGTGGCTGAAACCTCGGCCTCCTCTGAAGGCCCACCTCGGCTTTCCCAGTGCCCCGGGACCGCAAGGAGAGCGCAGGGAGAGCCAGGCTCGGCCCCTCTCGCCCTCCTTGTGCCGCCTACGGCAGCTCCAAGGCTGGCCCAAGGCCACACGGCGAGTAGGCCTGGGACATGCCCTCCGGTGTCTTTGGGCTTTCATCGTTCTCTCTCCACACTTGCAGATTGTTCCACCTTACTGGGCCTCCTTAAAAAAAAAATGTGATTTTTTAAGAACAGTTTTATTTTTTTAATTTTCATTTTATTATTTATTTATTTTTTGGCTGCATCGGGTCTTCATTGCGGTGCGCGGGCTTCTCATTGTGGTGGCTTCTCTCGTTGCGAGCATGGGCTCTAGGCGTGTGGGCTTCAGTAGTTGTGGCTCACAGGCTCTAGAGCGCAGGCTCAGTAGTTGTGGCGCACGGGCTGAGTTGCTCCGTGACATGTGGGATCTTCCCGGACCAGGGCTGGAACCCGTGTCCCCTGCCTTGGCAGGCAGATTCTTAACCACTGCGCCGCCAGGGAAGTCCAAGAACAGTTTTAGATTTACAAAACAATTGCAAATATAGCACAGAGAGTTTTTGTAAGCCCTACCCAGTCTCCCCTATTACTAACATCTTACATCGGTTCGGTACATTTGTCACAACTAATGAACCAATATTGATTCATTATTACTAAGTGAAGCCCATACTTCATTCAGGTTTCCTTTGTTTCTACCTAATGTCCCTTTTCTGTCCCAGGACCCCAGGACCCCATCGAGGACCCCATGTGACATTTAGTAGTCACATCTCCTAGGGCTTCTGGGCTGTGACAATTTCCCAGACTTTCCTTCTTCTTCTTTTTTTTTTCTTTAATTTTTTGAAGTAGAGTTGATTTACAATGCTGTGTTAATTTCTGCTGTACAGCAAAGTGACTCAGTTATACATATATATATTCTTTTTCATATTCTTTTCCAGTATGGTTTATCACAGGATACTGAATGTAGTTCCCTGTGCTATACAGTAGGACCTTGTTGCTTATCCATTCTCTATATAATAGTTTGCACCTGCTAATCCCAAACTCCCACTCCATCCCTCCCCCACCCCCCTCCCCCTTGGCAACCACAAGACTGTTCTCTACGTCTGTGAGTCTGTTTCTGTTTCGTAGATAAGTTCATTTGTGTCATATTTTAGGTTCCACATATAAGTGATATCATATGGTATTTGTCTTTCTCCTTCTGATTTACTTCACTTAGTATGATAATCTCTAGCTGCATCCATGTTGCTGCAAATGGCATTATTTCGTTCTTTTTTATGGCTGAGTAATATTCCATTGTATATATGTACCACATCTTCTTTACCCATTCATCTGTTGATGGACATTTAGGTTGTTTCCATGTCCTGGCTATTGTGAATAGTGCTTCTGTGAACATAGGGGTGCGTGCATCTTTTCGAATTATAGTTTTGTCTGGATATATGCCCAGGAGTGGGATTGCTGGATTATATGGCCACTCTATTTTTAGTTTTTTGAGGAACCTCCATACCGTTTTCCATAGTGGCTGCACCAGTTTACATTCCCAATCGACAGTGTAGAGGGTTCCCTTTTCTCCACACCCTCTCCAGCATTTATTGTTTGTAGACATTTTGATGATGTCTGACTGGTGTGAGGTGATACCTCATTGTGGTTTTGATCTGCATTTCTCTAATAATTAGTGATGTTGAGCATCTTTTCATGTGCCTGTTGGCCATCTGTATAGCCTTCCTTATTTTAATTCTTTTGTTTTTGAGGAGTTTTGGTTTGGTGCTTTGTAAAATACCCCTCAATTAGGAATTTTCTGATTAGACAGGGATTATGGGTTATATTCTAATGCTAATTAGTTTTTTTACTCAAGTTTTTCCAGCTTTGGCCACTGGGGGCTCTTTCAGCTGGCCCTGCATCCCTCTGACACGTTCCATCCTGGTGGGATTTCATTCATTTGTTGGTTCATTCATGTCCTTCCTTACTTTTCTGCCACTACAAGCCGGGCTCATCGTGTCTCTATCCTGGCCCAGTCCTAGAATCAGCCATTTCTCCAAGAGTCCTGATTCCTTTTGTGGGAGAAAAGTCTTAGGAACCAAGATTTACCTGCACTCTGTGTGCGCTTGTTGCTACCTGGGTGTCTTTTCTTTTAGGACCTCTCAGCAGATGTATATGTGTATATGAACCCATGTATAAACACACATGTATGTGTACACTCATGTGTACACATATTCATGTAAATATACATATCTATAAGTTAGCCTGTATATATGCATATACTAGCCCGTGCATACGCACATATCTATAAGTGTCTACTCGTGTGTACACGTATCCATATATATACACATATCTATAAGTTAGTGTGTACGTATGCGTATACTAACCCATCTATATACACAGATCTGTAAGTTAGCATGCATATACATGTATACTAACCGGCGTATACACACATACCTAATAAGTGTATCTGTATGTAACCTGTGTATCTCTATCAAGTGAAACACGAATTCACAGCGATGTCTCCACCTCTAAGCCGTCACCCATGGGTCACTCCAGCCTCCTCTCCTTGGTTTTCTGTAGCTCCCACTCCCACAGTGAGAAACCCGGCTGTCACCACCCACCACCCATTTACTTAATTATTCACATTCTGACTACTGGACACACGTATAGAAGCGTAAGATTCTGTAACCCAGGCCCCCGTGGGGAACAACACGACCAGCTAGAGCCCAGGGCACATGTGTGAGGCCTTTTGCCTTCAATCTGCAGCCTCCACTCGTTGCCAAACTGATGTGCAGGCACCTCTCCCCTCTCTTCAGTGACGCTGTTTCGTACGCTTGTAATACTGTTCACTGCTTTGTCGCACGCTGCATCCAACCCGGGCTTCCCCTGTCCTCCTAAATTTGTTTTATTTGCATACATTAAGGTTCACTTCGTGCTATAAAGTTTAAAGTCTTTTGACAAATGCACAGCGTCAGGTATCCACTGTCACAGGATCACAGAGAGTTTCGCAGCCCGAAAAAGTCTCCCAGGCTCCCCTGCTCAGCCCTCTGCGGCCGCTGATTTGTTGACTCTTCAGTTTCTTTTCACAAATGCAAGGAAATATGAAGACATTCTAACCTCCCGTTTAGAACACAAAATGTAGCGCACAAGTCACTCTGCATCTTGCTTTTTTCCCACTTAATGGGGCTCAGAGATCCTCCCTTGCTGGCACGTGGAGACCGGCCTCGTGCTACTATTCGGTGCGAGTCTGCAGCGTGATTTATTTGACACCTGGGTTACTTCCGAGAAGTCACTGTTATAAAGAGTCCCCGCCCCCTCGGAGCCCTGCCGTCTCAGAAGCAGGCAGTCATCTGCAGAGTGATGCCAGAGGTGGGCTGCCAGGCAAAGGGTGAGCACTGCGGTTTTATAGGAGTTGGCTGGTAACCCAGCCTCAGACTGGCCTGGCCCCGGGCTCCCCGCAGCCCTGCTGAGGGTGTCCTGACAGATGCCGGCGGCTGTGGAGCTGGGAGGTGACAAAGGGTCTCTTGGGACCACTTTGCACTTCCAAGCATCATTTCATGCATGTCATGCATTTCAAGGACACGGACAGTTAGGAACTGCCCTTGCCCAGTCCCCACGCTTTTCTGTAGAGTCACCGGTCTCTTCTTCCAGCATTGAATATGGGGGTCAGCATCTCGGGTGCGGTTTAATTAAAAACAGCTGCTGGGAGAGGGCCGGCTCCAGCCTGACTCGGAACCAAAACCCGCAGCAGATTTTGTTTGTTGAAAATGAACAGTAAAGGGACTGAGAAAAACAGCAGACAAATCCCAGCTGAAGTCCAATCTGCAAAAGTACCTGGCCAGTCCTCAAAACTGTCAAAAGTCATGAAAAACATGGAAAATCTGAGAAACCATCACAGCTCAGAGGAGCCTAAAGAGACATGATACTTAAGTGTGAGGCGGTGTCCCCCGTGGGCTCTGGGGACAGAAAAGGACACTAGGGAAAAGCCAAGGAAACCGAATGAAGCATGAACTTCAGTTAATAGTGATGTATCAATCAATATTGGTTCATCAGTTGTGACAAACGTACCATAACAACATGAGATGATGTTGTGGAAACAGGGCGTGAGCACGTGGGGATCTCTGCACTGTCATTGCAACTTTTCTGTAAATCTAAAACTATTTTAAATTAAAAAGTTCAGTTAAAAAAAAAATACAAGGACGAGGAGCCACTGAAACAAAACAAAATGAGACAAAAAAAGAGCCACTTAAAAAAGTGAAGGGGGGCTTCCCTGGTGGCGCAGTGGTTGAGAATCTGCCTGCTAATGCAGAGGGCACGGGTTCGAGCCCTGGTCTGGGAAGATCCCACATGCCGCAGAGCAACTAGGCCCCTGAGCCACAACTACTGAGCCTGCGCGTCTGGAGCCTGTGCTCTGCAACAAGAGAGGCCACGATAGTGAGAGGCCCACGCACCGCAATGAAGAGTGGCCCCCGCTTGCCGCAACTAGAGAAATCCCTAGCACAGAAACGAAGACCCAACATAACAATCAATCAATCAATCAATAAATCTTTAAAAAAAAAAAAAAAGTGAAGGGACCAGAGGCTGTGCTCTGCAGCCGCCTGGGCTCAGACCCCAACCACCGAGTCTGAGGGTCTGCTTGCCTGGTCCATGTGCCGCCCCAGAAACTCTCTTTAATAAGTCACGTCCACCCTCAGCCACATCTGGAACCTCGGCACCATCCCATAGGACAGGACTGTGGTCCCATTTCATGGATAGAGTGATGGAGGCTGAGAGAGGTAAAATACCTTACCCAAGCCACCCTGTTAGCAAGAGGCCAATCTGGAATTAGGGTAAGTGAATGAGAGCCAGGTTAGAGCCTGCAAGTGGCTGGCTCTGATAAAGGGACCAGAAAGAAGGGGAGACTTGTAGCGGGAGCACAGGGAGGGGTGTGCAGTGAGAGGGTCAGTGCCCACGTGAGGCAAGGGCAAAGGAAGAGCAGTTTGTTCCCCTCTTGCCCTAACTCCTCCCAGAACTGGGAGCAATCTGGGAGGCCTCCCAGAGGAGGTGATGATTGAGCAGGGTTTGGTAGGATGCGTAAGGGTTTGCCAGGCAGCCAAGGGAGAAATGAAAGCGTCTGGGCACTGGAGCAGCCTGAGCTGAGTCCTCCCCATGAGAAATGGCCAAGTGTGGTGATGTGCGGACAGCTCCCTTCTTCCTGCTGCCTGACAGGGTGTGTGGGGTGGGCGATGATGGGAGACCCAGAGGCAGAGGGCTCCCGGGCCTCTCCCGGTCACCCTGTGCCCCTGTCTTTCCCGCAGGAACGCGTGTTTCTTGTGTCTAGAAACCCCTGGCCTCGTCTGCCTGTCCCTTGGGTTCATGATTAGAGTCAAAAACCCAGACAGGAACTGGGGTGGGGGGTCCACTTTAGCAGGAACCCAATCAGCCTCCTGTGAGCCTACCACCCACGGTCCTGGTCCCTGAGCTTCAGTCACCAGGGCCCCCAGCCTTGAGAGCCTTTGTCCTCTTTTGGTCACTGTTGCCTCGATGCAGGTGCCGTGATGAGGTCTGTCACCCCATCCTGTCACTTGGCCCCCATGTGGGCCACTTTCCTTCCCCTTCCTGGTAAGGGACTGCAGGGGCTGGCTGTGCGGGCCCCTCTCACGTGGCTGCCACCCACCCTCCCTGCTCACTCCCCATCCAGCCCTGCCCTCTGGCCGTGCTGGGACTTCTACCTGAACCTCCCTTGCCTGCTCTGACCTATCTTCCAAGGCACTGCCCAAATGTCACCACCTCCAGGAAGACTTCCCTGACTACCAAGCTGAGTTAATCTCCTCACTCCTCACTCCTGCCACCCTACCCCACCCCTGTACATGCTCAATTTGGGTTTGTCTGATGTTTTTCTCATGGTGACACTGGGGTTATGGGTTTGGGAGAGGAAGGTCACAGAGGTAAAGTGCCCTTCTCATCCCATCCCAGCAAGGGCACCTGCTGTTGACATGACCTATAACTGCTGAGGTCGGCCTGCGTGCCCAGGCCAAGGTGGTGATGGTCAGGTTTCCTCCCATGAAATTACCCTTCCCCTCTATTTCCATGAAGTGCTCCTGAGAAGGAAGTCACCTGCCCAGCCATGCCTGAGGGCTGGGGAGGGTGGAGCAGCTACATAAATCACTTGGAATTCTGCTGCATGGGAGATTTGCTTCTTTCTCCTCCATTTACTACTTAGTTATGCACTCTTTTGTTTATATCAGTATGGATTTAGGAATATTCATTTTATACCTGGGGTTATAATCCAATACAACTTTATTTTGTTCCTTAAATTGTCCCAGCTTCCGCCGTCGAGACCTCTTCTGTCATCCCCTGCATCTCTTGGACATAGTCCCATCATTGTGGGGATCCCTGGATCTATCAGCTATCCATCGATCTGTTGTCTGTCTGTCTGTCTGTCTATCTATCCTCTCTATCCCATTTCCTACTCTCTGGCCCTACAAGATGTCCCAGGCTCGCTGTGTACATTTCCTGCCAGGGAATGTGTTTCATGTGCCAAGGCCAGGCTCAGAGCCCCCTCGTCCAGGCAGCCCCCCTGGCTATCTCCAGTTGACATGGGGGCTGTTTGGTGGCCCCGGCCTCTCTGCTCGCCCTCTGTCACAGTCACTCCGACTGTTTCCTTGGCTGTCTTTACCACTAGGTCGAGAGCCCTGGAGGGCAGGGTCGCCTGATTCATCCATTCACCCAGGTCCCCAGTGTCCACACTGAGCTAGGCACAGGGTGGGGCTGGGCAATGCTGTCAGCAGCCGGACCCTGCCCCCGCTGGCCATAATGATAATAATCGCTCTCCTTTGTGGACCCCCCTTCCCCACGCCGGCGGGGGCTGGGCCTGGGCAGACGACCCAGGGCAAGAGTGAAGTACTCACCAGGGTTCACACCTGGGCAGAATCTGTGCTCTTCGCCACCTTAGCACGTACTGTGCGGGGTCAGCATGGCATTAACAAGACTGGCACGTGAGGTGCTGGGATGGAAAATCTGACCTTTGTGAAGCCAGGAGGGCTCTGTGGGGGGAGAGAGGTGGAGGCCGTGCCCACCTGCATGGTGAGGGGAGACCCCGGGCTCACACCTGGATTGGCACCAGATCGGTGGGTGCTCCAGCCAGGCCCCCCACGCCGTGGCCTGTGAAACCTGCAGCTGGGTGGCCGGGCGTGTGAAGGGCGCAGGTGTGGAGGTCCAGCTGCGGCGGGGCTGCTGCTCGGAGCCTGCGGTGGCCCGTGGATGAGACCTGAGTCCCTGCCACCCAGCTGCCACCCTGGAGAGCCAGGAAGGAAGTGGGGAACTGGAAATCGGGCAGGAGGAGAGGGGTGAGCGTCCTGTACGGCTTTGCCCTATCCGAGGCGGTAACTCAGGGGGCTGCCCTTTCTGCGCGTCTGGGACAGGCGGGTCCTGCGCACAGGGGCTCCTGTTCAGGTGCCTGTTTGTTAGTCATTCAATAAACGCTCGCAGACTTCCCGGGCAGTGCCCTTGAGGGTCCTCGAGTGTTAGCCTAGCGGCAGCCTAGACACAAACCCCAGTTACAGCACAGATGTGCCCAGGGCCCTCAGGGCTGGGGAAGGGGTGGCTTGTCCACGTCCGCGAGGCCTCAGAAGGAGGTGATGCAGGAAGGAGACTTTGGAGACAGACAGGAGTTGAGGTCACAGCCTGGAGGAGAAGGTGACCAGGAAGAGGATGTGCAAATGCAGGGGAAGTGGGGGGTCACAGGGGATCAGGGAGCCCAAGGACCCCAACCATCGGGGGAACGGGGTGGCCTGAGTGTGACAGGTCAGTGGAAAGTGAAGGACCAGGTGCTGAGTGGCCGGTGGTGCTGTTTTCTGAGATTCGGGGGAGGGAGGGGTGGGTGGTGGGCAATGGGGGCAGTTGTCCAGTCCCACCGAGAGGAAGGCCTGGCACCGCCCTCAGGTGTGAGGTGGCACCTGGACTGTCAGTGGGGGCAGAGGGCTCTGAGGTCCCCGACCTTCACGCTCACACCTAAGAGCGAGTGTAGACAGAGCAGTGTGGCAGGTGAGGCAGAGGGTGACCGCCGAGGGGCCAGTGAGATGAGGACGGGGGCGAAACCATGCGATTTAGCAACGCGGAAGGTGCTGGCGGCCTGGGCAAGGGCAGTTTGGGGAGTGGGTGAGTGAGGCTCAGGAGGGGGTACAGAGCTGGCTGGGATAGAAGGCTCTGGAGGTTTCGCCGGAAGGGAGCAGAGATGAGAAGTAGCCAAATGAATGAAACGGGGGCTGAAACGGGGGCTACCCCCCGAGGCAGCGTCACCCACGTGTAGGCCTGGCCCAGCAGGGAGCGACATCGGGGGGGGGGGCCTGCAGAAGTTCCCCCCGAGCCCTCCTGCCCTGTCCCACCTGCAGTGGTGGGTCTTGGCTGGCAGGCCTCTGGGAAGTGTGTGCTGGGGCCTGGGTTAATGTTTGCACAGCCAAGCTCAAGATCCATCCCCTGGTGCCTGGGCTGGGATAACGTCCAGAATTCCAGTGGGGTTGCCACACCCCGCTTCAGGAATGCTGGTGCTCTGGGGAGTGGGGGCCCACGGGATCGGGGTGTCCCTGGGGTCTCGTTTATAAGCTGGGTGGCTTCCCCAGGCTCCCAGGGAAAACGGCAGCCGTGAAGGCCACGCCGTGCTTCCCAGTCTGGAGCCCCCTACTCCCACCTCCTCCAGGCAGCCGCCTCCTGGTCACCCACGACTCAGGGGATGGGTGGTCCAGGGCAGTGGGGCGAGCCTGTCCTATGATGGGAGGAACCGCTAAGACACGGCCACTGCCAGCTGTGTGGCCGCTTTGAACCCCGTCCCTTAATTTTTTTATAAATATTTATTTTTATTTATTTAATTGGTTGCGTCAGGTCTTAGTTGCAGCTCGAGGGCTCCTTAGTTGCAGCTCACCGGCTCCTTAGTTGTGGCACGCGAACTCTTAGTTGTGGCATGTGGGATCTAGTTCCCCGACCAGGGATTGAACCCGGGCCCTCTGCACTGGGAGCGTGGAGTCTTAACCACTGTACCACCAGGGAGGTCCCCATTCCGTCCCTTATTTTTTAAAGGAAGGGGCTGCTTTGAACTGGTGGGTACCACAGGGCCCCCCTAAGGATGTGACAAGGAGGACATGCAGTCCGGGCCTTGCTCCCTTATAGGCTGTGAAAACAGCCTTTGTCCCTCCTTACCAACTTCCTCCGAGTGCCCTGTCCCATTCTTTGGGGTGTTGACGAGGGAGTACTCCTCTTCCGAATGTGGAGGAGTCCCAGGCACAAACACACGCAGGGACCTGGCCAGCTCGTGGGCCGAGGAGGGGAGCCAGGGCAGCAGAGTCAGCGATTCCTGGGCAGAGGGCGACGCCTGCCCGGACAGAGCCGGACGGCCTGGGGCCACGGCCACTGCGGGTGGCGTCTCCGGTCCACAGGAACTGCTGACCGCTTCCTGCAGGCCTTCGACCCGGCCCGGGTGGCCATCAGTCATCTGGAAAGGCTGTTTGGTCCCGATATCCTTGTTTTGCAAAGAGCATTTCCTGAAATCACGGGGCCTAGAGCTCTGCTCATCTTTGATCGGGCCTGGTTTCAGCTGCAGAGGCCAGAAACAACAAACACAGACCGAGCTGTGCTGAGCACACACATGGTTCTAGCCCTTTCGGCAGGTCCAGCGGCAGCCGCGTGCCAGGCTCCAGACTAGCAGCTTCTCTCTCTGTCCCGGGCTCCGACCTCAGACTTGGATGTGCAAAGGAAGGACCTCTCAGGCAGATTGCTCCTTAGACCCGGGTGGGGCTCAGGAATGCACTGGCCTTGGAAGGAGTGTCTTTCTGGGAGATTGCTTTAGTCGGGTCACATCTGCATCTGACAGATGTGGAGCCAGAGACCAGGAAAGGTGACGGGGCGTTGCTTGGCGTGGACCAGTGGGAGCCCTGGGTTCACCCCCTCCTGTGACCTTTGGGTGAGGGGCTTTCTCTTCCCAAGTCTCAGTTTCCCCACAGCCTGAAGGACGGACTTTGCTACCTCACAGCCCAGTCACCTGTCTTTATTGGGAACATTCTTAAGTGCTGGTTCTCGGTAACCCTCGATAATTCAGCAGTTACAGTCCTAACCAGCGGGAGGAGGGAGGAAGGGTGCAGCTTCCTGCATCGTGTCCTGAGCCAGCGTCAAGCACAGGATGGTCTTCAGCTCTCTGGTCATGACTGGTCCTCCAGGCTGCCTGGTGCTGGTGCCGGCTCCGCCATTCTCTACTTAGATGCTCTCCTAATGTTACCGAATCCCAGCTCAGTCTGCTCACTGCACGACAGGCCAATAAATCGGGACGAGGTGTTGAGGCAGGGAATAGCGACTTTATTTGGAAAGCTGGGCATCTGAGAAGATGGTGGACTAATGTCCTAGAGTACCATCTTTTTTTAAAAAATAAATAAATTTATTTATTTATTTAATTTTTGGCTGCATTGGGTCTTCGTTGCTGCGCGCGGGTTTTCTCTAGTTGCAGCGAGCTGGGGCTACTCTTTGTTGCGGTGTGCGGGCTTCTCATTGCGGTGGCTTCTCTTGTTGCGGAGCACGGGCTCTAGGCGCGCAGGCTTCAGTAGTTGTGGTGCGTGGGCTTCAGTAGTTGTGGCTCACAGGCTCAGTAGTTGTGACTCGCGGGCTCTAGAGCGCAGCCTCAGTAGTTGGGGCTCGCAGGATTAGTTGCTCCGCGGCATGTGGGAACTTCCTGGAGGGCTTGAACCCACGTCCCCTGCATTGGCAGGTGGATTCTTAACCACTGCGCCACCAGGGAAGTCCCCTAGAGTACCATCTTATCAGGGTCTGGATGCCAGTTTCTTTTATAGAACAGAGACAGGGAGGAAGTAAAGCAAAAAGGCTTTTTTTTTTTTTTTGCGTGTCTTGCAAAATATCTCCTGGCTTGGCCAGCCTCGGGGAGGGGATGTGTTAATTTCTTTTCTGCAGCCATTCACAGGTGGGCAGGGTCAGAATGTCTCCCTGTGAGGTGAACAAAGGCACTTTAGTTTAACATTCAGGCAGAGGGGCAGGGTTCCCCGAGGCAGGCCATTATGCTTGCAGCTAAACGCAGCATTCTTTTAGTGATTATAGTAACAAAAGCAGCAAAAAGCAAAGATTAAAGTAAAAGAAACAGATCCAACATGGAGTCAGATTCTGTTCTTCCCTGTTTCACTAATGGTGAACCTTTCCACATCCCAATTCCAGGGTGGCGGGGGACGTTTTGTGGTGACTCCTTCCTGCATCAGTGGCAGGGTGATCCTGAGGTGCTTTTCCATGAATTCCCCATCCCGCCCCATTCTCTAGAGCAGGGCCCATACCCAGGGCCAAATCCCACCCCTGTTTTGCAAATAAGGTTTTCTTGGCACCGGGCCAGGCCCACTCATTTCCTATCACCTAAGCCTGCTTTCAGGCTGTAAACGTAAGGTTGTGGTGGAGCCCACATTATGACCTGAAAAGCCAAACCTATTTATTCTCTGTCCCTTTATGGAAAGTATCTGTTGCCCCTGCTCTACAATCACCTGTACGTCTTGCTTCCACTGTCTGGGCTGTTGCAGAGACCCAGCAGGGAGTAGTCCTGTCCCCCAACCCTACACCCACCCCCTCCCCAGGGCCTCTGCATTCCTGGGATTCACCATTTATGTTTATGGCCTGTTGTAGATTAACCCTCAGGGCGAGAGGGTGACCTGCCCCCAGAATCTGCAGCCACCAGAAGTGGCTGTGGGATGCTTCAGCAAGCTGCATACCTGGAGCAGGCCAGGCTCACGTGCTCTTCTGGCTGGCCCTGTCCCCAGGCAGACCTTTACACCTTCTCTCTGCCTAATCCCTCTTCCTCCAAGATTCAGCTGAGGAGACTCCACCTCCAGGAAGCCTTCCTAGATTTCGCCTTCCTCTTCTTCCCCTTCCTTTGGCACTACACAGATCATGCTACATCATCCCAGTCTGTTTCCAAGTCTGTAACCCCAACTTGTCTGAGCCCCCTTGTGGGTGGGGACTTGAAGCCAGAACTGGGGTGATGGAGCCAAGATGGGTGGTGGCAGGGGTAGCTCTGGACCCCAAAGTGCAGAGCAGTCACAAGGCGGAGTGGGGGACCCTTGTGACTGCAAGAGACTGGACCACGTGCCAGGGAGGCTGTGCAGGGGATCCCGGCTAGGCCTGGGGGTTGGGCTAGGTCACCTTTCCTGGCCCAAGACTGTGCTGATACAGCCCCTCACAGTCCCAGAGGACTGAACATGCTCTAAGATGACATGACAAAGTTAGAAATTGCTTTTTGTCTTTGTAGGACCACAGTTGTTGTTATTTGCTCCATGAGTTAAAAAATAAGCAGAGGACGGAAGGCAGGTCACCCCACAGCCCCTGTCCCCCGGCTCTGGATGGCAGCCCAGGGCCAGCGTCTATGGTCTAGGAATCAGGCGGGACCCGTCCTGGGGGCTCATTGGGAACCTCCGTCCACAATGGCAGAGCAGAGTCCAGGAGGGCTGAAGGTGGGAGGGGGCCAGCTCAGACCCGCAGGGATGGTTAAAGAGAAGCTGCAGCTGGGTTGCTGGTGGGTGGCCACAGGTTTTCCCACAGGAAGTTCCTGAGAGCTCTTCCTCTGACTGTGTGTCTCATGCCTTAGAGTGTCGGGGGTCTGCTTTGGCCCCTGGTGGCCCTGGTGTCTCCCTGGGGGCTGTGTGACCCGACCCGGGTCAGGTCCTGCCTCTCCTAAGCCCGTTTGCTACTCAGTCCAGTGGGATGGCGGTAATACACTGGAATGGCTACCATCCACGGATCCAGCATCTTTTTGGCAAGTGATAATTGGAATTTATTACAACCCTGCAGGGATGAGAGCTGCTGACCTGGGAGGGCACTTAGAGATCTCTAAGCCCAAGTTGACCATTTAAAAGGGGGGGAAGCGAGGCCCAGGGGGTGACCGGCTCTCTCAGGGGCACCCGAAGCCTGGGCTGGGCTGGGGTTGAAACCAGCCTCTCGCACGCAGGGCTGTATAGGGCTGCCCTGTGGTGCAACTTCCAGGAGGGACCCCTTATTTGGAAAGGCCCTCCCCGCCTGAAAGGCTCGCATTCTTCCCTGGAAGGCTATTAGGGTGCACTTGTAGAGTTGGGGTGCACTCTGTGAAGTTGGGGTAGAATATGCAGAGTTGGGATGCTCTGTGCAGAGCTGAAGGATGCTGGGCACAGTGGGGGAGGCTCTTGGAAACCCCCCCGGCCTTGGGCCAAGAACGCAGCTACAGAGACAAACAGGATACGGGGTCTCGGGCCGCAGCGCGGCACAATGGCCAGGAGAGGAAACGTGTCCAGAACCTTTTATGGATGTGGAGCCCATCTGGGGCCTCTTTCAACACAGTTTCCAGAAAAACAAAGGGAGAAGAAGCGAGCAGCTCATGTTCCGCACAATGTGGGGTTCTGGAGAGCCGGCTGGAGAACTGGGGGGCCCCAGTCCACAGACAGAGGCCAGGCTTGGAGAGGTCACACCTCCCTGCGGGGGAGGGAGAGCTGCTGGTGGGAGCAGCTGCCTGGTCCCCTAGGACCCTGGGGGTGGCGTGAAATCCTCCCCCGTTACTTGGCCTGTGGTCTTGGGGGACAGTGAAAATGGCCACCTGGAGCCTCTGGCTCCTGCCGTGTGGTCCCCGAGCATGTTGGTGGCGTGTGGGGTGCGGCCCAGCTGGGCTGGGGGTGTGGGCAGCCCGAGCTCTGGGCCTGGCCTTTCTGGGGCCCCCAGAGGGAGTGGCTTGCCTACCCTGGACCTCAGTGGCCAGAGCTGCTCCGTGAGGGGCTTGAGCCTCATGCTGGCCCTCAGTGGGGACCTTGCTGGTGTGAGGTGGACACGTGCCCACCACGTCTCCAGCTGCCCCCTCACACCTGGGCTCTGGCCCACTGGGGAGGGGAGGGAGTTTGTGACATTGGGGTGACTGCATTAATGCTGGGAGTTGTTCTGAGAAAGGACAGACAGGGTGGGAGGGGGTCACCCAGAAATATCTCGGCCCTGAGTGGTTCTCACTCTGGGTGACATTGCCCCCAGGAGACAAGTGTCTAGAGATGTGAATGGTTGTCACAGCTGGGGTCGGCTTCAGTTGGTAGAGGCCAGGGATACTGCTAAATTCCCACAGTGTACATGGCAACCCCCTCCCCAGGACAAAGAGCAATCGCCCCAGATGTCGGCAGTGCCGCAGTTAGAAACCTAGCCCAGGGGCTTCAGTGTCTGTCAGACCTGGTTCTGGGCTCACCTTCTAGCTGTCACCAGCCTTGGGCATGCCACCTCATGTCCCAGGCCTCAGTTTCCCTGTCTGTAAAATGGGCACATTACCACTGAACTCAGAGATGTTCCTGGTCATGAAGCCAGGCCATGAGTGAAAGTCCAGCCTTTCTCAAGCACAGGACGGAGAAGGTGGCCCTCTGTTCTTGATTCCTGGGTCTGGGCTGGGGCCAGCAACCAGAGCTACACCCCTGCCTCCGTGAGGGCCTGAAAGCAGATGGGAGGCTAGGGCCAGGGGCCGACCCGTGTTCAGTTCCTGCTTCTTGTCTGAGACCCAGGAGACCCAGTTCTGGCTCCCCAGGCAGGGCTGAGATCCCCTGCTGTCAAACCCAGGTCGGGCCTGGAGCCCAGCGGAAAGGCAAAGAGGGAAGGAGAGCAGATGCCCAGCTGTCCCCTGTGCGCGTTCCCATTGACTAGGCCAACGGGCCGGGGCAGCACCGGAGCAGAGGGAAGGAGCTGCACGTACGTGCATGCATGCGCGTGTCCACTTGTGTGTGTAGGTGTGCACATGTGTGTATGTTTGCACGCACATGTGTGCACGTGTGTGCATGTACGTCTTGTGTGTGCACATGTATGCACGTGTGTGTGCGCGCGTATGTGTGCACGTGTGTGCGGTAAGTGGAAGAGGAAGAGAGAGCAGAGCTGAGGTTGGCAGGGCAGCTGTCAGACTTCCCCAATCCTGGCAGCTGAGGCGGGGTGGCCTCCACGTCCGAGCCTGGGTGCCGGGCCGTGGGCAGGCGGGGCAGGGCCTGGAGCTGGCCCAGGACGGAGCTAATGATCAACCAGCCCTCGGAGGCGGTGCAGCAGCGTGGGGCCCGCCTCTCTCTGGAGGCACGGGTGCAGGGAGGAAGTGGGGCAGGAAGAAGGGGCGGTGGCGGCCACTGTGCACTCAGCTGGGGCGGTGGACACGGCCCGCGGGGCGAGCCAGTGAGGAGCCGGGAGCGGCCACCCGGTGCCGCGGTCCTGCGGAGCGGGGCGCAGGTACGGGGCGCTGGACGGGCGGGCGAGGACGGCCGAGCAGGCGTCGTCCACAGAGCTGGATCTTGCCACGGTCGGATCTGAGCCGTCTTTCCTTTCACTTTCTCGGAGACTTTTCTGACCTTCTGGGATCGGGAGGGAGCAGGACTGGAGTCTGGGGCGGCCCGAAGGCTGTGGGCACTGCTTAGCGGACCACCGGGCAGAGCTCCGGAAGCACCCCGTGCCGGCCGGCAGCCATGGCCCCAGTGACAATGTCCGGCTTGACCAAGCACCGTCGCTCCCTTGATCTCGCTTGACCGCCGTTTCACACAGGCAGGCAGCCAGCGCGTCCCGAAGGTCTGGCCAGGACACGGGAACATCGCCAGCAAGCAGGGTTCCGGGTCTAGGGGGCCTCCAGTGGGCCTCCACCCTGGGTTGACGCCACCTCTGGCAGACACCACATGTGTCCCGGCCCGGGTGGCGCTGTAGCTAGCTGTGACCCGGCCACTTTGAGGTCACCACCCCTGGGCCTCCTCTCCATCAACAAGTGGGACGAGTGACTTGACCAGGGGCCCCAGCCAGAAGGTTCTAGGGGAGACCCAGACCCAAGGCTTCATAGCACCAGGTCCTGCCCTGGGCGTGTGGTCCCAGCACATCACTGAGACCCTCCCCCGGCCTGCAGTGACCCCGCCACCCCCCGGGAGCCCGAAGCCCTGTCTGTGGGAGTTTCCTAGAGATGACAGATGGCAAAGGCACACTGGCGGGATTTAGTGGTGCGGGTCCCTGGGGGCGTGGCCTCCCACGGGGCGGGGGGCTGGGCACGGGGGGGCGGTGCTGTGACTGAGCTTGTGGGTAGAGGCGTAGCCATAGAGGCTGTGCTCAGGCTCAGGGTGGGTGTCGAGGGCTGGACTCCTGGGGTTAAATCCCACCAGAGCCCCGGCCGGGCTGAGTCAGCACAGCTGCTCCTGGAGCCTTCACGGCTCCTCTGTGAGATGGGCGCAGTGGCGCTCCTCCAGGCCGTCATGAGGACTAAGCCAGGACACTTAGCGCCGCAGGGTGGTGGCCCCTGACGATGACAAGCCTTCCTGTATCCGGTGTTGAGCAGCGTCTGATGCCTGAGGTCACTTAATCCTCCTCCCGAAACGCCGACTTTACAGCAGAGAAAATCAAGGCAGGGGGGACCCAGGGCGACTACTGTCCTGGGGCTGCCGTAACAAAGGGTCACAAACTGGGGGCTTCTAACAACAGAAGTTAATTCTCCGCCGGTTCTGGAGGCTGGAAGTCTGAAGCCCAGGTGTGGGAAGGGTGCCCCCCTCCCGGGGGGGGGCGCTCTGGGAGAGGGTCCGTCAGCTCTTGGCTGCTGCAGGCGTCCCTGGGCTCGTGGGGCGCATTGCCCTGGTCTCTGGCTCCCTCTTCACACCGCATCCCAGGTGTGTCTGTGTCCCTCCTCTTCTTATAAGGACCCCAGGCGTGCAGGGACACCTCAGTCCTGTGTGACCTCATCTTAACCTCACCTGCAAAGACCCTGTTTCCAAATAAGGTCACCTTCTGAGGTTAGTGGTGGACATGAATTTGGGGGTGCACTGGTCACCCCAGTACAGGGGGTGACCAGACAACCCTCAAGAGGTGCTTCTTGGTGAGGTGGACGAGGTCTGCATGGCCCTCGAGGCATTTGTTCAGGACGGGTCCAGAGAAAGCTCTGGCCAGACCTCCCCAAATCATCTCCTCCCCTTGTCCAGCCCACAGTTGTTAAATGCAGCTGTAACCCAGGAGCAGCATCCTTTAATCCACTGACCTCCTTGTAGGCGGTGTTTTCATTCTCATTCTCTGGTGGGTAAACTGAGGCATGGGGCGGCCTCCCAGCCCACTGACCCCAGGTCTCGGTGTTCTGGTGCCAAACTCCCGTCCCCTGGATTTGGGTGCTGGCTGGGACCTGGGGCCTGTTGCTAACCCATCGGGTGGCCCGACAGTGAGCAGAGCAAAGAGGTCAGACGCCACAGGGAAGGAGAACCCCTGAGTCTCCGCAGGGCCGCCCGTGGGAGCTCTGGACACCCGCCAGGCTGCGGGCTGGGCGGCCCCTCCTGCAGTCGGGAGCCGGCAGCCTGTTGGGCTGAGCAAGGCTATTTTAGGACCCAGCAGGGAGGGACCCTCCCAGGGAGACAGAGCCCACTTCCTCATGCAGGCTGTGACTAGGAACCCCACGCTTACGACTGTCACCGGCAGCCCTGCCTGATGGGCAGGCCCCTCACCAAGCAAGTGGGAAGTCCCCTGAGCCCCGAAGCCTTCCGTTTTCTCAGGAAACCGGCCCTGAGCTGCTGGGGGCAGGCCCGTGGGGCAGGGACGCAGGCGCTGATGCGCTGGTCCTGACTCCTGGGCGGAGGCGGGGAAGGGGGTCAGACGCCCTGCGTGTGGGTTGTGCGAGATGCCTGGCTGTAGAGAGGGGGGACGAGGACCCCGGCTGGGGGTTATAGAGCCCCCACAAACAGGACCTGTGCAGGACAACGGGTCCAAGTGCCCTACTGAGATGCTTCAGAAGAGCAGAGCAGCGGGGATGGCAGCCTGGCCTCCAAGCCGCGTGCTTCCCGGTCCCGGCACCCACCTGTGCCCAGGCCACGGTGCCCTCGATGACAGGTATGGGGCTCGCTGTTTTCAGAGTAAAGAGAGGAAGGAAGCAGACGATAGCTTGGCTGGGGGCTGAGGAGGGCCAGACAGACGGAGCGGCACCCTGAAAGATGCCAGGAGGTCTTCGTGCGTGACAAGGGTGGGGACGGCCCCCGGGGACCAGGGAACGGGGAGTACAAGGCACCAGGGCTTGAAATGACATTGGACATTTAACAAAGGTTGCTGGAGAATTCTGCAGCAATGCTGCGTTCCTGGAACCTGCCGGTCCATGCTGCTTCTTCCTCTGGCAAGGGAGCTTCCTCCGGCCTACTCCCTCCTCCCTGGGGGCGAGGGGCTGCCTAGAAGGGTACCAGGGTGGGCATGGACAGGGGTGTGTGTGGGACGATGTGAGTGTGTGAGAGAGTGTTAATGTGAGAGTATATATATATATGTGTGTGTGTGCGAGTGTGTGTGTGTAGGGGGTTGAGTTGCCCACCCCTCGGAGCCCAGCCCAGTTTCTCCATCCGTAGAACGGGGTGATGTGCTTTCCCCGCCGGCCGCAGTGAACCTGGCTGAGGCACCCGGTGCGTGCAGGTGTTGACAAATACTTGTGTCTGAGGCCCTCTGGGAGCCTGTGGCGACTCGCCACCGCCCTGGGACAGCCTTGGGTCCGTAGTTCTGAAAATACTCCTTGCTGGGTCTGACGGAGGTCCAGCTCCCCTGATCCTGGTGAAAATTCGAGGCAGAGAAGTGAACCCAAGGCCCCCCTCGCAGGTGCCGCCTCCACTCTCTCCTCCTCTGTCCTTTCTGCACAAATACAGGGACGAAACTTCCAAGGGATAAACGCAGCCCTTCTCAGGGTTCACGGGGCTCTGGTGGCTCCTCTGTGCGCTCACGGGGCGCTCAGTGCTGCGCCCCCTGCAGCCCTGCGCCTCACCTGGAACAGCCCGTGCCCCGTGTCCTGTGCCTCAGCCCCCAGCCCCCAGCCCCCAGCCCCGAGGCGGCGTGACAGCTGCCGCCCTCCGCCTCCGCATCTCCTGCCCATTCTCTGCTGCAGGAAGCGGGTGGAGCTGGGAGACCGGCCAGGGGCTCTCGGGGCTGTCCAGGCCCAGTGGGCTCCGAGCCCCATGTTCCTCGCCAGCGTCCTCTGGGTCTCTCCTGGGCCCCCGCTCCCCAGCACCCACCGCAGGACGGGGTGTGGGTCTGGAGGAGGCCAGACCTGCTTTCCAGTTTGCAGTTTTGTCCCCAGGGAAGAGGCTCAGAGGTGTGCCCTCCTGTCTCCCCGTGCGCTCTGCTCTGTGCGGAGGGAATGCTCGCCAGCCCGGTCTGGGTCTGGGGTTGAAATCTCCCAGCTCTCCATCAGAGAACAGAGAGACCCGACAAGAGGGGCTTCCCTTGCACCTGCTTCCCGGCCTTGCTCTTGCCCACCCTCCTTGTGAGTGAGCAGGGCCATTCCTGTCCCCTCCGTCCCTGAGGTGGAAACTGAGGGGGACGTGGGTGACTCCCGTCCTTGTGGATGGGGGCAGGGGCTCTGCCTCTGTGCCCAGGCTGCACACCCACCCTCCCTGTCACCCCTGCCTGGAAGGGGTGCCGTGTCCTGCTGTGTCCTCTAACTGGCGACCAAACCCCAGACCCTGGGAGCACCGTCTGTCGGGTCGTAAAGGCCCTCGCTCCTCTCTGGCCCCAGGAAAGAGTGGTGCATGATGACCGGCTCTCGGGGGGGAGGCCCGAGGGCGCCCCGGGAGTGGGGAGCCGTCTCTGGTTCCTCCCCAGCCACTTCCTCCTTTCCCACCCTCTGCCACCTGCTTCCTTCCCTCACGGGGCAGCCTGGGACCTGGCCCATTTCCTGCAAAACTGGACGGCGTTCCTTCCGGGGACTCTGCTGGGGTGCAGGCCTCTTCCGGTGAGAGAGACGGGGCCCACTGAGCCCCCCAGGACGCGGGGTTAGTTATAAGAGCAGCAGGACCTTCCGGGAATCCGAGGCTGGAATCACAGCCCAGCTGAGCCCCGTATGAAATGCAGCTGAATATTCTTCTCTCGGGAGATGCGCTGTCTCTGGGGGAGTCTCTCCCTCCCAGCCCTCGCTGGGTGGGGGGTGCCGTGGGCTTATCTCTAAACCATGGTCCCGGCATGTCCCAAGAGGACACCTGCTCTGTTCCCTGTTCCCACACGGCCTTTATTGCTTCCATGTTGCGCTCGTTGCGGTGCGCGGGCTTCTCGTTGCGGTGGCTTCTCTTGCTGCGGAGCACGGGCTCTAGGTGCGTGGGGTTCAGTAGTTGTGGCACATGGGCTCAGTAGTTGTGGCTCACGGGCTCTAGAGCGCAGGCTCAGTAGTTGTGGCACACGGGCTTAGCTGCTCCGCAGCATGTGGAATCTTCCCGGACCAGGGTTCGAACCCGTGTCCCCTGCATTGGCAGGCGGATTCTTAACCACTGTGCCACCAGGGAAGCCCCAGTGGAAACGTTTTGAGCAGCCTCCAGGTGCCAGGATCTGAGCTACTTTCTTGGGGTCTGTGGATGAGCAAGAATGGGCCCCTACCTGCCCACAAGGACTTCCAACTGGAAGCAAACGTAGGCACGTGTCTCCAACAGAGTCTGTTCGAGGCGGACTGTGCTGTTTGGAGGGGAAGTGGCCGGTGAGCAGAGCTCTGGAAGGATGCTCAAGCGTCCACCAGGCGAAGAGGAGGCATTCTCTCCTCTTGACCCCAACTCTGGCGGCAGCATCCGTGCTGGTGCCGGCCTCCTGTCTTCCTAGAGAGGTCGCCACTGCTGACCCCTGCACTCTCTTCTCTCCACAGAGGCCAGCCCGGCATGCCGGGCCCTTGGCGCTGAGGCCACTGCGTCATGGAGGGCCCGGCGGAGACGGCCGCTGAGGAGCCGGCCCCGACGGGGAGGGGGCCCGTGGGGCCCTCGGGAGGCAGCGGTGACCGCGGGGTCCAGAGAGCGGGAGCGAGCACGTCAGTCGTTTGGCAGCGAGCAGGGCCCGAGGAGGCCAAGTCTACAGTTGGAAGCGGTGAGTGCGGCGTGTGTGTCCCCCGGCCGTGCACCCCACCCAAGGTGGAGCTGGGTGCCTGCGCCGCCAGTGCTCGTGCCGAAGGAGGATGCGCCCAGTGAGCATTTACGACAGATGCGGGCCCTCCTCGTGCTTGTCCAGGGCACGGCGAGGGGCAGGGGTGGGAGAGTCTAGAAATGCAGCCCTGGGTGAGTTTATAGCTCTTGTACAGCTTTGGGTGCCCACAGATCTGCTTTGTCCTTGGAGGTGAGCCCCGGGGATTACTCAGGACGTGGCGTCCCTCATTCTTCCAGGAGGGCAAACCAAGGCGCGGGGAGGGGAAGGAAGCAGTGCCTGGGCCAGGCCCCCGGCAGCATTACTTCCTGAACAGCGGAAGAGGAGGGGTGTGACAAGGGCAGAGCCACCTCCCACCCGACCTGCCCAGGTGCGCGCAAGAGGGGCTGTGCGGGGAGCAGGGCTGGGCTGCCTGCCCGGGGACCTGGTTCCCATCCTGAGTGTCACTGGGCCACTTGACGTGGAAACCTGAGGGGTGGCCTAGGTGATCTCCAGGACCCCTCTCCCTAACTCCTTGGGTCCTGGAGGAGAGGAGGGAAGGGCGGGGGGAAGGCTGAGGTGGGCCCAGGCCCCTCCCCGAGCCCGGGACAGCCTGTCCTCCTGTCCCTCCCCGGGCTTCCCTTCGTCACATCATCACCTTCAGCCTGGTCACCTGCTTAGTTGCCTCTAGGGCTCAGCACATAGCAGGTGCCCAGTAAATATTGGAATGACGAATGATCGATGCTTTGGGAGAATGGAAACAAAACCTCATACTCGGTGCCTGGCCCAGAGCCTGACGCCATGCATGCTTAGCGATTAGAGGTATTTTTACACCCGTTTTCTTGGTCCTTCCGGGTGTAAGCGGAGATGGGAAAGGTCGGGGTGGCCCTCGTGGGTGCTGACTCCTCTAGTCAGACACCTGCCTGGCCTGGAAGAGGGGCTCTGAGGAGCTGTGGGGCCTGGCCTGGGGATTCCACTGGGTCGGGCGCCCTCCAGAGCTCGCCAGCACGCGACAGAGGAGCTGGGTTCCGCCGGATGCATGGGGGCCGGACCAGCCTCCCGCGTGGCAGCCCAGCCCAGGATGGGCCGTGAGTCCTAGAGCGCGGGATTCCTGCTGTCGGTGCTGCGGCCGAGCCAGAAGCATTCTGACCATGTTGCCAAGTGTTTCCTGCCCTAGCTGCCCCACAGCACAGCTGGCATTGGCTGGCATTGGGGTGGACCTGTGAGCCCAGGCAGCAGGGTCTGGGAGCCCCTCCTGTCTTCCTGTGCTCCCTGGCCCCGAGTAGCCAAGTGGCCAGTGGGCTCTCACCCCATCCACCCAGAGCCCCTTCCCCTTTCAGCTTCTTTTGCAAATTGACAACAAAAGTCACAAGAAATAATATAAATAATTCCCATTTACACCACCCAGGTTCCTCAAATGTTGACATTTTCCTACACTTGCTTTCTCTCTTTCTGCATTTACAAATATATTTATATTTCAGGACAGTTTAAGAGTAAACTGCAGACATGATGCCCCTTTTACCCCCCAGTGCTTTGGCGTGTGTGTTTCCTAAAACCAGGACCTGCTCGTACAGAGCCATTGTGCAATGATTTCAAACTTCAAACTCTACTGGTTTAAACAACACCATTATCTAATCTACAGACGGACCTCACTCCCATCCTGCCATCTGTCCCCGTAATGTCCTTTCCACCAAAGAAAACCCTCGTCAAGCTTTGCATTCTGTGGCCATGTGCCTGTGGAGCTTTCTAACCTGGAGGTTGATACTTTGAAGATTCCGGGCCAGGAATTCTGTAGAATGTTTGGGTACAACTCAGTTCAAGTGTGACTGTTTCTTCAGGATTGCAGGCAGGTACTTGGGCAGAAATACCCCAGAAGTGTTCAGTTCCTCTCAGTGCGGCCAACCAGGAGAACTCGATGTCCATTTGTCTGGTCCCTGGTGACGTTCACGGCTCACGTCCATCACTTGATTAAGGAGGTGTTTGACAGCATAAATATCACTGTCAAAGTCACCCTTCTTCCCTTTGTCATGAGTAAGGAGCCCGTGGGAAGATACTTGGGGACTTTGTGACTAGTCGGTTCCTCTGGTCCTAATCAAGCACTAGTTTTATCATCTGTGCAAGGTTCTTGACTGAAATCATACCATTACGATGGTTGCTAAATGGTGACTTTCTAATGCTGCGTTCTTCTGACATTTGTTAAGGGACCTTGCACCGAAAAGAAGTCCCCTCTCCCCAGGTATTCATTTATTTATATTAGCATGGGTGGGCTCAGAGGTCTTTATTTCATTCTCTGGACTCTATCAGTTGCTGTCATTATTTATTTTGTTGTTCACATGGCCCCCGATTTGGTCTTGTGATGCATCTCCAGCATCCTGTGAGCACGTCCTACTTTCTGGGACAACAAGAGGCTCATATCTCATCTCTGCTCTCCCTGTCGCAGCCCTGGAATCAGCCGTTCCTCAAGGAGCCCTGGCTTCTCAGGGGGAGGACGGTGCTTAAAGCCAAGATCTGGGTGCCGTGCCCTTGTTTGGATTTGACAGGCATTTCTGAGTCCCCGCTCTGGGGATGCAGAGCAAGCAAGGGCTGGAAATGGGCTCTGACCACACAGGCTTAGGGCTGGTGTACCGTAGGTGGGGAGAGAGCAGAAACGAGCCTATCGTTTTGCACGGTCCAAGGCCAATGTGGCAGTACCGTGCCCACGGCTGAGCGGGACTTCCCCGGGGTGAAGGCTGCAGTGAGGTTGGTTCAGTACCATCTGTCGGAACCACAGGTGTTTCCAGATCAGATCCCCTTTGAGCTGAAGGCCCTGATTGCTCATCCCATTGTACAGATGAGAACCAAGGAGGGCGGAGACGGGTGTGCGTGGAGGGGTCGGGCCAAGGTGCAGACTGGGAGCTGGCTTCCCGGCTGGGGGCTGGGGGTAGGGACAACCAACAGAGGACCGGCCTCACAGGCAGTCAAAATCAGGATGCAGCCTCATCTGCCGCAGACCCCGAGTTCCCCCTGGGCTGTCACCTCCCCGCTCTGGTCAACAGAGTAAAGGCCCCCAAAGCAGTCCACATCTTAGTCCCCAGAACCTGTGCACACACACGTTACCTCCGCGGCCAAAGAGACTTTGCCAAGGGGATTAAGGATCTTGAGACGGGGAGATTATCCTGGGGTCAGAATCACAGAGAGGTTGAAGGTGCTGTGCTTTGGGGATGGAGGAGGGGCCACGAGCCAAGGAATGCGGACCCCTCTGGAAGCTGGAGAAGCAAGGACACAGATTCTCTCCTGGAGCCTCCAGAAGAAAGGAACCAGCCCTGCCCACACCTTGTTTTGTCCCAGCAAGACCCTTCTCCAACCCCAGAACAGCAAGATAACACTGTGTTGTTTCCAGAAGCCTCTAGGGTAGGGTAATTAGTCACAGCACAGTAGGAGACTCATAGCCTCCCGACCTTGTTGGGCTTTGTGACCCTGGAGGAAGGGTGTGAACGGTGTCTTGTAGGGGTGTGGACATACCTTTCTTCTAGAAATACCTGGGCGGTGGCGCCTGCGTAGCTAAGAGTTGCCTGTTCTCACCTTCGTCACAGGACCCTGCTCTGACACAGATGCCACTCCTGCCCCTGGCGTCTCTCCACCGGCTGCTGGGCCATCTCCCGGCCAGATGGGCTCCTACCCCACAGGTAGACGTCCTGGGCGCTACGCTGCGTGTCGGGGTTAAGTCTGGGCTGGGGACGTGAATGTGGGATCCCTGGGCGTCCCCCCTTCCCTCCGGCCTCACCCATCCCGTGGGCTTCTGGTTCAGGAGCGTCTAACCCAGGCTTCTCTAATGTGGATGCCCTGCTTTAAGGTCACCCTGAATGTGGAGGAGAGGCTTGTTAAACACAGATGCCTGGGTCCTGCCGGGTTCTGATGCAGGGAGTCTGGGGTAGGGCCCAGGGCTCTGCATTTTTCACTTGGGGACAGAAGGCTGGGGTTCGCCTGCACGTGCAAAGGCCTTCCCTGGACTCTGTGTTTGCATCTGCCCACACAAGAGGGGGGCATGGCCCTGGAGGCCGCACGCAGGGGAAGTGAAACCCCAGGAGGGACACCCTGGGGGGGCAGGGGGATGGCAAGGGCCCTCGGGAGAGGCATCGGGGACCTGCTTCCGGGGAGGGGCTCCCAGGACGGGACGGCGGGACTTCCGCAGGGCGCTGATGGGCAGAGGGGGGCAGCAAGAAGCCCCTAACGCTGGAGACCCGACTCCCGAGCCCCAGCTGTGGGGGGCATGGCGACCCCAGCGCTGTCGGCCGTCCACCTTTGCCGTGACAGCCGCCCGTCCTCCAGCTTTTCCTTCGGGTGGGCAGCGCTGCCTGTGGTCACTCGGGATGACCAGGACCCTTGAGCAACGAGGCAGATTATTATGAGATTGACAATCCAACCCCACCCTCTTACGGGAGTAGGAGGGGTCACATCTTAGAACTGGTTGGGAAATGCTGGCCTGGCTTCCTGCTGGGGGAGGGGCCTGATTCCAGATCCCAGATGTGCTCCTCTGCCCCGGCCCTGCCCCCCAGGAGGGGGTGGGGATGTTTGCTCGAGGGTCCCCCAGCTAGAAAATTCCAAGGCAGGTGCAAGGCTTATTAAGAGGGCGTGAGGAACCTCTCTCCCTCGCCCTCTCCGCGTTCTGTCCCTCTTCCTCTCTCCCTCTCTCTTCTCCCCTCCCCCTTCCCATCCTCTCCCCTTCATCTCCCCTCTCCAGTTTTGGAACAGCCCATGATCTGAGGATCCCTGCGGCCAGGAGGTCTCTCAGGGGGACGGGGTGTGGGTGGCCAGGGGACATTTGAGCTGGGATCCAGTCATAGGGCGCCAGCCAGGCCAGGAATTGGTCTGGGAGAGGGTGCTTCAGGTGGAGGACACGGTGAGTGCAAAGGCCCTGGGGTGGGTTGCGGGGGGGGGTGCCTCGATGTCTCAGGGCAGCAGAGAGGCGGCCATGGGCTGGAAGGGAGGGGGAGAAGAGGTGGGGCTGTGCGGGGCGGGGTGAAGCGCAAGGTGCTCCAGGCTGTGCCTGGAAAGGTGGAAAGGATCCGCATTTTATCCTTCCTGAGATGGAAAACCACCGCGGCTGTGCTGTCTAATACAGTAGCTACATGTGGCTGTTGGTGTATGTTTAAATTTAACTTAAATAAAATTAAAAATCCAGTTCCTCAATTACACTGTCCACATTTCAAGAGCTCAGGGCCCTATGTGGCTGGTGGCCACCGTGCAGGACAGTGCAGAGAGCAAACATGTCCATTGCTGCAGAAATTTCTGGCAGACAGCACTGCCCGGAGGGCTGAGAGCCAAGGCGTTCCATAAGCCAGAGCTGGTTGTGAGGGGACCCTCTGGCCCTCTGTGGACCAGAGAACCATCTGGAGGGAGGGCCAGGGCTCAGACACTACTCAGGAGGACCTATGGGGCGGGGCCGTGGTGAGGGGTGAGCATGGTGGGTTCAGCCTGGTTTTGCAGGGGGGTCAATGGGGTTCGCTGGTGGACCAGCCAGTGGTGTGTGAGGGAAGGAGGTGTCGTTGGTCTGAGCAGGACTGGGGATGCGGTCCTTCAGGAGATGGTAAAGAAAGGAAGACAAGCCAGTTTTGGGTGGGGGGTGGCGATGAAGAGTTCTAGGATGCCCGTGGGGTGTCTGCTGGAGTGTGGATGCCCCATTGGAGCCCAGGCGTGGAAGAAGTCGGGGCTGGAGGTCACGGTGACTTGGGACCATTTGCTGAATGCCTGCCCTGTGCTGGCCTGTCTCTGGGCTGTGACGCAGTACACTTCCTCCCATCTCTGTAAGATGTGGGTAGCATGTAGCTCATTTACCACCAAAGAAACTGGGCCTCAGGGGAGAAAAGCAGCTGTGCAGAGTTCCCACAGGCCGTGCAGGTGGAGTGTGAATCCGGGTCCCCGTGTTTGTGGGCGGGGGCCCTCGGGGGAGGGAGGGCACCCCACAGAACTGGCCTGGGCCAGGGAAACTGCCCACCTTGATCTGTCCCCTTCCAGACCTGACCTTGCAGCTGCTGGCTGTGCAGAGGAAGAGCGGATTGCCCGACCCCAGCCTGCAGCAGGTCCTGCGGGGCCGGCTCCGTCTTCTGGAGAATGACAGCTGGCAGGTGGCCCGTGCCCTCGGGGTGAGTCTGGACCCTCGGGGGGCCTGGGTGGGCGAAGGTGCAGGGGCTCCACACTTGCGAATGGGGCGGAGGAGGACTGCTCGGAGGAGAGGGCAGAGGACCGAGGAGGAGGTCTGTCCATGATGTCCAGACCTTACCTGATGATGCCACCACCAGGGTGACTTGTCCCCCGTCTGCTTTCCTGGCTCTCTGGCTTCAGGAATGATGATCACACAGCCCCAGACACACGTGGGCCACCACTCTCTGAATGCCCCAGTCCCTTTCTCCATGGACACCCCACCCTGCTAGGGTTTTTAGTCTCTTCATAGGGAGCAGAAAGGACTGCTGTGAGTTGATCTTATTCTTTGCTTGATTTGTGGGTGACTGGCCTCGCACAGATGCACGGTCTGCCAGGAGGTTGGTGGAGAAGGAGGCTGAGCTGGTCACCTCCCCATGGCAGAGGTCCTGGGGCTTAGGGTTGACAGGCCACAACCTGACCTTGCACTCAGCCTGGCCTGACCTTGGCCGAGGTCCCTTAGCCTCTGTGAACGCAGCTTCCTCAGCCACATGCGGGGGACACTTAGCTTTATTACCCCACGGAGCTGCTGTGAGGACTTGCGAACAGCAGGCATGGTGCACCCAGCACGGTGCTCTGCAGTGGGGCTGCCCCTGTGATGCCAGGCCAGGGTGCGTGCTGGCTCTGGGCTGAATCCCGGCTGCCCCAGGGTCAGACCTCGGAAAGGAACCGGGACCTTATTTCCTAATCCAGATGGAGATGATAATCGTATCCTCTCCCCCTTGGTCAGCGTCAGCTGGTGTCACTTTTAGTGCCCCAGCCCCACCAGGGGTGTTCATGGGATGGATGTCAGGAGAGGGGATGCTGGACCTGCCACAGAGGGTGCAGGTCCAGGGCATGGAGGCTGTGAGCTCTGGGAAGGAGTGGGGCTTGGTGCAGCCCTGGGGAGCCACAGCTGGCTTGAGAGCAGGAGAGGAGCAGCTTGGTTGTAAAGGAATCAGCTCTGCACTTGCTGGCCCTATCAGGGTCCCTTAAAAAAAATTAATTAATTAATTAATCTGTGCCGGGTCTTAGTTGCGGCATGCGAGATCTTCGTTGCAGCTTGCGGGATCTTTAGTTGCAGCATGCAGACTCTTAGTTGCGGCATGCGTGTGGGATCTAGTTCTCTGACCAGGGATCGAACCTACGCCCCCTGCATTGGGAACGTGGAGTCTTACCCACTGACCCACCAGGGAAGTCCCGCCAGGGTCACTTCTGCAAAATGTTTCTACTGCGTGGCTCCGTCCTCCTGATGGGCAGACGTCCCAAAGCCACTGGGACTGTTTCTCATTTCTGTTTCTTCCCTGTAAGGAGCTATCGGCCAGGCTGTTGTCCATCCACAGTGACCAGGATCGGATTGTGGTGACGTTTAAGACTTTCGAAGAAATCTGGAAGTTTTCCACCTACCACGCTCTCGGTAAGGCGGTGACCCTCGCAGACCCAGTTATGGGGACGCTTGTCACACACCAAGCATTTTATGTTACCAGTCGGGGCTTTAGACTAAGTTAGTTCATGATGGCCTCTCCGGACGTCACCTGTTCTCAGCGAGGTTGTGATGGGCGGAGTCGCAGATGCACACGAGTCTGAGGGCGACTCGCCCCCAGGGCAGCTGAGCTCTCACTGGCCGAGCACAGACCAGGAAACCCTGTTTCGACCTCAACCCAAGTGCTTTCTTTCTGAAACCTTCCCTGTTCTAAGGGAGACTTTGGCCGTCTAAGTGCCTCTCCTGGGGAACCTTGCTGCCCCACTCCCAGTCTGAGGGCTGAGGAAGTGAGAAATAAGACTCAGAGTGACAGTTTCTTGTGCCCCTAGAGCAGGGCTGTGCCCACGCCCGCAACGTACGTGATCTCCTTGAACACTCCTGTCCCATCTCATAGAAGAGGAGACCGAGGGTCCTAGAAGAAGTAACCAGACCCCGCCCGACCTTCCCAGGGCACAGGGAGGCAGATGAGTGGTCCACCATCACGGCTGGTCCTCTCGCAGCCCAGATGCTCAGACCTGTGGCCTGCCCAGGTAGTGGGCAGCACCATGAGTCCCCAAGGGCAGGGTGGTCCGTCTCCCTGGGCTTGGTCGGCGCAGGGCTCGGCCAACACCCGGCCGTGAGGGCTTCCCTGCCCCCGGCCTGGAGCCCACTGGTAACCGGGGCTGTGTGCTCCCCCAGGCTTCACTCATCACTGCCTGGAAAACCTGCTCGTGGACCAGACCTTCTGGCTGCTCGAGCCTGACGAGGACGAGGAGACGGCCATCCAAGTCCACGTGGACAAGGAGGCCTTGAGGCTGACGCACGAGAGCCTCCTTTTCCAGGAAGGTGAGCGCTGTGCGGGCGATGGTGACCTTGGTCAGCTCCTCGCTGGGCTGGGGACGCCCCGGGGCCGCGGGCAGCAGAAGGGCTCTGGAGGTGCCGGAGGCTGAGGGCGCTTGGGGCAAGGAAAAGCCCCCCCCAAGAAATAACAGAAAAGGGGTTTGGCCAGCGCCCCCCTAAGCCCGAGTTCCTGACCGAGCTATTGCTCCAAGTACCTCGGTGGCCTCACAGTTGGGCTCCGAGGCCGCAGCAAACAGGGCGTTAGCTGCCTGTCCTTCCCCAGCCACAGAGCAGACAACAGGTCGCCACTGCGGCCGGACTCGCCGGTGGCGGTCCAAGCAGGAAGGGCCCTTGGGATCACATGTCGAGCCCCTCATAGCCCAGATAGGGAAACTGAGGCCCAGAGAGCCTGAGGCTGAGCCAGGCTCCCGGGCAAGTCCCGGCGGAGTGGGGACTCCAGCCCAGGTCCAGCCTCCAGGTCTGGGCCCCTGGGGCCTCCAGTGTCTTTCTGTGGATGCAGAAACTGGGGTGGGGGAGCCCCTGCAGGTATTCCTGGCGGAGAACAGGTAGTCCCGCCTGCAAACTACAGCTGCCCCTGTGTCCAGCCGCCTGAATGACCACCCTCTGCCGCTTTGAAGGGCCTTTCTTTGTCCGGTGTCCTGACCACCATGTGAGAGTGATGAGTGGCCTCCAGCCCCTCAGGCAGGCTTCGGGGGTTCCCCAGGCAGAGGCGGCCCTGGCAGTGGACTCTTTGGCCCCCAGCCACAGCACGTCCTCGGAGGAGGGGACAGCAGTGGAGCCTTTGATTCCGTTCCATCAGTAGGTACCGACCTTTGTTTCTCTGCTTCCTGTGGGTCCAGCGTGTTGTCCGGCCTCCCGGAGACTCCCCCAGACCCGGGTCCATCCGTAGGCCAAGGCGGGTAGACGGGGAGTGGTGTGAGCCCGAGGCAGACCTGGCCACGACCCCTTCTGCTATTTTCAGTGTGTGGCTTCAGCAAGCCAGTCCAGCTCTCTGGGCCTCAGGGCTGCCACCTGCACAGCAGGACAGTGACACCTCCCGGCAGGGCTGTCCTGGGATGAGATGGCCTAGGAGTGTACAACATGGGGCTCTGGCTTCCTGTTCTAGCTTGTTCTGGAAAGCTTTTGTGGGAGCTACATAGCCTGTGCTCATAGTAAGGGAGCACGCGGGGATCTGTGCAAATAAGAACCAAGGCAGGGACAGCCTGGGGAAGGCAGGGACAGGTAACGTGCAAGCTCCTGCTCATGTGCTGAACGTGGGGCATAAACTTGGCTTGAGCTTCCTGGCAGCCAAAGCAAAGAGAGAAACTACATCTCCTCATGTTCAGTGTCTATGAAATGACAGTCTGTGGCTGAGTTTCTCTCCCGGGGTGATGGAGGGAGGTCCCCGAGGATGCCAGCGTGAGGGAGGGCAGGAGGCACCTGGGCTGGGGGGCGTGGGGCATGGCTGGAGCTGAAGGCCGCACACCTGGGTGTATGTGTGTGTGCGCGCGCACACGTGCAGCGGGAGCAGGTGGCGGATTTCGCTCGGGTCCCTGGGGGCTGTTGACCTGTCCAGCCTACACACAGTTTCAATCTGCCCTAAACCTAAAATCCTCTCCCATCCCACTCCAGGTGGGCTCTTAGGGTCCCCTGGGACCCCATCACCGACTCCATGGGTGGACCTGTGACGCCGGACATCCAGCCGATGGGTAAATATTTCCACTGGCCCTCCTCCCCTGGGGAAGAGGTGGGTGAGGAGGGGCAGGCACCAGCATTCCCGAAGCTTCTGTGCCCACCCTGAATCCTCCCCAAGCCAGAAGAGGTAGCTAGAATCCCCTCCAGTTCCTGAGGCAATAACAGGCTCAGAGAGGTCCACTGGCTGGTGCAAAGTCACACAGCACGCGGGGAGGCCGGGCCGGGGTCCCTGGTCACTCCGCCTCTAGAGAGTAACTTCCACACCCTATTTGACCAGCACCTCCGCAACTTCTGCTCTGTTTCTGGCACTGGGTCAGGCACCTCGGAGGACCCTCAGACGGTGGAGGTGGGGTGGGCAGGGCCCCGGCTGAATTCGCCACGTGCGCAAATGGAGGAGCGAGAGGCAGGGGTCTTGTTTAGAAAAGACGGCCTGGGTCCCTGGTCCAGTGCATTGGCTCTCTCCCAGGCTGCTTGGTGTCTGGATGGCCTGTGGACCTGTTAAGTGGACATAAGGCCCCATGGGAGGACATTTACAGCTGGATTTGCCCTGGGTGGGCCCTGGCCTTGGAGGCCGACAGCCCTGGGCCGAGTTAATCAACATCCCCAGGCCTCAGTTTCTTATCCTCAGCGTGGGGATAAAGAGGCCCCCCGCTTCAGGTACCGCCTGGATGTGCAGCCCCTCGTGTGCGGCAGCCCCGCACCCTGGCCAGGTGCTAAATCAATTCCTCAGCAGGACGGCATGTTCCCTGGCCGGGGACGCCGCCCATGTGGCCGAGGGCCGCCCGTCTGACTGCCCGCCCCCCCCCCCCGGCCTTATCCCCCCCAGCGCTGACCGTGTGGCCTCCTTCCTGCAGCTGTGGGCCTGGCCTCGGCCGTGGCGGATTGCCAGGGCTCAGGGCCCGAAGAGATGACCTTCCGAGCCGGTGACCACATCAAGATCCTGGGCGCCCAAGTGCCTGGCCTGCCCTGGTGCCTGGGCCGGCACGCGACCTCCGGCCAGGTCGCCTTTGTGCAGACGAGCCTCATCCATGTGCAGGGCCAAGCGTCTGAGTGAGTGGCTGAGGCCTCCCCCTCTTCTGACTCCACCCCCTACCCCCGTGGGAACCCTGCCCCGTCCACCTGCTTCCCAGGTGACAGATCCGCAGTGTCCTGGACAGCACCTCCTGCCCCTCCCTAGCCCCTCTTCCTAGTCGTCACTCCCACCTCTGTCCCCAGGGCCGGGCCTAGCCCAGGGCCATCCCACTGCCCCCAGGGCATGACTTCAGCTTCCTGTCTGGACCCCTCCTGCCCTTCCTCCAAGTGCTGCCAGGGTTGGTCCCTGAAATACAAAGGTGTCCACGTGCACGGGTGTCCTGGGGCTACGGGGACAGCACCACAAACTGGGGGCTTAAAACAACAGACTGGAGGCCAGACGTCCAAATCACGGTGTGGCCAGGGCCGAGCTCCCTCTGGGGGCTCCACGGGAGGGGACTTCCCGCCTCTTCCAGCTCCTGTGGCTTCAGGCGGTCCTTGCGGCCGCCTCACCCCAACCTCTGCCTCCGTCTTCACGTGGCTTCCTCTCTGTCTGTGTCCTCTCGTCTGTCTCTTGTAAGGACAACAGTCGTTGGCTTTAGGGACCATCCGGATAACCCAGGATCATCTCCTCATACCAGGATCCTTGACTTGATCACATTTGCAAAGATCCTATTATTTCCAAATAAGGTTACCTTCTGAGGGTCCCGGGGGACATGGACTTGCGGGGGGATGCTATTCAAGCCAGTACACCCTGCCATTCCCCTTCATAAAGGGCTGAAGGGCTTCATAAAGCCCTTCGAAGCTCTGGGCCTGGCTTTCAAGGCCTCTTGCAACCCAAGCCCTGGTCACCCCCAGGTTCAAAGGCCACCACTCACCATCGTGTCACCCCGAGGCCAGCGTGCGGGTTGGCTCACCCCTTCTAGAACGACTCTGGGTTATGCGCCTCCCTCTACGTGAGATGTCCCCTCCATCCCGACCATCCCGTTTTCCTGGGGGCTCTCGATGGCCCCCAGTCTCATCTCCAGCGGCTCATCCCTGGGCGCACCCTTCCCGGCTGTGCTCTTCTCCCCATGTGACCTCCCAACTCCCATCCGGGGAATTCTGAGCCAGGACTGTCTGGTCACCTCTAAGTCCCCACTGCCTGGCCCTGGGCAGCAGCAGGGGGGTCTTGAGGGAGTGGTCAGCCAGCACAGCTATGTTCTTGACCTTTTGTTGTCAAGACCTCAGCCTAGGAGTCAGCGTAGAGAAAGGACCCTTCACTGGGTCAGCATCTGCCCCTCGGACGCATTGTGAGATGCTCGTCCTCGGGGCCCCGCTAGCCCTGACATCCCGTCTCATTCTTGTCTGGCACCTCAGACAGACCAACGCCTCCCAAACCAAGCCTCAGAGGCCACTTTGGCTTCACGACATGTCCCGCCAGTCACTCTGTTTCCTAATTCAAGTGTCTGTCTGCTCCATGGCCTCCTGTTCATCAGAAGCTGTTTGAAGCCGGGCTGGGCTCGGATGCCCAGAGCAGCAGCTAGACCCAAGTTTCCCAAAGTGTGTTCCCCCCAGGGCTCCATCTCAAACTTCATCAGTGAGGATGTGCTTTCCACACGCCCTGGCTGGTGGTCCACAGGGATTCCCAGCACAAGGAAGGCACCCAGAGTCTGAAACTTTTCTTTCTCCTGTTGAAATGCGTTTTTCACACTTGACCTCCAGACAACACTATCAGCTGGTGTTCTGTGGAACACTCTTTGGGCACCCTTGGTCTAGATGATTGCCATTATCTCTGGGGAGACCACGACTTCTCAACAGATGGCTGGGCTCCATGAGACTTAAACAAGTCCTGAGCTTGCTAACGGGCTGAGCTGCAATTGCTGTGGGAATGAGCCAGTCTGTTTTGCCCTCCCTTAACCCAGAAGGGTGACAGGGCCCAGTGCCATTGGTCCTGTTTACAGCTGGAGAAGCCCTAACAACTTCCCTCATTCACTCAACAAATGTTTACTGAACGTCTTTCCTATTCCATATCTGAGTCTTTTATCTTTTGTTTAATGAGCATTCTGGTAGCCATTCATTTCTTTTAACTTTATTTTGACATAATTTCAGACTTAGGGAAAAGATGCAAAAAGGGCATAAAATTCCTGTATGTCCTTCACCCAGGTTGCCCAAATGTTGACATGTTATGACGTTTACTTTCTCCTCTTTTTTTTTTCTTTTTTTAAAAAAATTAATTAATTAATTTATTTATTTATTTTTGGCTGTGTTGGGTCTTCATTTCTGTGCGAGGGCTTTCTCTAGTTACGGCGAGCGGGGGCCACTCTTCATCGCGGTGCGCAGGCCTCTCACTGTCGCGGCCTCTCTTGTTGCGGAGCACAGGCTCCAGACACGCAGGCTCAGTAATTGTGGCTCACGGGCCTAGTTGCTCCGTGGCATGTGGGATCTTCCCAGACCAGGGCTCGAACCCGTGTCCCCTGCATTAGCAGGCAGATTCTCAACCACTGCGCCACCAGGGAAGCCCTTTTTTTTTTTTAATTCTTTTTTTTTTCTAAATTCTTTGGGAGTCAGTTGCAAACACAATGTCCCTTTACCCCTAAATGATGTAATATGTGTTTCCTGAAATCAGGACATCATTTGCATGACCACAGCACAACTGTCAAAATCAGGAAATTAACATTGATAGAATCCTATTATCTGCAGACCTTAGATTTTACCAATTTTTCCGGTAATTCCCTCTATAGCCAAAGAAAATTCCAGACCCCATGTTAGCACCTGTCTGTCTCTTTAGTCTCATTTCCTTGATCTGAGACAGTTCCTTGTTCTCTTTGTCCTTTAGGACACCGACACTTTTGAAGAACACAGGCCTATTTTATCGAATGTCCTGCAATCTACCCTAAGGTTTTCTTTAACTTCTCAAAAGAGCTCCCTCTAAGTTCTGAAGTACGTTTGAAAGTTTCATATTTTGCTGGTAATTTAGCCCTGTAAGCAGAAGTTGCCTCCCCCTCCCTGTCTCCTTCCCTTCCTCTGTTCCTTCCTGTTTTCCTCTCCCTGACTTTTTGGAGCACACACGTGCCCTGAGCACGTGTTGTGTGAGGCTCTGTGTGGAGCTTACAGTGTGGAGGGATCGAGTCTGCCTGCAGCTGTCACGGCCGGCCTTGCAGGGGAAGGGGCATTTAAGGTGGGGCTTTGAAGGCTGCCCAGGAGCTCACCTTCCCAGGACGCTGTGACCAGCTGCATCTGTCACAGCATTTCCTACTCCTGGGCGTCTGCCTCTGGCCAGACAAAGCATCCTTAAGAGCAGGATCTATTTTGTTTTTATCTTGGTGTCTTCACCGCTGGGCACAGGATAGGTATGCAGGGACCATCTGTCAAGTGAGGGAGTGGAAAAGGGTCTTTGTGTGAAATCTTGGAAACGTGCAATCTAAATGCACTTTATTTTTTCCAGCTTGGAAAGTGTGATTTTTCTCAATGAAGAGGAAAGGTCTTTCTTCAGCAGCGAAGGACACTTTTCTGAGGAGGACGCCAGGCAGCTACTGAGGAGGACGTCCAGCATGGACGTCTGCACTGTGTACAGCTTGGGTAGGTGTGCGGGGTGTTGGCGGGCGCTCCTCCCACCCCCCTCGGGATGACTGCGGGCCCCTCTCAGGACCCGCCGCTGGTTGCACCCTACGGCCCATGATTTAGGACAGTTTTCTCGGGGCAGACTTCTGGAAAGACCACGAAGGGTGCAGAGCTTTCCCGTGGCTGAGACCCCATCAGCCCTATTCGGTCGGCACCGGGCTCTGTGAGTTTGGACTGTCCATTCAGCAGAGCTTTGGGTGGGTCTGGCTTCACCCACTGTTCACAGCGGCAGCCCCTCCTCCCCCGCACCCACCCCGCTTCCCTTCGGGAATATTCTGCTTCCTCCGTCATGCCACAGTAATGAATGCCAGCCCCTGGGCTCTTAAAGGTGATCAGATAGATGCTGTCACTGCCTTCCCAGTAGGTGGGGACATGCCAGGCCAGACACAGAGGAGCCAGGGTAAGGGGCCGGGAGATGCAGGAAAGCCGGCCTGAGCCTCCCAGCTGCCCGAGGATGGGCCTCAGCGAAGCCTTTTCTCCGCTGACTCCAGGTGCCAGCCTAAGGCCCCCTGCTGCACTGGGGCAGGGCCAGCGTGCGGGCCTCGGGCTGCAGTGCAGATCGTACATGAAGGAAGCGTGTCAGCAGCCACAACGAAAGGAAATGCAGCAGAGGGGACGGAGCTGGAGCAAACTTACCCCCAACTCCCAGGGGTCATGGGGACGTAACGTTACAGCTCATTCCTTCATCCCTCTGGATGGAGATAAATGCTCCCATGTGTACGCACCCACACAGATATATGTACACACATGCACACACACTCACATGAACACACACAGACACACCCAAAGCCACACACGTACACATATACCCACATATCCACACATCCACGATGTACATATACATATGCACACGCTCGTGTGAATACATGCATACACATCCGCACACACATGTACACATACGTGTACCTACGTACACACATCCACACGTATGTGCATATGTACACACACATCTTTTCTGCCTGCTTGCTGACACGTGTTATAAGGCTTTTCCCGCCAATATTAGATTTAAACTTTCGAGATCCCACAAATCAGTTTTTCTTCCTAAACAGGCATACTTAAATTTGGCCTTGGCATATCAGGCTTAAGCCAGCCTGGCACACGATCTCTTCTCTTCCTGAGGAAGCCGCGTGGGGACCCTCGTTTGCGGGGTGTTGTGGGATCCTCTCTGCCGGGTGCTGTGTAGTTGACAGCACTTCACACTTCCCATGTGTTTTAGCAGCTCTTTTTCTCCTTTGGTTTCTATGGCAACGCACGGGGCAATTAGTGCCAGCCCATTTTCAGGAGGTGGGAACTGAGGCGCAGGGGAGCGCTGGCAGTGGAAGAGGAGGAGGTTCAACCCCAGATCTGCCGCCCTGCCCCTTGGAGAGCTGACGGGATCAGGGGGGAGCGCGTCCCCTGTTCCCAGAGGGGCAGCAGCAGAAGCCAGCAGCCTCTCAGGGAGGATGGAGTCCTGCAGGGGTGGGCCAGGGCGGGGACACATCCTGGAAGATGTGGCTTCTCGGCCAGTGCCCCACCCCACCCCCGGCCCAGCCCGTTTCCCCTCAGGGAGCTGGTGTCAGGGACGTTACAATTCGTGTGCCCCCCCCCCCGCCCGAATTGCCCCTGGACACAGAGGGTGCTGGCCGGCGGGTGATGCTTTCCTTCTCTCCCTTTTCAGACACAGAAGAAGCTGAGACAGAGCAGCAAGAAGAACATGGTACGTTCTTCCCACACGGCCTGGGGTCCCTCCGGTCATGGGGCTGGGCCTTGGGGTGATGCCGGGCAGGGGGAGCAGAGCTGGGCTTGGATGCGTGCTGGCCATGGACGTCACTCCTCCGTGGGGGAGGGCTGGTGGCAGGGAGTCGGACCTGGAGGGGGGACGTTGGATGAGGTGGAGGTGAGGCTCCCCTCCACTGCCGCAGCAGGTCCCCAACAAATGTGCCAGCCCCCCCTGCACTGTGCCCATGTAGGGAGGGTGACCTCTCCATTGCCAAGCCCGTGCCTGGTCCCCCTGCACTGTCCCCAGCAAAGATGGACCATCCCCGCCGTTGTCTGAGCTCATGCCTGGTTCGGGGTTCCTTTCAGGAAACCTAGAACAGCTTAAATTTGCCCCGTGCCCTGCTTGGAGGGGTGAAGGGGGTGTGCAGGTTGCTGAATTTGGAGCCTCATGTTGGAAAAGTCCCTTGAGGACCTGCTCTTTCCTGTGGGGGCCTGGTTCAGGGAGACCCCTTCCTTCTCCCTTCATACGCCCTCTCCCCACAGTAGGGGGTCGGCGTCAGGGAGAGAGCCTGGGGACACAGGTGCCAAGGACCCTTTGAGATTCTCTGGGGATGGGCTCCATCTAAGCACAGACACAGAAGGACCACTTTGGGATCTGGTTGAAGAGGCCCGGAAGCCAGCCCCCGGGGTCCCAGGGCTATTCCCGGGCCCTCCCTCCTCCCCAGACCCTCTGCAGGCTTGTCTTCGGGGAGGATCTCAGCTGTCGGGGACAGGATAACCGGGATAACGTGGGAAGATGCCCTGGGGAGCCCACTCGCCTCTGCTGGATTGCAGGCGTTTCTTAGCTCATCAAGTACATGGTCAAGTCGCACATTTGCCGCTCAACCATATTTAATTTTTTAAATTCCTGGGCTTTACAGACTAATAGACAGTTCTGAACATATTTTTCTACAAGTGAACTCGAAACAGAAGAGTCTTTAGATCCTGGTTCTTTCCTTCCAAACAAATTCCCCTTCAAAGCCCGTGTTTTGGCAACAGGAAATGTAGCTTGTTTGCTCCTCGAGGCTGGACATGCCTCCGGGCGCTCAGTCTATCCAAGGCCAACAGCCTCTTGGCGGGCAGCTGTGGGCACCTCCTTGTCCCCAGGCCCTCCGGCACTCCTCTTTAACCCTTTAGTGACCGTGAGCCTCAGATTCCCCAACCAGCCAAGATGAAGGGGGCGCCCCGGGCTCTGGGAGCCATTCCGTGTTTCCTGTCATAATGACCCCCATGCTAGAGCAGGGCAGATGGACACACAGGCCACTGTCAGTTCTGTGGGTGCTTTTGAGCTCATGCTGGGCGGCAGCTCTGATTGGCTACTGGTTGATTTCCTGGGGGCGCCTCACCTGGCTGAGAGGGAAGGACAAAGGTAAGGAGCGTTACCTGATAAAAGCGTGGCCAACCCGCTCCGTGTTCTCCCAGCAGTCACTCCTACTGCGGCCCCGCACTGCGCCCAGCTCCGCGCTCCGCAGTCCACAGAAATCTCAGGGCAGCCCCGTGGGAGAGGTGACAGGGACCCGGCAGCTCGGGGAGGGACGCCCCTGGCCCAGCCTGGACTGAGGTCACACTCTGACCCATGTGGGCATTCTGGTCACTTGCAGAGACGCCCCCGCCTTGCCTGCACCCAGAGCCACGTGAGACCCTGCAGAAGGTGAAGAACGTCCTGGAACGATGCAAGTCCTGCTGGGGCTGCCCCAAGGAGCCGACGTCCCCGGGCGCCCACGGGGCCTCCAGTGGTGCGAGCTCGCCGGACACCAAGTCCTGCTGGGGCTGCCCTGAGGAGCCAGGGTCCCCGGGCGCCCACGGGGCCTCCAGCGGTGCGAGCTTGCCGGACACCAAGTCCTGCTGGGGCTGCCCTGAGGAGCCAGGGTCCCCGGGCGTCCACGGGGCCTCCAGTGGTGCGAGCTCGCCAGACACCAAGTCCTGCTGGGGCTGCCCCGAGGAGCCAGGGTCCCCAGGCGTCCACGGGGCCTCCAGCGGTGCGAGCTCGCCGGACACCAAGTCCTGCTGGGGTTGCCCTGAGGAGCCAGGGTCCCCGGGCGTCCATGGGGCCTCCAGCGGTGTGAGCTCGCTGGACACCAAGGAGCCCTCCTTCCGCCTGGACGCCGGGGCTGACCGGGCTGACTCGGAGGCCCTGGGCTCCCTGCTGCTGTTCCTGGACAAGCCCGGCTTCGAGGCCGGCTTCCAGGGCCTGTACGACCTCTCCCCCCCCCGGCTGAGCGGCGCGTTCGGCGGCTTCACCGGCGAAGAGGAGCTGGCCCGGCTTCTGGCTGAGGCCCGGGGGCTGGCCAAGAAGGCCGGGCTGCCCATGGCCCTGGCCAGGCTCTGCTTCCTGCTGGGGCGGCTGTGCGTGCGGCGGCTGAAGCTGTCCCAGGCCCGCGTGTACTTCGAGGAAGCCCTGGGGGCGCTGGGGGGCCACTTCGGGGACCTCGTCCTGGTGGCGGCCGTGTACACCGGCCTGGCCGCTGTCCACCTGCGGCAGAAGAACAGGGAGAAGTGTGCGCAGGTGGTGCCCAAGGCCTTGGCCCTGCTCCTGGGGACGCCCGGCCACGTGGGCGGCTCCGAGGCCGAGTCGGGGCTCCTGCAGCTCGGCCTGCGGAGGGCTATCGGCGCCCGCAGCCCGCAGGCCGAGGCCCGGGCCTGCTTCCTGCTGGCCGAGCACCACGCCCGCGTCAAGCAGCCTGAGGAGGCCCTGCCCTTCCTGGAGAGGCTGCTGCAGCTGCACGGGGCCTGGGGGGCCTCGGGCACCTCGTGGCCCATAGACTGCTACCTGCTGCTGGCCGACGTCTACAGCCGCAAGTGCCTCCCGCAGCTGGCGCTGAGCTGCGTCAAGGTGGCCACGCGGCGGGCGCGGGGCTCGCTGGACAGCGCGCTCCGGAGCGCGGCCCTGGTCCTGCGGAGCAGCCCCCAGCTCCCCCGCCTCCCCGCCCAGCTCGCCCCCTACCTCCTGCAGGCCCTGGCCTCCCCGGCCTCGGGCGCGGGGCGGGCGCTGCGCGGCCCCATCTACGCCAGCCTGGCCCGGCTGCACAGCCACCACGGGCGACAGGGCAGGGCTATCGCCTTCATGACGCGGGCCGCGGAGACGGACGCCCAGACTGGTGGCCGCACGGTCGTGGACCGCCTGGTGGCCCTCGCCTGGTTGCACGTGCTTCACAGGCAGATCCCGGCAGCCCTGGACATCTTGGAGTCCGTCCTGGAGGCGGCGGTGGCTTCCCTGGACCAGGAGGGCGTGATCGCCAACATGGTAGCTATTGCCCTGAAGAGGATGGGCAGGACTCGGCAGGCGGCCGAGAGCTACTACCGCGCCCTGCAGGTTGCCAGGCGCCTGGGTCGCCAGCGGAACAAGGCGGTGGTCCTGGCCAACTTCGGGACCCTATGCCTGCAGACCGGCGCCGGCAGGCTGGCCCAGCACTACTTCCTGGAGGCCGTGAAGCTCTTCTCGCGGCTGCCCAGCGGAGAGTGCGGCCCAGACTTCACCCAGGTGCTCCTGCGGCTGGGTCAACTGTGCACCCGCAGGGCCCTTACCCGGCAGGGCAAGTGCTACTACGAGTGGGCCTTTCTGGTCGCCGTGGAGACGGACCATTTGGAGAGTAAGTGTGGGGCACACTGGCTTCCTGGAAAGAAAGAAAACACGTTTTCTTTCCATCTCTGTTCAGAACACACCTGGGGTTTGCGATTCAGAGGCGAGTGGTTGTTTTTGCACTGACAATGCTGAGTACTGGAAACCAGCAGATGTTTGCAGACGCTTGGAGGGTGTCCCACGCTGGGCCAGATGTCACCAGGGCAAACGACTCGTCCCGGTTTGCCTGGGACTGTCCTGCTTTGCGCATTGAAAGTCCCGAGGCCGGGAATCCTGGCAGTCTCCGGCAAACGGGCGGTGGTGACCCTGGACGTAGCTCAGGCCAGGCGGGGGCAGCCGTGCCGAGGAGCCACCTGGGCCTTGAATGCTGGGTGCTTCAGCTGGTGCTGGCATCTCCCAACAGCCCTGCACACCTGGCATCTCCCCTGCACAGAGGGTGCAGGGCAGTTGCTTCATCCAACAGCTACTTGTGTGAATACGACAGGCTCTGTGCGGGGCTCCACCTGCAAATGGACCCGAGTGGTCCTCATTAGGGGCTGGCAGCCAAGCATGGGAAACAGATGCCTGGGTCACAAGAGCCACAAAAGCAGGAGCCCAGCTTAAATATGGGCAGCACCAGGCCTCAACTCGTGGGTCGGGGCAGTCTGATTAGTCTGGGACTTGAGGGATGAGAAGGGTTTGGCCAAGCACGGGATGGGGGTCTGGCAGAAGGAGCAGCCTGTGCAAAGGCCCTGGGGCGAGTGAGCTGGGCCACACAGGGAGGTGCAAAGTTTGGAGTGGGAGGGTCAGGTGGGGGGGTTGGTGAGAACCTCAGGTGGGAAGCTAGGCAGGGGCCCAGGAGCCCAGGCTGTGGTTTGGTGTTTTTCCTGAGAGTGCTGGGAAGCCACTGAGGGATGTAGACCACTCACTGAGGCTGGAAGGGGTCCCTCTGGACCTCCAGAAGGAATCAAGAACTGGGTCCCTGACCCACCCCGTGCCCTCAGGCAGGTCCTGATGGGCTCGTCAGTGGAACGTGGCTCCCCCGTGTGCCTATCAGAAACCTCCTGTGACCCACCTCCCCAAACCCGGGCAATGGGGGATTCAGACTTGGGAATGCAGAGCTGGGGGACCCAGAGGGTCATGTTGTTTGCTCCTCCCCCATATTGAACAGTGAGGAGACTAAGGGCTAGGGTGACACCCCAGGGTCACTCAGTGCTTGGTCTGGCTCCTTTTTTAGCCTCTTTCAGTAGTTTGTGTCTTTCTAGGATTTGTCCATTTCATCTTGGTTACCTAATTGGTTGGCGTACAATTGTTCATAGCATGCCCTTTATTTCTGTGAGATCTGTAGTAATGTCCCCTTTTTCACTCCTGGTCTTAGTCATTTTCATCTTCTTTCTTTTTATTCTTGGTCAGTCCAGCTAAAGATTTGTCAATTTTATTAATCTTTTCAAAGAACCCTCACTGGGTTTCATTGATTTTCTCTATCTTTCTATTCTCTATTATTTTATCATTTCTGCTTGAACTTTTATTTTTCCTTCCTTTTGCTTGCTTTGGGTCTAATTAACTTTTCTTTTTCTAGTTTCTTAAGAGGGAAGTTTAGGGTTTTGATTTGAAATTTTTCTTCTTTTTCTGACACGGGCATTTACAGTAATAAAGTCCCTCTAAGCACTGCTTTCTCTGCATCCCCTAAATTGTGGTGTGCTGTGCTTTTATGCTCACTCATCTCAGATATCTTCTAGTTTCCTTCCTTGACCCACTAGTGATTGAGGAATATGCTGTTCATGTCTACAGATCTGTGAATTTCCCAAACTTCCTTCTGTTACTGATTTCTGATTTCATTCCACTGCACCTGGAGAACATGCTTCGCATGATTTCAATCCTTTTATGCTTACAGAGAATAGTTTTGTGATCCAGCCTCTGGTCCGTCCTGGAGAATGTTCGTGGGCACGTGAAGAACACGTGTTCTGCTGTTGCTGGGGGCATGTTCTGTGGTCTGTTAGGGCTGGGTGGTTCGCGGTGTCGTTCAAGTCTTCTACTGGCTTGTTCATCCCCGGGTCATTTTTAATAGTGGAAGCTCCCAACGGTTCCCAACCCTCTGGTTTTAGGAGAGGCAAGTGTGGCTGAGGGCTTGGAGCCCGGCTTCCTGAAGGAGCGTCGGCTCTGGAATACCGGAGCTGGATTTTATCCCTTCTCCACCGCATGCCGTGTGCTCCGGCTTTGAACTCAGCTTGCCCCTCTGCCACATGGGGGTGTCGGTGATCCCTGCCTTGTCCGCTCAGTGTGAGGGCAGCCCCTGTTTGGCTGGGAGGAGCTTTGTGAAGCAGAAACAGCATCCCGGTGCAGTGGGAGAGCCCGGCCAGGACGGCCCAGCCTGAGGGTTATAAAAGCGGTCGGTGCTGTCCCTCGAGCCCCTGTGACGTGCCTGGCCTGGCCCTGTCTCGGGATGCTGGCCGGCTGTGTGACCTTGAGCAGGACACTCAGCCTGTCTGCACGTGCAATGACCCCAGCTCACAGAGGCGGGCACCCAGCAGGGGACTTTGACCCTGCGAACGTTGCTGTGATGCATGATGGGGGCCTTTTCCTTTTGTCTCCCGCCCAGGCCAGCTGCACGCCGTCCAGCGGCTGTGTCACTTCTACAGCACGGTCATGCCCAGTGAGGCCCAGTGCGTCGTCTACCACGAGTTCCAGCTTTCCCTGGCCCGCAGGGTGGCCGACAAGGTGCTGGAGGGGCAGCTCCTGGAGGCCATCAGCCAACTCTACCTGTCCCTGGGCACCGAGCGGTGAGGGCTGGCCCTGGGGGCGGGAAGGGTGCTGAGGATGCTGGACCACCGTCCTAGGACAGCCCCTCCTCAGGGGCCATTTCATCCCTTAGTGTCAGACGGGCTCTGAGCCAGCAGGCCTGGTCTCATCCCCAAGGGAGGCAGAGCATGTGTTTCTGGACCCTTCTTCCTGCCGTGGTGGCTTCTGGAAGCTGACCGCTGTCTGCCCTGAGTCTTTTCTCGCCGGCCCAGCTCTGGGCGAGGTAGTCTGGTCCTCGTCTGTCCCCTCAGATGTGAGGACAGCAGCCACGTGTGCCCAGAGGATTCTCGTCCACTGGAGACAGCCGACTGTCCCACCTGCTTCCCTGGGACAGGATTTCAGAATCACATGTGAAGCCCACCCCGAGCATCCTGGCCGGGGGTGGGTGACAAATGGCTGGACCACACAGCCTGCAGGCTGGCAGAGTCTCACAACAGCCCCTCCAGCGTGGGCGCTCCCCGAGGGCAGGGAAGGAGCCGGGTTCCCCAGGACTCAGGAGAGGTGCCAGTCTTGGCCTCCGCCCCTCATCCTCGGGCCTCGGTTTCACAGCAGGACCAATGGGCCAGCGACCTAGATCGATGCTCCACCAAGTGGGGACCCCGGATCAGCAGCCTCCACCTTGCCGGGGCGCTGGTGCGAAATGCACATGCCCAGGCCTCACTAGACATCCTGAGTCAGCAGCTCTGGGAGCAGAGCCCTGCGATCTGTGTCTGAACAGCCCCCTGGGTGGTTCCGACGCTCCCTTGGTGTGAGAACCAGTAGCCTGGACGATCTCTACATTTCTGCCCGGTGGCCACAGTCCCTGCTGCGTCTGGAAGTGACATGGGCCTGTGTTTGGGGAAGTGAGGCAGACAAACAGCACGCTTCTCCTGCCCCGTGGCTGCCTACTTCCTTCCCAAGGGCCTCCTTCCTCTTTGCTGGACGAATTGCTGTCTGTTCATCCCGGATCTCCCAACAGCCTGGGAAGGGCAGGCTCTGTTCCGACTCCTGACGTTCCAGGTCCACGGTCACCAGACGGCCCTGGGGAGAGCCCCGTCCACTCCCCGTGGGCGGCCGGCCTGGGAGACCTGCTCTGACCGCCCACATCTAATTCTAGGGCCTACAAATCCGCGCTGGAGTACACCAAGCGCAGTCTGGGGATATTCATCGACCTGCAGAAGAAGGAGAAAGAGGCATACGCCTGGCTGCAGGCAGGGAAGATCTACTACATCCTCCAGCAGAACGAGCTGGTGGATCTCTACATCCAGGTGCGAGGGCTCCGGGCGTGTGTGCGCGGTCACTCAGCCGCCCGCCCACTCACCCCTAAGCTGCCGTGTGCCAGGTGCCCGCGCCACCTCCCGCCGCCCCAGACCTCCAGCATCTTCCATAACCATCTGAGCTCTGGGGACAGAGGCTCCGGGGACAGTGCCCCCGACTGTGTTGGTACACAGCAAGTGCTCAATAAATGTGCAAATGTTGTGCCCACTCAGCTGAGGCACAGAACTTGCTTCAGCAGCGCACGGCATTTCTCCTTAAAAAACACATTTATCACAGAAGGTCCTTTTTTGACAGTTTCTCAAACATGACGTGATTTGTGACAAATTGAGAGACCCAAGAGCCTTGTGGGTTTTTTCCTTTTTGGGCACCTGCTGTGTACCTCCCCTGGGCCAGGCAGGGGTTGACGAACCAGATCAGGAGCTGGCGGCTGGTGGAGGGTGCAGCCTCCTCTACAAGCAATGCCGTCTGGGGCCAGGGCTGTGGCACAGAAAGGAGCCGGGGGTGCGCTCGGTCAGCCTGGGGTCACGGAGGCTGTTTGAATTGCAGGGCGGTGGTAGGCATATGGGGTATTCCTGCACCAGGACTCATAGGTGCAAAGGCCCAGCGGTGCCCAGGAGTGCAGCAAGGTCTGGGCTGCGAGCCGCTGGGTGTGGCTGGACTGCGGACCAGGGCTGGTCCCCTCAGTCACTCGGCACTTTTTTTCTGAGCACCTACTATGTGCCAGGCACGTGTGAAGCCCTGGACGTGGCAGAGGAGTGACAGCCTCAGTCCTCTGGCGGGAGAGACAAGTGGACATGCGGTCGGATGTCTCTAAGTGCTCGGGAGGGAAAATAGGGGGGCCCAAGGAGCCAGGATTTGGGAGCCCCAGGTGAAGCCGAGCAGAGGATGCTGTGGTCTGGGCATGGCCGGCGGGATTCGGAGGCTGGCTCTGAGCTCTGTCCCAAGTGCCTCCCCAGCCCACACGTGCCGGCTCCTGGGGCCTCAGCTGGAAAGGCCTCTTCCTGGGACACAGGGCTTAGATGATTGTCCTCATGCCAGCAGGTGACGAGGGCCCCGCAGGCACAGGGACTGAGGTGTATGTGAGGAAAGAGCCCTCACTCCGTGTCGGTGTGACAGAGGGCCCCGGGCGGCCGGCAGGTGGTTGTGAGCTTCCCCCAGCGGGCCCGGCCACCTCGCCCTGCCGGGTCACTGGGGGTCCCATGAGAGTGTCTGCATCCCCACAGGTGGCACAGAACGCGGCCCTGTACACAGGGGACCCCAAGCTGGGGCTGCAGCTCTTTGAGGCGGCTGGAGACATCTTCTTCAACGGGACCTGGGAGCGGGAGAAAGCCGTGTCCTTCTACCGGGTAAGCGGCTGCCGTGGGTCCAGGCGGGTGGGCCTCAGGGGGCATCCCTTCTGGAGGCAGGGTCCCCCACGCACGTGTTTAGTTTCCCAGTGGTTTGGTCAGGGATGGTCTTGGCCCCCATCCCCAGCCTGGGAGGGACAGAGCAAGGAAGGACCATCGTAGGACATGCATCCAGTGATCCAAACAGCCCTGGGATGCGAGGACTGTCCCCATTTTACAGATGAAGAGACAGGCCCAGAGAGGCACAGGGGTGTGCCTAAGGACACACAGCACATCAGGGGGAGGACCCGGACCAGGGCCCAGGTCTGCACGTGCCTGCCAGGGAGGGCAGCTTCTCCCCCTCCGTCTGCCCAGCTCGTGCGTGTGGCTCAGCCCCAGGGGACAGATAAACGCGGCGTATTTAGAGCCTAGAGGGGTGTTGGACCTTCCTGGTCAGGCGCCCATCACCCAGGAGGGGCAGGGCTGGTCTGAGTGTGTGTGGTGTAGCTCGATGGGCAAGGCTCACACCCAGCTTGCTCATGGCCCAGTGACGCTGGGGGTGTCACACCACTCTGAGCTGACCTTTCCCGGGGGGGCAGAGCTATGTAAAGCTCCAGTGGGTTAGTGGGGGCAGGACTGGGGCTCTGAGGAGGGTACCAGGCCTGGCTGGCTGCTGCGGGCGGAGGCCTGACCCGCCCGCCTGTGCTGGCAGGACCGGGCGCTGCCCCTGGCTGTGACCACGGGGAGCCAGGAGGCCGAGCTGCGGCTCTGCAACAAGCTGGCAGCGCTGCTGGCCAAGACGGAGGCGCCGCAGGAGGGCCTGGAGTTCGCCCACACGGCCCTGGCGCTCAGCGTCACCCTGGGTAAGCCCCACCCCGGGCCCAGGGCCTCCACCTCTGAGGTCTGAGCGCGGCCGCGGGTCTCCCGGGATGCAGGCGCCTCTCCCGCGGGCCAGGCTGCTGAGACGGGCAGCAGCACTCCTGACACTCCCGAACCTGCCAGGCGGGCCCACCCCGTGCCTTTCTGCCTGCTGTCCCCTCCCGCTGTCCCTTCCCCACTCGCCGCCAGCGGCCCCTGCTGGCTGGCCAAATCCCAGTCCCCTTTCCGGAGGCCGGTCCCTCAATGCCCGCCATCCCTCTGTCCCTAATGCGTTGTTCCAGGCCGTCTGTCTTCCCCGAGACAGGCAGCCCAAGAGGGCTGGGCACACAGTAGGTGCTCAGCAGGGGAGCCCTGGAAGGGGGAGGATCTTGGAGACAACCTCGTGTGGTGACTCCCCGAGGACGGGGTAGGGGCCGCTGACTGTACAGCGGGAGGCCAAAGGTCGTGTTTGCAGGTTGACCGGAGCCCTGGCACCTGCAGGTGCACAGACTGCAGGACTTTGGGTTCTCCAGTCAAAACAGTAAGCAAAGCCCCCTGTCCAGGAGGGTCCGTGCAGGCCCAGAGCCAGGGCTTCCTGATGCATGACTTTGCCGCATCCCCGAGGCGGACGGGGAGCGGGCCTTATCAGGTCCCCTTTACAGATGGGAAGGAGAGTCTGGGGCCAGGAAGGGGCTGGCTGGAGCTCGGAGGCGGTGACAGACGGTGACGGCCCGTGTGCTCCTGGCTGGCCGTGCCCCGCCGCCCTGAGCAGCCGTGTCCTCACTCGTGGCCCCTCCCTGCGTCCCCAGGGGACCGACTGAACGAGCGCATGGCCTACCATCGGCTGGCCGCGCTGCACCAGCAGCTGGGCCGCGGGGAGCTGGCTGAGCACTTCTACCTCAAGGCGCTCTCGCTCTGCACCTCGCCGCTGGAGTTTGACGAGGAGACCCTGTACTACGTGAAGGTGTATCTGGTGCTCGGCGACATCATCTTCTACGACCTCAAGGTGGGCGGGCGCAGGCAGGGCTGGGATGCTGGGGTGAGGGGGGTGGCCGTCGTGCACCCACACCGGGGAGGCCTGGGTCCAGGTCCTTCTCCGGTCCCAGTGGTCTCCCCGGAGCTCTGGGCTTCCTGTGACGAGCAGGCGAGGCCAGCGGACACTCTCAGAGTTCCCCTGCGCGTCAGGTCCCGCCCTCTAGAGCTCAGGGCCAGTGCAGGCGGCTGACGTGCGAAGAGATGACGCGGCCACTGGGGAAAGGACGAAATGGAGTGTAGTGGCGGCAGGGGGCTCCTGGAGGTGACTGCAAAGCTGAGTGTCGACAGTCAAGCAGGAATTAGCCACAGAATAATGGGGGAGGCGGGTAAAGACATTCCTGGGGCAGGGGAAGGGTCACCATTATTCCCAGACACCCACGTTGCAAGGTGCAACCCAAACCCTGGCACCTCCTCCAGGAAGCTTGCCAGGCTGTGCAGAGCTCTTCTTTCCTGGAATCCTCACATCACCTGGATGGGGGTAGGGACACTATTATCACCTCACTTCACAGAGACGGAAACTGGGGCTCAAGGTGGGGTGCCACAGGTTTTACGGCAGGGATACCACTCCAGCACCCTGGCTGAGCCGCTGCCCTGTCAGAGCTGCAGGGCTGGGAGGAGAAGGGGACCGCTTTTCCATTTGTCTCTGAGCCCCGCAGTGGATGCAGACAAGGGGCTGGAAATGTCTCCTCTATTGTTCGCCGCCACTCCCCGCACGCGCAGACACCCCCCGTCACCCCCACTCTGGGTCTAGCGCAGCACCTGCGCAGCGTCCCTGCTCTGTGTTGGTTGAGGGGTGAGGGTGCCCCAGCCCAGGGGCTGAGCTCTTCCCTTTCCCCTCCCCAACTAATGGCATCTAGGAGCTGGGGCGGCCCTGGGAGATCCCCCATTCCCTGCAGGTAACCCCCTGCCTAGGGCAGACCTGGCTGTGCACTGGTGACACATGGTGGTCAGAAGTGGTCACTGCAGCCTCCGCTATGTCAGGGCCAGGCAGTGCTGGGGGGTCCCAAGGGCAGTGATGACCCCTGCAGCTGAGCCCCACCGGGGTCCGGGCTCCGTGTTGTCCGGGCTCCGTGCTGTCCGGGCTCCGTGCTGTCCGGGCTCCGTGCTCTCCGGGCTCCGTGCTGTCCAGGATTTGTGTGGTTGCCTCTTCAAATGCTTTGCTGCGGGAGGAGCTGGTGACCCCACAGGACAGGGAGGAGACTGAGGCTAGGAGTGGGCAGCTAATTACGGTAGGATGGGGAGCAGCGCGCTGGGCCTTCAGCGCCTGGGACTCTGCAGCCCTGTGGCCCTGTGGGCCTGGGACTCTGAGGCTGACACCCTGGAACCCTGGGGCCCTGCGACCCTGCTCACTCTCTCCACATCAGGGCACCCCCTCCTGGGCGGGGGGCCTGGTGGTGGAGCAGGACTGGGGCCAGCCTCTCCTGAGCCAACCTCTCCGTATGCCCAGAGCCCTCTGCCCCCGGACGGTCTGAGGATAGGGCCACATCGAGCACGGGCCACCCCAGGTTCTGCATGATCAGTTCTGTACCTCAGCAGGGAGCCGTGTGAGGTTCCTCAGCTCAAAACAAGAAGGGGAAACTGAGGCTGGGGAGGTGAACAGATTTGCCCAAGATGGGGAAGGGGTTGAGCCAGGCCATGGTCAGCTCCTGACCCCACGTGTCTGATCTAAGCCCAGGCGGAACGCTCGCTGGCCCCTGACACTGGGAGGGAGCCCTGGGGACGGGGGCTAATCTCTCCACGGTCACTCCGGGCAGGAAGGAAAGGGCAGGGTTGCAGCTGAGGCCAGGTTCCCTTGGCCGGGCAGCTGGGGTCAGGGGGCAGAGAACTCCTCCGCTTCCCTCCAAATGGGCTTCCCAGGCTGCGCTACCGTCCACAACCTCACCGTAATCGCCCTGCCAAGGCCATGTCTGCCTTTACCACGCTGAGGCCTTGGAATTCCCTCACCTCACATCCTTCTCCACATGCCCAGGAGGGAAAGCGGCCCCCTCATGCTCTGCGTGTGACCCAGGGGCTCTCCTGCGTGGGACAGGGATGGGAAGGAGAAAGAGGGGCTAGACAGAGGCAGGACCATCTTTAGCCTGTGTGTGGTGGGTCATAGCTGAAAGAGCGAGGCTTGGACTAGGTAAGATTTGGGTGTGAATTGTGGGTCTGCCACCTGCTAGCTTCTACACACACATGTGCACACATGCACAGGAATGCACACCACCACCCCCAACCGCCCACTCTGGCCAATTCCTTCCATTATTTGGGATGTCTCCTCCAGGAAGCCCTCCCATCCCACCCCAGGCTGAGTCAGGTGCTTCCCAGGCTCCCACAGCTTCCCTCTGTTTCAGTGCTGGTCGACCCTTGTGGTCCTGTAGTCCCAGAATCAGCCGTGTGGGCCACCCCGCCCCTGCCATCCACACAGGGTCCTGTGCCTGGTCGGGGCCGGGGCTGGGACAGTGTCGCTGAACTGCTACACACACCTGCTTTAATTGTCTTCTGGGTCCTGGCTCGGGGGGTGGGGGCGGGCAGTGAGGGGCCAGGGCTTGGTGACTTTGGACTTTGTCCTCTGTCCTGGGCAGCCATTGTGAGCAGGGGGTGGCCGGGCTGGGTTTGGGTTTAGAGCAGTCCCTTGGGTGACCTCGGGTGGAGGACCTGGGGAGGCTGGGGTGGGAGACAGGAGTTGGCGGGGGTTGGGGAACATGCCAGCCTGGGGATGTTGGGTTTGAGGCAAAGATGTGTCTGAAATGGGATCCCATGTCCTGGGGGGAGGCACGCCCCCTTGGAGTCGCAGGGGATTCTGAGATGACGCCCGTGAGCGGCTTTGCGCTGGGCCTGGCCCGGGGAAGGCCGTTCGTGCTGGCATCAGTGTGGACATTGGCTGGAGGTAATCAAGCCATGGCCCCGCTGGGCCGGGGTAGCCCTGCTGGGGGCTCTCAGAGCAGCCGATCAGACCCCAGCTCAACCCAGCGGGAAGCCACAGGTGTCCCCCCAGGCCCCAGGGGTGAGCAGGGAAGAGGCTTCCAGGACGAGGGGATGCTGGGTGCTACGAGGTTCGAGGCCCTGGCTCCAGGAAGGGGGAGGACCAGTGGGTCTAGAGCGCAGGAGGGACCGGGGCCACCGAGACCCCAGTCCAGGCCCCCGCAGACCTCCAGTGGCTCTCAGGCAGCCCCGGGAGCAGGTGGGCGCCTCCCTGGGAGAAGCACGCAGGGCCAGCCCAGAGGCACTGAAGCTGTGGCCCGTCTGGGACGATGAAGCGTCCTGTCCCCCTGGAGCCCTGTCGTGGGCCCAGTCCTGGGCTTGGAGGGCACAGCCTTGGGGGAGACCAGCTCCCCCAAAGCCCCCGGCGCGGAGCTGTCCCATCGGTTGCATGCCATCTCCCCTGCAGGACCCGCTCGACGCGGCTGGGTATTACCAGCTGGCGCTGGCAGCGGCCGTGGACCTGGGTGACAAGGAGGCGCAGATGAAGATCTACATGCGCCTGGCTGCCATCTACCACAACTTCCTCCTGGACCGTGAGAAGTCCCTGTTCTTCTATCAGAAGGCTCGGACCTTTGCCACCGAGCTCAACATCCGCCGGGGACACCTGGCCCCTGGGCGGTGCTGCGGGCGGGCGGCCTGGCTGGTCCCCGGGCCCCCGTCCTGAGCCGTGGCCTCCGTCTGTCCCGGTGTCTCAGGGGGCTCGCTTCCTGGGAAATGGGGGCACGAGGGCAGGGGTCAAATAGCAATAAATGTTTTTTGCAGAAACCTGGAGTCCTCAGGCTCCCCTCCCGGGGCTGCCTCCTGGGGAGTGTCTGGGGACTGGGCCCTGTCCCCGGGGGCCACCCTGCTGCTGCATCCCGACCTCGGGTGTGAGCGGGCAGGACTGTGGGTCTAGCCGACCCAGGCCAGGCCCCCCCAGCCGGTCACTCACCGTGTGGCCTTGGGCGAGTCCTTCCCGCAACCCCCAGTTTCAGGTCGTGGGATTCCCTGGGCCTCTCCTCCCTTCCTGGACCCTCACTGAATGTCCAGCACTGTGCTCTGTCTGCCTTTAATCCTCAAACCACCCTGTGAGGTCGGGACTGTTATATCTGTTTACAGTTGAAGAAACAGAGGCACAGAGAGGTTAGGTCTGTTGCCTGAAGTCACACAGCAGGTAGGTAGCGGCAGAGCTCCAGAGCCCAGCATAGTAACCACTGCACCACCCTGCCAGCCTGCCCCATGTGATGTGTCCCATTAGGACCCAAGGGCGGGTACATGGTTCCATACCTCTCTACCCCAATTCTGTGTCCTGAAAGTGATGGAGACAGGAGAAGGGGGTCTAAGTGCCCCCCACCTGGGTGTCCTCCTGCCCAGCCTGGCCAGTCCCACCTCCAGCCCCCAGTCGGCCCTCAGGACACGTGGTGTCAGGGCCTCCAGCCCGATGTGGAGTCCACTGCTGAGTGTATTTAAAGGCTTACCTGGGCCGTCTACCCCAGCCCTCCCCACCCTCTCTCTCCCCCCTTCCCTCCCAGCAACCCGCCAAGGACCAGGAATCTAGGCAGGGTTGAAATCAGCTCCCCGACTTCCAGACATGGTGCCAGGTTCAGAGGCCGTGGGCATCCCCAGTGGCTCTTACCCACCCCACAGCACTATTCCAAGCTTCTCTCTCTCTCTTTTTTTTTTTTTGTGGCTGTGTGGCATATGGGGTCTTCATTACCCGACCAGGGATGGAACCCATGCCCCTGCAGTGGAAGCTTGGATTCTTAACCACTGGACCACCAGGGAAGTCCCGAAGCTTCTCTTTTTGATGAGATGGAATGCACATAACATAAAAGCAACCATTTAAAGTGAACAATTCAGTGGCACTTAGCGCATTCGCAATGTTGTGCAACCACCACTCTGTCTAGTTCCAAAACATTTTCGTGTCCCCAAAGAAATCTCCTGGACCGTGAAGCAGTCATCGGACTTCCCATCCTCCCCGTTAACAGAAAAAAACGGAGCCTGGAGAGGGGCTCCCGAGTCAGGAGAGCCCTGGTTTGGTTTTGCGCCCAGGATGCAGAGCCTGGAAGGCCCGGGGGAGGAGAGCAGGGGGGATCCATCATCCTTCCTCTGGTCCTGGGGTCGGGGAGCCCCAGAGAGGCCCCGCCACGCTGCAGGCCCCTCCCAGGCCTCCCCCACCAGGGGGCAGCAGAGAGCTTTCCAGAACTGGCACCTCCTGGGGGAAGGAGCAGGTCCCAGCAGAACTGCCAACAAACCTTCTATCTAACCTTGACCCCAGGCTGCCTTCTCTGTGGGCTGGGCGGGTTTGGAAGGTAGGAGGAGGCCAGCTGTAATTGGAAACACGGAGGCGTGATGACCTGCGCGGGATGCAGCAGGAAGCCCCATCACAATAACCCCAAGGACACAGCTCTCTGAGGTCATGGGCCTGCAGCCTCGCCGCAGGGGGTGGGGACAGTGGCCGGGTCACTCCTGGCCCACCACGTGCCTCGGAACCCGTGCCTTCCCTGACCTTCCACAGGCTGTCGTGCCCCTGCCCCTCCCGCCTGGGGTCCCGGCCCCCCACCCCAGGCCCCCCGGGGACTCTGGCCTCCTGAGACCCCTTGCTCTCGGGCGGCAGACCTGGAGGTCCAGGCGAGGCTCGGTTGTCCAACATCTGGGTTCAAATCCCAGCTCCCCACTTACAGGCTGTGGGGTTTGGGGTGAGAAAGTTTTTCTCTGAGCCCCAGTTTGGTCGCAGCTAAAGCGAGGCTGATAATCCCTGCATCTGGGTTGAAGTGAGGATTCGAGAAGCAGAGGGTCCAGCGCAGTGCCAGATCCAGGGCCAATAGTGGCCTGTTTCCTATTAACGGTGCTTATTGCTACGGGAAGAGCGCCAGCAACCGCAGGCTACAGAAACCTGAACCAAAGTTTGAGTCACTCTGATCAAGTCACAGCCTCTCAGACCCTCAGTCTCTTCTGTATCTGTAACCAAAAACAAACCCTACCTCAAGGTTCTGAGCATGAAGAGAAACTGTGTGCCAGCACACAGTAGGCACGCAGAACAAGGTGGCCAGCCCCCCATTTGTGGCCAAGGCAAGGAGCAGGCCGGTGGAGGCCAGTGCTCGGCTGGCTTGGGCCCCAGGCCAACTGGGCTGCAGTCCTTCTCTGTTCCTTTGGTGGCCGGGGCCCCGGGCAGCAAGGCCCCAACCTCCTCTTTCAGCAGAGTAGGTGTGAGATCGGCGTGCGTCTGGCACACAGTAGGCACACAGCCCAGAAGCCCTGCTGCCCCAGTTTTAGAAACAGTGTCTCCACTGGGTCCATCCAGTCACCTTCTCACTTAGGTTCATTGCACACTTACTGTGCACATGCTAAGTAACGACCGCGGGCCAGGCACAGGGCTGAGCCATGTGCGGAAGCGGGGACAAGTGGCCCCTCCTGGAGGAGTCCCTGGGGCTGGGGATAAAATTCGCGCTCCTTGTGGGGGGGTCCCTGAAGACTCTCCCACCCACTTTCCCAAACAGAGAAGGAAAGCAAGCTGCCCAGGGTCACACAGCACCCTTCCTGACTGCGAGGCCCTGAAGCTCCCTGCCAGCACGCTGTCTCCACCCTTGGAGAACCAAGTCCAGGTTGGCCCCTAGCTTTGGATGAGGAAACTGAGGCTCAGAGAGGGAGAGTGACCATCTCAAGTATGCACAGCATCTGTCATCTTCATCATCATGGTGGAGCCACAGCAACCCATCGCCTCCAAATAACGGGCGGGTGGGAGCTGCAAGGAGGTGGGCGTGTCTCGACGTGAAGCTGAATTTGCGGGCCGAGTTCTCAAGAGAAGGGAAAGCTCACCTCAGGGAGAAGGGAGCTCTCCATCAGCAGAGGGGTTCAAGCAGGCCACCGAAGGTCTTCCTCCTGAACGGAGGAATGTGGGTCTAGGCAGCTCTGAGAGCCTTCAGGGGATGTAAGACGCCCCTCGGACTAGGGTCTGCACCATCCGTGATCCCACCGCATTTTGGGGAGCTTGAGAGCAGTCAGCTTGTGCTTCCTTGGGCGCCCAGTGCCTGGCTGGGGAGGGGCTGTCAGTCACAGGCTGTGTAGGTGGTGGGACCCGACGGCAGCCGGGTGGGGGTCTGTTTGTGCAAGGTCAAGTCCAGGCTTTACCTCCCTCCAAGCTGCTGTGACCTGGAGCAGCCAGCAGAAGGCACAGTTCATGTGCCCTTCACACGCCAGTGTGCCTTGAGCCTCATTTTTCTCATCTGTAAAGGGGGTATGTTCCTCATCAGACTGTTACCAAGATTAACAACAGCATAAACACCTAGCATTTTCTCCCGGGTTTAAGGTCACCGGGCTTGATGTGAAAATATGAATGAAGACAATGATGTGCTTTCACCCAGAGGGAAGGCAGAATTCCATCTTTTTTTTTTTTTTTGGCTGTGCCGCATGGTGTGTGGGATCTTAGTTCCCTGACCAGGGATGGAACCTGTGCCCCCTGCATTGGGAGCGCAGAGTCTTAACCACTGGACCACCAGGGAAGTCCCAAGGCAGAATTCTAAAAGGGCCAGTATAATCTGAGTGAAACTGTGAATGTGATGGGATTTCACTCCCATAATTAGGTAATGTATGTGCAAAGGTGAAGACTTTGCAGATGTAATTAAGGTCTCTAATCAGTTGACTTTGAGTCATTCAAACAGGAATTACCCTGGGTGAGCCTGACCTAAGCAGGTGAGCCCTTTAGAAGGGGGTCCAGCCTTCCCCGCAGGCAGAGATTTGAAGCTGCAGAAATTCTCCTACAGGCTTGAAGAAGCAAACAGCCATGGAGTGAAATTCCTATAGAGGGGGCAAGGAGCTGAGTGGTCCCCGGCTGGCAGCCCTCGAGGGTATGGGGACCTCTGCCCTGTGACCACAGGGAACTGAATTTTGCCAACAACCACGTGGCTTTGAAGGGGCCCCCGATTCTCAGATGGGGTCACAGCCCAGCTGACCCCTGGAATACAGTCTGCTGAGACCCTGAGCAGAGATCTCTGCCGACTCCTGACCACAGAAAGTGTGAGGTAATAAATGGGTGTGTTTTTAGTCACTACGTTTGTGGTTATTTATTATGAAGCACAGATAACAAATACCAAGGCCAAGCCCCAGGTGTCCCTGCAGCCTGGAGCCCCACCTTGAAGGACCCACGTTCTGGCCTCCCCGCAGACCTCCATCCTCACCCTCCCACAACCCACCTGGCCATGCTCTCCAGGCTCTACAAGTCCACGTGTGAGGCCTTGAAGTTCAGCTCCTGCACCAGGAGTAAAGGCGGGGGCGGGGGGCCCGGGTGTCAGGACCCCAGACTCTTAGCCACCCTCCAGCACAGCTGCAGCCCCCGGGGCAGCCTGGGCTTCAGGGCCTCCCTCATGGAGCAGAGAGCAATCTTCTGGGGTGGGCCTGGATCCGTGGGCATGAGGGGCTCCGAGGGGCATCCCTCTCCCCCGGGCGCAGTCGCTTCTGGCGCAAGCATGACCCTTGCTTGCCCAGGGCTGTGCTCAACAGGCCAGCTCTCTCCCCCAGCCAGAACCAAAATTTCACAATCTCTGTGGCTTCAGGCTGGGTTTGCCCTGTGTCCCAGGAAGGGGGAAGGCAGGGTAGGGGCGTCTCCAGGAAACGGGGGCCGTCCCTCCGGGAACACACAGACAGGGTGGGCTCCACGTCTCTGACGGCTCCGGCTGCCCCATCCGCAGGGTGAGGAGACCTCTCCAGGGACCTATCAATCTGGGGAGGCCGTGAGGCTAGGGGAGGGCGGGGCTGGGATTCCAGAGAAGTCAGAGGGAGGGAGAAACAGCTCTTACAACACTGGTATCTCAGGCTCTGGCAGGCTCGCCCCTCGGGGAGGGCAGCGGGAGTGGCAGGTCCCCTCACCAGGACTGGGACAGGCCCAGGATCAGGCCCCCTTCTGCCCTCCACCCCGTGGGGCAGCCCCTGCCTGCATCCCGCATCGTGCATCCGCCGTGAGCCAGCTGCTACCCAGGCGGCCGGGCAGCCTGCTTGAGGCCAGCAGGGAGGACCCCGCAGAGCGCGGTCACGGCTACACACCGCAGGCTTCGCTGCCCAGCACGCGCAGACACGCCTGTTCCAGACATGGCCTGGACCCTGGAGCCTAGTGGGAGGATGGGCGGGCCTGGACGTCTGCTTTCCTGGACATGGCCAGAGGGCCCCGCCTGGGACGGGGTGGCCAAGATGGAGGGGCCCCTGGGGACAGCCTTCTGTGTGCGGATGGGTCCTGGCTGGAAGGAGGGCAGGGCCTCCGTGAGCTCAGCTGCTCACCTCGTGACCTTTCCCAGGCCTTGATGTCTCACCCCAGTCCCCAGCCGACAGAGCAAAGGAAGACCCCAGAGCCACCTCAGCGGGTGCAGGAAACGCATTGCGTGTTCTTTCACCCAACCCGCGATAAATCCTCTCAGCAAATAAGAAGCAGACCCCCTCGACCTGAGAACGGTTTTCTACCATATTTAGTGGAGCCTAAGACGTGTTCCCCGTAAGTTCAAGGATGAGGCCAGGTGGCTTCTGCCACCACTTCTAGTCAATATCGCTTTGAGGGTCCCAGAAAATGCAGCAAACCAAGGAAAAAGAAATAGGTTCAAAGGTTGTTAAAGAAGAAACAAATGGCCATTATTCACCAATGATAATTGTTTACACAGAAAACCCCAAGCAAGTCTCAGACAGCTTTTAGGATTATTACGAAGCCAAGTTTCCCGGGAAAAGAGTGAACAAAAGTCAATTTCGTTCTTACAGACCAGCAACCATGAGTTAGGAAATGCCATTTGGAAAATCATACAGTTCAGAATCCTTGCCCTATAAGAGCCAATGGTTTATTACAAAGTTACTTCATGGATACAGGGTAGTATTGGGACAGGGATAAAGAAATAACTATGGAAAAAATCAAAAGCCTAGAATTGAACCACCCAGCGTGTGGACACGGTATAAAGTGTGCAGATCTTCAGGGAGAAGTTAGATATTTTAGTTACCACCTAGGGACACTGAGTTGCCCACCTATGAAATGGTATCCCTACCTCACAGCCTCCTCAAATACACATTCCTGTCAGATTAAAAACCAAAATATGGAAAGAAGAAATGATGTGAACTTCTTAAAAAAAAAACCAAAGAATATTTTCATGAGCCAGGGTAAGGAAGAATGTCTCCAGCAAGACACAAATAGCACAAGAGGAAAAGATTGATGTTTGTTTACCGTTAAAGTTGTAAACCACTGTGCATGAAAAGATATCTCAGAAAAAAAAAAAAAAAAAAACAAGCACAAGCTTGGAGAAGATGTTTGCAATGCATGTATCCAGAGCAGTGGTAACAATCTGTGTGCGTGTGTGTGCACACGCGCTATGTGTAATGCACATATATGTATATGCACGTGTATATAATACATAATAATATATAACTATATACACATGTAACTGTATATAAAGATAGATAGTCTCAAAACATCATATATAACCAAACACACACACACACACACACACAGAGCCATTTTACATAAAGGGACAAAAATAGAAGCAGACAAATTATGGAAGCAGAAAGCAAATTGGCCAATAGCATTTGCAAAGCCTCAACCAGCAATCCTGACAATGAGCTCCAACCAGTGAGATGTCAGCGCGGGAAGCACTGGCGAGGTCACGGACAGGGTAGTGTCCACACACTGCTGCTGAGATTAGGACAGGCACAGCCACTTCCAAGAGCCATATGGCACCTTCATATACAGCAAACCTCACACAGGCCCCAGGGGCGCGTAGGATTGCACAGAAGCGCCTTCATGATGGTAAACGTGGCAGAAGGTAACGGACACAGTTCTTCCCTCCCCTCAAGAGATGGAGTCTCCTTCCCGCCCACTGAATCCTGATTGGTCAGGGGAGTATCTTTGGCCAGTGGGCATTAGCGCATGGGATGCAAGCAGAGGCTTGAAAAGCGCTGTGCACGGGGGCCTTGGCTGCAATGACTCTTTCACGCGAGAAAGCTGAGCCTCCTGCAGAACAAAAGGCCACAAGGAGGAGGACCCAGGTACCCTCATCGATCGCTATCCCCGTGAGCAGGGCCTCCCAGATCACGCGATCACGCAGCCACCAGCTGGCCACTGGGGCATGAGAGAGCTCAGCGGCCATCAGCCAGGCCAGCCAGTCAGAGCTGCTCAGTGGCTCAGGGACGCCTGAGCTACATAAAAGGGTCATTGTATAGACCCACTAAGTGTTGAGATGGCTTGTTACATCGCATCTGCCAGCAAAAGTTGACAGATACAATGAAGAACTGAAGACTTCATCAACATCCAATGGGAGAATTAAGTGCATCCTGATGTGTGCAGTGAGATGCCATCCAGCAGTGAAAGTGAAGGAATTAGGGCCATTCTTAGATGAATCTCATAAATATTGATTAAATGAGAAGAACAAATTACACACGCTGTACACAGTCTGACACCACTGATACGAGGTTTGTTATCAGGAAACACTGGTTCAGGTGGTGCAAATCCCCCCATCCCGGCCAGTGTCCGGGCTTATGTCCTGCAGTCCAGAGCCTGTCCCTGCCCCGACGGCACCCCTCTCGCCCCCTCTCTCTGCTCCATCTTGACTCGGCAGCACTTGACATGGAGTGGGCTTTGTTTTTAATCCCAGAAGGGCTTGGCTTGGACGGTTCAGAGCAAAGGCTAAAGGGATGAAAAACAGTTTTACAATTATGAGCCTAGATTAACAGATGGGAAAAGGTGCCACAAAAAGCAGTTTCTTACTAAATTTGGATTAGGGCTCCACAGACCTATCAGAATGACCAAAATCCAGAACACTGACCACAGCAAATGCTGGTGGGAACGCAAAATGGTGCGGCCACACTGGAAGGCAGTGTGGCAGTTTCTTGCAAAACTAAACATACTCTTATGTTTGGTAATTGCAATCATTGTTGCTTTTGTTGTGGTCATCCGTGTACAATGCTCGGTGTCAGTCTATTTATCTCTTGTAAAAATAAAATACAGTGTGTGTGTGTGAAAAAAAAACCCAAAACTAAACATACTCTTAAAAACAGGCATAATCGGGCTTCCCTGGTGGCGCAGTGGTTGAGAATCTGCCTGCCAATGCAGGGGACACGGGTTCGAGTCCTGGTCTGGGAAGATCCCACATGCCACGGAGCAACTGGGCCCGTGAGCCACAATTACTGAGCCTGTGCGTCTGGAGCCTGTGCTCCGCAACGGGAGAGGCCGCGATAGTGAGAGGCCCGCGCACCGCGATGAAGAGTGGCCCCCGCTTGCCGCAACTAGAGAAAGCCCTCACACAGAAACGAAGACCCAACACAGCCAAAAATAAATAAATAAAAATTAAAAAAAAAAACCAGGCATAATCAATTCATAGCGATTCTCCTTAGGGGGTGGGGGACAGTTAGTGACTGAAAGGGGCTCAAGGAAACTTCTGGGGTGCTGGTACTGTTAGGTGTTTTGATCAGGTTGCTGATTATACGAATGTGTTTGTGAAAATTCATCAAACTGCCTTGCTTACAATGGGTACACTTTTATGTATGAATGTTACGATTCATAATAACTAAAATGTAAAAAAAAAAAAAAAAAAAAAGTAAATGTTAGCCTTGATTGGACTATTCACAAGCCCAGTGTTTAAAAAAAAATGAAACATACGCTTACTATTTGCTCCAGGCATATGGCTAAGTGACAGAAGCCAATCTGAAAAGGCTACGGACTGTATGATTCCAACTACAGGACATCTGGAAAAGGCAAAAACTGTAGAAACAGTAAAAAGTCCAGTGGTTGCCCAGGGTGGTGGGGGGAGGGATGAAGAGGTGGCACATAGGGAGTTTTTAGGGCAATGAAACTACTCTGTGTGATTCTGTAAGGATGGACACGTGTTATTATACATTTGTCCAAACCTATGGAGAGCACAACACTGTGAACTCCGACGTAAGCTGTGGCCTCTGGATGACGACGCTGTATCAATGTAGCTCGTTGACTGTGACAAAGGTACCACCCTGGCGGGGATGCTGACGGTGGGGAGGAGGTATATGGGAACTCTCTGTGCCTTCCCCTCAACCTTTCCGTGAACCTAAAACTGCACTTAAAAATAAAGCCTTGGGCTTCCCTGGTGGCGCAGTGGTTGAGAATCTGCCTGCCAATGCAGGGGACACGGGTTCGAGCCCTGGTCTGGGAAGATCCCACATGCCGCGGAGCAACTAGGCCTGTGAGCCACAATTACTGAGCCTGCGCGTCTGGAGCCTGTGCTCCACAACAAGAGAGGCCGCGATAGTGAGAGGCCCGCGCACCGCGATGAAGAGTGGACCCCGCTCGCCGCAACTGGAGAAAGCCCTCGCATGGAAATGAAGACCCAACACAGCCAAAAATAAATAAATAAATAAATAAATTAATTAAAGTTAATGGGTTAATTAAAAAATAAAATAAAGTCTTTTTTAAAAACACGGGTAAAGGGTCCACTGAAGGCAGGCGGTGCGGTGGAGGTGTTGTGAATCAGAAGAGGGTGACAGTTCCGAGGGACGCCCCACGCCCTGCCCTCTGGAAACTGAAACCCATCAAACTCTCTTAGGGGAACTGGAGCGGGGTGGGGGGAGAGAGGAAGGTGGTCCAAGGTGGCTTCTCGTGGTGCAGCGGCCGTGGCTGGGGTGATAGCCAGTCAGAGGGCCCCGGACCCTAGTTTGGGGGCAAGGACGTGCTAAGAGGCCCCCTGAGGGGTGTGAATGGAGTGGGGGGGCTCATGTCGGGTGACCTGGGCAGGACCGTGGCCGCCAGCAGTGTGACATCCAGGACTGGGCGGTGGGTCTCCTCGGCAGCTGAGGTCCTCCCTGGCGGCAGAGTCGTCTAATAGCCCCCGAGAACTGACGGGAAGGGGGAGATGCCTCTCCAGGTGGCCGAGTTCAGATCCCAAGGCTGCCCCGTTTAAAGCCGAGAGTAACACAGTCACGGGAATGGAGCGAGCATGGTCACTGCCCTGGGTTTCTCGTTAATTGGTTCAAGGTGGGGATCCGGCATCAGAATTGGTTAAAGCTGGGACTTCCCTGGCGATCCTGGTTCAGACTCTGCGCTCCCACTGCAGGGGGTCCAGGTTCGATCCCTGGTTGGGGAACTAAGATCCCGCGTGTCACGCGCTGTGCAGCCAAAAAAAAAAAAATTGGTTAAAGCTCCCTGATGACTCCGAGAGCAGCCTGAGTGAGAACCTTGATCTTTTCAGCCGCTCAGGGCCATGACTCCCATGTAGTGGCCTCAGAAACATGAGGTCTGCCCTCCCCATACCCATACCTGCCAGCTTTTCCAGGGCCCACAGGTGACTTGGGAGTGCTCCAAGCGTTGGTTCAAAGCAAGCCCTTCTCCTCTGCAGGCTTCCAGTGCAGGGTGGGCCCTTCTGGAAAAATGCAGGGGGCGGGGCAGGGGCGCAGGGGAAACACACCAGGTGCACACAGGGATCTGGACTGGGGGCCAGTCCTTCCTTTTAACTTTTCACTCATTTATTCAGGTATAAGAACCTATTCGTTTCCTGTGGCAGCTGTAACAAATGCCCACAAACTGGGTGGATTAGAACAACAGAATTGTATGCTCTCAGTTCTGGAGGCCAGACGTTTGAAATCCAGGGTCAGCAGGGCCCCCCTCCAAAGGCTCTGGGGCAGAAGGGCTCCTTGCCTGTCCCAGCACCGCTGGCTGCTGGCATTCCTTGGCTTGTGGCCGCATCACGCCAGCCTTCAAGGGCAGCATCTTCAAATGACCCTGCTCCATCTTCACATCACATCACCATCTGTCTACCTCCCTCCCATAAGGACACTTGTGGGTGCGTGCAGGGTCACCCAGATAAGCCAAGAGAATCCCCCATCTCAGGGTCCTTAATGTAACCACATTTGCCATGTAAGGTCACAGAGTCCCAGGTTAGGGAGTGAGCATTTTAGAGGGCACCATCCTGCTGCCCACAGCCATCAAAGGCAACTCAAACCCTATAGGTGGACTTACAGGTGAAGGAGATGGGGATGCGGATGCAGTTTTCAACAGACCCTCGTCTGTGTGCACCCCCCTGCCAAGCGCCAGAGGGAAGTGGGCAGGGACAGTGGTCCCCTCCAACCAGCAGCCTGGGACAGGCAGTCTGAGTGCCCCAGAGCGAGGGAAAGGGGGTGGCCTGGAGCCTGGGAACACAGATCCTGTGTGGGCACCACTGGCTCTGCAGGAACACAGGCGGGGGCTGGCGGGTTCCTCCAGGAAAGTGCAAGCCCTCCGGCTGCTGTGTGTGTCCCTTCTGCCCTTGAGGGCTGCTTTGTGCTGGGTCTGGGGTCTGGATTCTGAGATCTGGGTTTCTTTTCCTTTGAGAGATGTGTGTGTGTGTGTGTGTGTGTGTGTGTGTGTGTGTGTGTGTGTGTGTGAGAGAGAGAGAGACAGTGGTGGGGGGAAGGAGGAAGGAGAGGAATTAGGAGGAGGGAGAGAATGCAGCCGAACAGTGTTCCCACTCAGGTCTGCCCGGCTCCATTGCCTTCCTTGAGGGCACTGACCTTGTCTCTAATTCAGGAAGCGGCAACTCCCAGAAATGCCTGCCCACGTGGACAGACAGACCTCAGAATGGAGCTGTCAGGGGCGTCTGGCACTTTTGACAATCGCACCGGGCATGTGGGACCTGTCCAAGGCATAGCCCAGAGCTACCTACACCTGTGATCAACTTAATCCCCTTGGAGTCTTGGTTTCCTCATCTGTCAAATGGGGGTAATGATGTTGATTTCAGGGGTTACTGCAAGGATCATGTGAGGGTGTGTTTGTAAAGTACAAACCCTCAATAAATGGCACTGTTCTTATCTTTTTCTGGGAAGAGCATGTCAGGGATGACCCAGATACACTGGGCCATAATCCACCCATCCCACCTCCTTTGCACATGCGTGCTCCCTCCTCCGCCCAGTGGGCTCCTACTCACCCTTCAGGACCCACTATGAATGGCCCCTTCCGTAAAGCCTTTCCCAGCTGCAGGGCTTCCTCGCCAGGACCCCACTTTGCTCTCTACACCTCACTGTGCAGCACTCTTCACACTAGACTGTCACCGCCTGCTGGCCCGCCGGGGTCCTGCTCACTATGGGGCCTGGGGTGGGTCCATCCACCGTCTGTGCCACGCCCAGCACTGGGCTGGCTCCCAGGAGGCTTAGCACAGGAAGGCAGGGGCGTGAGGCCTCCTGACTGAAGGTGGGTCCGGGAGGAGTAAGCCTCTCGTGAAGATGGTCAGGAAGCGGACAGAAGTCTCCCCAGGGGTTGGGGTTTGAGGGAGCCTCTCAGCCTCCCTGGGACACGGCAGCAGGTTTGCCTTGCGTGGCTGAGAAAGGGCTTTGGACCCACGTGGAGGGAGACTCGGAGAATTTCTGCACAGAACAGAATGTTCTCTTCTCAGAAATCCCTTAAGCGCCTCTTTCCCAGGCCATATTTTTCACCATGAGTTATTGTCATATATATTTTCCCACCGAAGGATGGGCCAGGCAGATCGTTGTTGGATTTCCTGCTGCAGAGACTTTGCCAGGCTACTTCTGTGAATTGCGTGTTTGACAAATGCACGTGTGGGAATTTCTGTTCTGAACTACAGCACATGTCCTGGGTGGATGGTTGGAGCCGTGGCTTTTTCAGGACGAAGGACCAGCAGGGACCGTATGACCGCAGCCCCTTCTGGAAGCTGAGGCCCAGGGAGGCGACGTGGGTTGGGAAGGACAGAGCCCAGACCCCGCCTGTGGTTCCCAGCTCCCCCCGACCTGCACCCTGGGTGGCGTGTCCTGGTAACCCTGGGGTGGTCAGCACATGGGGGTGGGCTTACCCTTATGGGAAGTGGGCTGGAGCTGGAGCCTGGATGGTGTCCAATAGGGGCTGTGAATGTCACAAATCTCCCCTCATCACCTGTGTCCGTTTCAATGCTTTGCTTGTCTCCTTAATGGTTTATTTATTTAACTGTTGCATGAGGGCCCTTGGCCTACAGCTGGGGGAATAAAATGGCACTGCGATTCAGGGTAAAAAATTCATGGCAAGTATTATTTGCCTATTGGTCAGGCTTAAAATGTAGCTATAATCTCAAGGAGGCTGGGAAGGCCCTGAGGACAGGTAGTGGGTTGAATAGCATCCCCCAAACTCAGGTCCACACGGAACCTCAGAATGTGACCTTGTTTGGAACTTGGGTTTTTGCAGGTGTAATTAGTTAAGGACCTGGAGATGAGATCATCCTGCATGATGCAGATGGGCCCTACATCCAAAGACCAGTCCTCATAAGAGATAGAAGAGGTGGTGACAGACGTGGAGGTTGGGGTGATGCGGCCACAGCCCAGGAACTTCTGGAGCCACCAGGAGCTGGAAGAGGCAGGAAGGATCCTCCCCTTGGAGCCTTAGGAGGGAGCGGCCCTGCCAGGACCTTGATTTAGACTTCTGGCCTCCAGAACTGCGAAAGCAAACGAGTTCTAAGCCCCCAGTTCGTGATACTTTGTCTTGGCAAACAGTGAGGGCGATAGCTGTGTCCAATCTACCTTGACTCTCGGGCCGGTAAGCCCCGCCCTGGCTTCAGTCGCCGAGAAGCCACAGGCGGTGAACGGGGGGAAGGTAACCGCCCGCCATCCTGACAGCAGGAGGGACGGCGGGGCTGGTCCTGCACCCGCCTCGGTGGTCCCCGCACGTCTGCTTCCTGGCCTCCTCAGCAAGGGAGGTATCAGAGTCGAAGCAGTGGTCCTGGAGCAGAAATAACCTTGGGTAACTTTCATATTGTTATCATGCTTTTTAAGAGGTGCTTATGGCTTTACATGTTGGACTGCGGTGCCCTCACCAGGTAGGGGCACGAGGGGCCCCTAGGGCTGGTCGCCACCTGCTTCTTGACCTGGTGGGGTGATACGGGAGTGTTGTCTGTGAAAATCCATCCAGCTATCCACCTAGGCCCTGTGCCCTTGGCCGCAGCGCGATGCTGCACTTCAGTGAGAAGACGTAAAATTGCTTCTCACTTCCCTGCAACTCACACGCCCCTCCTTGTCAAACATGGGCCCCTCCCTCTTCTGAGCCTCGGTTTAAACACCGGCCACACGGGAAGAGAAACAACGGCCCCCCGCCCCAGGGTGTGGGAGACCAGAAGTCTGAACTCCAGGTTCAGCGAGTCGTGATTGGAACTTGGGGGGGGTGTTTGTCGACTGCCTCTCGTGGGCGCCCCCAAGCTCCGACAGCCTCTGACTCAAAGCCCAGCCTCCCCTACTCCCATGGGGGCTCTTTCAGTCCAGGGACATCCAGCCCGGTGTCCCCTGCACAGAATCACAACCTCCTGCAGCTGGCAGGACCCGGGGAGGGCACTCTGGCCTAACCTCAGGTTGGAGAGACACCTGCCAGCTGTGGGCCGGGGGACCAGCCACTCCCCTCTTGGACCCCGGGTTCTCATCTATAAAATGGTGATGGGAGAAGGGGTGAACACGTTTCAGAGCGACAGGAAGCGGGCGGGCTCCAAACAGTGTACCTGAGAGACCTGGGTCCCATCAGTGAGGTGAGGGGTTCACGGAGCCCCTGCCGGATGGGTGCTGGGTCTGGGGTCCTCTTGCAGCCGCTGGGAGGAACGATGCAGCACACGCTGGGGGTAAAGGCAGATGCTGCTTCCTCTCGCCATCAGACGAGGCAGACAGAAAGCAGGAAGTGGGCGCACAGAAGGGGCTGGAAATCCCGCCTGGGGACTGGGGAGGGTTCCACAGAGGGGAAGCATTCAGGGGCCTGACTCTGTGTGACAGCCAATGTCTCCAGCTCTCAGTGTTGTCTGTGCGTCCCCAGGATGCCGTGTGTGGATGGGTGAGTGGGCGTGAGGCGGCAGCAGTTAGAGGGGCGTCCAGGGCAATTTCAGGAAGAGCCACGCCAGGGCCAGGGCCGGGCCTGCAGGGTGTGGCCGAGGGCAGGGCTGCAGGGAGGGCCCAGCAGGCAGCCGTCAGGGGGGAGGGTTTTGAGGTGAGCGGCTGCCGGCCAGACCCCAGGCGTCATCCCCGAGCACAGGCGGCTCTCTGGCCTTCCGTGCAGGACACCCTCCTCGTCACCTTCCGGGGACACTCCTCGGGCAGCAGGAACTGGGCTGTAGGGGTACCGCACGCAGCAAATATTCTTTTAGAGGTTAAGACTTCAGGATGGCAAAGGTGCGCCAAGACAGGCCCTCCTGCTGGAGGAGGGATGAACCAGTAGAACCTTTCTAGAAAGCAAGTTGGCTCTCCGTGCCAAGTCTTAAGGGAGTTTATATCCGTGACCCCGTGACGACTCCTACAGGACTTCACCCCAAAGACACCATCACGATGCCCGCAAACGTTCACGCCCGGGACGTTCACCCCGGCGTCATCAGTGGCAGCGCACCGTGCGAGGAGGCGGGGTTGACTGAACAGATGACAGCACCCACCCGGCTAGGTGACACGTGGCCACCGAAAGCATGCTTTTGAGAAGGTTTAACGAAGGGGAAAGGGATCGCTCTGTGATGTGAGTCGATACACGTGGCGCACAGCCATGATGGGAGCGTCCAGTACACACACCCTGCTATTCACTGACCCGGGCTTCCCCAGCAGCCCTTTGTCTTCCTTATCCACCCTATGTCTGGGGGAGAAACTCCTTCAGGGCTGCCAGCCGGCTTCCAGCTGGGCTCAGCTCCCGGGAGAGTGGGGGGAGGGACAGGGATCCCCAGATCTCCCCCAGCTCCGGCCAGGGGACCCCAGAGCTTGGGAACGCCCCTCCTTCCTCTGGCCCCAGGGGTGGAGGTGGCTTCGTGCACTGTTGCAGCTTTTCTGTGCCTCCATTGCTGTCCCGTGACCAATGCCTGCTCTTCATCACCTGTTTGAAATGCCGAGACTGGTGTCTGTTTTCCCAGGAGGATTTTTTTAACCTTTTATTTTGAAATAATTATTGATTTGCAAGAAGTAGCAAAGATAGCACAGAGCGGTCCCACGTACCCTTCACCCAGCTGATTGCATCTTATGTAACAACGGCACAGAAACTGGCGTTAGAAGGTGTGTGTATGTGTGTGTCTGTGTCACTTTGTCACATACGCAGATTCATGCGACCACCCTGCAGTCAAGACACAGAGCTAGTCCTCCCCCACGGCCATTTCCCTACGTCATGCCCTCCTCACCCTCCCTAAACCCCTGCACCCACGAATCTGTTCTTCGTCTCTGATTTTGCCCTTCCAAGAAGTTTACATAAATGGATCACACAGTATGTGAAGCTGTGACACTGACTTTTTCCCTCCACATGATGTCCTGGAGGCCACCCAAGTCGCTGTGTTTATCAGTGGGTTCCTCCTTTGTGTTGGGAGTGGCGTCCACGGTGCGGATGGGATGGACGGACACACGCGGTTGGCTTAGCCATTCATGTAAGTCGTCGCTTTGGGCCACTACCCAGAAAGCGGCTCTGAAGGATTACGTGCAGGTTTTGTGTGAACACGAGTCTTCATTTCTCTAGGATGAACACTGAGGAATGCGATAGCTGAGTCCTACGTATATGTTTAGTTTAGGTTTCTTTTTTTTTTAAGAAACTGCCGGATTATTTTCCAGAGTGGCCGCACCATTTTACATGTCCTGACAAGATTCTGACCGAGGTGCACGCCTCGCAGAAAAGCACAGACATGATTGTTATCTCTGGTTGCCATTGTCAAGTATAATGTTTATTCCTCATGTGTATATTTCTGTATCTTCCAAATTTTATGAAATACACACGTGTTTTGTAATATACATTTGGTCGTCAGAAAAAAATACATTCTGTGAAAATTACTGGATAAAATGAGAAATTTTTCATGAAACCCTGTTTTTTAAAATGAAGATACTACAAAGTCTGTCAATAAGATCCAAACTACATAACAAACTCACACACACATACACGCCCCAAGACTCAAGGCCAGAGGACAGCGCCCCACCTGTCAACCAGGACCCACCCTGGCTGCTGGGGTCGGAGTCAGTATTCATTTCCTGGACCTGCCATAACAAAGTACCATAAATGTGGTGACTTAAAAAGATAGAAATGGATTCTCTTACTGCCCCAGAGGCCAGAAGTCCGAATAAAGGAGTCTACAGAGCCGGGCTCCCTCCAGAGGCTCTCGGGGGCTCCAGGTGTTCCTCGGTTGTGGCCCCATCACTCCCATCTCTGCCTCCCTCGGTGTGGACATCTCCCCCTCCTCCTCTGTGTGTGTTTCTTACAAAGATACTCGTCACTGGATTTAGGGCCCTCCCAGATAACCCAGGGTGAGCTCATCTCAAGACCCTTAGCTCAATTACATCTGTAAAGACACTATTTCCTTTTTTTTCTTTTTTTTTTTGACTTATTTTTTGGCCGCATCAAATGGCATGCGGGATCTTAGTTCCCCGACCAGGGATCAAACCTGCGCCCCCTGCATTGGAAGTGCAGAGTCTTAACCACTGGACCGCCAGGGAAGTCCTGACCCTATCTCCAAATAAGGAAGTTCACAGTCACAGGGTCTGTTTTTTTTTTCTTTTTAATTTTTATTTTATATTGGAATAGAGTTGAATAACAATGTTGTGTTAGTTTCAGGTGTACAGCAAAGTGATTCAGTTATCTGAATATGTATCTATTCTTTTTCAAATTCCTTTCCCATTTAGGTTATTACAGAATATTGAGCAGAGTTTCCTGTGCTATACAGTAGGTCCTCATTGGTTATCTACTTTATATATAGTAGTGTGTGTTTGTCAATCCCAAACTCAATTTATTCCTACTGGGGTTAAGACTTGGATATATCTTTTTCAGGGCCACCATCCAACCTACTATGAGGGGGTGGCTTTAAACACTGTCTGCTCTGGTGGTGCAGTGGTTAAGAATCTGCCTGCCAATGCAGAAGACACGGGTTCCATCCCTGGTCCGGCGGGATCCCACATGCCGTGGAGCAACTAAGCTCATGTGCCGCAACTACTAAGCCCGTGTACCACAACTGCTGAGCCTGCACTCTAGAGCCCACGAGCCACAACTACTGAAGCCCTTGCGCCTAGAGCCCCTGCTCGGCAAGAAGAGAAACCACTGCAATGAGAAGCCCGCGCACCGCAACGAAGAGTAGCCCCTGCCTGCCGCAACTAGAGAAAGCCTGCACGCAGCAACGAAGACCCTATGCAGCCAGACATATATATGTACATATATCAATAAATAAATTTTAAAAAACACTTAAAAAAAACGGTCTGCCTATTCTTTGCTACTTTCTAAATGATCCACAATAATGTTTTATTATTAGAAGCCCCCGTAGGAATCACAATACTATAAGAAATGAGTTGCATAATAATAAATTACTTTTCTCAACTTGAGAGAGAGACAGAAACAGAGAGACAGTGGAGAAGGACGGATAACAGGGGGCCAGACCCTCCCGGGTGCACAGACATGTCCGTCCCCTCCACCCCCCGGCCCTCCCGCGCGTGGCAGAGGGCTGGACGCTGCCTGAGCAAGTGGCTGTGTCGGCGTGCCCAGGTGACAGCATCACACAGGCATTTCCCCGGTGTGCAGGCACAGAGCGGGGGGCCCGTGGCCCGAGAGGATGGGGACACGGCGGGGGTGATGCGGGGTGTCGGGGAGCGGCAGATGGAAGGCCGTGACTGAGCCCTGCCTGGGCAGCGCTTTGGGGAGGTCACCCTTGGCCCCACTGGGGCAGGTCAGCATGGTCACCCCCGCTTCACAGGTGGGGACACAGCATCTCAGACAGCTGGATCGTTGCTTGCGGCTGAGAGCTGGGGAGTGGCAGGGCTGCGACTTGGACAGGGCACGTGGTCTCCAGGACAATTTCCAATGCAGACTCTGGCCAAATGCAGACTGGAAACTTGTCCCTTGGCCTGTCCCGGCGGTGTACGCAGCGGTGCTCAATACATGTTCCTGGACCTGTCTCCTCGAGGGCAGGGCTCATGTCTATTTTGTTCCTGTGCAGCCTGAGGGGGAGGGACCCCTTGGGGGTGGTGGCTGAAAGGGCAGGAGCTGCAGGGCTCTGAGCCATGAGTCCTTGTGTCCCCTGTGCCGCTCACTCGCTCTCTGATTTGGGCGCAGTTCATGCCCTCCCTGGGCCTCGGTTTCCCCACGTGTACACCCCGGGTGGGTGCTTTCTGAGACCCTGCCAAGCTCTGCTCTTCTGGTCTGTGGTAACGAAGGGAAAAGCAAGTGTTTTGTCCCCGGGAAACTGACCAGCACTGCGCTCTCAGCATCCTGGCCCCCGCCCAGACCCCACTGGAGGCCGTGGGCCTCCCCGCTTCTCCTCCGCCCCTCCGGAATGAGTCCCAGGAGAGGAAGTCTGGGAAGAACTCTCTTCCTGGCCCCGGGAATGCACCTCGGGGACCAGGACTGTCTGCTGGGCGGGACACTGGCTCGAGTGTAGACGCCGACACACACCCAGGCAGAGTGTGCCCACACACGCTGCACCCAGCGCACACGCCCTGCACACGCACACACATATGCACGCGTGAGCACACGTAGGTGGGCGCCTGCACACCCAAAGCAATACACACACCACATCAACACACACACACACTACACACACGTGCACGCACACACATTGCACATACATATGCACGTGCACACACACATCTCTATAAAACAACTATTAAAAGTTATACCCTCCATATGCGTCAATGGAGAGAAAGGCAGTAAGTCAGAAAGAGAAAAATAAATATCGTATATTCACGCATATCTGTGGAATCTAGAAAAATGGTACAGATGAACCGGTTTGCAAGGCAGAAATAGAGACACAGATGGAGAGAACAAAACGTATGGACACCAAGGGGGGAAAGCGGGGCTGTGGGGTATCGGGGGGTGAATTGGGGAATTGGGATTGACTAACTAATATGTATAAAGTACGTAACTAATGAGAACCCGCTGTATAGCACAGCAGGGTCCCTCCACCATGGTGCACATGTTAGAGAACTTCCTTCCAGATTTTGATAGAAAGATGTATAGGCATACATCCTGTCTAAGTTTTACCAAAATGGCATCATAGGGCCCCTCTGGGGTGTGACCTCTTTTGTCACCCTGGGAGGTAAAGTGACACTTTCCACTTGCTCTGAGTGGAAGCCTGCATGCCACTGCCGTGCCCCATGGCACACCATCCCTCAGACCCCCTGCCACGTGGCGTTAAGTCACGCCTGGTTTGCAGTGTCATAAATAGCGCCGCGGGAAGCATCACAGCTCAGAATCTGTGCATAAGCCTTAACTGTTCATCTCCTCGGGATACACTCCTAGGAGCCTGCTGTGAGCAGCGTTTCGCCTGTACGAGAATCCGTCCCTGTCCATCTGTCTGTCCAGGTGTCCCCGTCCCCTGAAGGCACCCTGCACAGGTTCAGAACACAGAGGGCGCTCCCAGACGAAGCGGGCGCTCCACTTGGAGGGAAAGCAGTGTGGGCAGAGGCCTGGGGGTGACCACTGCCAGCCAAAATCTCCCCAGGTGGCACAGAGGCGACAGACATGGGATGGCGGGGGCTGACTCCATCATAGCATGAGGCCCTTTATTGCCAGTAAACGAGGGTTGGGTCTTTTCAATTTTGGTAAAATAGATATAACACAAAGCTCACCTTTTAGATCATTTTTAGGTGTACAGTTCAGCAGCATTAAGTAATTCATAATGTTGTGCCAACGTCGCCACCATCCATCTCCAGACAGATATGTCACTGCAGGGAGCCTGGCCAAGCGGGGAGGCAGAGAAGTGGGGGCTGCAGGGCCCCAGGAGATGGAGACGAGGGGCCTGAGCTCCACCCTGAGGAGGCCCTGCAGCCCAATCCACGCACTGGAGCGCCAGGCCCGGAGCAGGGGAGGGGGAAGGGGTGTGGGCAGGGGGCATGCCTCGGAGGTGAGGTCACCCAGGACGGCTGGGCCAGAGCAGGAGCCCAAGTGCTGTGTCTGCACAAAGTCAGGGAGGGCTGGGGGGTGACCGGAGCTGGCCTAGCGCTGGGGCCTCACAGGGGACAGGGAACCTCGGGCCATGAGGCTGGAGCTCCCGGCCCATCCCGCAGGGAAATTATAGGGGCCCCCGGCCGCGCGCCGGATGGGAACAGCCTGGCAGGCTTTGCACGGACCGTAACCACACAGGGTGCTGAGGTTAAAGGGGCATCGTGTCTGCAGCTCAAAGTGCCGAGCCCAATGCTGGGCACCACTGGGACGCGGCCCAGATGGGCACCATCCTCGCTCAGCCCTGCCTCGCCCCTCCTGGCCACACAGCGGCCAACGCCACCCTGCAAGGACACACGTCACCTCACCCTCCAGCGCCTGCCCCCCAGGAGCCCTGCCTGGAATCTTTGGCCAGAGCCCACCTCTCCATCCCTGCCCACGCTCTGGCCACAGAGAGCCTCCTTCAGCCTCCTCCAGGGAGTGGGACATTCCGGCTATGCTGAGTGCTGCCCGGTGGGGCCGTCCACGCCACCATCAGTGCCCTCTGGCTGGGCCTGGGGGGCAGGAGCTGCGTCCAGTCCCGGGCAGCACGGCCCTGGCCATGGGCACTCGGCCCAGAATCTGGATCCTGGGAAGCAGCTGGCGCCCCCGCGCTGTGAGCAGCAGCTCCGTCCCTCTGCACCTCGACTCCCTCGCCGGACACACTTACAACTCACAGCCACCTGGCAGCTCACAGGCCGAGCGTCGCCAGGTGGGAAGGCAGGTGTGTGCGGTGGGGCGGGGCAGTGTCCCTGCCTGTCTGCCCAGCTGGTGGGGAGACACGCTGCAGACAGCGACACGAGCCTGCCACGGGGAGGGCGAAGAGGCTGCCTGGGTCCCAGCGCCGGGGTCAGCACCTCTGTCCCACCCCCCCACCACCCCCACCCCCCGTAAGCTGCAAGCCTCAAGGGCAGAGTCGTTAATGAGCCAGTGTCCCCAGGGCGCTGCAGAAATGCTGTGGATTCTTCCTGGTTTCAGATGTCAGCGCTGCCCCTTCCTGGGCTGGGTTCCCAGCCTCACGTCAGGCTGGACACTCAGACGGTCTGCCCTCTCACCTCACCCCGCCTTTGGTCAGGTTCCCCAGAAGCAGACCTGAGCCTTTGCTCACTGTGTTGTGGATATGCAGGGGGTGCCCCTGTGCTTAGGACACGCATGCCGAGGAATTGAAGGTAAAGGGATGTCAAGTCTGCACCTCGCCCTCAAACATCCCAGGAGAAAATCTGTGCGAGAGACAGAGACAGGGAGATAGAGAGAGACAGAGGTAGAGAGACAAAGAGAGACAGAGACAGAGAGCGAAGAGGAGAGAATAGGCTTTGCGAGGACTTCTTGAGGAATGGACACTAAGATCAGAGCCGCCCAAGGAAGGGAGAGGAAAATCCCCAGGACGATGGCTGACTCCAGAAAACGGGAAAGGTCAGGCCTGGTCGTCTCCAGGGGGTCTGGAACTCAGAACTGTTGCAGAGGGGCACGTGAGCAGGATAGGCGATGGACAAAGTGCTGTAAATCAGAGAGAGGAAGGGGAGAGGGTGTCAAGACCACTCAGTGGGGAGAGTATAGCCTTTTAAACAAATGGTGCTGCGACCACGGCATCCCACATGCAAATGAATGAAGTTGGGTCCCTACTTCACCCCATACAGAGAAATTAACTCAAAATAGATCATAGTCCTAAATGGAAGAGCCAAAGCTATAAAACTCTTAGAAGAAAATGCAGGAATAAATCTTTGTGACCTTGGGTTACAAAGGCTTCTTAGATATGTCAGGGTTAGGCAGAGGCTTCTTAGATATGTCACCAAAAGCACAAGCAACGAAAGAGAAAATAGACAAATTGGATTCCATGTTAAAATTAAACTCTTGTGCTTCAAAGGATACCAGTGAAAAGACAACTCACAGAATGGGAGAAAATATTTGCAAATTATATATTTCATAAAGGGATTTTATCCAGAATATATAAAGAACTCTTATAACTCAATAATAAAAAGGCATGTAACCCAGTTTAAAGATGGGCAAATAATCTGAATAGACATTTCTCCAAAGAAAATATTCAAATGGCCAATAAGCACACAAAAAGATGCTCAGAAATGCAAATCCAAACCACAATGGGATACCACCTCATATATAGTAGGATAACTACACTAATTTTTTAAAAGACAGAAAATAAAAGGTATTGGCAAGGATGTGGAGAAATCAGAGCCTCACTGCCGATGGGAACGTGAAATGGTGCAGTCACTCTGGAAAACAGTTCCTCAAATGGTTAAACATAGAATTACCATATGACTCAGCAATTCCACTCCTAGGTATGTACCCAAGAGAATTGTCAACTTATGGCCACACAAATTTACATATGAATGTTCACAGTGTTTTCCATAACGGAAACAAGCCAAACATCCATTAATGGATAACAATGGATTACAAATGGACATGTAATATGTGGTATATCCACACGATGGAACATTACTTAGTCATAAAAAGGAATGAAGTACTGATACATGTGACAACATGGTTGAACCTTGAAAACGTGGTGCTCAGTGAAAGAAGCCAGTCACAACAGGACCACATGTTGTGTGATTCCATTTACGTGAAATGTCCAGAATAGGCAAATCCATAGAGACAGAAAATAGATTAGCAGTTACCAGGGGCTGGGTGAAGGGGAAATGGAGAGCGACAGCTGACGGGTACAGGGTTTCTTTTTAGGGTGATGGAAATGTTCTAAAATTAATTGTAGTGATGGTCGTACATACTTGTGAATATATTGAAAAACCACTGAATCGTACTCTATAAAAGGGTGAATTGTATGGCATGTGAGTTATATCCCGATGAAGTTGTTATATTGTTTTAAAACCAAGGGGGGGAAATTCTATGGCAGTCCACTGGTTAGGACTCAGCCGTGACTCACTGCCGTGGCCCAGGTTCAATCCCTGGTCGGGGAACTAAGATCCCACAAGCCACATGGCACAGCCAGAATAAATAGATAAAATAAAACCAAGGGGGATGGTTAGAAACTGAGATTTCGGAGGTGGAGCAGTTTCTGGTGATATAAGAGCCGGGACCAAGGAGGGCTGGAGGAGGAATTCCCTGCGGTGAGGAGTCCTGGGAACAGGTCACCAGATGTGCTGTCACACAGTCACTCGGTGGGGCTGGGGACTGACGTCCGGGGTTTGGGAGAGAGGGGAGGGGTGGGCTCGGGCCAGGGGAGTGGATGAGAGTCCAAGAGATGATGGGTGGGTGAGGGGCGTGTGTTTAGGCTGGAAACCGTCATCCACAGGGCTGGGAGTTGTGGGGTACATTTAGTCCTGAGGTACTTAGAGGAGGCAGTACCTAGGCTGAGAGGGGGGGACGGCGGCCCTGGTTCTTTACCTCCTGTCAGCTGGTTACCTGGCGGCAGCCGAGAGCGATGTGGTGCACAGGAGGGTGAGAGCCAAGTGTGCCCTTTTTTTTTTTTAATAAATTTACTTATTTTTATTTTTGGCTGCGTTGGGTCTTCGTTGCTGCACGTGGGCTTTCTCTAGTTGTGGCGAGCGGGGGCTACTCTTTGTTGCGGTGCGCGGGCTTCTCATTGCGGTGGCTTCTCTTGTTGCAGATCACCGGCTCTAGGCGCGCGGGCTTCAGTAGTTGTGGAACGTGGGCTTCAGTAGTCGTGGCTCGCGGGCTCTAGAGCGCAGGCTCAGTAGTTGTGGCGCACGGGCTTCGTTGCTCCGTGGCATGTGGGATCTTCCCGGACCAGGGCTCGAACCCGTGTCCCCTGCGTTGGCAGGCGGATTCTTAACCACTGCGCCACCAGGGAAGCCCAGTGTGCCCATTTTAAGGAGGAGGAAACCGAGGGTCAGAGAGGTGAAAGAGCACTGACACGGTCACACAGCAGGACGTGGCAGAGCCTAGAACTTGAGCTTGGAGCCCCCTGCATCCTGGAGCTGGCTCATGGCTATACCATGCGCTGCCTCCCAAAGTGCCAGGCGTAGGCCATGCCCACGCCTCCTGCAGGGATACTCAGAGCCAGCTAGCGATTCTCCCCTGACATGTGCGGTCCAGAGAGTGCCAGTGGACTTGGCAGGCTGGCTGCGCACGGTGGGGTCCACAGGGTGGGGAGCCCCATGGCCTCCCTGGTTCTGGATGTCCAGTGTGGCCAGGCTCTGGGCTCCAGCACACATGCAGTGCCTGGGGACTGCCTAGGGGCAGAGAAGGGCATGGGCTCTGGAGTCAGACAGACCCAAGTTCAAATCCTAGCCTTGGGTGAGACTCGCTGATCTCTTGGTCTCAGGTCCTCACCTGCACAACGGGAACCTTGTCGTGGGGGCATAATAGAGACAGTGCCCAGCAATGGCAGGCGCTCTGTAAGTGTCAGGTGCATAACCCCCACCACGTGTCTGGGCTCTCCTCTTGAATCTATGTTTATTGTCAGGGTCTGGCTGGGCACAGCCCCCGTACAACAATCTAAGTCGCAGGTAACTGCAGGAAACTCAAATCAAGCTTCAACTTCAACATTACAGAGGATTTACTGGCTCAATCGACTGATAGCTTAGAAACAACAGCTTCAGGCATGGCATGATCCAGGCTCAAGACCAGCTTGCTTTCTCTCCTTTTCTCAGTGCCACTCCTCAGTTAGCTCCATTTCAAGGCAGACTGTCTCCTCAAGGTCATCAGATGGCTGTCAGTCCCACTTTTCCTGGTTCCCACGCTGAGGGAAAGTGTCTGGGCAGAAGAAAATGTTTCTTCCTAACAGTGTCAGCGAATGGTACCTTATGTGGATTGGCTCTCGTTGGGTAAAGGACCCACCCCTGAACGAATCACCATGGAAGGGGGGTGGGATATGCTGACAAGCTCAGCCAACCAGGGCTCACGCTTGAATGGCACTGGGTTCAGACCCACCTGAGTTTCCTGACGGAGGACAGGAAACCAGGCTCCAATTGATTGGGAAAATGGCAAGTGGTTCTCAAAAAGCACCAGGATCTGCCTCCAGAGCTTATACTGTCACAGGGTGGGTGCTGGGAGGTCTGCCCTGGGTCCAGGCTGAGAGGCTGAGGTAGCCGCGGGGAGCCCGGCCTGGCAGGAGAAACATGGGTGTGAGGTTCTGCCAGGCCAAGGAACAAAGGGGGGCGGGCTGTCCTGGAGGGTGTGTGGGAGGGGCTCCCATCCCTGAGGGGGTGCAAGCCCATCAGGAGGACGTTCAGTGGGGACGCTAGACTCTTGTGGGACTCCCTCTGGCCCGGAGCAACTCATCTTTGTGACTGTGTGACCTCAGTCTCCAACTGGCCACCCCAAAAACCAGGGCCCAGCTGTGTGGCCCGCCGGTCAGCACCCGGGTCTGCCGTGCCTGGCTGTGTGGCCCTGGGTGAGTCACTTCACCTCCCTAGGCCTGAAACATGGGGATGGTAAGAGTTTCTGCACAGGGACCCCCCCCCCCCAGGTGTTAAACCACACCTGGGCACAGAGCATGGTGGGAACGGGTTTGACATTAGGACCGTTGACGGGGCGGGGGCCTAGGGAGCACCTGTGTCCCATTAGCGGCAGGAAAGCTCGGAGCGGAGCCCCGGCGGGCCAGCAGGCGGCCTCCTCGCCCTCAGTTCTGAAGTGCTTCCTTTCTGGCTCACCTTCAGTCTAGCAGCCCGCTGGGACCGTGTGGACACAGCTCAGGGGTCCCGAAGAGCAGTGTGGCCCAGGGACGAGGGGAAAGGGGCGCCAGATCCCTGCCCATCACTCCCAACAAGCCTGTCCATCCTGACGCCCTGGATGGCCAGAGTGACTGTTTCTGGGCATCAACTTGCCCCCCCAGCTCCGGCGAGGATGGAGGAGGGCCTCAGGGGCTGAAAGAAAGGCTGGCGGCTCCTCAGAGGGTGGACAGAGGCCCAGCAGCCTCCAGGACAGCTGCTCCGTTGGCTGGGGGGGTGAGTCGGCTGTCCAGGAAGGGCCGCCTTGCTGGACAGCATGTACCCTTCCAGGAGTGGGGTGGGCCGCTCTGGTCCAGGGGAGGGTCACGTCCAACTCCTGTCAGCATTGAGGTGGGGCAGGGTGATTTCCAAGAAGGGCTTGGGCTGCAGACAGTCAAAGCTGAGAATTGTTGTCTTAAAAGAAGGGAAAAGGACCAAGCCCTGCTGGCCAGGCGGCTCTGATTTCATCATTTCAATCAGCCGGGACCCCTTTAAGACGTCTGCCCGCTCCTTCCTTTCAGCTTTCCTTGCCTGGCCCTCGTTCAGGTCTGCTGGTTCCAAACCAGCTTTCGTAGGAGAGGCACGTTGCCTGGGTTCCAACCCCGATTCTGCAGCTCCCTTGCTCGCTGTGTGACCTTGGGCAAGTTATCGAACCTCTGTGCCCTGCTCTTTTCATCTGTGAAACGGGCATGTCAATGGGAGGATGTGGTGAGGACCAGACACAGATGCTTTGTGCTGTTACGTAGTAGAGGCTCAGTCATGTGACCTTTGGTTAACAATTAGCCTGGCATCTCTGCAACCCACCTCCCCTTCTTGGGCCTCAGTTTTCCCTTCTATAAAATGGACGTGGAACAGAAGTGTGGTGCTGGGGTAAGAGCATGAACTTTGGGGTCAGACCCAACTATTTTCTAACCCTGGGTCCATTGCCTAATGGCTTCGGGGTCTTGGGAAAGCCACTCAACCTCTCCTAGCTTGGTTTTCTGCTCCCGTGAGGTAGGTGTAACTAGTGCCCGCCTTGTGGTACTTAAAGAAACTCCCCGAGAAAGGGCAGAGCTGGGCCAGCAGGCGGGGCCCAGGAGCGGCTGTCTCCGGGGCTGGGACTTGGCCCCAAGGTCTGCCTCCCCTCCTCCAGGCTGTTGTCCCCCCACCCCTCCAGCTGCTTCCCTTGACTTGCTCCCTCTGTCCCCTCAGAGTTAACGACACACTTACTCAGCCCTCACCTCCTGTATTCATTTTCTGTGCCACAAAACAAATCACCACAAACCTAGTGGCTGGAAACAACGCACATGTATTGTCTCATGGTATCTGCGGGGCAAGACTCCGGCACGACTTAGCTGGTCCTCACTCAGGGTCTCACACAGTGTTGGCTGCCTGCACCCCCAACTAGAGGCTCAGCGGGGATGACATCTTCAGGCCCTTCAGGCTGTTGGCAGAATTCATTTCCTTGCGGTTGTAGGACTGAGGTCCCCACTGTCTTGCAGGCTGTCAGCTGGGGACCACTCAGCTCCTAGAGGTCACCCCAGGTCCTTGCCTTGTGGCCCCCTCCATGGGTCCCTCACACTTCCAATCTCTCTACACTTTGAGCCTCTGCCTTCAGGATGGGCCCAGGCCCTTTTAAGGGCTCACCTGATTAGGTCAGGCCCACCCATACTCAAGGGTCATATGAAGGGTGTGTACACCGGGGGCAGGAACCTTGGGGGCCATCTTACAGCCCTACCTACTGCCTCTGTTGGTCCTTAGGAACCCCAGGAGGAAGTTTCCTTCTTTTCATTCTCTAGATAGATAGAAAACTGAGGCCCAAGGTCACAAGGCAACTAATAGAGAAGAAACGTGATGACCAGCCTCTGATGTTTGCAGCCTTCTTTTTTTTCTTTATTATTATTTTAAATTTTCTTTACTATTATTTTTGTTTTTTGGCTGCGTCGGGTCTTAGTTGCAGCACACGGGATCTTCACTGAAGCGCGTGAGCTCAGTAGTTGTGGTGAATGGGTTTAGTTACCCCATGGCATGTGGGATCTCAGTTCCCCCACCAGGGATAGAACCCACAACCCCTGCATTGGAAGGCGGACTCTTTACCCCTGGACCACCAGGGAAGTCCCTGCAGCCTTCTTTTGTAGATAAGGGAACTGATGTTTTCTCCACAGTCTTCTGGGGTCCAGCAAAGTCCAGAGGTGGGAATTACAGGAGCAGCATTTAGCTCAATCGAAGGAAGAACATTCTAACAACGGGAAGGATTGCCTTGATGGGTAGTGAGCTCCCCGTCACTAGAGGTGTGCAAGCAGAGTGTCCACCTCTGTGAAGGGAATGCCCAGATCTGCTGGTCTCAGTCACTGTGTAGCTTCTTTCAGCTCAGTCTCTGAGACTTACCTTCCTGCCACCTGGGACTGTCATCTGGCTGGAAAATGCTGAGCCCAGCAGGGGGTGATCAGAGCTGGACTGCAGGCAGCTGCTCCTGACTCTGCTGCCTTCGTGGTTGGGTCAGGGATGGATGTGAGAACCATCATAAGACACGCTGAGACTTTTGCTGGGACTGCAGGGGAAGAGGCCCCTTAGAGGATGTGAGTCTGGTTCTGCTGGCAGCCATCCTGCAACCCCTAGAGCCTGAGAATGAAACCAGCGCCACGGGGAGCACAGCCCAGATGGGCCAGAGGACACTGTGAGTTCCTGGATCAGGCCATACCTGACGTTAGCTCACCTTGCACCTTCCAGGAAGGTGCACCGATAAGCCCTCTTTTGCTGAAGCCAGTTGGAGTGGGGCTTTCTGTCGCTTACCTGCAAACAACTTGGGGCCAAGGCATCACCTTGCACCTGGATCTCTGCAGAATCCCCCGCCAGGTCCCCTACTTTTTGCACACCCCCTTCTGGCCAATCCAGGCCCTCATGTAGCCAGAGCGAGCTGTCTCAAAACAGCTGACCTTGCTGTGCTGCCCCTTCTCCTCCTCCAGGGGTCCCCACTGCCCTAGAGAGAAGGCTTGCCTTCCCTAACCCTGCTGGCCCCCTCTGCTCCCCTGCACCCTCTCCTGGGGCTCCCTGTCTTCCTGCTCTGTCCAGCAAACCCCTCCCCAGCATTCAGAGCCCACTCAGGGAAGGCCCTCCTTTCCCCTGGGCCCCAGAGTGGCCCCCGTCCAGCCCCCAGGCTTCCCTCTGTCCCAGCATCCTCCGTGCGTGCTGTCATGGTGTGGTTGCCCCGAGACAGTGCAGTGAACTGGCCGTGGGCACGTGCTCTGGAGACATACACCCTGGGTCCATATCTTGCTCCGTCTCGGGCAGGCTCTGTGCCTTTGGCCACCTTACTCCACCTCTCTGTGCCTTGGCTGCCCCACCTGCAAAATGGGGATTACAGTAGCACCTATTCCCCAGGGTCCCCCGAGCAGTCCTGAGTGCTAGCTGGTGCCTGCCCCTCCCCCTCTGCCCCTGGAGGCCAGGGGCCAGGGAGGACACAGGGGTGAGGAGGGAAGTCTCTCTCTCAGAGAGACTCACCTCCTGCAAGTGTGGTAAGGGCCAAGGGGCTGGGGGCTGAAGACAGAGTGGGTCCCACCCACCCTGACCCCCTCCCCCCCCAACCCTGTGCCTGGGGCCCACCCTCTGAGTCACCCACTAACATGGGCTGACGAATCTTACTGCAGGCCGAGGTGCGGCTGGGATGCGAAGTCCCCAAAGTGACCTAAGTCATGACCTCATCCAATGTGAAGCCTTAGACAAAGTTCAGGTCAAAGGGCAGAGGCTTCCCAGAGCTTGGAGAGTTCGACCCGAGGACCAAGGCCCGGCCGGCTGTCCAGCTCTGTGCAGAGACGGAGGCCTGCGGTGGAGGTCCCCCAGGGCTCCCGCCTGGATGGACTCAATTCCATTCCGATCAGTGTAAGTAACCTTGGCCAATGCCCAGCCTGGCCAGCGCTGGGGAGATGAGACACTGTCGCTCTCTGCGAGGGGCTGACATCTGGAGCAGAGTCAGGCACGACCCAGGTGGTGACCATACTATGATGGCAACCTGGAGCAAGGTCACTCTCTATAGCAGGAACCCCTACCTGCAGATGCAGGACCCTGAGCCCCACAGAAAATATCCCTTTGGCCCAAGAATTCGAGGGCGTCTCCCATAGGGCGCTTCTCCTGAGCTCACAAATGAGGCAGAGTCTGCAGGGAGCACTACTGCCCTCTGCCCACCGCTCGCTGCTCTGCCGGTGGTCAGGGATGTGCCAGGCAACCCCACCGGTCTCTCCGCCTGGGCCCTTGGGCGCCAGGCTATGGGGAGAACGCCTCGGTCCCCTGGGCTGTGTTTTGCTAGAGGGTCCCAGAGCAGAGTGTCTGGGGCCCTCGTTGACATGGTTCTGACGGCCTTCAGTCCTCATGGCCCGTTCCCCTCTTCTGGAACCTTCTCGCCCTGCTGTGTTGTGTGCCGAGAGTCACGTGGGCTGACCCAGCCCGGACACTGAAAGGTTCGTGGAGCTCTTTCCCTGCGGTGTAGTGTGTTACATGGGGAGGCGTTCTCACAAGCGAGTGAGGCCAGCTCTCAGCAAGTTCAGTATCACAAGCTCCTGCTTCTGAATGAGGTTCTAGGATGTCCCACCAAGCTTGGGCACTTACTGCAGAGCCCCCCTGCTCCCCCTGGGCCAGGCTGAATCCCACCTGCTAAGGAATGGAGCTTCTTGCAGGATCCCTAGGCTGGCTTGCCCCTCATTCCCACTGACAGCTATTTTCTGGGGAGCCACACGGGACCGGCTGTGGAAGGTGTCAGGCCATCCTGCAGAATCCTTTCTGAGGCTCCCTGGGGACACCTCTTTCCCCTTAGTAGTGAGAAGTCAGGCTGCTTTGGAGTAATGGCTTCTTTCTGCAACATGGACATCACGTTTCCATCTTTGCCTTGGCTACCAGGAAGCCCGGAGCCTAATTTATGGGCATATACTAAAAAATAGCATCTTGTGACAAGAATTTGTATCTTAGCTCCACCTCTGGTTTCCCATTATTTTTCTATCACTCTTTTTTGCTTTACTTGATTTCTCTTCCTTCCTTTTAATCTTGTTCTTGTTTGTAAAAGGCCTTAAGTACCAACGGTGGAGGTAACGGGGAGTCAATATAAATGAATGAATAATAAATAGGAAGAGCCTCCACCTTCCTTGAAGCACCTAGGGAGCATCCTAGGCCTTCGAGGACGTTCATCCACAGGAGGGGAGACTCAGATCCCGCGGGAGGGGTTCCTGCAGCAGGCGGGGAAGCCACCGAAGGTGCCCTGTTTTGCACCCAGAGGCAGGATGGAGAGGGAGCAGCAGGGGGCGCTGCTCCCTCCGTCTCCCCGGCAGCTGCACTAACATGTGGAAACAGATTCCCTTTTTACCGACAGAGCACTCTGGGCCTGGGGCCAGCCATGCTCACTGCAGCCTCTGTGAGAGGGGCCTGCCTATTTCAGGCAAAAACAAAGGCAACCCCAGGGACTGCACCCCAGTTTCAGAGGGGAGAAGGGAAGCGACAGATGGGTCCTTTCACTTCGGGCCTCAGTTTCCCCATCTGTACAAGGGGAATAAATATCCCCTTCGCACGACGGTTGTAAAGGTCAGATCAGGTGACCGTTGGGGGCAGTGTGGTCTTGAGGGAAGAGCATGGACTGAGTCCCAGGCTGCCACACACCGTGACCCGTGCATCCCACAGCTTCCTTCAAGGATCGCGATACCCGCCTCCCAGGGCAGCCATGAATATGGCACCAAATCATGTAAGCAGAGCACCTGAACAGCCGCAGGGCCCAAGAACAGCAGGCGTTGTCCCGTGTAAACTGTAGAGGGCTGTGAGAGCTCTGGTCTGCAGCTGTGGCCAGCCCAGGGACCTCTCTGAGACTCAGTTTCCCCACCTGCAGACAAAGGGTTTAGAAGAAATGAGCTCTCGGTCCTACCCAGGTCTCTGCTTTTCTGTGCGCTGGAACATCCCGGCAGGGCTGGGTGTCTGGCATGCCGAGGCCCCCCAAGGAGCCAACTCTGGGTCATGGTGCCCCCAGGGCGTCCTGGGCCCATGGGCCACTCCCTCTGCCCCTCAGGCCTGCACCCTCCCTAGAGGAGAGACAAACCAGGAGCCCTGGCCAGGGTTGGGGGATGTCCAGACCAGCCCTGTGGTCCCCCACCCCTGGCATTCTGGGTTATTCCAAGAAAGGCCTGAAATTCTCCACATCTTCAAAGCAAAATGCATTTCCAGTTTTTCGAGGCAGAAGTGCATATCCCATTGCCGTTTGTCGAAGGGCCTTTTAGAAAGGGAAGACCCAGGCTCCTCCGGCCCGTTCTCCTGCTGACCTTCAACCCTACGCTCACGGCCACTGCCTCTCAGGGGCCCCAGCTCCCCTTCTGTACCCCAGCCTGAGCCACTTCCTCCAGCGTGCCTGTCTGATGGGCCACATCCCGTCTGACCTCTCAGCAGTGCCCAGTCCCTCAAGGATGCCAAGGCCCTCAGGGACCAGACACAGTCCCTCCCCACCCCCCCCAGCTCCCTCTCCCTCCTGAGCCAGAGGTTCCTAACCTGGGTGTCTGAAAACTTGGATGAAAAAAGAAAAAATCTTTACTTTCACTAACCCCTCCCCTGAAGCCCAGCATATCCTTCCATGGTGAAGCAGGCCCAAGCCACAGGGCCCCTGTGACCCTGTCACCGAGAGGAACACAGGTATTTCCCCCCATGCTGCAGCGGCTGCAGGCACCTCTAGACCCCCTTGTGCTCTGAAATCTGGCCGGGTGTCCCACTGCTGGCCAGATCTTATTTAAGGGGTTCACAGAGAAGCCACGTACTTACCGTGGATTTATTTGCAGTTTTATATGTTTAAATAACTGGATTAATAAGAGCACTGCTTCCCCTAGTAACGCCGTGCAGCTTGTTTTATGCATTTAAAAGACATTATTCCGAGCAGGGCTCTCCAGACTTCACCAGGCAGCCTAAGGGCCTGCCAGAGAGGGTACAGACCCCCAGCTCCAGGGTCTGCACCCGAGGGCTTTCTCTGCTGAATGGGTCGCCACTCTGACTTGCCTTTGCTTCTGGACCCTTGGCCTAGGTGGGGCAGAGCTCCTGGCTTGACCCCGCCAGCCCCCAGGCCCATGACCACATCCAGATCCTGCACCTCTTATTTATTTATTTATTTGGCTGCTCCAGGTCTTAGTTACGGCATGCAGGATCTTTAGTTGCGGCATACGGGATCTAGTTCCCTGACCAGGGATCAAACCCGGGCCCCCTGCATTGGCAGCATGGAGTCTTAAACACTGGACCACCAGGGAAGTCCCAGACCCTACACCCTCTTGAAGCTCACCTCCAAAGGAGGGTTCTGCCCTCTCCTCGGATCCCCACAGCCCTTGTCACGCTGATGACATCATGGTCACCAGGCTCTGGGCCCCCGGGCGGGGCCTGGGTCTGAAGTGGCTTTTCAGAGACCGCGTGCGGAATAATCAGGATGATGCAACCTCCCGGTCCCGTGGGCCGACCGCGTGCCACGCACAAGGTGCTTGTGGACATTCCTCCGCCATCCACTGCGTGGGACTCTCCCTACATCCTGTGAGGCAGCAAGTGCTATTCCTTCCCCTTTCGTGCAGAGGAAACTGAGGCACAGAGCTGTAAGACAACTGCCAGGGCCACAGAGCACCGAGAGCCAGGCTGCAACCGGACAGACCCTGTCCAGAGCCTGGGGGAGCACATCCTCCAAGCTCTAAACACTGAGGACAATGGGGTGGGGGGGGGCACTTCCTGAAGGTTTGTCCCCAGTGGAGGTGGGGAGTCAGGAGGGGTGACATCCATCCCTCCCACCAACGTGGATTGGTCCGGGTCTGTCCGGAGGGCTTCCTGGCTGAGGCGGCCTGGGGTGCGGGAGGGGCGCCGGGGGCGGAGGAGAGGGAGGGGCGGCAAGCTGGGGAGGAGGAGCTGGGACGGTCTGGCCTTGCCCATTTCTATGAGGGGGAGGGTGATGGGGGGAGTAGCTGAGGTCACTGGAACTCAGTCATGAACTCGGCTAGCTCAGGGATTCCCAGGGGTGCCGGAGGCCTGCACACTGGCGGCTCCTCCTCCCCAAGGCCCCTACCCGGGGGCGGGGTCGCAGAATATCCATCACACCGGTTTCCCAGACCGGGCAGGCCCAGCTTTGGGCCGCGGGTGGGTCCAGGCCCGGAAGGCCGGGCGGGGGCGGTTGGGCCGGGGCGGAGCTGGCGGAGGGGCCGGGCCGCCCCCTTCCAGCGAGGGCGGGCGGGAGGCCGGCGCCTTTAAACGCGGAGGGGCCGGTTACCCGCAGACCGTCTGCCCAGAGGGAGCGGGCGCCTCCCCAGTCCCCCGGGTTCTCCGCGCCCCGGGCATGTCTCTGCGGTCCCGGCGCCCGCCCGCCTGAGCCGCCGGCGCGTGTGGCCGCGCTCCCGCCCGCGTTCCCTCCGTCGGCGCCCGGAGCAGCGGCCTCGGTGCGCCCCTGGCCGGTCCCCCGCGCTGCCGCCCGCCGCGGGCCCGTCCGCCATGCAGGCGCGGGCGCTGCTCCTGGCCGCCCTGGTCGCGCTGGCGCTGGCCCGGGAGCCCCTGGCCACGTCGTGCCCCGCGCGCTGCGACGTGTCACGGTGCCCGAGTCCCCGCTGTCCCGGCGGCTACGTGCCCGACCTCTGCAACTGCTGCCTGGTGTGCGCCGCCGTCGAGGGCGAGCCGTGCGGCCGCGCCGTAGACTCGCCGTGCGGGGAGAGCCTGGAGTGTGTGCGCGGCGTGTGTCGGTGTCGCTGGGCGCACGCCGTGTGCGGCACCGACGGGCACACCTACGCCAACGTGTGCGCGCTGCAGGCGGCCAGCCGCCGCGCGCTGCAGCTCTCCGGGACGCCCGTGCGCCAGCTGCAGAAGGGCGCCTGCCCATCGGGTAAGCGCTCGGTCGGGCTGCTCCGCTAGCACTGCGGGGGGTGGAATGAAGCAGTCTCCTGGGGAAACAGGCTCAGAGCCGGGGCGGAGCCTCAAGGTCCACACTTCCCGGGCACAAGGGATGGTTGTTTTGAGAAATCATCCAACCAGCCTTCTGGTCTTCCAGGTGGGGAAACTGAGGCTGGGAGAGGTAAAGTGCTGTCTCCAGGGTCACAGAAGTAGGTGAAACCCGGTGCTCTCCTAACCACCCCGAGGGGCCTGGTCTAGCTCTACATCTCTCCAGCCTCTGGCCTCATCAAAACTTACCCATGTTGTGTCTCATTTCCCCTGGTCCCCATATCCCTCCCTGCCTGGGTGTTGGATGCAAAGCAGTCTTTCCTGGCCTTAAATATCCAGTCTGGATATTCAAGAGACACCAACTGAGTGACATGTGGTGTTTTCTTTCTTGTCTTGCACTGTGCTTAAAACGCCATGTCCCCGGAGGGCTGTTTAGGAATGGGGAGCGGGCTTGTGGAGCCTCTGGACCGCTTGGAGCTCCGTGGGGACCGGCCGTCGGGGTAGGAAATTTCTCAGTCCCGTCAAACCTTAGAACAGCCTCCCGTACCCTGGCCTTGGCTCTGGGTGGCTTCTTGCCCCACAGGTTGACCCCGTGGAAGAAAATGCTGGAAAACCCTTATTTGTTTGGGGCACCTCTTAGGAATGCAGGCTCCGGCGTTGGTTCCGCAGGAGCTCTGAGTGCAACCACCTGCGCTGGGCCCGGAGTTCACGGCGATGGAGTTGTCAGGCCCCGTGTGTGCCCTCAGCCCGCAGCTGCCCACCAGGAGATGCTGACCGCCAGAACAGGCTCTACCGTGGGGAGCACGGCTGCCTGGGGTGCCGGGAATCCTTCAGGGGTGAGGGGCATCTAAGCTGAATCTCCAAGGATGGGGACACGTCTTCCAGGTAGCGGGAGGGATAGGCTTTCTGGGAAGAGAAGACAGCGTGAACCACCACGTGGAGGCACGTGCGTGGTGAGCCACGTAGCCCAGAGCGATCGTTGTGCAGCGGATGCGTGTGCGCGCGTGCGTGCGTAGGCTTGTGAGAGACGCCCAAGGCTGGGCAGCTTGGCTGGGACAGGACCACAAGTGGCCCATAAATGTCGTGTTTTAGGCTTCATCCTGTAGGCCAGGCTTCCCGAATCATGTCTGGGATTCTGCAAATAAGTGTCCTGTGGCCCCAAAAGTTTGGGAAAGTGAACGCCAGCCCTGCAATGGGGAGTCACACTCCGCTTGAGTCTATCAGAGCTTCTGAGAACACCTACAGCAAGGAAAAAAAAAAAAAACCCCGCAAAATGATAAAACCCAGGGTTTCCCAAGAGAACTTCAACAGAGCTCTTTCCTGGCAGGACACACGTGACCTCCTCCTGGCACACCGGGGTTCCGGGGAGCCCGGTTTGGGAAGCGTTATGTGGGATTAGCCATGATTATACGGGAGAGCCACTGAAGGGTTTTAAGAGAAGTGAGGGTGATGAGGTCAGTCTTGTGTTTGGATTGTGCCCAGGAGACTGGGAGCATGGTGCCACTCGACGTCATGGAGATGGGCGTTATCATTTCTTGAGCACCCACTGCACCTTCTGACTTGGGGCTCGGAACCAGCCACCTGGTGGGTCTGGGAGGCAGAGGGCTCAGGGTGGGCCTGGCGCCTGCCGACTGCAGCTCGGTGGTGTCTGTGGGCCCCTTCCCAGTGCCAACCCCCCCAAGTAGTGGATGCTGTTAGAATCAGGCTTCAGGGTGCTGGGGGTCAGCAGGGAGGTTGGAGGTGGTCCAGGCATTTTGAAACCTTTATTCTTGACTGAGGGAGTCCACGAATGTGAAGCACCTTCTCTGTGTGTCCCGCTGGCTGTGGGCTGGTAACAAGGCCCCCTGTAATGAGGCAGACCCCATCTGTGTCCTGGAGAACCTCAGACGGTGGGGGAAACACAGGAGGGTGAGAGGAGGACGGTAGCTCCGTGACCAGAGACAGACGTCTGTCCAGCACCTGGGCTCAGTAGGTGCTGTGGAATGAAAGCCTGGCCCACGTGGTGGGTGTCCCTCCTTGCATACCTCCAGTGATGAGGGTTCACTACCTACCTATCCGTGGAGCTCTTGTGTACTCCCGTGTCTGTGCTAGGCAGATACTACACGGTGTGGGTGAATATCTATCAATGGGAGAGTAAAACCCAGAGAACTGTGTGCAGAGGGTCTGCGTAGAGCAGAGGTGTCCCTTTTCACAGCCTGTCTGCCTACAACTGCAGACAAATAGGCCTTCAAGCGTGCAGTTAAATCAGAATCTCAAGCCCTGGGCGGTTCACAACGTGGCATTTAATCATCAGCTTTTATTGTTCAGCCCCAGTGCAGGTGCCAACAGAGGCTCTCGGCTCTATTTATTTAAGCGCTTTGTTGGCTTTCGATTTTTAATCCTCTTAGCAGCTTCCTGGGGCCTTGTGCGTCTCAGAATTCTGCATTCAGGACTCATCAGGCATCCCCACTCCTCTCACTCCCCCTGCCCAGACAGCAGGGCTGAACTGCAGCATCTGTTGGCTCCTGAGGACTCGTGAAGAGCCAGGAGTCCAGCCAAGAGGAGCTTAAGGCCCGGGGTGCTGTGCAGCTGTCCTTTTCCCTCCAGGGCTTGGCCTGGGAAGCACCCTCGCCGTCCACGCTCACTGAGCTGGTCTGGAGGTGCACTGGGATCCCACAGCACCCCGTCCAGTGTGTCTTCCCAGGCCTCTCCCCTTCCCATGCACCTCCACACGGTGGCCTGAGGGGGCGGGTATGAGACGCACATCTCCCCAGCCCAAAACCCTGCTGTGACTCTGGGACCACTGCCTTTGGGACCAAGCAGGACTTCTGATGCAGCCTGCAGGCTCAGTACATCCTGGCCTCTGCAGCCTGCCCACCATCACCACCACCAGCCGAGTCCTTGTGAAATCCCTGATCATCTGTGTTGTGAGGGACAGATGACGATGTGTGGAACTCAGGGGAGGGAGAACCCGTCTCCGGGATGGGGAGAGACATAGATCAGGGAGGGCTTCCTGGAGGAGGTGGCATCTAAACAGCCATGGAGAGGTTGATGCAAAGAGAGCCTGTGCTGAGGAGGACAGCAGGAAATGCTGAGCATAAGCTGGTGCCAGATGGAGGAGCTGTGAGGGTGACCCGTCTTTAGGAGGTGAGGGACCCCTGAAGGCTTACGGGTAACAGGTGTGCAGAGTGGGTACAGGGGCCCAGCTAGTGCGAGTCTGGTGCCCTGAGGAGGAAGAACTGATGAGGCCTGAGCTAGGGGGACAGCCGAGGGGGGCAGGCTCCAGAGGCATTAGTATCTCCTGACTGATGGGCGTAGGGGGTCAGGGTGGGTGGCGGGGCCTCTCCTGGAGCAGCGGGTTCGGAGAGTTGTGATCAGGTTCTGGCGGGGGGCTCTGGCGTGGAGGGTGTCTAGTGGGGCACGGGGTTCCCTGACAAGAGCCTGGCTGATGCGTGGCCCTGTCCGTGTGTTGGTGGCAGTACTGCTCTGTTTGTGTCACTGAGAAGGGGTGGCCTAGGTTTGGGACAGGGTAGCAGGCTTATCACCTCTTCAGGCTTTGGGGGCCCTGCCATGACCTGTGAGGCCTGTGAAGCCCCACCGCCCCCCCCCCCAGCCCAAATCCAGGTCCGTCCTTGCCTTCAAGTTCACATCCGAGGGGACCCAGCAGAGGCACCCAGCCGCTTTGGGGATGAACTGCCCTGACTTGGTCACACTGCGAGCATTGTGCTGGGTGAGCTGGAGCAAGGGTGTGCCAGGCTCAACCCACTGGCTGCGTCCACCTGGCCTGACACGTACCTCTCAGCTGCCGGGAGCTCTGGGGAAAATGAGGCCAAGCAGAGATTCACTTGGCCTTCTTGGAAGCCTGGGGTTCGTGCACACTGGATGACGGAGTAGCCCTCGGCTGACGGAGTAGCCCTCGGCTGACCGAGTGAGCCGGCGTGTCCCGCCAGAGGGTCTGAAAGCGGCCTCCTCCTGGGCCTGCTGTGAGGGTGAGAAGCCACCAGGTTTTACCAGGGTCAAGGGCGAGACCTTGTGCTCTGGGCTAAACACACATCGTGTCTGGGTGTTTTTGTCATGGCCCTTTAGAAGAAAAGACTCATCAAGGTGTAGTGGGCTGCCCGAGGTCACCAGGTGGGGAGGCACAGCTGTGCTGAACCCGGGTCCTCCTGACTGCATCTAGTGGCCTGTACCCCGGGCAGGCCTCCAGCACCTTGAGGAAGTGGCCTCCCTGCTTGGTTTTGATAAGGGTGTTGAATAAACAGGTTGGAAAGAGAATAAAATCACAGACCCCTTGTCCTCAGTGTAGCAAAGATGTGGCCAGGACGTGTGGGTGTGTGCGCATCCCAAACTGAATGCCCGGTCTGGTGCAGAGGGTAGCAGTGCACAACCTGCCCAACTGTATTCTCTAGCCCCTCCAGCAAATAATGGGCAGACCCACAACCGAGACCCAGTTCTGTTCCCGGCTGCTCAGGGGTGAGTCCCAGCTCTACCACTTCCCGTGGAGAGACGCTGCAAGACTGCAAGACTCTCCACGCCTCAGTTTCTTCATCTGTGAAATGGGGACAACAGATCCTCCTCACTGGGTCATTGACAATCAATGAGATAATGAATTTCAAGTGCTTTGCACGATGTAAGCATTAATTAATAGGCGTTAGTGGGAATAAACCTAAATGTTAACAAGTGGACGTATCTGACATAAGTGGAGTTTGTGAGAGGAAGGTGGGGCAGTGGAGGACGGGAAGGAGCTGGAGGGCAGTGTTTGTGGAGTGGCTGCCACGTGCCAGGCCCTGCCCACGGCGGTTCCACTGGCCTCACTTAGTACCCACGTCACAGCTGAGGAGCCTGAACCCAGAGGAGTCAGCTGATGGACCAGTCAGGGCAGGGAGGGCTTCCTGTAAGAGGAGGAGCAGGGGCTGACCCCACTGTGGCTTCCGTGGCTTGGGCGGCCCTGTGGGCAGCCCGGAGTCCTGCCTGGCCTATGGGGCCCCTTTGACAGAGCACAAACGAGCTGATAGCCGAGCCCTCTCCTCCACAGGGTTGGCTGCAGCCCCAGTGGGATTCACAGCCAGAAAAGCCAGGCTGGCCCTAAGCTGAGGACCGGCCAAGGCTGGGCTCTCCTGGGGGCAGGACAGCCAGTCACCCTGGCTGAGGACCAGCACGGGGAGAGAGACGTGCCGGGGGTCAGGGGTCTGGGACCTGGCTGCGGGCCTTGGCGGGTCTCCTGACCTCTCTGAGCCTTTTTCCTCACCTGTAAAATGGGTGAAGATCCCTGCCCTGAAGAACTGCTGTGAGAATTCCCTGCTGTCATAAGTGCCCGGAACCCCGGCTGGCGTGGCCCACGGAGAGGGAGTTCCGGCTGCAGCCCTCAGCCCTGGGTTCCACAGCCGGGAACCAGGGGGTCGCAGACAGCAGCATCGGCCCCCGGGAGCTGTAGCCACTGTCCTTGGCTGGGGGGAGACAGTTCACTCGGGGACAGGCATGTTTTCAAGAAAAAGAAAAACACAGGCAGGGAGCCATCCTGGGAACTAATCAGACCCGGAGGGCGGCTCTTGGGGCTTCGAAGCCTGCCCCTTGTGGGTGGTGGGTGGGGCCTGGGGTGAGGGCGAGAGGCTGTGGAGGAGGCCCTGGTAATTCCCCTGCTCCCCTGCTGCTCTCCGCTCACCACTGTGGATCAGGGGCGCCCAGCCCACGGGGACAGTCTCGAAGGACAGGTCTGGGAGGAGTCGCCAGGTGCCTTGGGCCCCAGACGAGTGAGCTCGGTCACTGAGCCCACTGAGTCAGGGCAGGCTCCCCAGGGGAGGTGTGTTGGCCTGGGCCTGGGGGTGATGAGGGAGGGACTGATTGCAAAGGTTTGGGGGGGCACTTCAGAGCACGCATGCTTGGGGCACCAGAGCCGAGGGTACCGGGTCGGGGGCGTGCGGCAGTAGCAAGGCTGCAGATGTAAATGGGACCTGGACACCCAGGTCCGTGAGCCCTGCTGAGAGGTTGCCATCTGGCCTGCAGGCTGTAGTCAGCGTTATGGACAGATGGGCGCAGCCTGGGACCTTGTGGGCACCTGCGGATGGCCCCTCCATTCCCAGCTCTTACCTAACTACTGGTTGACGCAGGGGCGGTGTCTTCTGATTGCAGGAGGCAATAGAAGAAGGGGCAGTGACCTCGGAGTTAGAGGAAAGAAGTGGGTCTCAGTCCTGGCTCTGCCCATTGTGTGCTGGACGGGTAATGCATACGGTTGTGCAGGTTGCGCACTGCACAATTCCAAGGGAGGTAGTCACGCTGTGATGTTTGTTAAGAATGGTCCTGGAGCTGTGCAGTACACAACCCGTGCAGCAGTATCAGTGGCCCTGCGGGGTGTCTGGGCCAGTCAGTGTCCCACCCTGGGCCTCGATTTCCCCATCCATTCCATGGCAGTCGTGACTGTCCAGAGCTGGCACATCATAGGTCCTCTTTCAGGGTCTGCCGCTGTGCCGGAAGCCCTGCCATGCAGAAATGTGGGAGGCGGAGCCCCGGGCCCCACCTGGCTCCCTGCCAGCCCTTCTCCCCGTCCCTTTCCGCCCTGGCTGTGCCCCTTCCTCTTGCGGGAGGGCGCTACCGCTGGACACCTGGCCTTGTTTGCTTTGCTCTGTGTCAAGTTCTTCCTGACTAGAACTTCCAAAGCCTGTGGATTGCAGCTTATTTTTGAAAACAAACAAAAAAAATGCTAACAGCTGAATCTGGTCAAGACTGACTGTTGACTTCAGAACTTTGGCTCCAGGACAGTGTGAGGGTGGGGATGGGGGTTGTCAAAACCCCCAAATAAACAGAGCCTGCCTCCCAGCCGTGGGGCCCAAGGTTTTCATGTGGAAAGAGGCAGTGGGAACCACGTCTTCCCTTCCCACTGATTCATGGGATGATGCATCTCTGTGTGGGGAGGAGGACCAGGAAGCAGGCCCTGCCCGCCTCCCACCTCCTCCCCGCCTCCCACCTCGCCGGCTTAAAGGGACAGGGCCTGGCGGGGCCTGTGGCACCAGCCGGCTGACCCAGGAGCTCCGCACGGGAGCCCCAGGCCGTGGGGTCAGGGCGGGCGCGGGCTCTGAAGTCCATGGGACCTGGCGCTAGCTCCAGGCCTGTCTCCACCCTAAACCATCTTTGTCTCCGGCCTGTTTCCTGGGACACACTGACGCTGCTCGTGTGAGGCTGTTCCCCCCAAAAGCTGGTTAACAGGCTGAACGATGTTCTTTGTGGTGGTGTTTGCAGACCTACTGTGTGCTGGGCCGGATGGGGTCAAGCAGAGCATGCTCGTCCTTGGGTTAGGGTTAGGGTTAGGCCCTCCCTCCCATGCCCCCTCTCAAGGGCTGCCTTGGGGGTTCGCGTATGCTGGTTACAGCTGGGCTATCGGGGGATCCGGACATGTCTGTGTCCCAGAGGAGCTGGTGCCTGGGTGGGAGGTGAGCCCCGCCCGGCTTCTCCTTGGAGCTTCCACAGCCCGCCAGTCACCAGGGCCCTGCCGGGGATGGTGGGAAACACAGCCCGGCCTCTCGCTGTCTCACACCCCAGCCCAGCTCACAGCCCGTCCAGGCCTTCCTCTCTCCCTTCTGTTTCTTTCTGTATCTAACTTGCTTACGGGAGAACATCTGGAAAATCCACAAAAGGAAACAAAATCACTCATAACTTTACCTCTGCCCCCGAATATCCACCATGAAATATTCTGATGTGTTTCCCGCCAGCCTTTGGCCTATGAATATTTTACAGAGGGTTTTTGTTTTTAAATCGTCATATGAAATTGAATGTCGCCTATTTTAAGTGATCTCTGGAGAGGCCACATTGGAAAGAAAAGCATTTGGAGGGAGGCCGCCGTGCCGTCCAGATCTGCGGGTGGCCAGGTCAGCTCCTTGGCTGCTTGGGCAGCTCGGGGCGCGCAGCCTGCGGGACCTGGGCTGGGTCAGCCAGGGGCTGGACAGACGCGCCTAAAGCTTTGGAGTCACTGAGATCTGGGATCGAGTCACGTGGCAACGCAGCCTCTTCTGATCAGATGTTTTCACCCCTCCTCTGTCTTATTCACACTGGGCCCGGTTTGGAGTCGGCCGAATCCACCCATAGCTGCCCTCATGCGTGATGCTGTGTCTTTGCATCTCTGTTCCCCTCCCCGTGTGCTCTTCCAGGCCTGGATTAGGGGTGCCACTGGACTCCCCCATCTCACCCTGGGCCTCCCCCTGTCCCGTCGCTGGTCACACAGTGCTGTGCCTGGCTGGTCACTGGCCTGTCCCCAGCACTGAGCACACACCTGGAAGGCACTCAGCCTCCCTATGAGAGCGAGTGTGGTGGGTGAGGCATTATGCTGGGAGCCCCAAGGAGGGCTGGAAGAAGACTGCCAGGGGGGCTGCCTGGAGGAGGAGAGATTTGAGCTGCACCCAGGACAGGCCAGAGCATCGTGGTAGGGAAAACTGGGGAGTGGTCCACGTGGGAATGGTGGATGATGGAGCAGAGACTGGGGGTAAGTGGCCCCCACGGTTTACAGAGCAGGGAGGGGTGACACCTGGCCTCACCCGCCTGGGCTTGCCTGTTCCAGCACGGCGTGGTGGGCACGAGCCTTGGCCAGAGGAAATCCAGGCCTGGTGCTGAGTCCTCCCCCTTGCCTGGGGTCCTCCGGGACCTTGGTGATGTGGGGGTTGCCTGGCAGGCGAGCTTTCTTGTCAGAAAGCAAAACCTGGAAGGGGCAACAAGGTTGGTGGCTGGCTTCCTTCCCTGCGCCTTTAAGATAGAGCATGAATGCAGGTTCCCAGTGCCCTTGGGATTGGGCAGGCAGAGCTAGGCTCGGGCCCCACAGGCTAGCTGACGGGTAGCTTCTCCTCCAGAGTTTCAGGGACTGTTGGCTATCCACGTGGAAATAAACGTGCCTGGCACCCACGTGTGCTGGGAGAGGCAGAGCCGTGGCCCGGCATGGGCCTTGCCCACAAACACAACCTCTGAATCTTAGATGCCACCCCTCCACTGGGCTTTGCCTCTGGGAGGAGGGCTCTGGGCACAGCGGCCCCTGGCGGCCGCAGTTTGATCATCAGGGAGCCACGAGGTGGCCCGCAGCGGGCCACGTCTCCCAGCCCGTCTCCAGCCACCCCGGATAGGCGGCCTTTGATTCAGGCTGACCGCAGGGGGCTGGGCCCGCCGTGGCCGGCGCCCACAGGCTGGTTGAGAGGCAGACATCACAGGATCCGTGGGGTGGGCCCTGCTCACCTCCCCGGCCCGAGGAGCCCAAGGCAAGCTCTCCTCTGGGCCCCGAGTCCCAGCTCAGGCTTAATTCACAGTCAGGGCCTTGAGGGGCCACGGGGTGGGGAGGGGAGGGCCCTAAGGAAGGGAGCCCTGTAGCCCCTGTCCTGGTTCTCCTCGAACTGAGCCTCAAGTTTCCCCACCTTTAGGATGGAGCTGATGACCCCTGCCCTGGCTGCCCCCCTGGACAGCTGCGGAGATGAGTCGGGCCGTGGATGGGGACCGCACTTGTCCACAGATGTTTATGAGGCGCCGACTGTGGGCTTGCACGCTGCTCCTGTGCTGCACCCAACCTGCTCCCTCCCGTCCCTTTGGACAACCAGGAAAACCAGATTTTCACTAGATCCTGATTATCGGTCACTTCCCAGAGACCATCGAGAGACATCAGCTGCAAAGCTGGACCTTACAGGCCGAGCCCTCTTTGTTCACCAGCATCAGGGAGCAGGGTGGGTGGTGGGCTCCCCCCTTCCCCTCCCACCCCTGCTGAGGCAGGAAGCATTTCAGTTTGCAAGTCACAGCCTATTCCCACAGCTCCCTGGGGGATGGAGGTGGAGAGGCATCTTTGGTCTCACATTTCAGGTGAGGTGTTGAGGCCCAGAGAGGGTAAGTGATTTGCCTAAAGCCACACAGCTGGAGCTCAATGGTGCTCAGCCCAGTACTCATTTCAGGCCCTGGGAGCCCTTACAAGCAGGGCTGCGCAGCGTGGGTTCCAGACAGCGCCGGTCTCTGGCGGGGACCTGGGAGACCCCAGCATGTGCCCGAACAGGGAGACCAAAGGGGTGTGGGCCTTGTGCCACCCACACGTCTCAGGCCTGTGGTCCTGGCGAGCAGCAGCCCCACTGCTGACGGCAGCAGAAATCTGAGCCGGCGAATGTTCCAGGGAAGGTCGTGAGCTGCCTGGCAAGCCAGCCTGGGGCCTGGCTAAGTTAGACACAGATCAGGGTCGGGGTTGGGGGGGGGGGGCCCTGGCGACTCAGACAGCGGCAGCCAACCTGGCCCAGATGGGGGCCACACCATGGCCAGGAGCGGGCAGCTCAGAAGGGACCACCCAGGGGCTTCTGCTGTAACCTTGTCCAGCCACTGCAGTAGCCCAAGGCCTTGAGGGACAGGCCAGAGCTGGCAAGGGGAAGGGTCGGTTTCCTCACACCAGGGCATTGCTGTATCTGAGAGAAAGGGCAAGGGCCCAGGGGGACTAGCCCAGATCCAGCGTGAGCGTCACGTCAGTGCTGTGTGGCCCAGGGCAAGTGTTCTGACCTCTCTGAGCCTCCTGGCCGGGCTGGCAATGTGAGGTGAGGAAGCTCAGCATTAACCATCCTTGGGGCAAGTGAGCCCCCCTTCCCAAATGTCTGGGCCGCACTAAAGCACCTGGTTCTTCTGCCAGTACAGGTCTCCACCAGCTGACCAGCCCGCGGTACAAGTTCAACTTCATCGCTGACGTGGTGGAGAAGATCGCGCCGGCCGTGGTCCACATAGAACTCTTCCTGAGGTACGTGGAGCCCCCCTCGCCTCTCCAAGGTCTCCCTCCCCATCTGCTGGGCCCAAAGTAGACTCAATTCTAGCACTGGGGGGCAGTAGAAAGCAGAGCGGGCGTGGGGTCCGGCGGGCCTCGCTCAGACTGCCGGACTGCTGTAGCCCTTGTGGGGGATGCCCCCTCCCTGACCCTGACCTCCTCACCTAAGGAGACAGAAAGCACCTCTCAGGTGACCGGGCTGTGGCACGAGCAGGTGCGAGGTGGGGGGTTGCTGAGGTGTCACAGGGACACTGCAGACCGCTGGCTCCCGTGGAATCCTGGGGTCTAGTCCCGAATTGACTTACACCCCGCAAAGAGAAGACACGAAGAGCATGACTTTTCTCACATTTAAAGTGTTTCTTCCTTCGAGTTTCCTAACCTTTTGGCCAGTAGCAGCCCAGATGAGACACACAGGGTCAGAACCCCACTCCATCCTGTTGGAATCGGAGGGAGCCAGGCCCCCGTGTGCCGCGCTGCCCGAGGGGACTGTCACTGAGGCCTCGGCCGCGACCCCAGGGCCTCGCTTGACTTCACAGCACTCTCCCCAGGTGGTGGAGGCCGGCCAGTGTCATTAAGCCCGCCTGAGGCACAGAGGACCAGGTGGCCCTGGGGGTTCCCAGGAGTGGGCAGACTTGCTCGCGCCCTGACTCCTGGCCCCAGCACAGGGCCCCCTGCTCGCTGGCCGTGGAGCTTGACGAGTGGGAGCCCTTGTCACTGGGCGTCGCTGCCCCCCGTCTCTGGAGGGCAGGGACCGTGCTCACCACTGACGGTGCTCCGTGCGGGGCGGGGCGGGGGAGACGGACGGTGTGAGCTCAGCAATGTCCTCAGACGCCTGCTGTGTGCCCATCGCCGCACGGGCTGCCTTTCCTACAGCTCCTGTGCTGCTCCCAACAGCCCTGCTGTGTGCCCGCCTCCTAAAGGAGACGCCAGGACCGGGCAGCCTGTCCCTTAGCGCTGGCTGACAGCCTATGCACCTTCCCATGAATCCAGAAGGCGGGCTCCCACGTTCCCATTTTCTGGATGTGGAAACAGAGGCCCGGGGAACTGCCCCAGGCTCAGAGCTGCAGAGCTGCCCCAAGTCTCTTGGACCTCAGAGCTGAGCCCATCCCCCTGCGATACGCTGACCCCTCACTGTCCTTTCCACGGGCCCCAGACACTGAGACGTGTCATTAAGGAAGTGACAACTGGACATGTGAGTGGCACGTCCCTGGCCTTGCAGGTGGCTTGGAGGGGGCAGTGTCTTTCCAGAAGGCCCCAGGCATCAGACCCCCAAACCAGCAGGGCAGGCGGTGATGCCATTTCCAAGTCAGCCTTGGAGGCTGATGTTCGCGTGGTGAGGCCGAGGCGGGCGAGATCCCAGACACCAGAAAATGATCCTCCAGCACAGGCACCTCTGGCTGTGACCCTGGAGCCGGAGAGGAGGCCCTGGGCTGCCTGGGGCCCTTCTGCAGACATTCGACAAATCCTACACATGGCAGCCCCGTGGGGCTCAGGTGCGGCTGCCACTCAGGGACCCACGTGGAACTAGGCGGGGGCAGAAGCTGGTTGCTGGTGTGAGTGAACAGATGCTCTGGTCACCCTGCAGAGGGACCAAGTGACCAGGCTGCCTGGTTCAGACCCCTGCTGTGCCCTTTTCCTGCCTGACCCGGGCAGCTGGTTCGTGTCACTGGTCCTGTTTCCCCACCTGCGAACTGGAGGCCTGCCTACCTTATAGGGCGGCTGTGAGCGCGAAATGACTTGGTCCCTGGCTCAGAGGGAGCTCTTAGTGACATTAGTTGTCCCTGGTCCTGCTGGTGGTGAGGTGGTGTTTCTGCACCTCCCAGAGACCCACTCCCCGGAGACTTCCCTGCCATCCCTGCTCCTTCCCTCCCGTCATCTCTGCCAGGCAGCCTCAGGCACTGATGATCTGCTCCATACAGGCCCTGCACTGGGGTCCCAGAGGCGACCGACCCCCCTCCCAGGGTAGGTCCCAAGCTGTGTTGGGCATCCTGGGAGCTGAGGTTGCTACTCAGAGGGCTCCAGCCGCGGCGGGGTGTTGTCCCCCACCAGAGAATACTGACTCGGGCCCCATGCCAGCTGCATCACCTGTTCCATCCCATTTTACGGAGGCAGGTGCTAAGGCTGGTGTCCCTGCCCTGCCATGTCCAGGGCTCCCCCTGTAGGCGCGTGGCGTGGGATTCACGGAACGGAGCCTCGCCAGCTCTGCTCCTCACGCCATCTGGGGCTTCAGAGTAGGCAGCAGTGGGGAGGCGCCAGAGGGAGGTGGGAGCACGCTCCCCTCGGTGTTTAGACCCTCTCTCTGCGCAGCCAGAGACCTGGGACACCGACATTCCCTGGGGACTTGCTGTGTGACAGTCCACGGAGGCCCGGTACACATCCCTGCGTCTTCCCTGTGCCAGGAGCAGCCCTGCTTGTTGATCAACTGCCTGCAGGCCCCCGGCTCAGTGGAGCAGGTGCTGTTAGCCCATTTCCTAGATGGGGAAACTGAGGCTCAGAGGGGTCGGCCTCCTGCCCACAGTCAGGCAGTTGTACGTGGGGACTGGACTTGAGGTTAGAATCCTGGTCTGTCTGGCTCCAGGGCAGGAAGTGCCTGCTGTATCGTCATGGGTCTGACATTCACGGGCCTCCTGACTCATCCTCGCAGATGGCAAGTCACAGATCATGGGCCCCTCTTTGCGGCTGTGAAGTGGGTCTAGACTTAATGACCTGGCCAAGGCCACAGCCAGGAGGTGGCAGAGCTGGGATTCGATGCTGGGCCTGGTGGACGCCAAGCCCAGGCACTAGCTCTGCTCCTTTCCCCCCGGCCCACTGCTGTGGCCGACCCCCACCCCAGTCCTGAATGCCCGCCTGCTTGCCTCCCCGTAGACACCCTCTGTTCGGCCGCAACGTGCCCCTGTCCAGCGGCTCAGGCTTCATCATGTCGGAGGCTGGCTTGATCGTCACCAACGCCCACGTGGTGTCCAGCACCAACACCGTCTCGGGCCGGCAGCAGCTCAAGGTGCAGCTGCAGAACGGTGACACCTACGAGGCCACCATCAAAGACATCGACAAGAAGTCGGACATCGCCACCATCAAGATCCACCCCAAGGTGAGTGGGCGGCGGGGGAGCGGGGGAGCCCTTCCTGGACCCCGGGGCTTTGAGACGCGCTGGCCCAGCCCTCCCGTCGGACACTCGGAGGAACTGAGACCCCCGGGGACCGGCGATGTGTCCCCAGTCTTGGGTCTAGTCAGACTAGAACCCGGGCGTCCGGACATCGCCCTGTGCCTCCCCTGAGCCGCCCGTGCAGGGCAGAGCAGGTTCTGTGCTGCCCATAGCCACTCCCACACGGAGGGTCTCTGAGGCCCAGGACACTTCTATTGTCCCTCCCGGGCCCATTCCTGGGGATGCCGCTGTCCCCGTGGGGGTGACAGAGGCCAGTGGGGAGCACTTGGGGTACTTGACCCCCTCCATCCCCCCACTTCCACATCGGCACCCCAGCTGAGCAGGCAGACCTACCCCGGGGCCACAGTGCTCCTCCATGACTACCACTGGCCATTCCTGGGAGGCCAGCCTGAGCACAGCCCCCAATCCCCACCACAGCCCTTGGCGGGAGGGGCGCCAGTGTCCGGCTATTTCAGAGGGGAAACTGAGGCCTGGGGAGTCAGGTGATTGCCCGAGGTCAGTCTAACCAAGGGCAGGTTGGGCCCACTCTGCTAAGTCCTAGACTCCCTCCAGCGTGTTTCTTGTCGTCCAGCGTTGTGGTCACGACTCTGGGGGCCACTGCGGGCTCACCTGCGGTGACCTGTGCCCTGCCTATGCCATGAGGTCCCTGAGGGGCGGGCCCATCTGGGCTGGCGAGTCCAGCTTGGCTGAGTCTGAACCTGGCTTCTGCTCTCTCTGAATAAAGTTGCCAGCACTTGAGATGATCGGTCTTTTGCAAGGAGGTGTCTTCTTGCCCGATCACAGGAGAGGAGGCTTAGTGGCTCCACGCCACTATCCTAACGGAGACCCTTGCCCACTTTTGAGCCCTTTCCCAGTAGTTACTGAGTCTGGGAACACCACCTCTATTTTAAAGACGAGAAAACTGGGGCTGGGGGAGGAGGGATGTACTCAAGGACAGAAGCTGGCACACTTTTTCTGTGAAGCGCCAGGTAGTAAATGATTTAGACTTCGCGGGCCCTGTGGTCTCTGTAGCAACTTCTCTGCACTGGACTGGGAAAATAGCCACAGGCCAGATGGCTGGGCTGTGGTCCAAGAAAAGATTATTTACAGAAGAGGCTGCTGGATTGGGCTGGATTTGCCCAAGGGCCACAGTTTGCGACCCCTGCCCAAGGACCCCTGTGGGGAGAGACAGAGCTGGATTAGACCCCAGGTCTGGCTGTCTCTGGGTCTCTCCCCTTCCAGGCACTGGAATCCCAAGGGGGGGCAGGGGCGCACCCCAGCGGCCACGTGGGGCCAAAGATGCCAGCAGAGTCAGTAAGACCCAGGTGCCCTGGTGCCCAGAGATGCCCAGCGCCTGCAGCGGTTCTCCTGACAGCAGGTCTGCCTCTTAGCCTCCGAGCCCTGCACGCGGCATCAAACCAAGCTTTGGGGAAAGCTGCCGACCCGCGTTGTTCTTCTGGGTCCTCATCCCGATTGCAGCGGTTCCTCCACCTGGGACCCTTTGTGCCACTTCCTGAGGCTTCGCCGTCCAGCGGCACAGAAAGTGGCGCGTCGAGACCCCACGTCTCCCACGTGGGCACAGCCGCTTGGTGTCTCCTTAACCCCCCCGGAGGTCCCCCCTCACTCCGTTTACAGGCGTTTACCTTTCTACCTTTATCGAGAGCTGCTATGAAAAACAGGGAAAAATTCTTATTTGACGTGGTGGCACTGCGTAAAAAGGGGAAACTCCTGACCTGGGAGCAGAGAGCAGAGGCCAGATGGAACCCACTGTCCTGAGGGTCCACAGTGTGGGATCCGGCCCCCCGACTTCCAGAGTTAGCCGAGGCCCCTGTGATCTGAGCGCGGCCATCTCCGGGGCTTTTCTTCCTTTTTCCATTGTGTAGTCTAGAAGCTTTACTCCCCTCCACAATTAGCACATGGATTTCATGTTATTTAGTTCACCTGGAAGTTTGCTTCCTGTAGTTGCTTTTGTCACTGACGCACCATTGGTGGGGAAACTCCAGCACCTTGTGAAGAAGACTTTTTATCTGGAAATAAGAACAGACCCACAGGAAGCTGCAGAAGTGGTGCTGAGGGGTCCCACATGCCACCCCTCCCCCCGGGGTGACATCCGACATGAGGGGTGCAGCATCCAAACCAGGAAACCCTCCAAGTTCACGGGCATCTCCTCCTCTGAGCTTGCTCCCTGCAGCTTCCAGAACAGGGAGACAAATAAGGCACGGCCCTGCTCAGAGCTCCCAGTCCAGATGCAGAGTCAGACAGACAGACAGACAGGCTCCGCTGGCTCCAGGAGAGGAGAGTGCGGGTGTCCTCGGTGTGCAGGGGCGGGACGGGGACGCAGAGCGTGGTTAAGTCGCTTTATCTCTCTGGCCTCAGCTTCCGTGTGTGTCTATATTGGGAGATCAGGTTGAGCTGCATCGGATTCCAAAACCAGTGTCGCGGGTCTCCTCTGGGCTCCAGGGCTCCCGCAGACCCCATTCCACACATCAGTGTGTGCATTTTCCAGGTGCTGCTGTCCGTGGCTTTTGTCGGATTTTCAGAGGGATCTGGGACCACTGAACCACTGGGCTCAGTGACCTCGGAGGCCGTGCCCGGCTGGACCCTCTGTGCACTCTCCCTATGACGGACCCCTGAGGCCTGCCCTAGGGACACCTGTGGTCACTGGGGGGCTGAGCCTCTGCTCTGTGAACACCAGCCCTGGGCCTCGTGGCCACCACGGGGCAGCCAGACTTGCCTTGGTCTGCAGCCCTGACGGCTCTGTCCGGCTGCTCCAGGGACCACCCTGCCGGCGGCCTGGGCGTGATCTGGCTCTGGTCCCACCGAAGGCCGACAGCTGAGCTTCCCTCCCCATGTCCTCCCCACCTCCCCCCAGAAAAAGCTCCCGGCGCTGTCGCTGGGCCACTCGGCAGACCTGCGTCCCGGCGAGTTTGTGGTGGCCATTGGTAGCCCCTTCGCCCTGCAGAACACCGTGACCACGGGCATCGTCAGCACGGCCCAGCGGGACGGCCGGGAGCTGGGCCTCCGGGACTCGGACATGGACTACATCCAGACAGACGCCATCATCAACGTGAGCGCCCGCCGTAACCACGGGGCTGTGTCCCCAGAGCCCTCTCCAGCACTGGGCGCAGCCACTGGCTAGAAAGTTCTTTCTTTAGATGAAGCGGAGCTCTGACTCCCTGTGACTTCTACCCATGGGTGCCAGGCTGGCCCTGGGAGTTAGAGGCTGCTGGCCTGACCCGGGACAGCCCTTCAGGGAGGTAGAGGCATAGCCGAGGCCCCTGAAATATCTTTGCCCAAATACACACCCCGGTCAACATTGATTATTACTACTATTGTTATTATTACTATTGTGTTGGATGGCACCTTTTGCATTCACAAAGCACTTTGACGGCCGGCGCCTGCCTCTCTGGCTTTGCCGTGGTTCAGACCCTCTTCTGGAAGCGTTAGTCTTTGCGAGACTCCTCGAGGCTGGTGGGATGAGAAATGGTGCCCCATCCTGCATCCGCCTGCTGCTGCCCTTCCTGTGGATGTGAGGCTGGAGGGAGCCCCTGAGGTCTGTGCAGACAGCACGGGGCAGGTCAGACCCTGATGATCAGACGGCCGTGCACTTGGCCTCTGTGGGCCTCAGCTTTCTTATCTATGAAATGGGAGACAGTGATGAGGCCTTTCGACGTTGTCCGGGGATGACATTCAATTACATGTTTCTGTGCTGGTTGGAATGGTAGTTGGAAGAAAAAGCTTCAGGAACCCTCGGGGTCGGGGGGCCCAGGGCACAGCTAATGTCGAATTTCTTCGCCCTGCAGTATGGGAACTCCGGGGGACCCCTGGTGAACCTGGTAAGTGTCCCCTAGAGCAGGGGCCTCGAGTTTTCGGGGGCTCTGCTCACATGGCGGGTGGGGCACAGCCTCGAGGCAGGCGTGGGACCCAGAACACAGCCAGCAGCCTGGAGGCCCGGGCGGAGGATATGACCCCGAGCACGTGCTGCCCCGTGCCCCCAGGGGAGCTGGTGCTGTCAGAGGAGTGAGGGACGCCCCGAGAACAGCAGCCCAGGCCGGGGCTGTGTGTCTGTGGTGGACCTGGGGCAGGGGACACAGGTTGGGGACGAGTCACCCCCTCTGGGTCGCCCTGTTGTCATGTTGACAGGAGACGAGATGGGCGTGCCACGCACCTCAGCACCCAGGCTCCCTGGGATTGGTCCCTGCGTCTGGGCCGTGTAAGGATAGACCAGGCCAACTGAGGTCCAGCCTTCTCTAAGACACAGATGCCTGTTCCCCCAGTGCCAGATCTCAGGGCAACGCCTTAGCCTTGCCATTCAGGCAGTGCTTGGGAGGGGGTCCCATCCAAGGAGGGGGTCAGGCAGGGACACACCCAAGCACAGTGTGAGGAGCAGGGAGGGCTCCAGAGGGATACTGGGCTGGGGGACCTGGCAGCTGACGTGGGATCAGGGAGGGCTTCCTGGAGGCGGGAGCATCTCATCTGGGCTGTGGAGATGGAGGGTTTGGGTGGATGGGGACGTGCAAGAGAAAGATATTCCAGGGAGAGGGCAGAGCACGGGCACAGGGTGGAGGCATACAGGCAGGTGTCACTGCTGGAGCAACAGGTGGGAAACAGTGCAAGGAGGCTGGTGTGCCATGTCCTGACGCGGAGGGTGCGTCTCCCCGCGCCCTGACAAGCCCTAGGCTCTTCCAGCAGTGCTGAGGCCATAGCGCCGGTGTTCAAGAAAGCTCATGTGGGAGGACCTTAGGCCAGAGGTCAGGAGGCCACGCCATGTGGTCCAGGCGGAGGGGGATGGGCATACAGGGCCGATGAGAGACTCTCCATCCCTGGATCCTCTCCTCGCCTGGTCCTCCCACCTCATGGCTCCTGGGGAACAGGTGGGGATGGGCACTTGGGGGACCAGGCAGGCGAAGTATGCCTTTGTCCAAAGCTCTGAGGCAGGCCCCAGAGGGGACCCCTGGTGACCAGGCCAGGCCCTGGCCTGGGTGTCGTGTGCAGGTGTCACCCCCGAGGTGAACGGGAGAGCCAGGGCAGGGGTGCCTGCCAGTCTGAGGGAGGGGCTAGGTCCAGGAGAGAGGCCTCAGGCTGCAGATCCGACAAAGCTGCAGCAGCCTCGTGGCGGGCAGGGCAGGGCAGGGCAGGGTGGGAGCCCAGCTCCAAAGGGACAGAAAGGAGGGGGAATGCTGGGGGCGGCCCTGGGCCCACTTGCCCCACCCTGCTTCTAGAAGGAGGGGATGGGGGGGTCCCACAGTCCTCATCACGTCCCTCTTGGCTCCAGGCCCTCAGAATGCTGCCTGGGGGTGTCTTCAGTCAGCGGGCTCTGCTTCTCAGGGGCAGACTGCAAGCTTCCCCGGCCGACACTCTCCAGCGATGGGGGCGGGGTCAGCTTTGGAGGCAAATGGCGGGAGAGGTGGGGGTCCCTGACCCAGGTGTGAACCCCAGAGCACCTTTTCGGAGCTTCTCAGGGAGGGCGCTGATGGCCAGGGTCCCCTCTGGGAGCCGAGCCGCGGACACGCTGCTCTGCTGCTGAGGCCAGAGGTCGCTGGGGCTCCCCGAGTGACCACCCGCTCTGATCACCTGCCCAGGACGGCGAGGTCATTGGCATCAACACGCTCAAGGTTGCGGCCGGCATCTCCTTTGCCATCCCCTCAGACCGCATCACGCGCTTCCTCACGGAGTTCCAGGACAAGCACGGCAAAGGTACGGAGCTCCCACGTGGAGGCAGGGAGGCTGTCCCAGGGCTGAGCCCACAGCCTCCAGCCGGGCCAGGAGATCCTGCGGTGCTGTGTGCCCACGCTCACTCCTGACCTGGTCCTGACGTCCTGAGACCCCCGCCCCGCGATACCTCAGCCTCTTTCAAGTCTTCCACTTCATGGCCACGTTCACGCCTACCCCTCCAGACTGGCCCCTCCGGCTGGGGTCATCAACCTCACCTCCCACCTCCAGGGGTTTGGCTCTTGGGCTTCACTTGTCTGGGCTGCTCCGTAGTTGTCAGAACCCAGTGCTTCCTTCCTTGCATCCACCCACCCACCCACTCACCAACCCACCCACCCATCTGCCCATCCACCCACCCATCCCTTCACCCACCAGCACACCCATCCCTTCACCCACCAACACATCCATCCAACCACCCACCCACTCACCAACCCACCCACCCATCTGCCCATCCACCCACCCATCCCTTCACCCACCAGCACACCCATCCATTCACCCACCAACACATCCATCCAACCACCCACCCACTCACCAACCCACCCACCCATCTGCCCATCCACCCACCCATCCCTTCACCCACCAACACACCCATCCCTTCACCCACCAACACATCCATCCAACCACCCACCCACTCACCAACCCACCCACCCATCTGCCCATCCACCCACCCATCCCTTCACCCACCAACACACCCATCCCTTCACCCACCAACACATCCATCCAACCACCCACCCACTCACCAACCCACCCACCCATCTGCCCATCCACCCACCCATCCCTTCACCCACCAACACACCCATCCCTTCACCCACCAACACACCCATCCCTTCACCCACCAACACATCCATCCAACCACCCACCCACTCACCAACCCACCCACCCATCTGCCCATCCACCCACCCATCCATTCACCCACCAACACACCCATCCCTTCACCCACCAACACACCCATCCCTTCACCCACCAACACATCCATCCCTTCACCCACCAACACACCCATCCCTTCACCCACCAACACATCCATCCAACCACCCACCCCCCATCCACCCATCCATTCTTCTCCCCACCCACCCATCCATGCACCCACTCATACATCCGTTCATCCATCCATCCACTCATTCCTTCATCCATCTATCCTTCCTTTCTTCCTTCCTTTTCCTTCTTTCTTTCCTTCCATCCCTCCTTCCTTCTGTTCATCCATCCACCTATTCACCCTTCCTTCCTTCCTTCCACCCATCCACCAGAGCCCGAGGTCCTGATGCTTGGACATCACCCTCTTCTCGTCCTCCATCTCCTACCCCCCACACACAGGCGTGTCCAGCCCACCCTGCCCGCTCCCAGGTGGCCACGAGCATCCACCTGGGAGAGGCCTTGACAAGGCCAGGTGACTGTCCCCTGTCCCTAGTAAGGACAGGCCAGCCGCTTTCCCAAAGTCGGTGGTCACGGCCACTCTCCAGAGGAGGGCCGCGTTTCTGATCTCAGGACCTCTCCTGGCGGCCTCCACCTTCCCACCATTCTCTTCACCTGAGCAACTTCTCCCGCCCATTTTGTCTCCCATGACCCCTCGTGGCCAGCGCGCAGACCTGACTCAGCCCTCCTGCTCACACCTTCACGTTGCTCCCTGTCTCCTCCCAGCCCCCTCGCCAGCAGTCCACTGAGGGCAGGGGCACTTCTTCACGCTTGCCCCATCCTCCACGCCCCCACCAGCCAAGTATACAGACTCCAGTACAGCCCAGACCAGGGCTAGGAGGACTGGTCCCGTGAAGAACCGCAGTTGAGGACCCCGTTTGGTTCATCCGTGTCCCTTATGTGAAGACAGCCTGAAGCCAGGGCACAGCCGGTCTTCCCTAAAGAAGCTGAAGGCTTCTGTTGGCCAGGGGATCATCTCACCTCTTGAACCCTTTTCTCCTTGGCTGCTAGGAAGCTCAGAACTTGATCCAGGGCTGCACCTTCGTACCACACTTGGTTTTTTTCTCTAATAACCAAGTTTTCCAGTTTAATTTTCCTCTGCTCCAGGGGTGCCTTTGACTTTGGCCACCTTCCTGGAAATCAGTGGGGCTGTACTTGGCACAGATTGAGCTGTGGGGTGACTGTTTTGTTGGAAATGGGGTGATAACATCCTCTTCTTTTTTCTCTCTTCCTCTGTTGTTGTGCAGGGACTGTCCCCATCCTTTGTTGTACGGGGACTGTCCCCTTCAGCACTGACCTCACCCCAGTCCCCAGGGAACACTCGTCCCCTGTCCCCAGAGCTGTCACCTCCCCGAGGACATGTGGACTAATGAAAGAGCCCAACAAATTTTAGCTGAATGACTGAATTTATAATTTTAAAGCCTTCTGAAATTGACTGATGTTCACTTTTAGGTTTTTTTTTTTTAAATAAAAATACCAAATCATCCAAACCCAGTTAATCTAAATTTCTTTAAGACTAACCGTCTTTTTATTATAGTGAGGGGATGTTAGTTAAGGTGCGCTTCTTGTTTCCATCTAGGGGTTGGGGGGCAGAGGCCTCTGGGGAACTTTCAAGGTAAGAGTGGCCCCAGGAGTGTCTGGGGGTTCAGCCAGCCTTAGGACTAACGTGTACCCACAGCGGGTGATTGAGTTAGTGGGCTGGGCCATCCTAGGTGTCCGCCCAGAAGGTACGCAGATAGTACACAAACTTATGCCCAGGACTGAGGGGCAGAAAAACAATGGTTCAGCTCAACTCCCTGAGTCATGTGTGACCCTGGACTGGTCCTGTCCTTCCTGGAAGCCTCAGAGAGTTGGAGAGGGAGGAAAGGGAAGAGGGCCAGTTATGCTTACACATAAGTCTAACCCTGACCACACTCGCCACTGTCATTCAACATGGTCTAGGAAGTCCTAGCCATGATAATTAAATGGAAAAAAAAAAAAAGAAATAAGAGGAATCCAATGGCAGAGGAAAAAGGAAAACTGTCACTCTTTGTAGATGACATGGTACTCTATATAGAAAATGCTGAAGGCGACACCCAAAAACAAATAGAACCCGTCCGAAAACTCAGTTAAGTTGCAGGATACAACATTAATCTACAGAGTCCATTTCGGGGAGACAAGAGTCGATGCCGGAGACCAGTTAGGGGCCCACAGCAGCCTTTCTGGCGGCCAGGCTCGGGGGTGGCAGCTGTGGGGTGAGGGCTGGTTGGGTCCGGGATCTGTTTTGCACTTGGAGCCAATAGGACCCGCTGGACCGTGGGGTGTCGACTATACACTGACATGGTGAAGGCCCGAGCAAGGGGGAGTGAGGGGCATTTCCTGGGAGGGGGGCCCTGGGGCAAATCAGAGATCAGTCTTGATGCCAAGAAGCCCAGGTGTGTGTGTCACTCTCGTGTCTGCTTGTTTGTTGAAGTGAGAGTCAGTTCACGTGGCGTGCAGTTGACTGTGTGAAAATGTACCCTTCGGTGCATTCCTCCTTCCCCGGAGACCATCCGCCCCCTTCAGGCAATCACTTCCCCTCCCCTCCTGCACTGTTGTTTTGTTACCGTCTTTGATGTACTTGCCTCACTTTGGATCAGCGTGGTTCCGTGACATGTTTAGAAAGAAACAGGGCACCCAGCCTCCCTCCAAGCCTTGTTTCCAGCATCGGACACACATCACTTAGGTGATTTTCCTATAAGGACGGGAAGACGAAGGGTTGCAGTTATGATTCTGTTTCTGGAGAGCCCGCGAGTGGGCGGGGCCCGGTGCTCCCGGGTCGGTGGAGGGTCAGGGATCTCCTGCCCCAGGAGATCTAAAAGGACAGCCACTGGCCTCAGGTGACCCTGGGCTACGCTTCTCGAAGCCGCGGCTTTCTTCCTCTTTGGTAAGCATGACCTTGGGGCTGTGAGCGAAGCTGATCAGTGGCCAGTACTCATGTCGGGAGCAGGATGGAGGGCTGAGGCCTCAGTCCCCGGGCCCTACCCCTCTCCTCTGAGGACCTCATCCAGTCTTGTGGATTTAAGTGCCATCTAGAGAGTGACTCCCCCAAATTTACACCTCCAGCCTGACCCTCTCCCCAAACCCTAGACTCAGATGTACAACTGCTTGTCACCCCCACACCCCCACAATCTGTGTGTCCCCATCACCATTCCCCTTCTCAGTTACGGCAGCTCCATCCTTCCAGATTTTCCCACCTGCATCCAATCCATCAGGCAGCCCCGATGGCCCTACCTTGGGGATCTGTCCGTCCCCTACTGCCCTCTTGCCATCTCCAGCTCCACACCCCAAGCCAGCCACCAGGGGCACTCATCTCCTCTCTGCTCCTCTGTCCCTGCCCTTGCCCCCCACCCCGACCCCAGACTCTTCCCACTGCCAGAGGAGCTTCTTTCAAAATTTAAGGCAGACCGTGGCGTGTCTCTGTGCAAACCCTCCCCAGGCTCCACCTCACTGGGAGTAAAACCCCAAACCCAAAGCCCACCAGATCGATGGGGTCAGGGCTCCCACGTGCTCTGACCTCATCTCCCACAGGATTCCACCATCTGGAACATCCATCAGTCTTCCTTGGTGAAATGTCTGTTTACATAATTTGCCCATTTTAAAAGTTGGACTTGTTCGTGTTAAGTTTTGAGAATTCTTTATACATTCTGGATAGGATCTCTTTGTCAGATAAATGAATTGCAAGTATTTTCTCCTGGTGGCTTGTCTTTTCATTCTCTTAAGAGCAGAAGTTTTGTAAATTTTGATGAAGTCTAATTTACCAATTTTTGTAAATGGATTGTGAATCTAGTGTTATATCAAAGAGATCTTTGCTAACCAAAGGTCCAGGAAGATTTTCTCTTACATTTTCTCCCAAAAGTTTTACTTTGTGAGGTTTTAGACCTAGGACTATTATTTGCTTCGAATTAATTTTTTAAAATAGTGCCAAATATGAATCAAGTTATTTTTTCTTTTCTTGCTTTGGATATTCAGTTGTTCCAGCATCACTTGTTGAAAAGACTGCCCTTCTTAACTGAATCACCTTTGCGCCTTTGTCAAAAACAAAATGAGTATATTCCGTTCCACTTGTCTTTTTGTCCCTCTTTATACCAACATTACTGTCCTCTTTACTGTAGCTTTACGATGAGTCTTGAAGTCAGTCAGTCCAACAGGTCTTCCTTTTCAAAGTTGCTTTGGTTCTTCTAAATCCTCTGCATTTCCATACAAATTTTAGAATCAGCTAGTCAATTTCTACCCCCCAAACAAACCCTGCTGGTATTTTGATTGGGATGTGCTGAATCTATAGATTAATTGGGGGAAAATTGTCATTTTACCTATATTAAATCTTCTGGCCCCTGAACAGAGATACCGCCTCACTATTTAGGTCTTCTTTGATTTCTCTCAGCAGAGTTTTCTAGTTTTCGGAGCACAGGTTTTACACATCTTTCATCAGATTTATTCCTGAGTATTTTGTAATTTTGATGCTATTCAAAATTATCCTTCTATATTTCAATGTCTGATTGTTTGTTACTAGAATATGCAAATAAAATTGATTTTTGTATGTTGATCATAAGAGATCCTGCAACTTTGATAACTCACTGATTAGTTCTTTTTGGTAGATTCCACCAGGTTTTCTAAATAGGGGATTATGCAGTCTGTGAATAAAGACAGTTTTACTTCTTTCCAATCTGAATGCTTTTTTTTATTGCCTGGCTAGACCCTTCTATAAAAATATTGAATAAAAGTAGTGAGAGTGGACATCCTTGCCTCATTAATGGTGTTAGGGAGAAATCTTCAGTTTTTCACCATTAAGTATGATATTAACTAAAGGCTTTTCATAGATGTTCATTATCAGGTTGAAAAAGATCCCTTTTATTTGTAGTTGTTACTAGGAGTAGATGTGAGATTTTGTCAGATGCTTTTTCTGCATCTTTTGAGACACTAGTTTTCCTTTTTAGTCTGTTAATATGGTAAATTTCATTGGTTGGTTTTTAAATATTAAACCGTCCTTGCATTCCTGGAATAAACCTCACTTAGTCATGACGTATTATCCTTTTTATATATTGTCGGATTTGATTTGCTGAAAACATTTAAAGATTTTTTTCTCATATATCTTCATGAGGGATATTGGTCTAGTTTTCTTTTCTGGTTTTGGTACTGGGATAATGAGCTGAGAAGTTGTTTAGGAAAAAAACTCCCTCTGTCGGTCTCTTCTGCTCTCAATTTTCTACTGCGATACTATTTCACTTCTGACACATCTGGTCAGCAGTGTGAGGGGTTTCCCCACGCCAAGCTGGGTGCCTTACAATTTAACTCAATTCTGACACCGTCTACCTGGAGATAGCATCAGACCCCACAAGTTAAGGGCTCAGTCCTACAAGACTGCCCCCCTACCCTGCTTTCAGATGCCAGTTGCACACCTGTGACTATAAATCGGAATCGCCCATGACCCCGTTCTCAGGTTGGATCATTTGCTAGAGCAGGAAAACTGTTTACTCACTAGATTACCAATTTATTATGAAAGGATATGTCTGAGGAACAGCCTGATGAAAGAGATGAATAGGGCAAGGTATGGGGGAGGGGTGTGGAGTCCATGCTCTCTGGGTGCACTGTTCTCCTTGCATCTCCACATATCACCAACCCAGCAGCTCTGCGAACCCATCTTTTTGGGGTTTTATGGAGGCTCCATGACATAGGCATGATTGAATAAATCATTGGCCATTGGCAATTGATTCAACCTGTAGCCCCTCTCCCCTCCCCGGAGTCAGGGTAGGGAAGGCTGGGGCTGAAATTTCCAATCCTCTAATTACCTGGTTGTTTCCTCTGGCAACCAGCTCCCATCCTTAGGAGCTTTCCAAAAGTCACCTCATTAACATAAAGTCAAGTGTGATTGAAAGGGACTTGTTATAAATAACAGAAACCCATTTCACCTTTATTGTTCTGGAACTATTTCAGGAACTGAGAGCAAAAGATGCCCCCTGTGGCTCTAATCACTTTAGGAACTTACAGAAGTTTTAGGAGCTTTGCGTTAGGAACTCTGGGCAAAGACCAAAATATATATTTCTTATTATGTCACAATGTCACAGAAGTACCATTTTCCATTTTCTAGAGCCACTTGTGTAGAATTGATATGATATCTTCCTTAAACATTAGTTAGAATTCTCCTGTGAGGCCGTCTGGGTCTGAAGTTTCTTTGTGGAAAGATTTTTAACTACAATCTCAATTTCTTTAATAGATATAGGGCTATTGAGGTTATCTATTTCTTCTTGAGTGAACTTTGGTAGTTTGGAAATTTCAAGAAATTTGTCCAGTTTACCTAAGTTGTCAAATTTATTGACATTGAGTTGTTCATATTAGTCTCTTATTATCCTCTTAATACGTGTAGAATCTGTAGTGATGTCACCTCTCCCACTCCTGATATTGATGATTGTGTCTTTTCTCTTGTTTTCCTAATCAGTTTCCTGTCAATTTTATTGATCTCAAGGAATCAACTTTTGGTTTTCATTTATTTTCTCCACTATTTCTGTTTTCTATTTCTTTGATTTCTACTCTTTATTATTTCTTTTCTTCTGCCTGTATTAGATTTCATTTGATCTTCTTTTTCTAGTTTTTAAGGAGAAAGCTGACGTTATTGATTTGATATCTATCTCTTTTTCTAATATTGGTACTTTAGTACTATTAATTTCCCTCTAAGTACCACTTTACCTACATCCCACAAAGTTTGGTACATTGTATTGTCATTTTTATTCAGTTTAAAATACTTTCTAATTTCCCTTTTGATTTATCTTTAAAGATGGGTTATTTAGAAATATATATTTGGTTTCTAAGTTATTGGGAATCTTGTAGATACCTTTCTATTTGTGATTTCTAGTTTAATTCCATTGTGGCCAGAGAGCATATTTTTATGATATGACATTTTAAAAATGTACTGAAACTTGTTTATGGTTTAAAATATGTAAATGCTATTTCTGGGTCTAAGTCACAGGCTGGAGCAGCTGGGGGCAAAGAGGTACCATCTTAGCCTATTATGTGTATAGTGCTCCAACCAGAGGGCCTGCCACATGGTTAGAGCTCACTGGGTATTATCAATTAATATATTATTTATGGAGAAGGCAGGGGAAGGTGACAAGTTCAGACCAGTAAGGTGAGTTTGGGGAACCTGTGGGATGGAGGCTGGAGAGAAGAGCCCCACTGTCCACTGGGGTTTGGATGTGGGGCTTAGCAGGAGAGCAGATGTCAGAGCTGAGGTGGTTGGATGGTGCCTGAGAGGGTGAGGGTGGGCACGAAGCCACAAGATTAGAGCCAGGACATCTCCCAGCTCCTCAAGAGCAGCCAAGTGGAGAGAGGTAACTCTAGGTGCCTGATCACAAGGGGGCTGGGCTGGTCCAAGCAGGGTGGCTCCTGCTGCTTTCTACTACTGGTGTAGGGGGTGGGGGAATTCTGCCCCTGCCCGGCTCCTCGGCGGGGACAGAGGCTTTCAAGATGGCTCTAACCGAGTCCCGACATGCTTGGTTTCTAGACTGGAAGAAGCGCTTCATTGGCATACGGATGCGGACCATCACACCAAGGTGAGTGCTGAAGGACGCTGCCCCCTGCCACCCCTCCGTTCTCATCCCTCACCTTGAGCTTCCTCCCAGACCCTGGCCCCGACATGCCCGGCCACCTGCAGGTGCTCCAGCAGACCAGACACACTCAGGCTTCTGAGCCTTTGCTCAGGCCAGTCCCTCTACCTGGAATGCCTTTCCCCCTTTGCCTGATAGGTTCCTTTGGCTTCCGTAGGACTCCATTCAGGTGCCCCTCCTCCAGGAAGCCTCCCAGATTAGTTTTCTGTGGCTTCCATAACAAATTACCACAAACTCGGTGGCTTAAAACAATAGAAATTCATTCTCTCACAGTTCTGGAAGCCCACAGCCCAAAATCAAGGTGTCAGCAGGGCTGCACTCCCCCCGGACGCTCCAGGGGAGGATCCTTCCTTGTACCTCCCAGCTTCTGGTGGTTCCCGGTGTTTCTTGGATTGTAGTTGCATCACTGCAAGCTCTGCCTTTCTCATTGCATGGCGTCTGCTTCCTGTGTGTCTGTGTCCAATCTCCCTCTTAGTTCTCTTATAAAAACACCAGCCATTGGATTAAGGGCCCACCCTAAGTCAGGCTGATCTCATCTAGAGATTCTTAATCAACCACGTCTGCAAAGACCCTATTTCCAAACAAGGTCACGTTCTGAGGCCCTACGCGGACATGAATTTTGGGGTTGGGAGGGACACTATTCTACCTCCCCAGGCTACTTGAGTGGGAGGAGGTGCCTCCTCTTCACTTGCAAAGCTGTGCTTCCCTCGCCAGCATCGCATTGGTCCCATGGTGTCAGAATTGCCCACCCTCAACCTTGACCATGAGCTCCTTGGGAGCAGGGACTGGGTCCTGCTCATCTGTCTGCTCCCCACCCCTCCCAGAACCCAGTCTACAGCAGAGTGAGTGCCTGGAAATACTAAGTGAGTGAAATAGAGAAGGGGGTGGGGAAGAGGAGGGAGAGGGAGGAAGGAAAGGAAGCTGAAGGGAAGAAAACGCAACGTCAAGTCCACGGTTTGAAGAAGGAAGAGGTCACTGCATTGGGGAGCTCTGGGAAGAGATAAGCTCACCTGACTCACCCTCCCACCCACTCAGTCCCTAAAATGACCTTCCTCCTGTTTCAGCAACTGTTCACCTAGGAAATAAATCTGAAAGCAATTTGGAATCAAGACCAATATGCCAATTTATCTTCTAAAGGTGTTCTTTCTCTCTCCCTGTCATCCATCCATTCATCCATCGCACCATCCATCCAGTCTTCTGTCTCTCCAAAGCATCATTCGCCCATTGTCTGTTCATCCTCCTCTACCTTTCCTCCCTCCCTCATCCTTCCTCCCCCCATCCTCCCATCTATCTGTCCGTCACCCTCCCCTCTTTACACTTCTAACCATCCACCTTCACCAAGGTTTCTCTTGAGGAGCCCATGTTGAGTAGGGGACACAAACAAGAGTCAGTGACAACCCAGAGTGGTCAGTGGCAGGACAGGGTGATGTGGGAGCCCAGAGGAGACGCCTGGTGTGGCCTGGGTGGTGGAGAGAAGGAAGAGTCACTTTAGAGGCTCAGAAGAAGTGCCTTAACAGTGGAACTGCCTTTTCAGTTTGGTGGATGAACTAAAGGCCAGCAACCCAGACTTCCCGGCGGTCAGCAGTGGAATTTACGTGCAAGAGGTTGTCCCAAATTCACCTTCTCAGAGGTAGGCTCCACCAGAGGAAGCAGGGAGACTGGGCAGGTGGGTACAGGGCCTGGGCTGGGCTTCACTGATTTGCATGACCTTTAGCTTCCTGGCAGCATGACGCAATGTGGAGTGGCAGGTGGGATTCTGGCCAGTCGTCTAAGCCAGAGGCAGGCTGGAGAGGTGAAGGCCGTGCCCTTCCTTGGCCCAGAATGTCCTTTCCTTGGGTCTGGGGAGACAGAGTGGCAGAGGTCACCCCGAGCTGAGAACTCTGCGTCAGCCTGGCTCTCACCAGCCCAGTGGGCCAGCCTGGGTCTTTCTGGGCCAGTGTTCTCATCTACAAAATGGGCATGATTCAGCCCACTCTTCCTGTCCCGTGAGACATTGTCAAGATCAAATGAGATAAAGCCTCGTTTTCTTGGAAACCGTCAACTACTAGAGAAAGGTCGAATGTTGCAGCCCTGGGAGCTGAGGCGGGCAGTGCGGTGGGTGGGGTCTGACGCACTTGCACGGCTGATCCTGTGCCCTAGACCAGCTCTGAGCAAGCGCCTGTCCCTCCTCTGCCTCAGGGCTGCATCCATGCAGTGGGTGGGCTGCATCAGATCCTGCTTTTAACTGTAACGCTGGGAGCTGGAGATAGTCCACGCTGAGGTCTTGGGCTGCTGTAAAGGGTGAGGGCAGAGTGCGGAGTGGAGCTGGGCAGGTGGGCCCCCCAGCCCCTGTGGCCCCTTCAACCCAGCAGGACCCCTCCTTTCTGTTTTGTGTGCTGGGCTGGAAGACGCGGACCCCTTGTGTCCTTCCGCCGTGAACACGGCACACATGCTCAGCCCGCAGCCGACCTGCAGTAAAAATTGTTGAAATACCGATCCATGAAGCCAAAGAATAACCACCCCAACTCAAGCTCTTTATTCCGAGTTGCTGCACCCCACTGATTCAGCAGACAGCAGTCACCGAGAGCGGCCACACGCAGGGCACCCCGAGAGCCAGACAGGGGAGCTCGGTGGTGATGGTGGCCGCCGCTGACCAAGGCTGTATGTGAGCTGTGCGCTCCACATGCATCATCTCAGTTAATCCTCACTGCAGCCTGGGACACGCAGGCTGCTGCTCTCGCCCCATTGCTCAGATGGGAAGACTAAGGCTGGGCAAAGTCACCCCTCCAAGGTCACACAGCCCACTCGTGTGGATCTGGGCGCTATCACACATGCATCTAACCACGGTGCCACCCTGCCCGCCCTCTGGGTGGAGGGGAAGGTCACGGCGAGTCAGGTGCAGAAATGGGGGGGCCAGCCCAGCTCACTCTGTCTCTGATGGGAAAGTCTTACGTTAGAATCAACCCCCTGGACCTCGTAATTTGCAAAGCATGTTCCCACATAGGGCTGTAGATGTGGAAACTGAGGCTCAAAGGGGCAGAGCACCTGGCCCAAGGCAGCCCAGCTAGGGAGGCTGCAGCCAGCACGTGACCCCAGCCCTTCTGATGTAGAGAAGTAGACCGACAAAGCGCTAGTCCGTTGTAGGACAGTGCTTTCCGTCTGGTGTGAGAGCCTTGCGGTCAGGGCCCCGTTCTTCCCTGTTGAAATGAATTTTCTTAATGTGCTGCTGTTAAAGCCCACTGTGCCCAGACCCGGGCCCGGGCCTCTCGGGGCAGTGCTGTGACCCTGTGTCTCTCCTGTTGGCAGAGGGGGCATCCAAGATGGCGACATCATCGTCAAGGTCAACGGGCGCCCTCTGGCCGACTCGAGCGAGCTGCAGGAGGCCGTCCTGACCGAGTCCCCCCTGCTGCTGCAGGTGCGGCGGGGGAACGATGACCTGCTCTTCAGCATTGTGCCCGAGGTGGTCCTGTGAGGGTGGGGCCACCTCCCTCCATCGCCGACCGGAGCCTGCAGCCGGGACAGGGGCCAGCAGACGGGGTCCGCCCAGAGCCGCTGCCTCCCATGGGGTCGGGACAAAGGACCGAGGTCGGTCCTCAGCAGAGCCAGAGGCCTCCTCGCGGCCGTCCAGGGCCAGAGCCACAGGCTGGGCTTGGCCAGGGGTCCGCATCTCAGCCTTCTGGGAGGATTGGCTCCAGCATCACGGTGCCCCTGGGGGCAGCCCAATGTCCCCCCCACCCACCAAATGCTCCTGAGGGCCCTTCCAAGTTCCCAGATCTAGAAAACTCTTCTATTTCCCCGGAGGAAGTCCCATCCTCTCTCCCGCCTTCCTGCCTTTGCACCTGTCGATAGGATACCTCTCTGAAATGCCCGCTGCTCCTCCCCTCCCCTCACTGACCCTCACCTGTTCAGGTCTCAGCCCCCAGCCTCCTCCTCTCCCAGGTGCGCCTCCCTGGCCTCCCACACCCAATAGCACCGTGCCCACCACGTTGAATGACCAGGGCTGTCTGCCCGGCCAATCTGCTCCCCTTGAGGAGTCAGGTGTGACGGGTCTGGCCCGGAGCTGGCACCACGGGATGTCCCCTGGCTGTCCAGCCAAACCCCGGGGCTTGGCGATGAGGTCCGCCTTCCCAGGCGCAAGAGAGGCTGGCAGGGAGCAGAGCGTGTCTGACCCCCGGGAAGGCCGCCCGTCCTCCGGGAGTGGACCCTGGGGTGGAGGGCAGAGGACGCTGGGACCTGCAGGGGGAGGGGAGGGGAGGACTGAGCCGGCTGCACCTCCCCGGGCCGTTCTGTGCGGAGCGGGCCTCACGGCATCGCCCCGGAGCAGGCGAGGTGCTCCCCTCTCCGCAGGGAGCCTGTTTCCAGGCGGCCCCGTGAGCTTCACTGTGCGGTCGGTCCCCCGTGTTGCTTGTACTGTACGTTTCTCTACTGTATGGGAATTAAAGTTTACAAGCGCACGGTCCTGTGCCAGCAGGGGCGTCTGGGGCAGCCCACCCGCCGCTGTGCAGCTTCTCCTGACCCAGAGCTGACACGTCGGTGGGCACGGAGACCCGGGGCCAACCGCCTGGAGCACGCAGGCGTCCCCACGGCCCGGCCACCCCACCACTCAGCCCTGGCTCCCCACTTACTCCCAGCCCCCCGGTCCCCGGCAAGACCCCGCCCCTCCCCGTGCCGCGGCCTCTCCCCCCAGGCAGTCGGGTCCTGAGACCACCGACCTCCTGGCAGTCGGGCAGAGCCCTTGGAGAGGCGCCCGGCTGGCAGCGGCGAGCCCGCTGGGTGTGCAAGGTGTGCCCGGCCAGGCCGTGTGATAAAGGCGTCCCTGCGTCTGTGCCGTGTCATCCTCACTGCAGACCACCCAGCAACAGGGAATGAGGCAGAACAGGAGGGACCAAGCTCGCTGCCCAGGGACACCGCGGGGGCTGCCCAGGGATGGCGGGAGCTGTGAACTTGCCCAGGGCCAGCTCCCAGGGTCACAAGTGGGGTTGTGAGGGTGAGGGGTGCCCATCAGGGCTGAGAGGGAGGGGCCCAGCCCTGTGTTCTGGACCACCGGCCTGAAAGGATCGAGGCCCCTTGGTTCCAAACCTCACAGAGCGGCAGGGTCTGCCGCCAGCCGGCCTCTGTGTGACCGCGGCCACCTTCTGCCTCGGGGGTGGGGCGGGGGAGTGACCTCAGACTGCAGACTTCAAGCTTTTCCGAGCTCCGAGAGCCTGAGGTTCAATAGGTCCAGACTTAAATGACCCGCCACGGGGCGAATTTCAGGAGATGGTCTCAGACGGCCATGGCGGCAGCCGGAATCCTGCTCAGTACCTAGAAGGGCTCACAGGAGGTGCGTGGAGACAGGCACGCGGGCGCTGGAGATGCTGAGTGTGGCCAGCTGGCCGGATGGGGGAAGGGAAATCAGACCAAAAAGCACTCAGCACCCACACGCAGAAAAGAACCAGAAACTGTCACAGGCGGCTTTCTAATGACGGCTCTGGGATCTGGTTCACCATCCCGGTTTCGCAATCCCAGGGCTCAGATGATCATGTGAACTGAGGGCCCTTCTCAGTCCCCGCCCCTGGGCTGTACCCAGGCCCTGCTGGGGAACGAGGGGGCCAGGCATAGAGGCAGCCCTGCGAGGCACCTCCCAACCCCTACCAGGCCGTGGTCCCCACTGCCCGCCGGCCCGCCCGCCCCCTCCCGTCCCCCCTGCGCTGGACTCCCACAGTTAGAGCGGTGCCAGCGTCCTCCGAAAACATCAGAGCACGGCCCCCGAGCCTGGTTCAGCCCACTCCGCGGGGCGGCCCCCCTCCCAGTCAGCCCCCATCCCTCCCCTCCCATCCAGAGTGGACCACACCGTCCCCACAGAGCAGGCCCTGTGCCACCCCACCCCTCAACCTAGAACAGCCCGAACGTCCGAAGTCTGTCCGCCCTCTGAGGTCTCTGCTTTCACTCCCACCGGCGGCCCACGCAGCGTGGTCCTTGCTCTCCATCGTCAGCCGCCCCGAGCGCATGCCCAGCGGCCACTTGGTCCCCCCTGAGAGTAAGGAGCCCGGGGCTGTGGAAGCGGCAGTCCAGGACACGGCCGCTGGCGTGTGGGCCTGGACTTGGGCAGAGGGTGAGCTGGAAGCAGGGCACTGAGAGTAGAGCCTCAGGCTTGACCAGGGCCAGGCATCTGAGAGGGATCTGGGGTCCAAGGTCAAGGGGATCCACTCGGTTCCCAGCTGCCGAGGTCGCTGCTCCTGTGTGCACACGTGGCGCGGGGGGCTGCCCATAGGGCCGGCAATCCCACCGTGAAGTCCCCACCCTCACCGAGCCCTGCTCACCCCCAAGGCCCCAACTCTCCCTACCATCACGCTGCGGGTAGGGCTTCAGCATATGAATGTGGGGGACACAATCTGGTCCTTAGCACAGCAGCGGGGGTGGGGAAGGGAGAGAAGCCGACTGAGGCCTGCGGTGGTGAGCTGGTGGGCGCAGGCAACGGGGCGGACCCGGCTGGGACCCTCCAAAGAGCTGTGCAAAATGGAAAGCGGGGTGGTCGTCCACAGACCCCACCCTCCCTCATTCCAGGGGGCGGAGCTAGTGTCCGCTATGCCCGAAGGGAGCCCCCAGGGCAAAGGCAGAGGGACGCAGGCCCTGGAGGTAAGGCTGACAGCGAGCCCGGAACTGCTCTGACCTCAGAGGTGGGGCAACGTGGGGGACACCGACAGCCCCTCCTGCCCGAGACCTTGAGAGACAGACGTCGGGCCTGCCCAGCACTTGCCCAGCAGGTCCAGTCGGGTCACGTGCTTGCCATACCCCAGACGGGTCACTGGCTCCCTCTGGGCATTTTATGGAACCGTCTTCCCCTGAGGTGTGGAGCTGGGGTGGACCGGGCTCCCTGAGCATGGCCTCTGCGGGCAGCAACGGTGACCAATCCATCAGCATCCCCTCTTCTCCACCGCCACCCAGAGACCCTCGGGTTTGGAGGGGAGGGAGGAAGCGGGCAGACGTGGGACGCAGCCCCGCTGCCCAGAGAGGGCGGGGTGAGACCCATCTGTCCCTAAAGCGGCTTTGCTTCAGTAAGGGCTGAATTAAATGTCACATAGGGCACTTCCCTGGCAGTCCAGCGGTTAGGACTCGGCGCTTTCACTTAGGTGGCCTGGTTCGATCCCTGACCCGGGAACTAAGACCCTGCGAGTGGCATGGCACCGCCAAAAAAAAGTGTCACTTCACATCCGCTTGCTCCCTGCCACCAGCCCCCGGGGTGACATGGCTCCCCTACCCTCCGTGACCTCAGGTTGTCCATGTGTGAAACGGGAGGTAGGAGGTGGGGCTCTCAGCTCAGGAGTCAGCTGGGCCTGGGCCGTGGTCTCGGCTCGGCCCCTCCCTGGCTGACCTCTGTCAGGGCCCTTGACTCTACGCTTCTGCATCCAGGGAGGCCTATGGATGCCACCTCCCGGGCGGAGGGACCCCTCGCCTGATGCTGGGGGCCGCCTGCTCGCTCGCCCCAGCCGGCCCTGCAGTGGTGGGCTCTGTGGCAGTCAAGGCCTCTGTCCTCCGCCAGCCACTCAGCCCTGACCGCCCCCCGCTGGGCAGAGCTGGCCTCTCCGCGGCTACTCCGGCTGCTCCTGGAGAAGAACAACCTTCTCAGAGCCCCCCAGCTGCCGCCCAAGCCGTGTGCAACCCCCAGGCTCCTGACGCAGCCCCTGGTGGCTGAGCTCACAGCCCACCCCCTACTCTGCGTCCCAGGAGCTGTAAACAAGGTGCTGAGAAGATCAGAGCCCCGTGGGGAGGGGGACCCCTGCTTCCAGCCTTGGGGTCCCTCCCTAAACACCTGGAGTTCCAGAAGGATGGGACTGAAAGGGGCATCACAGCTTACCAAACAACCCATTGCACAGAAGCTGAAACTGAGGCCCAGAGAGGAGAAGGACCTGGGGTCACACATGAGCTGGGGGCTGGCCTGCAGGGGACAGGGCTGGGCCGGAGCAGACAGCTGTGGTCACAGCTGCAGCTGGACAAACATGCGTCTGCCCGAGCACGTGGGACCGGACCGGGCCAGGAGCTCCCAGAGCCAACGTTCCGGGGTAGGGTCGCTGTGAGCAGCAGACCTGCAGGTCATGGCATCTTCCTCCCAGAGTTCCTCCGCGGCCCCCTCCGGGATTAGTGGATGCAGAACACAGAGACCAAAGATGCAACTTCTGGAATGGGTCAGAAACATGCGAGGGAAACAGCAGAGGACCTGGCACTGACACCCCAGCCTTGAGCCGTGCCTGGGGGAGACCAGGCTGGGGCCCACCTGCCAACACTGCCCAGCTCTGTGTCTCCATAGGGCGGGTCCCGCCTCCCGTCACCCCCTGCCCTCCACCGCAGGCATGGAAACTCACCTCCCTGCCTCCCCGCAGCCCCCATGGCTGCCCCGCTCTTGTTGCATGTTTATCAGGTCTTTCGGGATCTGGCTCTGCTCTCATCTCCCTCCGCTCACTTTCCCCCGTCCCGCCTTTGTGCGAGCCGCTCCCTCTCCCTGGATGCTCTCCCAGGCTGCCTTGTGCCTGCTTCTTTCTACTGACCATCCCCTCCTGAAAAATGGTCCCACAGGTGTCCACGTCATACCCCCCGGAACCTGTCATGTCACCTCACGTGGCCAGAGGGACCTTGCAGCTGTCATCAGGTGCAGGATCCTGAGATGGGAGGTCACCCTGGATTCTCCGGCGGGGGGGCACGTGACCACAGCGTCCTGATAGAGCGAGGCAGGAGGGTCAGACAATGGATGCAAGGTTGGGGTGACATGAAGGGGCTGAAGACTGTGGGAGCCCCTGGAAGCTGGAAAAGACGGGGAAATGGGTTCTCCCCTGGAGCCCCCAGAGGAACCAGCCCTGCCCACACCTGGAATTCAGCAGTGACACTGACCCTGAGAACTGTGAGAGTAAGTTGCACTGTTTTAAGTCACTGCATTTATGGTGATTCGTGACAGCAGGAGCCTGAACCCTCTCTAAAGCCCATCCATCCTCTCTCCCCAGGAAGCCTGGCCGCACCAGGTCCCCAGGGAAGTCCCTGCTTCCCACATCCGGTCTGTCCCACTGTTCAGTTGTATACTGACCGCTTCCTTTCCCAGAAGGCCGGCTCCAGGAGTTTGTGAATTTCTCTGAAGTCCCAGCCACGTCCCCAGAGCCAGCCTGGTGCCTGCAGCAGAGCAGGTGCTCAGGGAAAACACTCCACTCAGGTGGGGCTCGTGAAACCAAGGTCCTCTTAGCTCTAACATTCTGGGGCCCGTGCCTGCCGCGTCACTGCAAGCCAGACCCCCAAGTTCCATATCAGGGAAGGCCAGATACCCAGGGGCGTGGAGACTCGGGGAGGGGAGGGGAAGGGCGATAGGGGAGGGCGGAGAATGGCCCCAATTTCCTCATTGCCACGGATTTCTCTGAGCCCCGGGAACAAGCCTCCCTACACCCACAGGTGTCCACTCTGATGGAGCAGACCACGTGCTGTCCCTTTACCCACCCGGAGTCACCAAGCTCCACCCGGGACCCGCTCCAGGCTCTGGGGACATCTCTGGCCAGGAGAGCCTCCTGGGGAAATGGACCGTCCTCCTCAGTTTGGCCTCCATCCCGTTCCCTCCCCTCACTTCAAAGGAGGCTCCCCCACTCTGGGGCCACCCCTCCAGGGCTCCTCAGAGGCGGTGAGCCTCTCCCCTCACCCCTCACCCCTCACCCACTGAGAGGGGCCCTCCTCCCTCCGGCTGCCCAAGTCCTCTCTGACGTCCGTCATCTCTAAACACGGTGGTCACAAGCCACACACTGTCCCACAAACAGCTGCCCTCTGTCTTCTCAGGTCCAGAGGCGAGGCCAGAGTCTGGCCCTTACCCACCTCTGCAGACCCTCCCAGACTCACAGCCCCGGCCCCTCCAAACCCAGGTAAACGGAACAAGATGAGAAAGCACACGCGCTCACACTGCACACGTGACTATGCACACGGCCACATGTAAATATACACACGCAGACACATGTGCACACACACAGCACACGTGAGTGTGCACAGGGCACACACGTGAATATACACACAGACATGTGCACGCACACACAGCATACACGCACGCGATCGCCCCGCTCCCCACCGCACCTCTGTCGGCGTGCCGTGTCCTTGCGCACATTTCTTTTCATTCCACGTGTCAGGTTATACCCACTTTTCTTGAACTCAATGTCGTCTTCTTCTATCAATGTCTTTTTCGTTTTGGTTGAAATGCTTCTTCAGGTAAATGTTTTCTAAAAACGGCACAGTGGGTAAATGAAGAGTTGACATGCTTGAAACGTTTTTATTTTTTCAGAAACATTTTTCCTGTGAAATGTGACACATAGAGAAAAGGGCCCACGCCTACGGTGGAGGGTATCATCTGAAAACAAACCCACACCACCACCCCCCCTTGTCAAGAACAGAAGCCTGACAGCCCCCAGACCGCCTGCAGTCCCTCCCACGACGCCCCCTCCTTCCCTCACTTTGTGGTCATCATTTCCTCCCTTAGCTTTAAAGTTTTATCACCTACGCCTGCATTGCTAAACACAAGCTGAGTTTCACGTGCATCTTTCACTATTAAAAATGGGACCCCACGGTGGGTCCTCATTTGTGTGTTTTACCAAATATGGTGCTTGTGCGCCTCATCCACAGCGATTGTGGCTTTAGTTATTGATGTTCATCAGCACTGCAGAGCGTCTGGTCCACGAGTACCTGTCTCCTGGTGACAGACCCTTGGGCTGTTTCCAGCTGGGGGCTGTGCCCCAGCTCCTCCACGCAGCCGTGAGCACGCGTGTGTGTCTCCAGCGACTGGGCGAGCATTTCTGCTGGGTGCCTTTCTAGGAGTGAAACGGCTGGGTCATTGGGTGCATGTGTATCCCGTTTGGGTGGAAATATAAGCTTTTCGAAGTGGTTTTACTAACTTGCACTCCCCGCGCTCCCCGCGTGGATGAGAGTTCTCACTGCGCCACACCCTCACCAGCGCTTGATGTAGCCAGCCTCGAATGTGAGGCATTCTGTGGCCACGGAGCAGTAGCTCTTGATTTCAGTTTGCAAATCTGTGACTCCTGGGAGCCTGGGCAGCTTTGCAAACACTTGTTGGTCATTTAGATGTGCTCTCTGGTGCAGGACGTTTCACATCTTGCCCGTTACTCTCTAGAACAGCCTTTTTCTTATTGCTTGGTGGTTCTTTTATACACTGTAGAAATGAGCTCTTTTCAGGATTGTTGTGCTGAGAATACCTTCTCCGTCTCTGTAGCTTGCATTGCCACTCTCCAAACGGTATCCTTTGATGAACAGAAGGGTTTGTTTTAATAGCCCAATTTACCCATCTTTTCCTTCCTAGCCAATGTTTTTTATATCTGGCTTAGAAAGTATCTTCCTACCTCAGGATCCCTACCTTCCTGATAGCTTCCTGAAGCTTTATTATTTTACGGTTTACACTTAGATACATAATCCAGCTGGAACTGACTTTTATGTGTGGTGCAAAGGAGAGGTCAAGTCCCATCCTTTTCCATCTGGACATATGGAGATATCATTGTCCCATAAAAGGCAATTATTTCTCCCTTTGTCAGAGCCCAAGCTCCCATATATGCCTGGTCTGTTTCTGGACTCTTCTGTCCTATGGCTCTGCCCCTCTATCCTTGTCCCAACACCATCCAGTCAAAATCACTTTAGTTTTATGATATATTTTATTATCGAGTACAGTAAAACCATCCACATTGTTCTTTTCCTTCAAGGGTGCTTAGCTGTCCTTGACTCTTTGCTTTTCTGCATATATTCTAGAATATGTTTGTCAAGTTCCACCTCTTGTGAATTTCATTAGTATGGCACTGGATCTACAGATCAACTTTGAGAGAGGTGACATTTATAATATCCAGGCTTCTACTACATGAACATGGGTATTCCCCCATTTATTTAAATTTCCATTAATTTCTCCAAAAATGTCATATAGTTTTCTGTGTAGATAGCTTACATTTGATGTTGTAAATAGTATCCTTCAAAATTTTTTAAAACTTTCTGACTATTGCTGATATATAGCCTTGTTATTATGATTTTTTCCTTATTTTTCAATAATTTTGTATACTGGTCTTATATCCAGCAACCTTGTTAATTCTAACAATATATAGAGAGGGAGTATTTTGGATTTTCTACATACTCAATAATATCATCTATAAATAATGAGTTTTGTTTCTTCCTTTTCAATCTTAATACATTTTACTTGTTTCTCTTGCCTTGTTGCACTGGCTAAAACCGCTAGTTCAATGTTATGTAGAAAAACTGATAATGGACATCTTAATCTTGTTTCTGATCTCAAAAGAAGAGATTTCCACATTTTACCATTAAAAATAATGTTTCCTGTAAGTTTTTTATACTAACATTTATCAGCTTAAGAAAGTTTCCTTTTATTGCTAGTTTGCAATAATAATAAAAACTATGAATATTGAATTTTAACAAAAGCCTTTTCTGCTTCTACTAAAATGATTAAATGATTTCCTCCTTTGCTCTGTTACCGTACTGAAATACCTTGATTTTAAAATGCTATACCAACCTTGCACTACTGGACAAAATCTTATTATGGTGTAATATCCTTTTTTAATATTTCTGGCATTTTGTTTGAGTTTTCTGTGTTCATTAGTAGTTGGTCTATAATTTTCCTTTTTCCAGGTGTTCACTTTGGAGTTTTCTATCACGATTATTCTGACCTCATAAAATGACTTGGGCAGTGTTTAATCTTTTTCTGTTCTCTGCAAAAATTTGTATAAGATTGACATTATTTCTCTCTTAAATGGTGATAGAATTTTCTGGTAATGACGTCTATTCTTGGAGTTTTCTCCAAGAACCTTCTTGGGAAGGTCTGAACTATGGATTCAACCTCTTTAGTGTAACAGGGACAATTCAAATTTCCCATTTCTTCTTATGTCAGCTTAGGCAAGTTGTGTTTCTCTGGGAATGTGTTTATTTCATCTAAATTTTGCAAGTATTGACAAAATTGTTCATAATTTCCTCTTTTTATTTCTTTAATGGCCTCTGTTTCTCGCATTATGTCCCATTTTCATTCTTGACATCACCATTTGTGCTTTCCCCTCTTTTTATCCTGATTAGTCCTATCAGGGGGTAATACATTTTATTACTCTTTAAAGAAGATTTGACTTTGTCGACCCTTTCCATTGTATATTTGTTTTCTATTTCACTGATTCACAGACGTGTCTCAGTGTCCAGCCCAGAGTGGACGCCCAGACCTGCTGTGCCCCAACTCCTTGTTCAGAAGATGAACCATTTCCAAACAGACCCAGCTCTGTTCTCAACTCCCCTTGGCTCACAGCTTTCCCAGGGCTCCCGCCCCAAAGCTGGCATACCTTTGGGCTGGGATGGATATGTCTGAGTCTCTGGGGGTCAAGCTTAGGCGCAGCTGATTCCCCGCCACCTGCAACCTGCTCACACACGCGGACAGCGTGCCATCCCGCCCTCCTCTCTGCCACCCAGGCCCCCCTCTCCATCAGTCAGGGCTGAGCTTTGAGCAAATCTCCTGACAAAAGACTGTGCATGTGAAGAGCTCAGGGACCCAGGGCCGAACCAGCCAGGGGCCAACAAGGCCCTGTGTATATGCTTACGTTCACTGAAATAAAACTATGAAGACCACCAATCTGTTAGATGATCTGTCACGACCCAGATCACAGGGTACTGAGAGGCAGGGAGTCAGTGAATCAGTGTACTGAGAGGCAGGGAGTCGTGAATCAGTGTACTGAGAGGCAGGGAGTCGTGAATCAGTGTACTGAGAGGCAGGGAGTCGTGAATCAGTGTACTGAGGGCCAGGGAGGCCTGGGCGCCTGCTTTCCCTTCAGTCCAGACCTGCTCTGCTGGCCCCACAGAGAGCAAGAAGCGTGCCCCTCTGTGTTCACTCCTCCCGGCCTTCTGACCCAGCATCCTCACTCCTGCCTTCAGGCCCACCTGGATTCCTGAGACCCTGAGCAACTCCGCTGCTTGACATGCTGTGGGCTCATCCATCCCACAGTCACCCAGGGTCGCGGCATCCCCGCCGGGCTGTGCCGCTTCCTGCGCCCGGTCCTCCTCCCGCACCTGGCTCCCTTCCATGGTTCCAAGTCCAGGCTCACCTGCGCGTTCTCAGCCTCTTTGAGGCCCCAGGACTTCTTTGCAAACCCTCTATTCTTCCCAGCCATCGTCTTTACCTTTATCTTCTATCCCCACCTGGGACCTCTTTTTCTGCTTGTTCTAAATAGTAACGACAGACTTGTCAGATAACAGAAGTCATTGTCGCTGAGCGGCAGGTGTGCAGGAAAAAACACCATATCCTGGAATTCTCTGAAAAGAAGAGTTGGCAGGAGGTGAGGGTTGGAGGCACACCAAGGTCGAAGCATTTACACACGAGGTGTCTGAGGCCAGGTCCCTCAGATGTTGACCCTGAGCCATGGATTCAGGCGTAGGTGACCCCCAGAAGCCCTGCAGGGAGTGGGGAGTTGGGACAGGGAGGGAAAGGGAGCCAAGAACCTGGTGATTTCAGAGGCACCTGGGGCGTGATCCTGCTGGGGGAGAAGGGAGAAGGGGGAGGAGGAAGGGGAGGAGGGGGAGGAGACAGAGGCTCCTGTCTGAGCCTCCATTTTCTCATCTATGAAATGGGATAGCAATGTATCCATCTCATGGGGTGGTTATGTGGCTTGAGAGAGGATTCAGGTGAAGTATTAGTACAGCACCAGCCCATAGTGAGAATGCAATGAATAACTAGGGGCTATTATGATTTCTGTGTTCCTGAGATGGTCCAAAACTCCCAGTTCCCACATCCAGTGGCTTTCTAACTCAGGGAAGCCATGATAACGATAAACGACATCGAGCACACTCCTTTAGCAAGTAGGATCCACTGTCTGCCTGAGGTCTGCCTGTTCCCGCATGCCTGACACCGAGATCTGCCCCAGGAAGAAGTGCCTTTTTCTGAGGTTAACTGCAACGTGTTTCTGCAAGCATTTTTATACTGTATTTGGGTAGGAAGCATCGATGTGTCCGGGTCATCCAAGGGCGGGGCTGTCTGGATCTGTCCGCTGAAGGCGAAGCCTTGGCCAGCAGGCCATGACATCCACAGATAGAGCCATTTTCTATTTTGGTGTCGCAGAGTGGGCTGCTCGTGGACAGGATCCAAGTTGGCCACTATCTTGACAATGTGTTTGCGTTTGGAGCTGAAATGGGTCTAAAAGTAGGTCTGGGAGAGATGGCTGCTGAGGCCGGCATTCTGAGTGCCCAGTGGCAGGTTTGGGGGCTCAGGATGGAGCCCCGGCTGAGAATGTGAGCAGAGCAAATACAAGACCCTGCCTGCTGGCCTCCCCAAGCTGCCATCTGAGCACGCCTCCCCTTCTCTCCAGGGCCAAAGGCCACCTCCTCCAGGAAGCCTTCCCGACCCCTCAGCTGAGGTGGCTTTCTTGTTCCTCCCCTGTGGTCAGTTTACCAGCCTGTCTCCTCCATGAGACTGTGAGCTCCTTGAGGCAGGGCTGCTGCTTCTTTGCCTTTCTATCACTTGGCCTAGATGCTTAGTGAAAGCTCTGAATCAAGCTGACATGAATTTTCATCTTGTCTCTGAGTCCCCAGCTCTGTGACCTTAGGCACAGGCTCTCCCTCTCTGGGCCTCAGTTTCTGCACCTGGGAGGCAGAACAGCAATCCCTCCTCATAGGGGGTGGTTGTGAGGCTCAGCACATTCAGGCACCCCCTTCCTTGGTGCCCTTGCACTCTTACACCTGCAGGAGCAGCTCTTTCACCTGGAGCAATAGGGACATGGAACTCATGCTGGGAACGATAATGGTGTACACTTAGAGAGGGTTCATTAGGAATAAATGGGATAAATCAGGTAAAATAAAATTAATACTGTGCCTGAGACTTAGTAGGTGTCCCCAAGTATTAGGAGCCATCATCATGATTACCATCAACATCATCACCATCACCATCACCATCATCGTCACCACCACCATTAACATCATCATCATCATCATCACCATCATCATTACCACCATCATCATCATCATCACCATCATCGTCACCACCACCATTAACATCACCATCATCATCACCACAATCATCATCATTACCACCATCATCATCATCACCATCACCATCACCGTCATCGTCACCACCACCATTAACATCACCGTCATCATCACCACCATCATCATCATTACCACCATCATCACCATCATCACCATCATCATCATCATCACCACAATCATTATCATTACCACCATCATCATCACCACCATCATCATCATCACCATCATCATCACCAACACTACCATCATCATCACCACTACCCCATCATCAGCATCACTATTGTGATCACCATCTTCTTCAGTACTTCTCAAGAAGAATCCTCTTGCAAACTATATGAGAGAAATATTGACTACTGAAGATTTCATGGAGAACAAGGGAGGGAAGGTACATCACAGCCTCACAGCAAACAACTTAAAAATGTCTGCAAACTACAATAGGGTTGCTTCCCCTGGAACCCCAGTCCTCACTGGAGGACCGCCTTCCACTCTGACCCCGCTCCACCTGCTCTCTGCACACTCCCCCTTCCCCTCCCTGGTTTCCCCAACGAGCAGCAAATCCCCTGCCCTGGTTTGCAGAGTATCCTCCCAGCAGGCAGGCTCGCCACGAGGCATTCCCTGACTCAAGCACATCCATGGTGGCTTCCACACACTTGTTCCACAGTGTTAATGAACATGCACCCAGCCCCATGCTAAGTATTCAGGGCACAGCATCTCATCCAGTCTTTCCAGAAGAAGCTACAGCTCAGAGATGCCAGAGGACGCACACTCAGGGCACAGCTGTAGGTGGTGGTTCCCACAGAAGCACTGCCGAGCAGGGTCAGCTGTTATGTCATCAGCTGTTCAGTGGAACTAATGTGGGGCCTGGAACTGGCTGAGTGGGCCTCAGTTTCCTCACCTGTAAAATGGGGATAATAATACCTGTCCTTGTGGTTTGGGAAGGACGGACACAGGCAGGCGGAGAAGGCGTCCACGAGGCTCCTCTGAGGAAAGTGGGCCCAGCAGGTTTTTCTGTGAAACTCCGAGGACGGTCACGGCTGGTCTCAGCCACACAGTTCAGCGGGCAGGCCCGAAGTGTCCGGGACAAACCCTGCCCACTGGGGGAGCTGCCCACATACAGAGAGGGACGCCTGACCCAAGCAGAGCCCCTCGTCTCGGGGGACAAATGCTCTGGCCCCAGAGGAGCCCACCTGTGGATTAAGGTGCCGCCTGCCCAGCTGCTTCTCTGACCCTCCTTGAAGCAGGAACAGCTGGGCCCGGGAGGCTGCGGTGGGGAAAGCCTTCCTGGGTTGTCCCCACCAGGCTGGACTGTGTGCCCCTCCCAGCGCCAATGCTCACCAGCATCATGTTGGTGGCTCAAAATCAGCCACTGTGGGAGAATTTACACGTGACAAGTGGCAGACTCCACAAATCAGGGCTCTGTCTTTGTTTTACCCACGGAGCCAGTGGTTAAACAGGTACCAGCACCTGGCCCTCCCTCTGCACCTACCTCCTGCATTTACACGGGACCCAAGTGTGCCTCTACCCAGCCACCCTGGGGAGTCAGCCAGACAACCCCCTCCCCGCCTCCCAAAGCCTCAGTTTCCCCATCTGTGAAATGGGGCATCTGGGCTCAGACTTTTGGAGTCTAGAAAATGAAGTCTTTCTAAAACTGGGACAGTTTTTCTGCCTCACTTCTCCTAGCGCTGTTCTTAAATAATTACCGTAGACTCAGGGCGCCTGAGTTACCTTCCACCCCCCTGCCTGCAGGCTTCTGACCGTCTGGGAAGCCAGCCGTCCAGGTAGTGGGCTGGTCTGTCTCAGCCTCAGCATCGGCCCCGCAGGCTGCGGTCCCGGCTCCCTGCTCCTAGGGACAAGGCCTCCGCCACCAGAGCCCCAGTGAGCGCTGCTGATGTTCCCCAGAGAGGGGACGTGTCCCCTGCCTGCTTGTATGAGGACAGGGCCAGGCACACCACACAGAGGACAAACAAATGTCAGCAAGCACAAGGGAAGGGGCCAGCGTCACCAGGAACGGGGGATGGAAAGTGACAACCACCACGAGATGCCATGCTACCATCACCAGCGGAGCTTGGAGGCACTTAGGTCCATCCGGGCCCAGGTGCGGAGACAGGCCACACACCCACCGCGGGCAGGAGACCTTCTTGCAGGGCAGTTTGGCCCATGTGTCTATTAGAGGGTTAAATGCTCATCGCTCCAACCCAGAAAGCCATACCAGAAAAATACACGTCTGCGCCAAAGTATGTGCACTCCTGGCTGGTCCACTCATTCCACGGCTAACGAGAGTCTCGCAGGGCTGCCCTCGGGAAAACTGTGGTCACTTCCCCGGCTTCTGCTTCCCACAGGCCACCCCTCCCTGCTGCTCTCCCTGGGGCCACTTGCCCTGACAGGAGGCCTCCCGGGCCGGCCACTCTGCAACGTGGCTTCAACCCCTCCGCCCTGCAAGCGCTGGTGCTCCTCCCCCGTCTCCCTGCTCGCCTGGTACCCTCGGATTTTCCACGGCCGCGCCCAGCTCTGTGCGGCTCGGAGAGACATCTTTCTGCCGGCAAGCGGTTCTCTCCAAGCCCCGCACCCGGCTTGGGGCCTGCACGTGCCTCTCCTCTCACCTGCGGATGGAAGCGCACGGCTCCCGGGCAGCTCGCCCCCGAGCACACTCGCTCAGGTCCCTCTCAATCACGATCACCAGAAGCGGGTGACGGCTCGGGTCGGTGTGCCCAGCACCCCTTAGTCACCCCTCAGTCACCTTTTCAGAGAGGTTCTGGCTCCTTCTTTAGAAAGGGTGGGCATTAGCCCGCTTTGCTCTCAGAAACAAATTCTGGGTGGGGAGAGCCCCATCTCATGGCCCGTTACCATTGTGATGCTGTGCTGACCGCTCGCCAGGTGGAAGGCGGTGCTCTGAGCACGTGACGTCTGGGTGGCATGGAATCCTCTGATGACCCTGTAACTGAGTTTGTTTCCCACTTTTGCAGATGAGAGACGTGATCAGAGAGGTTAAGGGTGTGCCCAGGCCACACAGCACAAAGCGGGTGGAGCTGGAATGCGATTCCAAAGTCAAGCTGCGAGCTCCGCGCACACTGCCTGCAGGGCCAGCGCCCCTCCCGGGCCCGAGCCTGTTTTACAGGGACCAAGGGTCCTGCTTTGACTCAGAGTCTTGGAGCTACTACCAGCTCCTGTGACAGCCTCAGGTTCAGGGCCTGGCAGATCTGGGGCTGCCGATAAATATTGGTTGGATGAATGAAAGCTTGTCGCCTCCCCGGGATGGGTCAGAGCTGGCACGGACTCTCCCGGCTCTGTTTTCTTCATCAAACCTCCGGATACCTGCTCTGGGAGCAAGGAGAGAGGGGCTGGGGGACGTGGCAGGCGACCTACCTGGGTCCTCAGCCTGCCTTGCATCAAATGTCACTCCGGGCTAGCGTGGGGGGCGCAGCCTCTGGGGTCCTGTGGTTGCCCCAGGACACGGGAGGAGGCGTGGTGACGCCCCATCCCCTCCCCTAGGCCAGCCCACCTGCTGACGGTCCCGTCACTCCAGCCAAAGGCTGCCTCTGTCTGCCATTTCAGGCCAAAGGACCAGCCTGCAAGTGTCCCAGCAGGTGCCCAGGCAGGACGGACATGCCTGGGAGGCTACGCCCAGGAGCGGCCCTCAGCCAGTGAGGGATGGCCGCCTGCGGGTGATGCCAGCTTCCTCATGCCTGGGTGAGACCACTCGAGGTGTGCTCCACAGTCTCCCAGGGGGCCCCACTGGGATTGAGCCCCAGGAGCCTGCAGCTGGGATTCTTGATGCACCCTCCGTCCCCCACTCACTTCCTCACTCCCCTGTCAGGGGTCACTGGGGTCAGCCTGATCCCCTTCCCTAGGTTCCGCCACGAGGAGAAAAAGCTCAGTGACCCAAGACAAGGGCAGGTCAAGCACACTAGGACACCAGGCAAAGGGGTGAGCACTGTGGGCCCAGGAAACCAGAGGGGGCTTCCTGGAGGAGGTGGCACTGGAGAAAGGCCTTAAAGCCAGAGCAGAGTCCAAGGAGCAATGCCCTCACAGTCCTTGGGCCTCCTTGGGGCCTTTCCGCTGCAGGCTCTGTGGACAGGGGACTTGACCGTGAGGAACTGCAGTTGGGCTTTTCGGCAATATCTGCTCCATCATCTATTTCAAAAGCCTTTTAAAAGAAAGGACTCCAGCTGGAGAAATAATCCCCTCTCGGCCCATCCAGACCATAGAAAATGGATGCTTCCCAGGTGTTCCATCTCCGCAGATGTAAAATGCAGAGAGGCCCAGACCCCAGGCCAGTCTGAGTTGAATTTCACTGTGGGACTATCTCTCCAGCAAAGCGCTTGGATGGGGCAGGCTGGGGGCGGGGTGCCCAGACACCGGGAAGGAGACGTATGACAGCTGGCCCCAGTGACACTCCTGGGTCCCGTCCAGCCAACTCCAAAAGGCTCTGCTGCTAAACTCTTCTGCCCGGCCCCTCTCTGCTTACTTTTCTTTCTTTCTGCATTTATTTCTTTTAAAAAATATATAACTTCATTGCTCTTTTCTAATGTTAAAAGCAGCGTATGCTCATGGCAGAAAAATCAGAAAAGCACAAGTAAAAAAATGAAATCACTCGTAATGTCAGGGCACAGTGGCAGTATCTGCTGACTTTGCTGTGTCCTTCTAAGTCTTTTATCGACGTCCACAACAAAACAGGCTGAGATTTTAATTGGGTTGCTGTGAATCTATAGATCAAGTTGGGAAACTGACATCTTGACAATATAGAGGTTTCCTGTCCACGAACATGAAATACCTCTCCGTTTATTCTCTGATGTTCGTCTTTTTCCTATGTCCGAATCTTGCTGCATTGAGATCACACTGTAGGTAAATTTCAGTGCTGCTTTCCCACTTCATATTATGTAACGTTAAGCCTTTCTTCAAGCACAGATGCTAATTCCTGCCTAATTTTCCGATATGTGGAGACACAAGAATGCACTAATCATCCCCCATTATTGTACCTCTAGGTTGTTTCCAGACTTGTTTTGAACTATAATAACAATAATGAAGAAATGCTTGTCTTCTGTTCGCTGAAACTTGAAAGCGGTTCAGCAAAAAGCTCAGGAAACGGTTCATGCACGCTCAGTCAGCTGTCCTTCTCACCATGCAAGCTGCACCCACCCTGTGTGATCACTGAGACCTACTGTGAGCAGGCCCGGGGCACTCAGAGCACAGGAGAGTCCTAAAAGCATGGGGTTAGGACAGGAGACCCATTCACCGATGCTCGACCAGCCTGAGGGCACGGGACTCACCCCCACCCCCACCCCGGGCATAGATCCTTCTGTTTCCAAAGCACCTCAGACTGATTCCCTTGGGGGCCCTTTGAGCCTCTGCACACCGTGGGCACCCTCAGAGCTCGCTGTTGATGTAAGACCCTGAAACATTACGACATGTCCTTCATCCTACTTTCCTGTGATTCCTTTGTTAATGAACCTTCTCCTGGCTATAACATACATACAGAGCAGCTCTAATCATCAGGGTACAGCTGGTGACTCTTCACAAGGTGACCGTGCCGTGCACCCAGCCCCGGATCTGAAAGGGAACGGTACCAGGAATGCCTAGGGGTAACCTCTAGTCCGGGGCTCTCGGCTGGGGCAGTGTTGACCCCGGGGCACGTCTGGCAAGGAATGCAGACACTTTTGATGGTCACAACTGAGAGGGCGCTGCTGGCATCGAGTGGGCAGGGGCCAGGGACGCTGTTCAAAACTCTGTTCTGCACAGGCCGGTCCCCAAATGGAGGACGATTCAGCCCCAGGTGTCCACAAGCCTGAGTCTGGGAAGCCCTGCTCTCGTCTATCCTGACTTCCAACTGCATAGACTAGTTCTGTCTGTCACTTAATTCAACGACCAAACCCAGTTCAATTTGGTCTTTCCAGAATCAGTTCACAGTTCCCATCCATTCCTTCCTATCCTCCCCGACCTCTGAGTCCAGACTCTCATCACATCCTGCCTGAGTGAGGGTCAAGCCTCCCCAGCCCAGACGCGGCGTGGTGCCTGACTTAGAGGTCAGGGACGAGTGAATGGAGGAACAATGCCTGCCACATCGAGCGAATGCTCCCCAGGGCTGGGACAGGTCACCAGGGTCCCATCTCTGAGCAGGACCCCAGCGCCAGGCAGGCCCCCAAGTCGGGTTCTAGAGAAACCCCAGGCCCCTGGGAAGAACAGCGATACCCCAAGGGAGGAGGGGTGGTCAGGGACTCTCCCACGCTGGGCACCCGGAGATGGACCCAGGAGGCCCGTGCCCCTCAGGAGCCCCTGTGCCGAGCCCGACCAGGAAACAGTCAGGGGACCTGCAAGACAGTGACTCTGGCCAGTGGCTGGGGGGCAGCAGAGGCAGATGGAGAAGCGGGAGGAGTGTCAGCCTGGGAGGAGGCCGGAACGGGGGAGACCAGGAGAGATGGGGAGGCCGTGACTTCTCAGGGAAGCAGGAGGCCAGGTGACGGTCCTGGGGGAGGGGACAAGCCAGGCCCAGGAGCTGGATGCCGGGAACAGGGGCCAGGAAGGCACACGGGGTGTGGGGGACGAGGTGCAGCTGAGCAGCAGGGCCACCGGGCTGGGTCCCTGGCATCGGGTGACACCCCCATCCACACTCCTGGCAGGCTGGAGGCTGCCTGGCAACCCAGGAGAGGCAGCTCTGCCCTCTCCGTGCGCCACAGCCGCTGGTCACCCAGCTGCCGAGCAGGCATCAGGCTGCACCTAGGATGCCCAAGTCACGCCTCTGCACTTGCACGCCCCCGAGAGTGGGCACCTCGTTAACCTGTGCCCTGGGCACCCACCCTAGTCCAGCCCTGCGTGAGCCACTGGGAACAGGGACCCATTAGCACGTGAGGCCCCCTGGGTAGGGCCTCACCCTTCACCTCCCGAGCGCCAGGCCCAGGAGGACGGCACCCTGCATGGAGCTGGCTCGTGAGGGAGCCGTGTGGTGGAGACACCCGGGACCTTCCGGGGTGTCAGCGTCTCCCCAGAAGCCAGCAGGGAGCAGACGGGCTGCCGACTGAGGGTGAGGGTGGGGAGGAGGGCGGGTTTCAGACCCCTGTCCCAGTCGGCTGTACAGACCGCATGCTGCTTCTGAGGGCACTGGAGGTGGCACGTTTGATGAGACTATGTTATTCTTCAAACCAGAAAGAAATGAATTGTATCTAACCGAAAATTAAAGCCTGAGAATGTTTTAGCACTACAGCCCTCCGGGGAGAATTGCTCCTGGAACCAGAGATCAGACTCCCCGGCGTGAGACTGGACCAACTCCGGAACATCGAAGCCTGGAGTCCTGGATGCCTCGGCTGGCCCTCGCATTCTTTTCTTTTTGGCCATCCGCGCGGCATGTGGGATCTTAGTTCCCCGACCAGGGATCGAACCCACGCCTCCTGCACTGGAAGCTTGGAGTCTTAACCACTGGACCGCCAGTGGAGTCCCCTGCCCTCTTATTCTAAACAGGTCCTTGCTGCCCAAACCATGACTCCCGGCCCCCACTCCCACCCCCTACCTGGGGGGGACCAGACAAGGAAAGCGAGGCACCCGGCGCAGCACTGGAGGAGGTGCCGCTCGCAGGCCGACACCCGAGAGAGAGAGAGCTCGGCCTCCTTAAATGTTGCCCCTGGTGCCTCTCTCCCCTCGCCTGCCCCACCCTGGGCTCAGGCCTCGACCTTGACTTCTGGACCACAGAAGACAGCGACCTGTCACCTCCTCACCACGTGAAAGGCTCCAGCAGGCTCCACGCTCAGCCTGAGGCTCGTTGGTGGCATTTCAGGAGGTCATTGGGCCTGCTGTCATCAGAAGGCAGGGAAGTGCATCCTGGCCCCTCCACCCACGGCTCTGAGACCCTGAATTGATCAGTTTACTTCTCAGACCTCAGTTTTCTCATCTGTTAAATGGGTACGGGCTCTACCCCACAGGGTCACTATGAAGAGTCTCCGAGACCACCCCTGGGCGAGTGGTCCAGCGCTGCACGCACTGCCTGCCCCTCCGTCCTCATGATGTGAGTAGCAGGATGAGTCTGAGACACGAACCACACCCACCCACCCACCCCCAGATCCCACACCCAGCTCGAAGCAGACTCAGGAACTTTTGTCCCCTCTCTTGGGCTGGCCGGCTGGCCGTGGCCATGGTCCCGCAGCTGGCAGCCCTGGGCGGGTGAGGTAGTGTCTGTGCCGGGCCCGGCTCTGGTGCCCGCATGATGTGGGTGCAGGAGTGGGGGGCTGGCGGTGCAGAGCGGAGGTCTTTGGGGAGACTCAGGGCACAGCAAGCTGGCTCCCTCAGGCAGGGGCCCAGGTGGAGGGCACTGGGCCACCCCTCAGCCCCTTCCCCTCGTGGGACCACCCCCCCACCTGTGCTGCAGGAGAGAAAACTGAGCTGGCCTCCTGCCCAGGGGACTCAGGGAGGTGGGCAGAAAGATGAGGTCACAGGGACAGAGGGCGTCACTTGTTTACAGTCAAACACCCACAGCCAGAGACACTGCATGGACACACACGCAATCCTGTGGACAGACAGCCCTGCACGGAGAGGGTCAGGCAGGCGGGGCCTCAGTCGTCAGCCGGCTGGCATGTCTGGACAGCAAGGAGGTGACACATGTCACATGCAAGCAGCGGGCTATCAGGGCTTCCGCCACATGGCCCAGTAGGAGCCGTGCACAAGGCTCCCTGCTGGGCTCCACACGAGGGGCCCAGGCACAGCCAGGAGACCTGCACGGGGAAGGGGCCCAAGGGCGAACCTGGGTGGCCTCGGACCCATAGACAGAGAGACCCCGAAGGCCTCAGAGGGACCACAGGCCTCGGTCTCCCCAGGGCACCTGGGGGACCGGATCACAGAGGTATCAACCCCTCCTGGGTTTTTTGTTTTGTTTTGTTGTTGTTTTTGGTTTTCAGGTTTTTTGGCCAGGCCGCGCAGCTCGTAGGATCTTAGTTCCCCGACCAGGGATTGAACTCTTGCCCCAGCAGTGGAAGCACCAAGTCCTAACCACTGGACGCCAGGGAATTCCCAACCCCTCCTGTTGTAAAGCAGGAGCCACTAAGGCATGTTGAACGGGAGTGAGGGGTGACCAGGAGTGTGCCAGGTGGCCTGGGCTCCCCTGCCGCCCTGGGAGAGGGGGAGGCGGGCAAGTCTGGGGGCTGCAGTGATGGGCAGCCAGGAGGTCACCAGCCAGGAAGTAACACACACCCCTACTGAACTCACATGCACACTAGGCGGACTCACAAGTTCCCACCCACTGAACTCACGCTCACACACACGCACACCCCGTGCAGTCCCAGCCCCAGGAAGACGTGGGCGGCCCTCCTCTCAGCTCACCAGCTGGCACCGCATCCCACACGCAACACCTGAGCCTCCGCCGCCCAGAGGAAGGGAATGAGAACACCAGGTCCACGTCAGCCTGGTGGCAGGACACCGCATCCCACACGCAACACCTGAGCCTCCGCCGCCCAGAGGAAGGGAATGAGAACACCACGTCCACGTCAGCCTGGTGGCGGGACACCGCATCCCACACGCAACACCTGAGCCTCCGCCGCCCAGAGGAAGGGAATGAGAACACCAGGTCCACGTCAGCCTGGTGGCGGGACACCGCATCCCACACGCAACACCTGAGCCTCCGCCGCCCAGAGGAAGGGAATGAGAACACCACGTTCAGGACGCGCACAGCTACCTCCCGCCCAGAAGCCGCCAGAACCAAGGAGGCTGCCCTCAGACGACCCCTTGCCTGCGGTCGGCAGGAGGAAATTGAAAGAAGGGAGCAGGTTGACCCGCCCACAGGTGAGATCAACGTACTGCAGCCCCTGAAGCACTGCTCGAGCACCATTTATGCACCAGGCCCAGTGTCTGTCCCACGAGACAGAAACTACTACTCACTGCTAACCAGGGGCTCCCAGGGCTGTGGACGGGTGGTCTTCACCACTGGGGCAGCCGAGCTGGCACTGCGGGACTGCTGAGAGAACAGAGAGCCCGTCTGAGAGGCACGGAGGGGTCTGGGCCCTGGCAACACTGTTTGAGCCCTGGATCCAGCAGTGCCTGAATCCTGACGTGCACTTAGACTTATCAGTCACTGAGTCAATCAGTCACCCTTTGGCTGAAGCTGGTCTGGGTTGTGTTTCTGCACCTTGTGACCAAGAGGGTCCAAATGAACCCAGTAAATGTTTTCTGAGTCTGAAAGTCATCATTTGAAGACCTGTGTCCTGAGGAAGCACGAGGAGACACCGCACGTGCACCCCACTTAGCCCACATGCCTACTTTGCCCAGGGCTGTATGATGACCTCCGTGGTGCTCAGTACTTCTGCTTTCGTGGATTCCTTCCTTCATTAAAAAATATTAAAATTATATTTTACAACTGTGTTGGTACAAGTATGAATGTGATCCAGGCCAGATTCATTATTATGTATTTACTATTATTTTCACTTTTTATTCTATTTTAAAAAAAATTAAAATCGAACATTTCCAGGGGCCCCTAGGAGCCTGTCAGGCCCTCAGGTATGTGGGTGCTGTGTCTGCTGGAGAAGTCGGCCCTGACCTAGCCCAGCAGAGACCGGGTGCTGTGCCCACCCAGCAGCGCACCCTAAATGCGGGGCGAAGCTGACACAGAGGAAAACCGCCCTCCTGGCAAACTGTGTTCATGGAGGGGGCAGGAGGGGGCAGAAATCCTGCTCAAAACTCCCACAAAGGCACCAATACTCGAGGACCCCGCTGACTTGGACCCGTGGACCACCAGGGAAGGGAAAATCCCAAGGATGGAGACCCGAGAGGCGTGATCCAGGAGACAAAGATCAGAGCATCCCAGGCAGGCCCTGGGGACACAGAGGGAGTCCTCCCCCCAGCACCTGGCCAGGTACCCAGTGACCTCCTGGATCCCTCCCACCCGCCCCATCCCGTCACAGAAATCATTCTGGACACCGCCCGCTCCCTCAACCCCACGTCCGGGAAGTGCACACTGTCCGGCGGCCCCTGGGGTCCCCAGGGTAAGGGCCGGTTCCTCATTCCAGGGTTCCAGCCTCTGCCCATCTCTGCCTCGGGTCCACCCTCTGTAGCCACGCTCACCTGCCTGCAAGAGAGGCTTCCGACGCGATCCTCACCCACGCCTGGAAGGCCCACCGGCCACCCAGCCCAGGCCTGCTCACGGACCCCAAGTCCACGTCAGGCCCTCCTCCACCGCCTTTCTGGAAGGTGCAGGTCCCCTGGCTTGACCCTGCTGAGCTGACGGCACTCGGGCTGTGACGGTCCCAAGGGGACGGTGAGCCATGGCGCTGCCCAACAGGGAGGGGTAAGGGAGGTGACAAGTCCTAATGAGAACCAGAGGGGGAGGGTGGCCCAGCCCTTCTTGGCGGGAGTCCCCCGCCTCCCAGAATGCCGCAGCTCCAGGTCGGGGACAAGGGGGCTGTGGTCCGCATCAGGCTCCAGCTCCCTGGGGACAAGCCTGGACCCTCTCTAAGTGGAGCCTCAAGGGCGTGTATCACAAGTGTTAGGCCCACCAAGGACCCCTGGCTCCTTGGCAGACAGTCTGACGGTGAGTGTGAGGACCCACCTTGTGCCACTAAGTGCTCATCAAACCATACCTCGTTATTGCTTTAATTTTCAAAACAGCTCTCCTCTCCCCACTTTACAGGCGTGGAAACTGAGGCCCAGCGGGTCAAGCCCCTAACCTTGGTTTACACGGCTGTGAGGGCGGCCCTATGATTTTAACCTTCTAACCCATGCTCTAACCCAACCCAGCATGATCCCACTCGAACCCAAGGCAGACAGGTGGAGGGGACAGAGTCTGCCTCCCTCGGAGGGTCGCCTGCAGCATCGGGGGCCTCATGTGCTCCCCACTCCACCCCGAGTTGGGAGAGATGCACACCGTCAGCTACCTGAAGGGCCGTGGGGACCCGGGAGGGGGCTGATGTAGAGGCGGCTGGGCCAGGTGGGCGCTCCCGCGGGTGCATGGGAGGAGGATGTAGGTGCCCTGGTGCAGGGGATGATGGGGCTGGATGCTCCCCCTGCCAAGGGCCACTGCGTGCCGGGCACTCCACACAGCGTCCGCGGCCAGTTCTGCAGCACACAGACCCACGGGAGTAAGATTCGTGACAATAAGGTTCACCCCCCAACCCTCACATCACAGTGCCCACTGGCTCCACACCAGATGGAACATAAAGCCAAGATTTACTCCTGAGATTAATCTGGGGCGTGAAGTCAGCTCCCCCGGACATACGTAAAACCAAGACTTGCTTTTGCCTGTTTGAAAGATGCAGGCGTGAGGGCCAAATGAGAGCATTCACAATTATTTTTTAAAATTACTTTAATTTTTGAATAAGTAATAGAAGAGCAAAAGGTCACACGTGAAGTATTAGGGATCAGGATGGCTTTGGACTTGACAATGGTTATACCAGCAACTAGAAGATGATAGAGAAATTCCTGCAAAACTGGCCTCTGACCACCCTTTTCTATAGGGAAATGATTTCCAAATTAGAATTTTATACCCACTGCGATAGACTGAATGTTTGTGTCCCCCACCCCCAAATTCACAGGTTGAAATCCTAACCCCCAATGCGATGGTGTCGGGAGGTGGGGTCTCTGTGAGGTGATTGGGCCACGAGGGTGGAGCCCTCATGAGTGGGATTAGTGGTCTTATAAAAGAGACCCCAGAGAGCTCACACACCCTCCACATGAGGTCACAGCAAAATGATGGCATCTATGAACTGGGAAGCTGGTGTCACCGGACACTGAGTCTGCTGGCGCTTTGATCCTGGACTTCCAGGCTCCAAAACTGTGAGAGATAAGTGCCTGTTGTTTCTACGCCGCCCAGTCAACAGCATTCTGCTGTAGCTGCACGGACGCCTTGGGACAGCCAGCCAAGCTATCAATCAAGTGTAGGATGGCATGGACCTTTCCAGACAGTTGAACTCTCCCCTGCACTCTTGTTGGAAAGCCAGCAGACTACAAGCTCCCAAGACAAGGGAGTAAATCCAGACCAAGGAAGATGCAGAACAGCCCATGTGTCTGAGGTCTGGAGATTTAGACAAGAGGCAGAGGGTCTGAAGCTGGATTAACAATAAGCACATGAAGAAAAAAAAAAAAACAGATAAAACAACATAGCGATTGATAACTGTAGGGGAAAAAGGTAAGGCAGGAAAAGTAATGATAGTATATTACCTGGCTCTGCCGTAGGCTCCATTTACATGATCGTGTGAATGTAACTGAAACTATGCTCTCTGCATCGCTGGGCTGGTGCTGGGAAGGAGGTGGTAGGGGTAGGGGCAGTGGATGAGGGGAAATTTATGCCTCTTCTCCATAAGGGAAGTCAGTAGATCCTAATTCAGCTGAAAAAACAAGAAGGAGCAATACAAGAATGTTATTTAGGAATACAGACAGAAATACCAAAAGAATTACTTTTTTAGAAAAGAGGAAGTGGCCGCCTCTGGGGAAGAATAACTGGGGTGGGTGGGGTGGGGGGTAGGGGATTGCTGTTTTTTTATAAGAAGCCCTGGGAATGACTTAACTCCTTAGATTATATGCACATACAACTGTGATTTTAAAAGACTTTAAAAAAAGGTTTTCCTGTGAGCTGTGGATAAGCGAGAGCTCAGACTGCAGCTCAAGGGAAGTAGGCCCAGGGAGGCGGATGGAGACCCTGACTTGCCTGAGAGGCACGGGGGAGGGAGGACAAGTGAGAGCCAAGGGCCCTGGGTTCCCTGGTGGAGACGGGGATCTCAGAGACCACCAGGCAGCGTGGCGGGTACCCGCTCCGTGGGGCATGTCCACCTCCCGTTGCAGGTCCGGAGGAAGACCCTCGGCAGCAGGGCCCCGAGATGCTCGGGGAAGTCACAGCGGACAGGCCGTGAGGGGTGGGACCCAGGTCTTCCCCACCTGGTCTTGCCTCCCCTTAGATCCTATCTGGAGACCCTTAGGGGCGGGGACACAGGCTTGGGCGACACTGGTGCCCCGTACTGAGCTGACTTGGCTGCCCTCAGGCCATTCCGGGGACTCTGTCCTCCCATTTCCAGGTGCAAAACCAACACTGGATTTTTGCCATTTGAAGGACGCGGGAGTGAGGGCCGAGATTCCTTTGTGTTCTGAGAAAAATACAACATCTGGCCCCTCTGCCCCCAGTGTGGGAACAAACAACCCTCAAAATGTGTGGGCGTGCGTGCGTGTGTTTATGTGTGCAGAATCACACTCCTAGGCCCCATCTGTCCTTTGGGCTTCAGGATAGTTTCCTCCACGTTGCTGACAAATTCTGCAGTTCTGACAACAGCTGTGAATACTCCGCTTAGTCTCTGTGAGCCCCATGGCCACACAAAGGGTTCAGTCTGCCGGTCCCTAAACCTGCCCCCAGCAGTGTGCCGGGCAGTGACATGGGGGGTGAGGGGCCAGCTCGGGGGCCTCGATGTGCTGGGCCCGTGTCCTTGCTGCTCAGAGTGTGACCGCAGTTGGGCAGCTGGGTGTCACTCGAGAGCTTGTTGGACAGGGGGCTTGCCAGTGGCACCCCCAGATCTACCCACTTGGGACCCGCGTTCAAGCAGATACCTGGGAGGTCAAAGTTCAGGGCTACCTGGTTTATAGGACTTAATGCTCACTCCAATCATGCAAGGTTGGGGTGTCACCTGCAGGTGAGAAAAGTGAGGTTCAGTGAAGCTGGGTGACTGACCCCCCTCACCCAGCCATGAGTAAACGCACTGGCCTTGACCCCAGGGCCGGGCCAGCTTGGCTCAGAAGGGCTGCCGGCTGGTCTGGACATGACCTCTGGTGACATACAAGGGACACCAACTGTCTGGGGCTGTTTCCTCAGCTGGAAGGTGGGGAGGATCGGATCTTAGGGCACCTGCATTTCACACACCGTTATGAACCCCACTCCGCTGTGGGCCAGGCAGGCCCGGCCAGAGCCTCCGAGGGGCCAGACACAGTCACGGGGCAGACAGGCGGTGGGCGGGCAAGGACCCAGGCAGCCAGATGCACGCACCAGGTGCCTATCTGCATCCTGACTCTGCTCCCGGCGGGCTGTGTGACACTAGGCAAGCGACCTGCCCTCTCTGTGCTTCAGGTTCCTCCTCTGTGAATGGAGAGTAACTGGAGATGAAATACTTTACTACCTGTAGGGTGCTTCCAACAGAGCCTGGCTTGACAAGCACTCTAGACTTGTTTCTTAAACAGATATTAAAAAAAAAAGCGCTAGGCCAAGTTCAGCTCAGGGGCAAGAAGGAGCGGGGGGTGAGGGGGTGGTATGTAACAGCCAGAAGGGAGGTGGGATCAGGGGAGGCTTCTGGGAGGAGGAGACCCCCAGGCTGAGATCACCTGGGACAGAAGGAGCAGGGGTGAGGGTCCAGTGGAGAGAAAGGAGACCAGGGGCCCCTCGGGGATGGGATGCACCCCCGGGAGCTGGCTGGTCCCAGTGGGGTGGGAACAGGTTCCCGGGCAGGTGGGGAGAGATGAGGGAAGGTGGGCCTGCTGGACCCAGTGCCCACCTGGTGGGTGAGATACCAGGTCCTCAAAGTCAGAAACGATGCCCGACCCCTAAGTGAGATGTTTCCAAAGAGCTTCCTTTGTCTTGTAGAAAGAGCTGAATGAAGGACGTTGCCAGGAGTGAACGCTGGGCTTGGGTTTGGACTGCTGACGGCTGCAGCCCAGGGTGCAGCTCACGGGAAGGATCCCAGGCCACTGTGGGCACAGAACCACACTCCATTACGGGCACCCCCTCTTTGGGCACCCCTCCCAGCCTCTCTTCCTTCCCAGGTGGGACAGGTGTGGACCGGTGGACCGGGAGGTGCCCAGGTGAAGGGTCCCGAGGTCCAAGGACACAGGCTCCGGACTGGGCAGGGGCAGGGAGGTCATGCAGGAGCAAGCTGGGCCACGGTGTGGAGCTGGGGGACCAGAGTGACCCCTGGGAGCTCCAGGAAACGGTGCCCAGGGATGGGGCAGATGACCAGCCTTCAGAGGAGCGGCACCAAGCACGGACGTGTAGGTGGAAGGCTTCCCGTGCAGGGGATGCGCCCAGACCTGTCCAGCAGCATGTGTGTCTCCTGAACTGTCAGGAAGCAGACTCAGGACTTGTCACCTGTCCCAAGTCACAAGGTAACAAACGGCTGGGCTCAGGCCCATCCGAATCTGCCTCCTGGCCACCTTCAAAGTCAATCTATCCCTTCAGGGTCTACCTCCTGGAGACTGTCATCTGACCAGCTGTCACCCCTCTGTCTACCACCATCTCAAGCATCTGACCAGCAAGTCCCAAAGGCCTCACCACCCGCAGACCTAGAACTTTCCCACCACCTCGCTCGGAGCCACCATCAGCTGGTGGCTGTCTGCCTATCTCCCTGCTTCCGCCCTTGCTGCCCGCGGCCTAGCCCTGCCCCGCCTTTACTTTCCCCAGAGCACATGGCGTGCTCTGTTTACTGTTTACGCTTTAATCTAATTCTCCCCATGGGGATGTCAGCGCCATGGGAGCAGTGCTGCTTTCTCCCTTTGTGCCCCCATCCTACAACAGCATCAGAGAGGGCGCAGGCAGGGAGGCCAGCTGGGGGGCTGCACTTCTGATGGAGAGAGTAGGGGTGCTGACCCAGGGGCCCAGGAGGGCTCCCTGGAGGAGGTGTGACTCAGTCGAGTGGGCTTGGCTGTGCACGCTCAGTGACTTACATCAGCAGAGGCTCAAGAAGGACGCCTCACCTCCCTGCTAATCAGGACGCAGCTTTGAAGGAGCATCTGCAGAGGCCCGGCCCTGGCCACTCAGCTTTGTGCCTCAGGAGTCAGCAGGCACCCAATGCGGTAGGACTCCGTCCCGCAAGTATTAAAAGGACTCTGTCATTTATATGCGAGGCTAGAGGAACCTGCAGGGGAACCACAAAGCCGACTTCCGCGCGACAGCACGTCTTCCGTGCGAGAGCACGTTTCCGTGCGAGAGCACGTTTCCGCGCGAGAGCACGACTTCCGCGAGAGAGCTCGTCTTCCGCGCGAGAGCACGTTTCCACGCGAGAGCACGTTTCCGCGAGAGAGCACGCCTTCCGCGCGAGAGCACGTCTTCCGCGAGAGAGCTCGTCTTCCGCGCGACAGCACGTTTCCGCGCGAGAGCACGCCTTCCGCGAGAGCACGTTTCCGCGCGAGAGCACGTCTTCCGCGAGAGAGCTCGTCTTCCGCGCGAGAGCACGTTTCCGCGCGAGAGCACGCCTTCCGCGAGAGTACGTTTCCGCGAGAGAGCACGCCTTCTGCAAGAGAGACGTGTCCGGAACGCAGGCAGGCCACCTGGGGCACAGAGACGGGGAGGCAGAGTGAGGGTCGGTCTGGGAAGAGGAGCTGCTGGGAGGACAACGAAGGGAATGGTGTTGGAGGCAGAGGGAACAGCCTGTGCAAAGGCTCTGAGCAGGAGGCCCCAGCTGCCTCTCTGTCCTCCCAGGGACCTGGCGGGATTGTGGGAGGACAGCGCTGGGCCCGCCATACCGCAGTTGCAGCTCTAGGGGTGGGTGCAGGGCCCTGTCAGGTGGACTTTCTCCAGCACAGCTGTTGGCTTTGCTCACGTGTCCGCCAGCGGCCTGGCAAACGTGCCGCTGAAACCCCACTTGGTTGTTCTGGTTTGGGTTGGTGTTTTTCTTTTTAAGGAAAAACAGCTGCAAGGCCAGGAGAGAATGGCCGTTTTGGAGAAACTTCCGATGCCATGGGCCTGGCTTATACACTCAGGGCCAGGCCCCAGAGCCACCCCCTCCCAAAGGCCTGGGCACTGGGCTCCCCCGTCCAGCAGGATGCCAGCCCTGCCCCCTCAGGCCTCGGACTCAGGCCGGCACGACATCGATCTCCCTTCAGCTTTCTCAGACGAGGGCCTCCCTCCGGGCGGAGCCCAGACCAGCTGCTCAGCGTGCTCTCCGGAGCCCAGCTCGCCAGGCCGGGCTGAGCCCAGGGCCCGTGCGCAGCTGCCCCAGCCGGGGCTCCACCCTGAGCACCTGCCAGGCCTGGGGCCGCCCGCCATGCCCCCAGAGCCCCAGACGGCGCCGTCCTCCCCGCCGTGAGCCTGCACAGCAGCAGGTGGTCACCACCTGCTAGACGTCTCATGGGAGCCCGGCCCACTATCTCCTCAAACCCTCACAGGAGCCCTGCCATGTAGGCGGGCCGCCCCATTTTACAGGTGTGGAAACTGAGGCAACAGCAGTTTGTGTCGCTTGCCTGATCCCGGGAGCAGGGGTCGGGACCCCTGATGTCAACACACAAGTTCTCTCCCCTCCGGGTATCTGGGTCCAGCCTAGAAAAGTGACGAGAAGAGGCACGGCCCCGGAAGTCCGAGCCTGGGATTGCAGGCTGGGCTCTGACGTCACTGCCGCCGGAGAGGCTGGAGATGGAGTCCCTACCTCCCTCACCCTCCACCTCTGCCGTCCCACGACCAGTGTGGGAAAGAGGGTCCCCACGTGCCTCTGAGGTGAAGCGGAGAGGGAGGGGCTATGGTGGCCGTGGGGGCAGAGGCAGGGGAAGGTCTCAGAGAGGGTCCAAGCCGAGGCTGGCCAAGGGCTTGGTGAGTGGCCTGAGGTGACTGGTGCTGGGCTGCAGGAGCAAGAAGGGGAGCAGGTGGGGGGCGTGGAGGCTGCCATGAAGGGCCCTGAATGCCGTGCAAGGAGCTCCCCCCTGGCCCCCAGGGGCAGGGAGCACGGAGAGGCCTTTCCATCAGGCCCAGGTGATGGGCGCTGGCTCAGAGAGGTTCACGGTTGGGCACGGAGAGGAGGGGCTTCTGAGGGAGGGGGCACCCCGGGGCCTTGTCAGGACCAGGTCGCTAGGGGCCAGCGGTGACTCCAGGGTGTCTGGCTGGGGCTCCCACAGCTGTGCCCTTCCCTGGGGCGGGACCTGGGGAGCAGAGGCGTAAGCTGACCATAGCCATCGGGGTGGGTGAGATGGGACCCCGGGGCTCCCGGCCTGCCCAGCGCTCTCCACGTCCACCCTGCCTCCCTCTAGTCCTGGCCCACCTACTAAATTTAAATGTCCTGCAGTAGCAGTGCCTGCACTGGGGGGTAAGCTGACAGCCGCATCCCCAAGCCTCACTGTTGACTTGACAAATTGGGGTTTAACAAGTGTGAAAAGCAAACTTACATGAGCCGGTAAACATCAAAAATGTGCATGGACCTCGACCCAGAAGTCCCACTCTGGGAGGGCACCGTATAATCCCAAATACACAGGGGAGGACACGCACATGACCTTGTCCACGCCTCGCTGGGCCATTTGTCATAGCGGGAATCAGAAAACAGCCTTCACATCCAACCACCGGGAAATGGCTACAGCAGCCGTGGCCCTGCTCGCTTGATGGAATATCACGCAGCCACTTGAAAAGATGGGTGTGAGCGCTGTACGGTGCCATGGAGAATACTTAGAGTCGAATATTAACAGAGGAAACAAGAAAAACCACGTGAGCCCAGGAGTGTAATGACGTCCAGAAAACCCACTGCAGGTGAAGGTGGGTAGGGCTCCCCACGATGAAGGATTTGCTGTTTGGAGGCGTGTGGCTCAGGCTGTGGGTGATTCTCTTCCTTCAGCTGAGAATTTTATATGATGTGTTTATGTTGTTTTTCTGATTTTAAAAAGAACCCTTAACAGAGAGAGATGATGTCAGCTGGAAGGCTCAGGGTGGAGCTTTGAGTTCACACTCGCTCCTTCGGTAGACGGGGAAGCTGGGGTGCAGAGGGGAGGGGAGGTCCGCCCAGGCTGGGGGTGCTGCCCCAGCACCAGGGCCACCCTCTCGCCCCCCGCCCTCCGCTGGGCCAGGAGCTCTGGGGGCCTCCAGGGGGCCCGACCCGGAGGCAGGGATGGGGTGGGGGAGGGACTAGGAGACGCCCCGGGGAGGGGGGGAGATGAGCACTCCCGGGGACCTGCTCTCCTCGACCTGGAACCACGTGCTTCCCCGACGCTGACAGGCAGGCAGGTGGGCTAGGCAGAGGGGCTTCCCAGAGTCTATCCCACTCTTAAAACCTCCCCCAGAAACCCCACCCCCAAACTTCTGATTACACCTCACCGCCCAGACCCACAAGGCACGGTGTGCTGGTTTCCCGGGGCCCCCGTAACACAGAACCAGACTGAAGTTTACTTCCTCACAGTCGTGGAGGCTGGAAGTCCGAGATCAAGGTGTGGGCAGGGTTGTTCCTAATGAGGCCTCTCTCCCTGGCTTGCAGACGGCCACCTTCTCCCTGTGTCCGCACAGGCTCATCCCTCTGTCCCTGTCTGTGTCCTGGTCTCTTCTTACAAGGACACCAGTCATACTGGACTCAGGCCCACCCTCAGGACCTCATTTTCCCTTAATTGCCTTTTTAAAGGCCCTAACTCCAAATGCAATCACTCTGCGGTACTGGGGCTGGGGCTTCAACATACGGATTTGGGGACAGAAGTCAGCCCGAAACACACGGCATCCCCAGCTGCAAGGGAGGCTGGGAAAGCAGGCCTGTCAGGCCCAGCCGCAGAAAGCTGTAAATCACGCACACGTGGGTCTGCGAACCAGCCCCGAGTCTGGTGAAAGGCACACGAGGATCAAGAAGGGGGCCGCGGCCCCGCGTGTCTGTGTGACCCTTCGTGCCCAAGGCTTACTGTTGATCCATTTAGGCTAAGATTTCTCTCACGATGCCATGGTTTCAGCTGGACCATATTCACGGGCTCTGCCGCGGTGGGAAGTTTGCACAAAGGTAGCAAGTCGTGAAATTCCATCGGCTTCAGCTTCTGAAACTCCGCTGCTGTTGTTGGAGCCCCTAGCTTGTGCCCGGCACGGCGGAGCGCTGGGAGCACAGAGGAGGGTCCCTGAGAGTGGCCTTCGCGAGGGTCCAGGGTAAGCGGGAGCTGTCCAGAGGCAGCGGGAAGGGTGTTCCAGGCAGGGGGAGCAGCCCGTGCAAACAGTCTGCGGACGGGCTGGAAGGGGCATTGGCTTGAGGGCAGGGGGAGCCCTGGGGAGATGGGAATCGGGCTAGGTGGGGGGGCGGGGCGAGGTCGGAACAGAAGTGCCGTGGGGAGTGGAGGCGTGAGGCTGGGGCAGAGGGACACTGGGCAAGAACCATGAGCGGCTGCAGTGAGAAGGGAGGCAGGGCGGGTTCGCCCGGACATCTGGCGTGAGTGGACGCACGGTCATTGTGGCTCAGTTAAATTTTTAAAAATTGCTTTAAGAGGCCCCATGGTGCCAGCCCTGTAGGGCAATGGCGCTCCCCGCAGGTCCCCGTCCTGCTGCGTGGGGCCCTCTGTCTGCCTCTGCAGGCTCCCGGGGTGGAGGCACGCCTGCCCACTCACCACCGTCCTCCATCCTTCTGGCGCTAGGAGGGAGGGAGACCCAGGCTGCCTGGCCCTGCCCACCCCGTCCTGACGCTGGCTCTGGGCTGAGCACCTGGCAGGTCTGCCCAGGCTGCTGAGTAGGGGACCCGAGGCAGCAGGCCTTGGCACGTGACCTGGGGTGGGTCTCGTGACCTTGCTGAGCATACCTACTGAAATCTGGGGGAGTGGGGGGTTCAAGCGGTCGCTTAGCTCAGGGGTCTGGCGCAGCCTTGGCGTGCCAGGTGGCAGACCGACTGCTGCAGCTCATCTCTGGACCGGAGCTCGGTGGCACCAGAGTGGTTAATGTACTGCCTGGCAGGAGGCTGGGAATTCGACAAAGGAGTTGTCAGAGTTTACCAGGGGGCCTCTCTTCCCAAGACGCTCGCCCTGGGGGCCTGGGCTGTCTTAGAAGCCCCCCTGCTGCAGGCGCCCCTGCCCGGCTCCCAGGGTTGGACCTGACCCACGATCGGGCCGATTAACTGGACAGCCGTGACCTCACAGGGCGGCTCCGCACAGTGCCCAGTGCTCGGTGATAAGGGACGGACAGGGTCCCGCATCTGGGATGGATCAGCCGCCCTGAACAGGCCGCGGGCCCCGGGTCAGGCCGTGCAGAGACCGCCGGGGCGGGAGAGCGGATGCCGCAGCGCAGGAGTGCGCGGCACAGCCGAGGGGAGCCGGGCACGGAGGAGCAGCCTCCCCTGGCCGCCCCGGGTCAAGGGCTGTGTGTGGCTCTGCTAGATTTGGAAGTGCCAGGCGACCGAGCCGGTGGCAGATGTGCTGCATCTCCTCCACGCCCACTGCTTGGGTGCACACTCTGCGCCCCAGACTTTGTCCCCACAGCACCCAAGAGCCAGTCAGCGGAGATGCGGAGCCGCAGCAAAGAGCACTACAGCGGCCAGCCCCCTGCTGGGCAGTTCCAAGCACGGTGACCACGGAGCACCTCCACTTCCTCACCTGCTCAGAGACCAGCACACAGCAAACACTTAGTGGGTGTTTGTTAAATAAATGCTCGGTGGTGCAAGGGGCGGGGCTGGGTGGATGTTGGGGAGGGGCTGGATGGAGGTGGGGGCGGGGCTGGGTGGATGACGGGGAGGGCCTGGATGGAGGCGGGGGCGGGGCTGGGTGGATGATGGGGGCGGGGCTGGGTGGAGGTGGAGGTGGGGGCGGGGTTGGGTGGATGATGGGGGCGGGGGCTGGCGGGTGAGGTGCCTATGGCTGCCCCGGCCCCGCTCATGCCTCTCGGAGCCCATCACCCTGGAGTTTTCCAGGTTGCTTCAGGGAAGCGTGGGACCTGGTCTAAGGCTGAGATTTGTTGAAACCACTGTGGTCCTGGAGCAGAGCAAGGAAAGGAAACCTCTTCCTGGTGACCGGACTGCGGGGGTGCTTCTCCAGCCTGGCTGTAGGAAGACGTCGTGCAAACACAGACCAGACACCGTCTGAGGCCAGCAGCTGGGCAGGATGCCCGCACCTTCTTCCCTCCCGTCCCCACAAAGGGCTCTTGTGTCCCCCTGGCTGGGCCGGTGTCACCGCTTTCTGAGCAGTGTTGTCTCTGCTGCCTCTGGCGCCTGCGGGCCAGCCAGGCAGGGGTGGGTCAGGCACCGTCAGCAGAGCTGTCACCGTCATCGTGGCTGCAGACGGAGAGGTGAGGGTCCTGCAGAGGCGCCACCAGGCCCCCAGGCCTCCCGCCTCCCCGAGGGCATCCCTGGGAGCAGGGCGTCTTCCTGGAAATGCCCACCCTCTCCGGGAGGATGTTTGCCTGGCCCCAGACCTGGGCTCCTCATGTGCGGCTCTCCCGACCTCAGGCTGCGAGCACGCCCTGGGGACCGGCCGGATGCCCGTGGTTCCTCGCCATCCTGGGGAGGATCAATCATCCCAAACCCCTCTGCTTTCCACTCCTAACATGGTCACCAGTGTGACTCTGAACACCCGCCCACCCAGCGCTCCAGACAGAACCAGCACACTGGTCCTGAGGCCCCTGCTATGGACGAAGGAACCTTCTGGAAGGACGATTTCACCACAGACCACCTGGACAGAACGCAAGGCAGCCGGTTTCCTCTTCCACACTATTCTTAGCGCACGACGGTTCTGCTGCCACCTTTGGACTCACAAAGTTAGCCCTGGAGGGGCTGCAGCCCCCAGCCCGGGAGCCCCGCCCCGAGGGACGGTGGAAGCACTTGGGACTGCAGGCTGGTCACTTGAGCTCTCGAGCAGCAGTGTCCTCACCTGGAAAATGGGGACGATCCCTACCTCTGGCATCAGATGTACACGGCCTGCAGTTTCTCCCCAGTGGCAGGCCAGTGCGCTCTGGAGCCGGGGAACCTGAGTCTGCATCCCAGCCCCTGAGTGTGGGCTGCCTGACCCGAGAGCCCACTTCCTCGCTGTGGCCACCACCCCCGGGGCTGGTGGAAGAGAAGGGCAGGCAGGGGAACGCCGGCTGTGAGGTGCCACCTGGACACCGGTCCCCAGGCCAGCCCTGCACACGTCTCCTCCTGGCTTCCCTTTCAATGTCCCACGCCAGCCAGCGCCCACATGCCCACGATTTCCCCGGAAACACACACTTAGTCCCTGTCCCCTTAGCCTTTTCCCTCTGGGCACCGGAAACACAGGTTGAAATCTGCCCACTCTGGGTGCAGAGTGCCCGCTGTCAGAGGAGCCCTGGACCAGCCACCGGGCCACCCGCTGCAACAGGTGGAATCTTCTGGCCCCTGGCTGGGCTCGCAGAGATCATACGGGAATGGGTCCTGTGCATTTCCTTGCTTGGGCTTCTGAGCCACAGAAACTGATTTCCTCACAGCCCTGGAGGCTGGAAGTCCAAGATCAAGGCGTGGGCAGGGCTGATTTCTTCTGAGGCCTCTCTCCCTGGCTTGTGGACGGCCGTCTTCTCCCTGGGTCCTCACGCGGTTATCCCTCTGTGTGTGTCTGTGTGCTGATCCCTGCTTCTCGTAAGGACACTAGTCTTACTGGATCAGGACCATGTGTATGACCTCATTTTACCTTAATCGCCTCTTGAGAGGCCCGTCTTCAAGTACAGTCACATTCTGAGGTGCTGGGGGTAGGACTTTGGCATATGGATTTGGGGGACACAGTTCAGCCATAACATCTTGTGTGGTCATTACTGTGGGGAAGAAGGACATCAAGTCCAAGGTGCCGTAGCACTGTGGTCACAAGGGAAACCCCCGGACTCCAAGTCCTCCCTGCTGAGCTCCCCCAGTTCAGAAGATGCCGAGGATGCTCCTTCCCTGGGCTTGCTCTTCCCACCTGGACCTCCCTTCTGCTTTTCCCTTCCTGTAAGTTCTCGTGGAAGGTCAGCATCCGCTCGCCGAATGACCAAGCCTGAGCATGACCACTGCTGCTTCCCTGGCCAAGTCGAGTTCGTGTTCACAAAGCCTTTATCCAGCATTCTGTCATTTGATACATGATTTTCTACATAGGAGTAGAAATACACTCGTTAAAAAAACGCTTGGTTACTGAGACGGGCAAGTGAGTAGCTCTGGAAATAGCATTTGTTCATTTAATAGGGCTGGAGGGGAGCAGTGGCTTTGGCTTTTTTTTCCTTGTGATGATTTTTAAAGAATATCAACTGCAATGATATTGCAAGATGAAAAATGGATTTTTCGCTGGCTGGTGGGCTCTGTCTGGTCACACTGTACTCCAGCATTATTTTCACGGCGGTCCACACATCCTGCCTGCTGTAGACGGGATGCCATTGGTCTTCATTGTGAAGGACGTGTCCACCCCTCTGCTCACCTCTCCCTCCACGGAGCACCTCACTGGTGGCGCCCTGTGAGGGGCAGAGCTAGGAGACCATCCCTGGTCCCGGGGATCTAGAGGGGAGGCAGCCCCACCCAGGGTAGAGACCCCTGGCTACTGCCTTGGAATGGAGCTGACCAGAAGCTGCAGCCAGTACTGGAGCTGGAAAGGTGGGCAGGGGTCAGCATGGGCTCAAAGCAACAGCACAAGCCCAGGATGGAGACAGGAAGGCCCGAATCTCACACAAGAAGGCAAGCAGCCCCACTTGATGGAGTGATTGGGACCACAGCAGTACCTGCCATCGCTGGGCACTGGGGCCAAAATGGTCCTTCTTCCTTCAGCAGCATCTAAATCCACCCAAATCATTCTTTTACTCATTCATTCATTCGTTTCTTCACTCATTCATTTGTGAGTTTTTTCATGCAACTCATTCACTCATTCGTTCATCCATCCACCCGCCCATCCATCCACCCATCAATCCACCCATGCCACCACCCATCCACGCATCCACGCCTCCCTCCAGCACTTGCCAAGCACTTCCCGTGTATGTGGCCTCGAGCTGGGAACTGGAAACAGGTGATTCAGACCTGGTCCCTGACCTCAAAGAGCTTCCAGACCAATGGGAAGACTGACTACAAGCCAGTCAGTGCTGTGCTGTCCAGGGAATTGGGCTACTCACGTGGTAATGGCAGCATGTCACATAATTCCTTCTGGCAGACGAGTGACAGCTCAGCAGGGCAAGGGACAGGCCCCCCTGCTCAGATACCAGGTGGGAAGGGAGTCCGCTGCCAACACCACATCCGTGTCCACACAGAGGCCATTGGTCGGTCAGGGAAGGGGGACACGCCAAGGAAGGACGGAGGGAGCCGGGGTTGGGACGCCACGTGGTCAGCCCTGGGACAGAGCAGATCGTCCGTGGGGCCCCTGGCCCTCGACAGCCAGGTGTTGAGGGCGCTCACAGACAAAGACCACGTGACCAGGACTCCCCCGGAGGGCAGGCTTCTGTGCAGCCCAGTATTTGCAGAGAAGGGCCAGCCTGGAGCCACCTGAAGCTCCTCCTGTGGCCCCACTGGTCCCTGGTCCTCAGACAAGACCCTCCGCCCAGGCAAGAGGGCTGGAGGCCAACGGCAGAGCCGGTCCCGGGCACACGCAGGAGGTGGGGGGGCTGCACCTGGCCAGCCTCCATCCTCCATCTCAGCCTCTTCCTACGGCCACAGGACGGCCCCTCCCCTGCCCCAGAGGCCAGGGGGAACGGAGACGGGGTGTGGCGTGAGAGCCCACCCACCAGCCATCGTCCTGACCTGGGACACTTGAGTGACAGGTGGAGACGCCCATCAACCTCTTCCATCTGTCTCCCCCCACCACCCCATCAGGGCGCTCAGGACCGCGGAGCAAACGCCCCCCCAGCGGAGCCAGGCAGCAATGGTTGTTCCATTGCCTGTAGGAACAAACCGATTCACGTAACAAAGTGACAAAGTACACAACTGGGAGGTCAGAACTTAAGGATGACCAGACGTTCAAATCATTATGCATTTTTTTTTCCTTTGGAAACATTTCTTTGATGGAAGCTTCCAGTTCCACACAACAAAGTAATAAAACTGATTTTCTTTTCCTTCAAAATCTTCAACTATGTCATTCGGGTGGTCCATGGTGCAAATTAGTAAGGTTATAATTTAATTACGTGAGAAAGTCAAACCAGAGTGAACAAAGAATCAGACTGGCATCGTATAGGGCTTACTGAAGCAGAGCCTTGTAAGAAATCTCAGATGAAGGCAGAATATTGCCTAACGCGAATTACCAGCGGCCAGTTTCATAATTAGCATATGAAAATAGAACGTACAAAGCTCTAATTATCAAAAAGTGCTCAGTCCATCAGGAAGAAATGATCTTACAGGTTTTCTTTTCACCCAGCAAATCAGGATGGACCCAAATCAGCCCTGCCCTTCAGGCTTTACCCATCCTGCTGAGACTCGGGGTGGGGGGCAGGCCAGGATGAGCGAGTCCCGCCTCGGGCTCGACAGGACGAGCAGCCGGGCAAGGGCAGAGCTGTGGGTTCGGAGAGCGGCAGTCACCTCTGGGGCCTCCGGAACTTGAACTCGAGGTCCATGTCTTCACGGCTTCATCGTAGTTAGCCAGTGCGACTACAGCTTTGATTTCAAACTTCCTATGACGGGCTTGTTGGCAGAGAATTCCGACCACCACGATGCCCTCTCTAGCACCTTGCTCTCCTGAAGCACAGCGCTCCAGAGGTTTTTATAGAGCTGCAAAAAATACATACAGAACACACACGTATGTAATAAGAAAGATTTTGAGTGTGCCAATGCAACTGTGAAAACCCAGGAAGTTCTCTCCTGTCACTTCATGGAAACATTTTAAGATGATTTAACTTTAATTTACGTAAACCAGTCTTTGTCAGTAGAGAACAATTGTGAAAATGCAACTATAAAGGACCATAATGTGCACTTAATGATGAAGACATCCTGCTTGCCCTTTGCTTTGGAAGTTCTCGTGGAAGGTGGATTCTGCAAGTTGACATTTCTCTCACACCCACGTGGCTGCTGGCTGGCCGGCAGCGGTGCAGCCAAGCAGCAGGATGACGGCTTGTCCCCTGGGCCACAGGGCCTGGGCACGCACTGCCCCCTCTCTGCCTGCCCCGTCAGACTGTGCCGACTGGGCCAGCTAGCCGTCGCCTCAGGGCCCCCCAGGCGGAACTGCTCTCAGTTGTTATCTTAGAGGAAGGTCCCGAGCGTGGCAGGCAGCCGCCTGACACCTCCCTGCTCCCAGCACGGCCAGCGTCCAGGCTGAGGTCCGTGGAGACAGGGAAGGGGCCAGTTTTGTATCTGGCTGATGTTGACAAATGTTACTTTTAAGAAGCCACCCTCCCCTGCACCTGCTAAACACACTCAGCAATTCCGCCCAGGTTCTGCTATTCTTGGCTCCCAGGGAGACACAGAGACAGGCTTTGTCTCCACAGGTCATCAATCCGAGGCCTGGAGCATTATGCTTCACTTACCGATGATCTCAACCTCCTACAGCTGTGCTTGTTCATCTAAAATGAATTTCTGGGACTTGCCTGGTGGCACAGTGGTTAGGAATCGGCCTGCCAATGCAGGGGACATGGGTTCGAGCCCTGGTCCAGGAAGATCCCACACGCCACGGAGCAACTAAGCCCGTGCACCACAACTACTGAGCCTGCACTCTAGAGTCCGTGTGCCGCAACTACTGAGCCTGTGCACCACAACTACTGAAGCCTGTGTGTGTCAAAACTACTGAGCCCATGCTCTAGAGCCTGCAAGCCACAACTACTGAGCCCACGCACCACAACTACTGAAGCCCGTGTGCTACAACTGAGCCTGCGCTCTAGAGCCTGTGAGCCACAACTACTGAGCCCACGTGCCACAACTACTGAAGCCCATTTGCCACAACTGAGCCTGCGCTCTAGAGCCTGCGAGCCACAACTACTGAGCCCGTGCTCCACAACTACTGAGCCTGCGCTCTACAGCCCGTGCGCCACAACTTCTGAAGCCCGCACACCACAACTACTGAAGCCCGCGCACCTAGGGCCTGTGCTCCGCAACAAGAGAAGCCACTTCAATGAGAAGCCCAAGCACCTCAACGAAGAATAGCCCCCGCTCGCCGCAACTAGAGAAAGCCCACGTGCAGCAACGGAGACCCAACGCAGCCAAAAATAAGTAAATAAATAAATTTATAAAAAGTAATGCCTGACATTAAAAATAAAATGAATTTCTTACCCAGGAGCACCTAGTTCAAACCTCAGCCCTTACACCAGCAGGAACACGTGCTGTGTAAGGCACCCTGTTGGGTGAAGCCTCGGGCTGGCTCTGGTGTCAGCGTGGAACCCGGGGCCCCTGTCTCGGGACAGGACAGGACGGGATGGGATGGCCCTCCCCTACTCCTCCGCCGCCCGCCCGTGAGTCAGGGCCGCCGGGCGCCACCTGTTCGGGGCTAATGCTCCCGTGTGTGCTGCCTGCTGCTGGGAGCCCCGTGTCGCAGAGGCCGGCCCCTCTCCTGTGGCCTTGTGAGCACGTCCTCCTCGTGCTCCCGCTGGGGCCCTGGCCAAGAGCGAGGTTCACCCTCTCCTGCCTTCCCTCCCCTCTCCTGTGGCCTTGTGGGCACGTCCTCCTCGTGCTCCCGCTGGGGCCCTAGCCAAGAGCGAGGTTCACCCTCTCCTGCCTTCCCTCCAGACAGTCCATCTCGGCCCCAATCCTGGCTCCGCTACAACCCGCCCGGCCCCTCCGGAGGCTGGGTTTCTCCCTGGCGAAGTGGACGTGGTAACACACACAGTGAGCGGGGATGCCCCGCCCAGCTGCGCAGCCAGAGGACAGCAGGCCCTCCACAGATGCACGGTCCTCGCCGTCCTGAATTCGATGGGGGACTCGTCCGAACTGCCCACCCCAGTGCCTGGTACTCCTGTCCCAACCCCAGGTGTGGCTTGGGCTGGTCAGAGGTCCAGGCGCCGGCCCCCCCAGACTGATTGCAGTGTCCCCTGGGGACAGACGGAGGGTTCCTAGCACCCTACGTTCAGTCTCCTGGGTCAGCAGAAGTCTCGGCAGAAAGAACACGACAGCCCTGGAACCCCAGCACGGGACCTCAACACTTTGAAATGCCACGTCTCCATGGAAACACAGGGACAACCACCTGTGGTAGTGGGCGGCATCGAGCAGACCCGTGGGTGTCGTCCGGCACGGGCACCTCCACGTGGTGGAGGAGGTCAGGTAGGGGTACCTGTGGGCACTGTGAGGGTCCCACAGCAGGACAAAGTGGGGCCACTCTTGGGGGTGGCACTTCAGCTGGAGGCCGGAGAAGACCTCTCTGAAGAGGCGGCATTCCACTTAGAATGAACAGAAGTGCTCTGGCAACAGGAACACAGGTGCAAAGGCCCTGGGGTGGGAATGAGCCCAGTACGACTGAGGAACAGGAGGACAGTGAGACTTCAGTCCAGAGGGTGGGAGGGGCGCGGTGTGAAATGACCTTGGAGAACCGGGCAGAGGTCAGGCCGCGTGGGCTGGGGACACAGGAAGGGATTTGGGTGCCATTTCAGGTGTGGGGCATGTGCAGGTGCAGGGCTCCATCACAGCAGCTGTCTGACAAGGTCTGCTTTCTAAGCCATCATTGTGGAGCGTGGGGAGGAGGGGGAAGAGAGGAGCTTGGGAGCCACGTGCGGGCTGCCGGGGAAGCACAGGGAGAAGGGTGAGGGGTTATGAGCTAGTGCTGTGAGACGGTCAGAAGACCCGGGAGTGGAGAGGCTCCCAGGAGACCGTGAAGAGAGCGAGACAGCTGCAGGGCCCCGAGCTTCGCACAGGCTCGGGCTGACCTCGGCATCACGGCCCAAGAGGGCGGCAGTGCCATCCCCTTTCTCGGAGGAGGGCGGGCTGGGGGACGGCTAACCCGCCCATGACCACACCCACTTCTCCCAGCCACTCCCTCCCTGCTGCCCACGTGTGACCAGAGACTCCCGAGCCACGCCATCATCTCAGGCTCTGCAACGACCGCCATCAGGCCCCAGAGAGCCCCCGGCTTGGGGTCCCGAGTGCAGTGCCCCCAAGCGCCACGGGAGCGGGCTGCCCTTTACCTCGCCGTCAGCTCTGCCGATCGGTGAGTCCAGGATGAAGTCAGGAGGGGCGATCACATCCACCAGGGCAACAGAATCATCTTTCAGCTGTGGGAAAACAAAGTCCGTACACTTGGCAACTCCCGGCATCTCCATGGCGACCACCGAGCAACAGAGCCTACAACCCACTAGCAACGGTAACTCCAGCAGGCAGGCGCATGCGGCTCGATTACTAAAGCCTTATCTTTTCATTGGCCTGGATTTTAGGTTCCCTGAGTGTGTGTCTGAATATTTTCACCATGTTGCTATCCACTCAAGACTTCCAGTGTTCTATTTTTTTTCAACAAGGTACGGACCGCTCGTAAAACTGACGATTCTGTAGCTCATTAATTGGCAACTGTCTTCAGAGGTTTGTCTCTGAACCCTGACTCATCTGGGCAATTACTGTTCCAACAGAGGAAAATATGTCCGGAAAAAAATGTAAGAGAAAAAGCATTTATGAGCACCTGGAAAAGCCATCATTCCAACGCTCTTCGGTTCCCAGTAGTTTTATTACCCTCCCGTCCCATTATACAAATTATTCTTCAATATGACAAGTGGAATTTATATGAGAAGACTCCCAAGAATTTTCTTGAAATGCAAAAAATAGTTTTCTTAAAATAACTATGAAATGCCGTGGCTGAACTGAAGAGAATGCTGGAACGGAGGCGACTTCAACAATGTATTACAGCAACTGTTGAGCAAAGAGTCACAAGAACAGAGGAGACGCAGCCCGCTTCGTGGTTCACATGCTGCCCCGCGGCCCCCGCACACCCTCGGCACCACGGTGGGTGAGGGGAGACGAGCCTGCCCCGCTGCAGCGGGAGACGTCAGCAGAGCAGGGTCCTGGTCTCGACCGGGGTCGGCCATCGTTTAATGTAAGGGGCCCACAGGAAAGAGCCCGGCTTCGTGGGCCGCAGGGTCTCTGTCTCACGCTCACCACTGCTGCGATGGTGTGGACAGACCCACAGACGATGCACAAGGGAATGGCTGGACCAGGGAAGGAGCTGGCGCCCTCCGCCCGGCCGACCCCGGCCTCCCCGAGTCAGGACGAGCCTGGATCTGCCAGGCGGCTCGGGCTGCATTGTGGTCCAGGACCGCCAGCCACCGGCTCCGTGGTGTAAGTGTCACGTTTGAGAGCAAGGAGAACGATGGCTGTACTTTTTATAATGGCAACTCACCACCTGTGGAACACACGAAGGAAAACCTCCTCCTGTTTAAGTAAACGTGGCCTGTGTACGCAGCACGATCACAGAGACACCCTTACCCAGAGCCAATGTGGGGAGAGACGGGCACTTAGGAAACAAACCCGGGGAGAGCCTTAATGCCAACCACAGAGCCATCACCTGGAACTACATCAATTTGAAAGCCCTGAAAGGGGAGAAACGGAGCGGCCTGTCGCCCGTCGTGTGAGACACTGGGCAAAATGCTGGGGACTTTGGTTCATGTCTTACCATCGAAAGTAGAGAAATGCCTCTAACTGCACCGCCCGATACGGCAGCCACGACACACGTGACTGTTTCGTTAAAATTAAAGAAAACTGGACTTCCCTGGTGGTGCAGTGGTTAAGAATCTGCCTGCCAATGCAGGGATCACGGGTTCGATCCCTGGTCCAGGAAGATCCCACATGCCACGGAGCAACTAAGCCCGTGCACCGCAACTACCGAGCCTGCGCTCTAGAACCCATGAGCCACAACTGCTGAGCCCATGTGCCGCAACTCCTGAAGCCCGCATGCCTAGAGCCCGTGCTCCGCAACAAGAGAAGCCACTGCAATGAGAAGCCCGTGCACTGCAACGAAGAGTAGCCCCCTCTCGCCGCAACTAGAGAAAGCCCGCATGCAGCAACGAAGACCCAACACAGCCAAAAATAAATAAATAAAATATAAATAAATTTGTTTAAAAAAAAAAATTAAAGAAAACTAAAAATCCTTGGTCACACCAGCCGCCATTCTACTGCCAACAGCCCCAGGTGGCCAGTGGTGATGGTATGGGACAGCGCCACCCCAGAACACGTCCACCCCCGCAGAAAGCTCCAGTGGACAGAGCGCCGCCAGAGCGTGACGTGGGGCTGGGGCCATCTGACTTTTCTGGGCGACAAAAGTAGAAGGATGCAATAAAAAAGGAAAATACCATGAAACGAACTAAAATTGGAGGCTAACTTGAAATGCTGGAGAGAATTATCGATTTCGCTGTAAAAAATATCATTAGAGCGAGCTGAACGTGTACAGATTCTACGACGGTCCCTGAAAGTGACGCTTCCTGAAATTTCTGACATAAGCACGTTCTCTGTAAGTTTCCCGGCTGTGCTAACGGTTGCACACACACACAAACGAGTGGGAAGCTAAGGTCAGTGAACGTTAATATACAGGTGATCGCGTGTAATATGGAAAACGTATAAGGATATAAGGCGATTTCAACTCACCTGGGCACACAGGGCCAGGATGGCGTTCTCTACCATTTTACCTGCTTGTTCACCAGAAAAGTAGCCACCTGTAAGCAGAGCACTGGTTACTCTGGGGTCTGCTACCCTAACTCCCAAATTACCCACAAATTGCAAACATGCTGAAACAGCTTTCCAAAATAGCCCATTCTGTGTGAAAATGCCTCGCTACTGCTGCCCGAGCCCCACTGCGACCCCTTCACAGAACGGCACCGGCCAGGGCTGGGTTCCTGTGTCCCCCTTCCCGCCAGCTCACTGAGCCTGTGCTGGGGGTCAGAGCCGGGAGCTGGGGAGGTGGAAGCCCAGGAAGGGCGGCCTTGGGGGGCTGGGGGGAGACCTGCGGGGCAGGGCGGGCGGCAGGCAGAGCGCAGCGTGGGCGGTGGCAGAAGGCTGGGCTGGGGGCCGACAGGGGCTGCGGGCACACAGCTGCACCTGCGGGCATGTGGGCGTCTGTAGCCACCAGGGGCTGGGCACGAGACCCAGCTCCTCCGCCTCACCTCCTACACTGCGGCGGGCTGTGCCGTGCCATCCAACAGGCCTAAAGAGGTGGCCCCGATTTTGCTGCGGGACTGGCTTTTGTCTGACTTTTGCCGCAGAGAATGGCGCCCGCTCACTCAGAGTGGGTGGGGTCCTCGCGCCACACCCCGCTGCTCCCTCCACCCGGGAGCCCTCGGGCATCACCTCCCAGGGGCAGCACCAGCCCCAAGAGGGAAAACATGGGTTCTTGGCAAGGGGGAGGGGAAAAAATCTACTCCTCACACAGCCCAGATGTACACACAGAACGGGAACAGATACACAGAATAGCTGTCGTGTTAACACGTCATGGGGGTGGTTAGGAGAAAACGTCTAAAAGGGCTCCTTGGGGGATAATAATGAAAACGAAGGTTGAGAAACTCAGATTTACCCCCTTCCCACCAGTCTTCCAGGAATCAGGCCATTCATCACCGCCTCCAGGAAGCCCTCCCGGATCCCCGGTCTGGGCATTCCTGGGGTGCTGCCCCAGCAGCCCGGGCTCAGCCCTGCGGGCGCCACCCTGCTGCCGTGCTTGTCTTCTTGTGGCCTCTGGGCTCCTCTGCTCCTCACTGAACATGTGGCGAGTGCTCAGTAAATGGCACGGAAGGGGCACCACACGGGCAAAGCAGAGTCTCCTGGGTGAAGCGGAGGGCGCCCAGCTCCTGGGCAGGGGGCTCACCTCGGTACAGCAGGGCCGTGTGCTGGTCCAGGGACCACAGGGCGTAGAGAGCACTGAGCCGCCCGAGCACAGCCCGCAGCGAGGGTGGCACGTGGGGCTGGTGCACGTGCTCGTGGAACCTCCGCACGACCGTGAGCTCCAGGAATGCCAGGGCCAAGGGGCGGCAGCAGTACACCTTCAACAGAACACAGCGCACCGCGTTAGGGGACGCACACCAAGGTCTGCGTGCCAGCAGCACTAGTGCAGCAGGGGACAGACGGGGCTGGGCAGTGCCTCTGGGGAAGCACCATGGAAAGGCCAGCTGCAGCGGCTCTGGACCTCAGGCCCGGCGACCTCTCTCAGCTCAGTCCCATCTGGGACGCGGGGTGACCCCACAGCCAACACACAGGCACGGCGGGCTTGTCCAGCGCGGCCTGGCACTGCGGAGCAGTGGCGTCTCCAGGAGGTGGGCTCCCTGAGAGCACAAGGTCAATTCTCTTGTACCCGGGGCCACAGACAAGGCTACTCCGGGGAATCACCTGAAAGTGACGTCAGCTCGTCCAAGGGTGTGGCCACGCCCCTGCCTCGCAAGTTTCTAAAGATCAGCCTTTGTCTCCCACTCTCCTATCACGTCCAGGAATAAGGGAACCGCTGAACAGGGGCCAAGATGTGCAGCCGTTCCCAGCCGAGTCTTACTTGCGTGTGAGTTCTGATGCTGGCTTTGTTTGTGGAAGCAGGAAGTCACCACGGATCTGGTGACCAATATCCAAAACATCTGCTGCTAATCATTAGCTTTGCTTGTCAGCTTTTCTTTCCCCATCTCTAATTTATCAGTTTACTGTTTTTTTATTAGAACAATTATAGATGCGTTCCTGATTTGTTATAATGAGCATGTGTTGCTTGTGTAATTAAAAAAATAATCCAGCAAGGAGGTGACCGGGGATAGGGCAGGGTGAAGACCTTTATTCGGTGCCTGCCTACTTTGCCCCCGAACATCAGCCAGAATCAACAGAGCGCGGTCCAGAGTGCGGTCCGGGGGGGGCGGGGGAAGGGGGCGCAGTCACCAAGGGGCAGGAGCTATGATTTCAAGGCCTGCTCTCGACTTTCAGAGCAAACACTGGGTCGTCCCTTGGTCACTTCCGAGGCCGAGGCTCTCCCAGGGCCTGCCCGAGACCAGGCGCCCTCAGGAGAGAATTCAAGGGGAGGAAGCTTCCCCGGCCTCGTGCCAGTCTGCCTGGTCCGACCCCAAGACCCCGCTGGGCTTCTGAAGCCGCGAGGGCACACATCCTGCGTCCCCGTGTCCTGCCTGGAGGGCCAGCCCGGGGCCTTCAGAGCGGCTTTGTCCCCTTCCCTCTCGCACATGCCGTGGTGTGTGCGCCCTTGGCTTTGGAGGGTGAGCGTTGGGGGAGGCTGGGTGAGGAGACCTCACAGGAGGGAAGCTGACAAAGCTGACGACGGAGGTGGGCAGGGAGTACCCCACCCTCACCCCAGGCCAGGCACTAAGCTAATAAGAGCCAGCAGTTTATCACCTTGATCCTCCCTGGACCCCACGGATGAAACAAGGTCACGCAACGGGCAAGAGGTGGAGACACAGTTGAACCCAGGCAGGCTGGCCCCAATGTCCACCCCTTCACTATGTCGCTAGAGCATGTCATTACAGTAACCACCAGCACCCCTAAACGTGCTCACGCGCTGTGGGCTCCGCTCTGCGCGGGGACCCTTGCGAATCCCAGAGGCCGGGCTCAGCACTGAATCCAAACTCTCCATGCCCTCCACTTTACTCTCTCCTTTTCAACCACGTGGACTTTCTAGTATTAAATCGCATTGCGTTCATCTTATTTTCCCGTGCAAGCAGCGCACGTCCATTTCAGCTATGGCATCAGCTGGTGCAGGCCTGGAAAGGCGGCGCCACCTCTGACCTCGCCACCCGAAAAACGCATCCTGCGCCCCGCTGAGCTTTGAGTCACTGACGCAGAAGTGATTCAGGGTCGAGGGGACCAGCTTCCAAATCCACTCGGCTTTTCCAAATGTGCACGTGTGGACAAGTGGTTTCCGCCCCAAGCCCAAGCTCCTTGGTCTGAGAAGAGGGAGCGTCAGGGTGCAGCCTCCGAGCGCTGCCGGCAGAACCATCGGACAGCATCTCACGTGTCCAGCAGCTGCTCGGGGTCCTAGAAGCTGCTCTGTGATGGTGGCTGCTATTCTACTCTGTCTCAATCCCAGGGCTCGGACACGCACGAAGCTGCTACGTGTGCTTCTGGAGATGTTCAGATGAGGCCATCAGCTAGCTGCCTGGGGGACATGGGCTTTGGGGGGTCCGCCCCACCGCGACCTCCGCGCCCAGGACGCCTGATGCAGCAGCGGGCTCAGGAGCCCACGTCTACTCCCCACCCCGCGGACTGGGCGCCAGGGGCTGGCTGGCTGGCTCTCCGGGCCGCCCGCCAGGCCACCTGACCTACTGCCTGAGAACCTGAATGAACAGCCGTGGAGAACACAGTGCACGGGCAGTATGTGCCGGGCCTGGGTGGTCACGTGGATGCAGGGTGACGGCCACGCCAGGCCATGGGCAGGCAGGAAGTGTCTGAAGGGAGACATGGCAGAGCCGAGATTCCACGAGCCACAGAGAACGGACCTGCTTCCGCTTCCCATCAGCTCCCCGCTCCACACAGGAGGCTCCGCTGACTCAGGGGTCCTTGACTGGGGCTGGTTTGCCCCCTGGGGCATCCGGCACCATCAGGAGACAGTTTGGGTTGTCACGACTCGGGGGTGCTGTTGGCATCTTAGTGGGTACAGGCCTGGGGTGCTGCTGGGCACCCCACAATGCACGGACAGGTCTCCCAAAATCACACCGCCCAAACATGCATAGGGGTGAGGGCCTCACTCCAGCTCCCGTGTCCTCAACTTCCCTCCCAAATCCTTACACACGGTGCCCGTCCTTGACTTCTCCCGGACAGCCTGTCCTTGCCGCCAGCAGATCTGACCGCACTATTAACAGACGTGGGCCAGTGCCCACAAAGGGTCCTGTATGGTGTCCACTCTGGGGCCGTGGTGGGGACAGAAACACTCAGGGGTGGTCCTACCCCCCGTGGCACAAGCCGCTCCATACTCAATGTTTCTGCCGCTCTGTCATCATGAAAAGCTCCAGAGAGAGACCAGCAGTCTGACGTGTGAGGCCAGGAAGGTCCGTTCCCCTCTCCCTGCACGGGTCCCAGTGCCACGCTCCTCCCTCTCATGAATTCCCGCCCCCAATAAACCTACAGCCCCAGGGAAAAGATTCGGATCCAGGTATCAGTTTCTGGTGTGCTCTGATTTCTGAGTATATTTGCATTTTAACAAGTAATAAAAATTTTAGGCAGAAAACAAACTCTGAACTATCCAAGTGTGGACATCAGCCGTGCAGTGTGGGGAAAGAGCTGGGCTCAGGGGTCAGCTGGCTTGGGTTCAATGCTTGGGAGTTCTTACAAGCAGCAGCAGATAAAGAAAAGTTTATCAGCCCCCCCCCCATCCCCCCGCTGAGTCAAAGAGTGAACACGCTTTATATTTTCACAAAAGCAGCCAGTAACCTCCCCCAAAGGGCACAGAAGATCACACCCTCGGCTGACGGCTCACGGAGTGGCCCTTGTCCGTCAGACACTGTCCTCTGACCCGCACATCCCTGGCCCTGGTTCACGGTCAGCGACTGCTCTGGCTGCCGCCTCGGGCCAGTGGCTGGTTTCCGGGCCAGGCTCACCCTCAGTCTGTAGGGACTCTTTCCTACCGTCGGTTACGTACGTTCCATGCTTCCCCAGACTGGAATCTGTCTCCTGACGTCGCTTGTAGTACCTTTTGCTGTTTAGAAAGGGTGAATGTGTGTGTAGTCAGAGCTGACGGTTCTCTCTTCTTTCACAGCCTCTGAGTTTCCTGTCATACTTGAGCAGCTCGGCCCGCCGAGGGCACGTAAACACTCGCTGAAGTTTCCCTCTCAGGCTCTACTGCTGCTCCGATCACCATACGGGCGGGGACCACATCCCCACAGGACCCTGAACGTCCAGCCCAGGGCTCTGAGGCGCTCTCAGCTGGCAGGATGACCCAGCGCTGACTCCTAATGCTCCGTGATCCAGACCAGGTCTGGAGAATGCAGCCCCCCTCTCGGGTCACCTTCCCCTCCAGGCCCCGCGGCCGCCTTCCAGCCCACATCACGGCCGCTCTGTCTGGCTGGACCCAGGCTGGGTACGCTGGCTCCTCCTATCCTCTGCCATGAGGCTCACTGAAGTGCCCTTACCAGTCAAAGGTCTAAATGTGAATTCCTTCTCAAACGACCAAGCCACACACTCGGGTTCTGTTTTCTGTGTGTGCAGGTGCCGGGCACAGGCCGGCGGGCACGGCTGTGTCGCAGAACGGCTCAGACGAGACCTGTGGTGACCTTCTGGGCAGCTCTGCGGGATGCGGATGTGGTGGGAATGGGCGGCCTCTGTGTCCTCCAACTCTTCGGGATCTTGGGCTACAATGCAGAGAAAGGAGGAGCTCCGCAGCCGTCCGTGTCCGAGTGACCGCGTGTGCCGCGGCCCCAGCCCACGCGGAAGGATCGTGTTCACACCTCCTCTCTCGGGTTCCTGGACTGAACTAGGGTTTCACCGACCTTGACGTCCGCCGAATTCATTTAAGACACAGGTGTGATCTTGGTTCATTCGCCCTCGGTCGGAGCCTTTCCAGTCGAGACCCATCCTTGTGAGCCCCTCTCCCTCCCTGGGGCAGGCATGCCCAGCCGGTCCCTGGATGCCTGCTCTGCTCTGGCTGCATCTGCTCAAGGGCGTGAAGCTGCCCCTCGCAGCACAGGGGGCGGGGCCCTCGGAGGTGATGGGCAGACGCGGCCCCAGGCTCCCGGGGGAGGCTCCATTGCCCAGTGTCCAAGGAGAAGGGATGACACCAGTTTTAGAAGCTTCCTGGGCTACGTTTTTCCCAAATGACACCCGTCACTGTAGATGCACGGGGCCCACGGACCACAGCAGGACCAGATCCCGCGTAAAGAGGTGTTTAGAGCGGCTGTTTTCGTGCTGGGGATTCCAGACACGAGAGGCAGCCCTGTCCCGGAGTGAGAACCAGAGCTGCCCTTGGGCCGATCTCACCAAGCCTCCTTGGAGAGAAGCACGATGACTAAGGAAGCAAATGCAGACAGAGCGCGGGTGGGACCTCACAGGAGTCACCGAGCCGTCACTCTGCTGGTCGGGAGGGACCCTGGCGGCTGATGGGCTCCACTGTGTGCCTCAGGCTCCCACAGCCCCGGGTCCCCCCTCCAACCAGCACAGCTCCGGCCGACGGGCCACACACTTGTCAGGCACCTTAGATATGATGCCCACAACCTCTTCCACACGGGGCAAGGGCGGCGCCACCGTCCCAACAGCAAACCAAGGTGCGGAGAGGTCAGGCCAAGTGCCCGAGGTCACAGGGGCTGAGCACCAGGGCCTGCCACCACCAGGACGTGCAGCTCACCAAGGACACGACAGTGCGGGAATTAGGAGCGAACCGTTAGAAAAGCAACTTTTAAAACAAACACATACCTGACAGTTGTTTCTTGCTTCAAAGTCGTTGCTTCCCGATTGTTTCTCTTGATTTAATTTCTGATAACTCTCGCGGAGCAGGTAACAGACCAACCACTCGTAGGCCGCCAGCGGGACTTCAAAACGAGAAACAGAGAGAACTGTAACCGATGCAACCGCAGGGCGCCTCACCCTTGTCGAGAACTCAGTTCTCCAGTTTACACGTGCGGAAACTGAGGCCCAGAGACGGGGGACTGCCCGCGGCACCCCCCCAGGGGGTGGCCGGGCTGGGACAGGCGCAGGTGAGGGTATTTCCTGGCTCTGCTGTGAGGCCAGCCGTGTTCTACACGGTTCTAGCGGCCACGGAGTCCACAGGGCCACGGAGTCCACAGGGCCACGGAGTCCACAGGGCCACGGAGTCACTCTGGGGGCAGCCACCTGGTTTACGATGAGGATACACAGTCTGGAAGGAGCTCGGATCCGCACGGACGTCGGGACGACTTTCCAGCAGGTGGTAGGAGGAGGGGCTCCCTGTCCACCTGGCCAGCCCGGCCCTGGGGCCCTGGGCCTCACACCGGCCCCCCCGAGGCCTCGCCCGAGAGCCCTGAAGGGCAGAGAGGAAGCACCACGGCAGGGGTGTAGACAGACAGGGGTGGGCTGGAAGGGGCTGGAGGGAGACCCCCGTCCTCCTCCCCATCCCCCAGCGCTGTGCCCGCATCTGCGGGTCCTTCTCGTCACATCTCCGCTAGTTCCGAGGCCTCGGCGACCTCAGAACACACACCCTGCCCGGCAGGACTGCTACCGCCTCTTCCGTTAAGGACACAGGGCGTGAGGAGGAGCCCAGGCACATGGCGAGTGAGCGGGGCAGGGGTTAGGAGTCTGAAGCCACCACGCTTTCACCCCCGACCCAGGCAGAGGGCCCAGGGCCAGGGCGCCCAGGCCTGCGGGACCTGCAGCTGCTCTCGGCTCCGGACTCCCGGGTGGGATCTGGCCGAACTGGGTCTGGGCACAAAGGCGGGCCACAGGGGACCTGGGATCTCCTTCGAGGTCACGCAGCCCGTTCCCTGGGAAGATGACACACGGTACCCACGGGGGTCCTGCTACAGACCCCCGACCGTCTCACGCTGTCGTATCCGTTACCTCAAAGCACAGCTGAGAACTTCATTAAACAGCAAACGATCCGTCTCACTGGGCTGAGGAATCGAGGGCTCCAAGGCTGCAAGCAGCCCGGCCGAGCTCACACAGCTGTTCTCAGGGAGCCCAGTGAGGCGGGGGCGGGGACCTGGGACGAGGCACCCCTCCCAGAGGCCTGCCAGGTGGAGTGGCTGGAACGGGGCCCCCCGAAGTCACATCCATGTCCTAACCCCCTGAAACCTGTGAATGCGCCCTTACTTGGGCACAGGGTCTTTGCAGATGGAATGACGTGACAACACGGGGTCATCCTAGATCAGGGTGGCCCTGAATCCAATGAGAAAAAGGAGAAGCGCAGACACAGAAGAGAGGCCGTGCGAGGGCAGAGGCAGAGATGCGGGATGCGGCCACAAGCCCAGGGACGCCTGCAGCCCCCATGAGCTGCGGAGACGAGGAGCGAGCCTCCCCGGAGCCTCCGGAGGGAGTGCGGCCCCGCCCACACTGGGACTTTGAGCTTCGGTCCAGGACACATTCCTGCTGTTTTCACACCCGGTCCTGTGCCACGGGACGTCCACAAACCAGTGGCCCAGGGCGCTGCCCTTCAGGACATCCCTGAAAAGCCAGGTGGATGCTGGAAACCAGCTCTGATGCCGACGGGGCCCACTCTGACGCACGTGTGTCCCAGGGTCTTTGTGGCTAAACTCTTCCTGCCAGATGGACCGTCACCAAGACGGTAACAGGTGGGCGCCACGGGGACTCAGATTTTCCATGATTTATTGACGTGGCAACAAAACCCAAGGAAGTCGCCAAGGCCAGAAGCCGCTCAGGCTAATTCCTGACTCCAGCCAGAGGCCCCACCATCCCAGGACGCAGCAACCGCGGCTGCTCCGGACTGTTCCCAGACGCTGCCCGGGCAGGCGACCCTCTGCAGAAGTGACCGGGCTCCCCGAGGGTCCCGCACCACGTGGAGCCACCGTGCCTGACGTCAGCAACCTGTTTAGTTTGCTCTGTGCTCCGCGTGAGAAGCAAGCTTGATACGTGAGTTGCTGGAACGTTTTTCTTTAGAAATTCCACGTTTAGCCCTTAATTCTTCAGAGAGAAGTGGGTCACGCTGCTCTGTGCCCACACGGAAGTGGGGAGCCCCCAGCGAGCACACAAAAGGTACAGTCGTAGCCGGGCGGCGTGTGGGCCACTCGGAGAGTCCGTCTGGGCGTGAGGAGTCGTCGGGAACAAACGGGGAAACTGGCACAGGTGGGCGGTAACGCTGCTGCTTGGGGGGCTGCTGAAGGCCCAAGACAAATGCTGCTTCAACTGCAGTCCTCAAGGCCTTCCCGGTCTCCTGGGTCACAAATGGCCTTTGAGGAGCTGCCACACGGGGCCTCCTCGGGGCTCCCCTGGCTGCTTCCCTGCATCCCTCGAAGGCCCTGAGCGCCGCCTGTCTCCCCATGCCGGCCCCCCAAACCCAGGCGTGCTCCCAGGGCGGCCACTGTCACTACCGTCAATCACTCCGAGGTCTGCCCACCTGCATGGCCTCTCAGCGTCGGGGCTCCCCGACACGCCCACCGGGCACTCAACGTGGGACACCTGAACTCCCAGCTTCACCAGCACCCACCCACCCCGGGGCGGGGCCTCACCTGGCCCTCCATCAAATGTACCACTCAAGCCGTCCTTTCCATCTGACCATCTCCCCTGCCCTCACCCAGCTCTCCCAACTCTCTCCTGCACTGCCCCTGCCCGGGTTCTGGTTTCCTGGCTGGTCTCCCGAGTCCAGCCTTGCTCTGCGTCGGCACCAGAGCATGCCTTCCAAAGTGGGGCTCTGGCCCAGGTGCGGCCCAGAAAGCAAGGCTTGGCCACCTGGCCCCAGGTCCTCGGCTGGCACACAGCCCCAGGTGTGGGAGCCACCTGCTCTCCCATCACGCCCACCCCACGGCTCCTGTGTGGCTGACTGCCCCCCCCCGCACACCGCTCTGAACCTCCAAGACCCACCTCGCAAGCCGCCTTCCTGGGAAGCAGCTAAGCTCACACTGCAGGGGTCGCTCTGCACCCACCATTCCCAAGGGAGGGCCCCAGCTCATGGTGGCGAGCCCCCCACGAGGGCGGGGGCTACCGCATTCCCTCCTGATACCTTACAGGGGAAACTGAGGCTCAGAGAGGTTAAGCATCTAGCTCGAGGTTACACAGCTGACTCCAGACCCTGAGCTCCCAACCTCTGGGCGGTGTGCTGACCGCACCATGTACCCCTCTGAACACGTGATGCTACACAATCCTACTGTCCTGTGTATGTACACAAGGGTCAGAGCAGCCAACACGCTGAACTCCAATTATTTAATATTTTTGCAAATAAGCCAACTAAAGGAAAGAACTGGGCCTCAGTTATTAAGCGACGTGCAGCTCCTCAACGCTCAGGACCATTTGTTACACCCATCCTCAGCACACACGCACCCTCAGCACATAAATCAGAGGAACCAGACAGAGAACTGCCCCACCCGGCCCCTCCCTCTCCAAATAAACCTTTTAATCCCTGAAGGAAAAATCTCCTGACCTTGCAGACAGCCCTTGCTCAATACTGGAAAGGTCCTGAGTGTCCAGCCCTACGGAGCCCCAGGGTCATATGTCATTTACGGACTTTTTACCAAAAATGCAGCTGAGACAAAGGCTGGCCCCGAGATGTGGGACTTGATGATCGAATGCCCTGGAGACCAACGGCTGGCCGTGGGCGCCCTTCTCCACGTGGGGAAGATCGTCAGTGTTGGATGCCAAGCCCCTGTTGTCAAATGAATTTTGTTTGCGTTCTTTGCTCCAGAAAATGTTTTCACTTTGTTGGAACGAGCAGAAATTAGAGCACCCACAAGAAAAACAGATGGCGCTGCCCTGGCGTGCTTCCTGATGCCGGTGCACAAAACAGCTTCTGCGCCCACAGTTCCAGCGAGCGGGGAAGGGACACAGCAGGCATAGCGGACACATCCTGAAGCTGGCACACCACGTGTTTACGTTCTGATTTTACAGTGGGGGACAGTATTAGGGGAAAAAATTCCGGTGGGGTTGATGTTATTAGAATGATTAGGTCATTCCCGGGGGCTTCCTGGAGCACCATTTGGGGAGCTCTGTAACCATCAGAAAGAGATCTTCAAGTGTGTCCCTGCGTCCTCTTAGCGCTTTAAAAAGGGAGATGAAGGAGGTGAGTTATTGTCAGAAAAGCTGTAACAAAGCGTGGCGAGGGAGACGAAGCAATTACTAGCAGCAACGTTTCTGGCTGATGATGGTGATGAAGAAGATGGAGGAGAGACGGCTGGCAAGTCAGCCCAGCCGGGGTCTGACGCCTGCTCCGGCCGCTGGCACGCACTGGGGTGGACTGGGCAGCCGTGGTCTCCTCTCCTGGAGACGTGAGCAGCGGTGCAGCCCGGCGGGGTCCCCCAGAGACGGCACGCCCAGTGCCCGCAGCTGCCGATGCTGCGGTGTGTCACACGCCCTCCATCCTCCGAGTAAGGGAGGGGGCGGCTCCTTCACCCGGAGGACCCGGCGACCCGCCCCCAGGGGACACAAACACTCCGTAAAGCCAGGTGCCCTCCTGCCACGCCGAAGGCTCTCTGCTAACAGCGTTCCGTGGAACACACAGCATCTAGACAGCGGATTTTGCGATTAAAATCACAACCGTAACACGGTGGGGGGCCAGGAGCAGACCCAGCGCCCCTTGCTCTCTGGCAGATGGGCTGCCATTCCAGCTTCTGCCGGGCACAGTGCCCCCTGGAGACACGGAGGGAGTGTACTTACCTGACGAGTCCAAGCAGTCCTCAGGGCTGCAACCCTCGAACCTGTGGCCAAGGATGTTGGGATAGGCTTCCAGAAAGTCCACAGTCTTCAGCGGGCTCTCGATGCGGGCACCGCCTAGGAGCACAGCCAGTGACTCAGGAGAGCCAGGGACCCCCCCCCCCAACCCCAGGGGATGTCTGGCAGAAGGACCCCACCTGGCCCAGCCCATCACTTCAGACGCTGGTCCATCCCCATTTGATCACACATTTCCTTCCTGCAAACCCAGGGTCCATCCTGACAGAAGAGCTAACTCAAGGGGGCCTGGGAACCGCACCCTCCCACCCCCAACTGGGCTGCAGGGGCACCAGCCTCCTCACCTTGGTCCCGGTGCACCAGCAGGCCAAGCAGGTAGTTGCTGGTCTGCTGCAGCAAGACGTTGTTGTCGCCTTCGTATGTGCAGTTCGGGTCGTTGTCATCTCTGAGGTCTCCCAGACGGTTCACTGCAAGGAGGCCCCAGCATTCTCGTCACTGGGGGTGCACATGTGAGAAGTGCCCCCCAACCCCCAACTGCCACCTGGGACTCTGAGGTCCCAGGCCCGGCTGGACCGGATGAAGCACTTCCCACCCTGCTCCCAGTGCCGACTCCACCCCCGACCCGCGGTGTGCCCTCTCGATCCAGCTGCTCCCTCTTTAAAGACATATTGGTGACACCCGCAAGGTCCCCAGGAAGGGAAGCGGGTGGCTCCCCATGAAGTCCCAGTGCCGCGCTCGAGAAGCATCTGCTGGCATCAGCCTCCCTGTCCCTATCATGAGCCTCTCAGGTCACCTGGCAAAGCGCCCTCCAGTGGGGTCACTGACAGAGCTGACTACCTGAGCGGCGGGAGGGTGCCCTTCTTCCTCTTCCAACTGAAGGAACCCTTCTTTTGACACGAGACATTTCAAATGTCTGAAGACAACTCTCGTTTTTCTCTCGTCTTTCCTACCAGTGAAATAACCCAATTCCTTTGCAGATTTTATAAAGTATGCTTCCCAGATCCTCACCACCTAGGTTTCCATCCTCTGACAGAGAATATTCTCCAAACGTGAGGCTGAGACGGGAGAAAGGGTAGGACCTAACTGCTCACACTCACGTATTGCTATGAACAGCCCAAGAGGGTGTAAGATGTTCTGCAGCGGACGTGAGGCTTGTGGTCACCTATGACACGCTGATCGTCTTCCTCTGACTTGCTGCCCATGCCACAGTTAGACCACTGAACATGAAGGGCTAAGAGTGCCCTTAGAGAAGTGATTTGCAACTGATATTTAAATCTAGATAAACGGCTTTACATTTATCCCCGCTGAGTTGGGCCTCACTGGCTTCAGCCCTGTTTGTATTATGTGATGACACTTCCTTTAGTCATTTTTGTTGTCTGCAGGGCTGCATGATTCAAGTTCCTCCTTCTAAACTATTTATAGTGTCTCTATGAGCTATAACAACAAATAAATACTACAAAGAGCATTGCACAGAGGACAAAACACATGGATGAGTAACTTCTGCAGCCCCACGGTTACCCACACGTCAGTAAACGTGGAGTGTGGAGGAGGGGAGGGGCCCCCCTGCCTGCTGCCCCCGCACGAGGAGTAACTGGGACACATCCCAGTTACTAAAAGCTCCTAAAAGGCTTCCGGAGGAATAAACTGTCAAGAAGGTCTCTGCCAGTTCTGTTGTTGCCTTCTCTGAGTAACCAGACTTCAACCAATCCGTTACTGAAGATTAGCACATGGGCAGTTAGGCAGGTAAGCTGCAATAATGATGATGACCACAATAAAAATGATAATAATAACAGACCAAAATAACCGGGCACACGCCATATGCCCCCACTGTGCTAAACCCTTCACGTGGGTTAGTTCACTTACTCGTTGCAAAAACCCCCGTTGTGCTATCCTATCATTAGTCCCATTTTATGGAGAAGAAAGCTGAGGAGCGGTGAGGGTGGGCAGCTTGCCCGCGGCTATGAAGCCCGTGACCGGCAGAGCCGGGATCCGGTCCCGGGCTGTCGGTCACCCCTCTCTCCACCATCCACCAGCTGACCGAACAGCTGCCAGTGTCAATAAAAGCCAACTCTCTTTTTCTAAGTTTCAGAATTTTTCTTCGGAACAAAACTTGGTGCCGGTTTACTGCCAAAGTCATTAACTAAAAAGTTCCAATTCAGATGAACAGATAAGCTCCTTTCTGTTCTGGTTTTCGGTCTCCACGCTGCCTCGTGACACCCGGATTTCGACAGAGGAACATCAGGTGGCAGCGAGCCGAGGGACTGGACTAGAGCAGGGGTTGGCAAACTTGCTCTAGAAAGTTCCAGCCAGTAAATGTTTTAGGCTTTGCTGAGACGGCTCAGCTCGGCGAGTGGAGTGGGAACACGGCCACAGGAAGTGTGTAAACGAATGGGCGTGACCGGGGGCCAATAAATCTTTATTCACAAAAACCTTTACCCACAGAGACAGCCTTTGGCCCGCAGGCTGTCGTTTGCCGACCCCTGGCCGTGAGCCGCATGGTGCGGGCGAGGACAGCAGACCAGCCCACGTGTCCCCAAAACCTACTGGCCAGATAGCCGTGTCCTCCGCACGCCTCCCGGCACTCCTGGATTCCGCGCTGGGCCGTCCACGAGGCCAGGGGCTTGCCGGCCGACGCCAAGGCGTGGATCTCGCGTCCCAGCTCTGCCTTGGGAGAGAGAAGCCAACGAGAACAGGTGAAAAAAAGGCTCCGACCCCAGAGGTCAGGGGTCAGTTCAAGCACAGCCTCAGAGGCTTACGTCCCCTCCAGTCTAATCCGAGGTACCCGACAACTACAAAGGAAAGAAACCCAATTTTAGTTTAAAAAACAGGATTCAACTAAACACGATACCCTGCAGTACAGTCACACAACTTCATGACAGTGAAAATAAAGGACCACAGCTCTGCCTAGCCGGTAAACACGGGGTGGGAGTGCGGGGGAGCGGGAAAGGCTGATCGCAGAAGAACATAACGTTATGACTCGGTTTACGCGAAGTTTGCAGCGGAGACTAAGAAGAAACCCAAGGGGTGGGAGGCGGTGCTGAGACACTGCCCCCAGGGGAGAGGGTGGCAGGCGGCCCCAGAGGACTGCACAGACATGGCCACTCGGTCCACACTGCGCGGAGGGCCCAGCCAGCATCCCCAGCCTTAAAACGTCTAGTAGATACTCTTTCGCCTCGACTCTATGTTCAATATGAACAATTACAAGAAAGACACACACGCACACCCGCTAAATAACGTGATGTGTTTTACCAGCATTTTCAACTTCAGAGAAGGGCTACTTTATAACCTGTGCCTGGGCTGAAGCACTGAGTTTCAGAAAGAACAGAGCTCGATGACACTTCAAAACATTTTTAACAGGACAACTCCATTGTCAGCTGGCAAAAGTTTCAATGACTCACGCTTGGGAGAAAAAACACGCGTAACCCTGCACTCCTGATGAAACGGTCTTCAGGGTCACGGTCGTCGCGGTCGGCCTGACTGCTCAGCAGTGCACACTGCCGGCAACCCCCCCCCACCCCCCCCCACCTCTTGACTCCTGGATGTTTACGCTGAATATTCCAAAACGTGCTAATTTGATACAGGCTTTTCAGGGTGTGGTACATAACCCCGATCTGCACCATTCCTAATCAGTTTTCAGACGCCCTTGGTGTGATTCACATTTCACCGCTGCCCATGAGGCAGCATAAGGGGGGAAGAAAACAACACATGAACCGTCCACATAGAAATTAGCGGAGGACCCCTTTCTACGAAGGGGCCGATCTCAGTGGATTTGCACACTCATTTCTGGAGCAAAGCCTCGCCTGTCAAGTCAAATCCAGTCAGCTGGATTCAGACCTTTGTCGGGTTGTTTACAAAGGGATCAGAACCGTGAAATCGACGGAGGGGCCGGTAATGTGGATTTTGCAAAACCATCATGTTCTCAAGAGGAGAACAGCAGCTGAACTCACAGACGGGAACCAGGAGACGTGTCAGCACATCCTTGAGAATCGGGAATGTGGACACGTGCCTGACACGTTCCCATCGCAGCGAGGGCTCCAAGAGGACACAGCCCAGGGGTCAAGTCGGACGGAGCCTTCATCCCCGCAAATCCACGCACTGAGGTTGTTTTGAAAGAAAGGCTGAATCTGTGCTGTCCAACCCCAGTGAAATTTAAAGGATGATAAACGCTGCGGAGAAAAGCGGAGACCCTCACCTGCCTGGTGCTCCGGTCTTTCCCCAGAAGGCCTTGCTGAAGCTCCACCAGATCCAGGAAGAGCGATTTGGAAAAGTGGTCCAAGGCATAGGCCGCGGCCAGGTACGGAAGTAGGCGCCATTGCTGAAACAGACAAATCCCTGCCTGGAGACCTCCAAGTGCCCCCAGGGCCCGCCTGCCTTCCCGGGTGGGCAACAGGGCTGGAGCGCCAGGAACCCGCTGCCCACCGTCCCCACTTGTTGCAGAAGGTCCTGCATGTCTCCCGGACCCACCCCTGTGACACCTGCCCCCCGACGCTCTTCCAGTGCGGCCAGGTCTCCCGCACCACCCTGATGACCCCACTCAAGGAGAAACTGTGCCGTGTGCACCGCCCTGCACGGCCCCCTCACCGCTCTCCCATCCACGTGACCCCTGAGCCAGAGCAAATGCTGATCTACAAGAGAACTAAGAAAGCCAGGTGGCCGTGCCTGAGCGCGGGGCCCACCCGGCGATGCCTGTGCTTTGGGAGCTTACGGGCGATGAAGCGACCAACCCCCGAGCCAGACGGGGAAACAGGCTCACGGAGAGCCGAGGGAGGGTGTCTCTTTCACCAGTGCACATCCGCTGTTGCGTGGATGGAGGGGGCGGGGCCTGAAAGGACCTGGGAGACAGGTGCCACCATCGGCAGCACGATGGTCACCTGCCGTTTCCTGGGTGTGGTCACGGTGCCAACTGCTTCTCATGCACTAACGTATTTAATCCTTACAGCCACTCACAGAGAGGTCTTATCACCAGTCCCAACTTATAAAGGAGAAAACTAGAGCACAGAGAGGTTCAGTGGCTTGCCCAAGGACACACAGCAGGGAGGGGGTGGACCTGGGGTCAGGAGCCCAAGCATGTGGCTCAGGTGGGCTCTCGTGACCGCTGAGCCAGGCCTGATGCCCAGGCAGTCGGACGTGCCGTGACCTCACCAAGGCCACGGGGTTAGTGGTGTGGTGGACACTGTGCCAGCCAGGCATGAACCAGGCACTGGGCTTTTCCTTACTTGTTTATTTGGCATTAAAACAGGTTCACGGCCATAGCAAAAGAAGTGTTAAAAGAAACAACTTCGATTCAGTTACAATTTCCTGAAACTTTCGCTCAGATACACCTTTGCTCACGCTTAACTGACCAAGACCTGGGTCCGATTTAGCTGCTGACTCTGGCAGGAGCCACCGACTCGATCCTCGGGGACCCACCTGGAACCTGGGGACAACCACCAGCCCACCTGGTGTGCAGGGCAGCTGCACGGTGTGCACGGAAGGGCTGGGGGCTGGGGGCACCGGTGGGGGCTCGCTGTGATAAAATGCATCCCCCGCCCCGCCCCGGCGTCCAGGTGAAGCTCAGCCTGAGCTGCACCTTTGCCATCGAGGGCTGCCTCATCTCGGAGGACCTGGGAGGTGAGCATCCCCTCTGCCTAAGGACGTCACCACGAGCAGGGTTGCCCACGCAGCCGCTGGGTCCTGGGGTCACTGCCCAGGGACGGGACGGGCGCGTTGGAGCGCGGCCCGGACGTGCAGGGCCCTGCAGGTGGGCTGAGCGTGCACACCTGCTCCCTCGGCCTCACCAGAGCGCCTCCTGCTGGTCGTACACGCTCCTTTTCAACTAAAGACCGCTCATCGAGACCACGCGGGGCCCCAGACGCCGCACTCCTTCCCTGGGAGTGTCTGTCACTCCCGCTGTGAACTCCCGAAGAGGGCTGATCAGCGACCAGTAACCCCGGTGCAGCGACCTAAGAGAGAAGCTATGCCTGCACGCGGAGCAGAAAGGAAGTGAACTCACGCCTGCGCAAGCTGTACCTGCATCGGATACTCCAGCACCGGTGCTTCCTCCTCGTCTGCTGGTCCAAACTGACGCCTGGTGGCTGAGAAACGCAGAGCTATGGACACGGCCAGCTTCAGGTTCACGACGGACATGCCCGCGATGGCGACCCGGCCGGAGGACAGGCTGCCCAGGGACTCGCTGAAGTGCTGCCTGGCGTCCTGCAGGAGGAAAGCAGGTGAGGGCGGACCCGGGACCCGCAAGCTGCCTCGGGGACGGGCAAAGACGTGGAGGGGCGCTCCTTTATTCATTCAACCCTTCCAGGCCCTGCCCCCGGGGCGCCCCAGACACAGGGCCCTGGGCCCAGGAGGCCAAGCTGCATGGGGGCCGGCGTCCCCGTCACGGGAGGCTGTGGGGGGGCATGGAGGATGCCCAGTGACAGGAGGACGGGGCCCCGGGCAGATGCACCACCTGCAGAGACCTGCAAGCTGCCCCCTGGAAGTACGAAGCCCTGCTCCCGATCCCACCGAGGACCGGACAGCGTGCTGAGAGCAAGGCAGGAGCCGAGGGCAGAGGGCACGGCGGGCACCGACATTTCCTTCGTAGAACAGGCTCCTTCCCCCACCCCCTCACCCCCGACCTGGGATTCCTCCTGGCCCATCAAACCACCATTCTAAGGGGTGTGATGGTCATCTGTTGTCCTCTGTGATCTTTGAAACTGGGTAATTGCCTGCGTGCATCTATTTTTAATGTGTGGTAAATCACAATGCACTTATCGCTGTTTCCAACAGTGGCTTGTGCTTTAAGGGCCGTCGGCGGCGTTAGGGTACATCCGCCCGTAAGCCTCACCAAATTATTCGATCACGTACACCTCCCTTACCCTCTGCTGCTTCTCCCGGGTTCACTTATTTTACTATTCGGGCTTTTCTTCCAAAATTATGTCCACTCTGGTATTTGTATGGCAACACTTCAAGCCTCTGGCCGAGAATATTTATTATGTTCCCACGCACGAATGACAGTCCAGTTGGATTTAGAAGAAGCATGTTTACAGTTGTCTTCCCTCAGTGGTTTGAAATGTCATCTCGCTGACTTCTTGCGTCTGGCGTTGCGCCGCAGAGCTCTGAGACGAAAGGGGGTTTCATTCCGTGGGAGGTGGCTCAGCGTCCTGTCTCCGGAAGACCTCAGCATCTTCTCTACGAGGTTCTGCCATTTCTCCACAGTGAGCATGGGATGGGAGATCCTGACTCCCCCTGTATGCGCCCCTCCGTCAAGGTTTTCTTCCTTCCTTACTTTAGAGACATTTATCTTCATCATTTCTGCAAAACATTGTCTCCGTGGTTCTCTCCATCCCTTCCTGCCGCCTCCTTCACTCTGATTTCCAACCGCTAATTCACTCTCCCGCTGTATGCACCCCATCTGTCGGGTTCTCTCAATGACTTACTTTCGTACTTTTCGTTCATTTTTTTATATCGCTGTTTCCATTCTTGAACGGCTTCCTGTGTCACCTCTAGCTTCTCTCGTCATCTGAAGGTACTTGTCACACTCGTTGAAGCCCTGTTCTCTCGGCTCCAAGCAGCCGACGCTCAATGTCAGGCAGGGATCTCACACGCACACGTGCTCCCGGGACGCGTCATCCCGGCCGTGGGTTCAGGACCGGGAGGGCTCAGCTACCCTGACTTGGCCACGTCTGGAAAGTGCCCGGGGCCGTGCCACTGCATGTCTACACTCAATGAACTTAGGGGCGTGGTCACCCCCGTTGGTGCACAGCCCACCAGGCGACCCTTCACTCTTAAGCCCCTGGTGGGAAACAGAACTGGCGGGGGCAACCTCCCTAACTGAAGTGCCGGGGGGCTGGCAGGGGCGGGGCGGGGGGAGGTCATCGTGCTTGGGGCCCTGGGGGTGTGGCCGACCCATGCACTCCCGTCCCTGTTGGCGGCACTGGGACCTGATCCTAGGCAGGCCTGCACGGGCCACGGGCTCCTGTGGTGACTATCCCCCTCTGAGCACAGGGGGTGGGTGTCTTGTGGGCCTGGAGGCAGCTGTACCTTAACATGGGTGACGTAGGTGCCCTCGGGGGTGATATCTCCTGATCGGTTCAGCAGGTCCTGGCGAGGAATCCTGACCTTGTGGAACATGGCAAATCTGTGCGGAGACACAGCGCTTCTGGTTAAACTGGGGTCGGCCCCCGGGGCTTATCTCCTCTCCCTCCTGAAACTCAGTCAAATAAAAGCAAAGGACAGCTCAAAAGGTGACATAATCCCCAAAAGACCAAAAAAAAAACCCAGAAAACCCAACAAGACAAAAACGCAGGAGAGAGAAGGCACCAGTACACAGGACATTTCAACAAATTTTTCTATCCAAAAAAGCAGGCGTAAGCAAAAGGTGGTGTGAGTGATGGGCTCTGCGTGAGATAAAGCGGCCGTCTGCTGGTAATGATGGAGGCCAGCCCCCCCACCCCCCTACCCCCGGCGCTTGGACCTCAGGGCTGCACGCGGGCTCCCGCTACACTGCACGCTGGGAGGAAACGTCCTCGCTCGCTGCGGCCAGAACACCTGGGACCGGTCATTCAGCAGAAAAGGCGGGACCGTTTTCGTAAAGATGAGAATCTCCGGTTCTCACACTTGAATCCCACGCCAGAGTCCACACACGGAGTGACAAAGTCAGCAATCTGAGGTTTTAAACGTCCCACGTCAAAAAAGAGAACCGCACCATCCCATTAGGGCTCCAGAGGCAGGCGAGTCAGCTCCCCTGAGCAGCTGAGAACACGCGTGCACACGCATCCCTGGGGATCACGCGTGTGTCAGTAATCGAAGGTATTTTCTGTGGTTGTCACAAGGAAAATCTATCTCATGATAGTGCAGGGAACAAGGTTATGTGAAGTAACAGGTGGTACAGACACTGTGCAAAAAAACCCAAACCATCTTAAAATATCAATAGTTCCGACGGTGCCTTATCTGATTTCTAAGCAGTTTCGATGTCACACGGAACATTCTTTTACGGAACCACAGGAAGCGGCTCTGGGAAGAGCAGCGGCGCCCTGCGGAGAAGGGGGTCAGCTCCTCGTGCCACCCCCCAGCTCCTCCTTGGACCCCAGGCTGCGCGGCTCCCCAGGCACCGTCCCGAGCCACGGTGCTCCCCCCGACCCCGAGCTGTGTCTCGATGGTCTGTACCTCTTCTTGCTCCATTTCCTGCAACAGTCCCCCCCTCAGCTCTCTCCAGACCCCGCCTCGTGCCCCTGTCCCGCACACGGGAGCAGAGGCCTTTTTAAACTTCAGCTCGGAACGGTCACACCCGGCACGAGAATCGTGGGTCCCTGGGGCCAACAGAATCTAAACCCGTAGGAAAACGTGGTAAGCCCTCCGGCGGGACACCTGTCAGCTGCTGCAACAGCACCGGCCTCCTGGTAGCCCGCAGCCCACAGCTGGGTCACATCTGCCTGCGACCGTCAAGCCGGCCAGGCCCTCTCCTGACCTCTGAGCCGACGGCCCTCAGAGCACTGCCACCTCCTCCAAGATGCCTGCCACGATTCTCATCCCTGCCCCGAGGTAAGCACCCAGGGGTCCCACAGCACCATTAGGTGGCGGTCCTGGCCACGTTGCCCACTGAGCCGCTTGCTTCTCGGTGGCAGTTAGTGACCCTGTTATAAGGGGGCCACATGCCTGGCACCTAGCAGACACGTAATAAGTGCCGGGGATGAGTCGACAGCGGCGAGACATCGTCCTTAGGGCGCTGGTGCACCTCCACAGAACCCCGAGTCCCGGGGCAGCCTTGAGGGGTGACACAGCCAGTGCACCTGGGGAAGAGCTGAGACCCGGGGCTGGGCGCGGGGCGGCTGGAGGGGCCCCTCCCCAATTCCTTCGGAAGCGACTAGGATTTCTGCACGTGAGGCCGCCAGGCCCCCACCAGCATCCAGGCCAGGGTCTCCCTCCGGCGTGTGAAACGCAGGCCCGGCCCAAGCATCCGAAGGCACTGCCTGGAGGGAGCCACTCGTCAGGGCCTTTGTGGGGTGGCTCTGACTGGCCCCAGGAGGCTATGGGGGGGTTCAGACACCCACGTCTCAAGAACGCCCGGCCTCAGTGCCGATGTCCCTGGTCTGGTCCAGCTCGTCACTTGAAAGGCAAGGAATGCTTCTCCAAGTCTGATGTTGTCAACTCAGAGCGCCCTTTTTAAGGAGTGGAAAATCTTCACCCCTCCCTGCCGCACAGGGATGCAACAAGGCTGAATATATTTATAGTTGCGAAAATATTCGCTGGACTTTAACTGAAATCAAAATTTTACACATTCTCTTTTGAGCACTGCCATGTGGCAAAGGCTGTTCCAGAAACAGTCGATGCTGGCCAGCCTGGTCAGAATCCCCAGTGTCCCCAGAGGGCACGGGGGGCGGGGGCCCGCATAGGTTGTATCTGACATGGGGTGTGCGTGACTTGGGGTGTGTGACACGATAGTGTGAGCATACGGCAGGGCTGGGGAGCTTGCGGGCGGCAGGCCCTGCTCCCAGGCCCCGCACCCCCTTCCTCCCGGGCCTCTCGCTCCACGTCCCAGTGACCTTGCTCCTGGGGCCTCTCACTGCTGCCCCAGCCCCACCGGGGCCCCAGCGCCTCGTGGGACGTCCTCCCAGCCGCTCTCGAGATGCTTCCCCGCCTCACCTCTGAGCAAGTGTGAGGAGGCCCTGCAGCCCACCTTGAAGGTGAGGTTCAACAGTTCACTTGAGGGATCTTTACTGGTTTGCTTTCAGAGTTATTTGGCTACAAGTAATCCGTGCGATTTACGTCTGCCTCTGATTTCCAGACAGTCTTCCCACAGACGCGCGAATTCTTGTGACCTACCTATGAATTGTTAACCACTCTTTCAAAATAAAAGATCTCGGACAAAACTCACTCAATCGTGACACTGCTCCGCACGCAGCAGGCAAGCGGGGAAAGCCGGGGACTCAGACCCGCGCGCCCTCTGCTGGGCGTGCGCCCCGAGGCTGGCGGGGACAGCTGCGTTTCTGGCGGGGCGGGCACTGCCTGCGTCACCGCCCCTGGCCCACATCCCAGCCCCAGCCCTGGGGCCGAGGGACGCCAGGCACCACTGAACCTTCAAAGGCTCAGGGACCGGGTACGGCTGCTTCCACGGCCCGTCCGCCGGCCTCCAAGTGGCCCCGTGGGAACGGCGACTCTGGTTTGGGGGGGCCGCTCTGAGCCGGCTTCAGGGTGGTCACCATGCTGCCCCCTGGCGGCACCCGGGCTGGCACTGCTGAGTCCCAGAAGAGCTTGGCTCCTCTGACGTGACATGTTTATTTAGGAGGGCCTTTGCGACATCGGCGTGACTCCCTGGGACCATCGCCATAAGAGACAAATACTCAGGCTCTAAAACGGGACTTGATTTGGGAGAACCAAGTGCAGAGTTTTTCACGGATGTCCCAAAACGGTGTTAAAGGTTCTAACTTGTAAAACCAAATGAACGGAGACTGGAGATCTGTGACCTCGCCCAAGGCCTTCCTTGGACAGCAGTGACCTGGAAGCACTTGTTCACAGCTGGAGGGTCATTTCCCACCGCCAGGCGCCTGGAGATACACCTGCCCGGCCTTACGTGTGAGCACAGACCCTTCCACAGACGGAGTCACCACACACTCATTCTCCGGGTCCCACACTGGGACGTGTGGATCTAATAAAAGGACGCTCGTGCTCAGAGCCCAGAGCAAGACGGGGCCTTCCACCTCCACCTCCTGCACGGTCCTCCTTGGTGCTGCCTCACCTCGGCCAGATCGGGTGCATCTTCTCAAACACACCGAGCCGCATGGCGGCCTCGCTTTGAGGGCTGCAGAGCTTCCCCTGCCCCAAGGACCACAGGCCACATGGCCCATCCCTGCCGGGGGGGCCCCATGCACCCGCACAAAGCAGTGATGGAAGGAAACTGACACCCTCCTCCCCCCACCCCAGGCTCCAGCGTTAATTAACACAGGCCAGCGAGAGAGGCACTCGAAGCTCTAGACAGGTATTGGATAGAAGGGGTGTGTGTGTGTGTGTGTGTGTGTGTGTGTGTGTGTGTGTGTGTGTGTGTGTGTGTGTGTGTGTGTGTGTGTGTGTGTTTCTGGTTTCACTTTTTAGCGACATCCTTCCATTTTCTCCTCCAGCTACACACAGTGAAAATCGATGGTTCTCCCGCCCTGTCTGGTACAGGCTGGGGCCCCACCTGTTCTGAGGGTCCAAGCAGAGGTTTGAGGCACTCTCCGTGCCCCCAGCTCCCTGACCTCTGGGGAGGGGCGACAGCTGAAAGGAGGTTTCTCCACGCTTAGGGTGGTGGGAGACCACCTGGCCCAGCTTCTGTCTCAGAGATGAACTGTCTCCTGATTTACACTCAAAATGACCGGGGTCAGGATAACCAGAGGGGTCAAACTACGGCGAGGCGGGCTCCTCTGTTCTCTGCCCCCCGACGAAGCGGCAGGTATGCAAACGTTCCCGAGACGCAGTGTGAGGTACATGACTAAGGAACCCCCAGCTGTGCTTTCCCCCCAGGTAGAAAGCATCTCAGGAGAACAGAGGGGCACAAAGCATCTCAGCCAGGCTTTCCGGGAGACGGCATGTGAGTCCCGCCCGCAGGCGCAGGTGGGGGAGCGCTGACAGGTAGCAAAGGTTGGTAAGACCATGCCTGGCCCCCAGGCAGGGCTACGTGGGGGCCCGGCTTGCAGACATCATGCCCACCTTACAGACGAGGAGACAGCCAAGAAAGCTGGTCAAGACAACACAAAGAGGCAGAGGTGGACCCAGGATTTGAACCCAAATCTGTCTGATTCCAAAACTCATGCCATGAATGAGCCCGGGAATCCCTCAGGGAGACTCCAAGGCCCTTCCTGACGTGGCTCCCCTGCCCACCCGCCCCCCTCCAGCTCCCCAAGCCCAGGTCTCATCTCAGACCACTCTGCCCCCGCTACCCGGAACCCGGCTCTATCCCCAGAAGCAGCGTGGACACCTGTTGGGTGCCTGAGCTCCAGGATGCGGAGCAGGCCTGGGTCACAGGCTGAGGCCCCACGGGATATGGGTGTCCAGCCTGAGCCTGGCCTGAGAGCTGGAGCGGCCACCTGCTGGGGAGAAGTTTTTGTGCTCTGCACTTGGGGCCACTTATGTCTCCTGAGGTTGGAGTACAAACAGGACCCGGCCCTTTCCAACACAATCTCAGGTGCAGAGGTGAGGCGCATCCTGCAGGAGCCTGGGAGGGTACGGGGACAGCACTGAGGGACCCGGTGGGCTCACAGGTAGGACGTACTGAGCAGGCAGCCTTGAGGAACGACCCCTGGAGGAGTGACCGTCAAGCACAACGTGCGCGCTCACCCATTGTCCAGACCGTTCTGTCCAAGCTTCTTTCCGATGTCGCCAACCATCACCCCTGGCATGGGAAGAAGGGTCTTCGGGTCCCGAATCTGCACAAACCACAGATGGCAACTCTCATGACCACAGGAAAATCAGCATGAAAATGTTCGAAACCCCCCGTGACCGAGCCACAGGCTCCCTCCGTGTAGCTGCCGTGGGTTAAAGTGTCCTCCAAACACGTGACCTTGATGGGACCCAGGGTCCTTGCAGATGTAATTAAGGATCTGGAGGTGAGGTCCCTCTGGGTTACCTGGGTGGGCCCTGAGTCCAATGACCGCTGTCCTCCAAGAGTCAGGGGAGGAGAGGGCATGGAGAGAGCGGGGCCACGTGCAGACGGAAGCAGAGACGGGAGGGAAGCAGCCACAGCCCAGGAACTCTGGGGTCACCAGAAGATGGAAGAGACAGAGGAAGGACCCTCCCACAGAGCCTCCGGGGGGAGTGTGGACTTTCTGACACCTTGATTTCAGACCTCTGGCCTCCAGACTGTGGAGAGTAAACTTCTGTGGTTTCAGGCCCCCAGTCTGTGATGCTTTGTTTGGTTATGGTGGCCCCAGGATGCTGACATAGGAGCTGATTAGTACGTGCTGCCTGGAGAATGCCAGGCATTTTCCAGTCACATTTTAGATGGAGGACTTTCCACTGGCTTTTAATGAAATGACAAAACGGTTGTGCGCATACTTGCTGTGGATTATTTCTGTAAATCTCTGCTCCCCCAAATGAGCTTCCAGTAAATATACTTACTAACATACACACAGACAGCTAGCTGACTGGCCCTCGCTTTGTGCGCCCTAAGCGGACAGTATGGAGTTTCGTTCTCAAAGACTTTTAGTGATTTGTACCAGGCGTGACTGCGCCACCCTCCCCTCCCAGCGTCATTTGCCGACGTCTGCTGATATTTTTGGTTGTCATGAGTGGCGGGTACTACAGGCGTCAAGTGGGTAGAGGCCAGCAATGCTAAGCATCCTACGGTGCATAGGGTGGTCCCGCAGCCTGGAATTTTCCAGCCCCGAATGCCAACGGCACGAAGGCTGACAAAAACATCCGTGTTAAAGAACTACTGAATTTGCACTATTAGAAATTTAGCTGTTTGTATGAATTGCTAGTTTTTCTTTCTTTCAGTGGAACAGTTAGCTAATTTAGTTGAACTTTATAATACAGATAAAATAAAATTGAAGGCTAGCGACAAACAATAAGGCTCAGTAAAGATTCAGATAAAAACTCTTGAAATCCTTAGGAAACAGAAAAAAATAGTTTTACAAAAAAGATGGAGACGAGAAGAGAGATAAAAAACAGTTAGTGATTTTCAAGTCATCAAACAGAAAAATACTGCTAATGCCAGTTTTCAGTTCATCTAGAAAGAAATGATAACATAGTCCTTACAAACTTCATGTTAACCTCTCAAATCAAGGAAAGGACGCTCACTAAAGTCAAAACCAGAATTAAGTTAACGGTCTCCTCCTCTCAAAAGTATTTAATTGTATCAATTTACATATAACATTTCCCACAATATTTGGAGACTGTCCACCTGATATGATAACAAACCTGCAATAAATTATGCCCTCCAGTAGGTACACACTACTACGTATAAAGTAAATAAGCTACAAGGATATGTTGTATAGCACAGGGAATATAGCCAATATTTAATAATAACTTTAAATGGAGTATAATCTATAAAAATTCTGAATCACTGTATTGTACACCTGAAACTAATATAACGTTGTAAATCAAGTACCTCAATAAAAAAAAAAAAACTTTTTTACTTAAAGAAAAAGAAGTATTGGTACCTAAGTAGTGTAAGCCACTACACTGTATTAAACTAATCCTGTTGAATTTTCCAATAAAAAAATTATACCCTTCCACTTTATCAGCTAATGACCTATGGCACATATCACATTCTAATTAAATAGTTTTGTGATGACTTATGTCAACCTCTCTTTCTGAGTAGATGGTAAACTCCAGGAGGACAGGATTCACGCCACCCTCGAGCCTGCACTGGATATGCACTAGTTACACAGAGAGGATATGCCAGATGGAGGGGCGACCCTACCGAGTGTTTAAAGCACAACGTGTAACAGAATCCAGAACACCATGGCTCTATAGTCTAAGAACCAGAGACACTGAAAGACGTTGCATTCAAGTCCAATTTCCATAGGAAGTTCACTTCGGGTACAAATCTATACTCCAGAAACAGTGTGTGGTGGCTTTAGGTATCAAAAAATACACCTGGTCTGCAGGGGTTCATTGCAAATTGAAAAATAAGGACATGAGCACCAAAGGGAAATGGGTCAACTGGACGTTGTCAAAATTCAAGCCCTTGTGCACAGAGGACGTTATCGAGAAAGTGAAGATAATTTTAGAACAGGAGGAAATATTTGCACACCATCCATCTGATAAGGCTTAGTATGCAGAATATATAAAGAACCCTTGTGACTCACCAAAAATCACAAACAATCCGATTAAGAAATGAACTGAGAGTCTGAACATACAACTGGACGATGACCAGACCACGTGTGAAAGCAGGGCTCTGACCCTCGGCCCGCAGCCGCCAGCACCGGGAGCCAGCCTGCTGGGAGTCAGACCTGCGGGAGGGCAGACTGCTGTCTCTAGTGACAAGCCAGGAAGCCAAACAGCCACCCCTGGACAATCGGCCAGGACTCGATCAATACTGACAGCCTGCCTAATCGTTGTCCTGCTTCCAACTCAGGACCAACCCCAGAAGGTCCAACCTGCCCCCTGAATAGACATGGGATGCCTCCCTCTTCTGGTAGCCCCTCCTCCCAACCAGGCCTCCAGCCCCATCAGGCACCCTGAGCCCCCTTTTCCCCACTGGGAAGCTCACCCACTCCTCTGCCTGCCTCTGGGTCTCTGCCAATCACAATGACGAAGGCTGACCCCCGGCTCAGCCAGCTCTGAGCAAACAGCCTTTGTTTTCTCAGTCCCTGCTTGGTTCCACAGGGCAAAGGATTTGAATAGACATTTTGACAAAGAAGATAAGCAAATGGCACAGGAAAATATGTTCCACATCGTTGGTTATTAAGAAAATGCAAATCAAAATCACAACCAGATACTGCTTCATACCCACTAGGGTGGTTATGGGGGGAAAAAATGAAAATAACAAGTGTTGGTGAGGATGTGAAGAAACTGGAGCCCTCGGCATTGCAGGTGGGGATGTAAAATGGTGGAAACTAGTATGGGATTCTACAAAAAGTTTAACACAGAATGACCATACGACCCAGCAATTCCACTCCTAGGTACCTACCCCAAAGAACTGAAGACTGGTGTCCGAACAGACACTGCTCATGAATGTTGACAGGGACATTACTCCCGACAGCCAAAAGGTGAAACCACCCAAGATCCATCGAAGGACGAATGGATACACAAACTGTGGACCACCCACATAACGGCTCATTCAGGATTAACAAGGAAGGGGGTCCTGGGACAGGCTGCCACGTGGATGGACTTCAAAAACACGTGAAGAGAAAGATGTCAGACACAAAAGGTCACATAGTGCATGATGTGTTTTATATGAAACATCCAGAAGAGGCAGATGCATAGAGACAGAAAGCAGACCACTGGTTGCCAGAGCTGGGGAGGGTGGCAGGGAGGCAGTGCTGAATGAGGGCGGGGTTTCTTCTAGAAAGGAAACGCTCTGAAACTAGAGAGATACAACATCGTGAATTCCCTAAATGCCACTAAATTGTTCACTTTAAAATGGTTAATTTTGATAATTCCCTGGTGGTCCAGTGGTTCAGACTCTGTGCTTTCACTGCTGTGGGCCCGGGTTCAATCCCTGGTCGGGGAACTAAGATCCCGCAAGCCACACAGCGTGGCCAAAAAAATAAATAAATTTAATTTAATTTAAAAATAAATAAAATGGTTATTTTCTTCTCATGAGAGCACCGCCCCCATCAGAAAAGCCACTGAGAATAAAAAATGCCAGGATGGGTCTGAGGGCGGGGGAAGCAGGGTGTCATTCAGTATCCAGTCAGCCCAGATAGAAAGGTCCTGGAGAACCTCCCAGAGCTCCAAGTCCAGGGACACTGCAGCCGCCCTTGGCAGCGGGAAACAGGCCGGCCATCCCAGGTACCCCCGATGGCCAAAGCTCCGTTTGTGACCCAGGAAGGGGCTACATGAAAGCCCCCAAGTCAGACTTCACGTCGGAACGCCTGGAGCCCCTGAGACCAGCTGCCAGAGCCTGGGGGGTGGGGACAGGTGTCCCACCATGCCAGTGTGGCCCCCAGGAGGATGGAGATTCTCCCCCAGATGATCCTGGGCTCAGGGTTTCTCAGCAGCAGCACACTGACATTTGGGGCTGATCAGGCTTCTGGCGGGGGGTGGCAGCAGGGCTGTCGTGTGTACTACAGGGTGTTTAAGCCACCCTTGGTCTGTACCCCAGATGCCAGAAGCACCCCGTCCCCAGCTGTGATGAAAATGTCTCCAGACTGGCCAGACACCCCCGGGTAAAACCTGCCCCTACCTGCACGACAAAGGGGTGCAGCCCGTGGCACTGGCCCCCTGGCGTGTACAGCTGAGCGAACACCACCGCGTGCGTAGCCGTCTTGCCCATATTGCCAACCCAGAACTTGGCGGCTTCGAAATCAGGCGAATGTATGATGATTTCCTGCACGAGGAAAAAAAATTAAAGTTACAGTTGGAGACTGGGGAATACACGGAATTTCTTTCTCTCTTTGACACACTCGATTTTCTCTGTTCAAAATCTTTTGAGGCAAGAGCAAGAACGGGCTGAAGGTTATCTCCTGCATGGCACAGGTAGCCCTGCTTTTAAACAGAGCATATCCTGGGTCTTATGACTTAAAGAAGCACCTTCCTATGGAAAACGATGACCAGTATGTCGAACAATAAACTATACGCAAGATACCTTGGAAGCTGCCAACACCCGACAGCCTTTACCTTCCCAGCAAGCCTCCCCTGAACACGGCCTTTGGGAGGAGGGACGGGTCCCCTCCTCTGCCTCACGCCTGCCTGACCCCTCATCCGCCTCTGATTCACGACGTTCTGTCCCTCCGCTCGCCCTGTCTCTCCCACCTACAGGCTGGGGGAGATGACGGGGGGATGACGCCCCACGAGCCCAGGAGCACGAGGCAGACAAGCACAGGAATTAAAGAAGGAGCAGACAGGAGGACACAGCCGGGGCCCTGGGGAGGCAGGACACAGCAGGAGAGCAAGAGGAAAGCAGGGCTGGGGGCTGCCCCCGGGGAGGCGCCCACTGGAGGGCCCGGGAAAGACTGAGCCACTCCAAGGAGAGGGCCTCCTGGTCACTGGACGGACAGCGCCTGCGGGCAGAGGAGAGCGTGTCACCTCCCGCATAAATTCCCGAGGCCCCTGGAGGCCAGCTCCAGTTCAGCTTTCCTTGTTCTTGCAGGACTCACGGGGAGAATTTCCTTCTGTAACCGGCGGTGTGTATGATTTTATAAGCTGTACGTGTGCTACTGCACGAGACAGTACACAGGCACCGTCCCCGCACCCTCCACACTCTCCCCTCACCCGCCGCGTCTCCGCAGCCCGGGCACACCCAGCTTCTCCACGCCGGTGACCGTCGGCATCTCCCCTCCAGCATAAGAGGCCCACCGGCCTGCTCACCGCTATGAGTCCAGGCCCTCGCCGCAGCTTCTAGCACACAGTAGGTGCTCAACAAATACCCGTTGTCTAGACCAACACAACCCGCGGCCCGTGGGAGGCTCGGGGATCCTAATCTTGACCGACCTGCACTTAAGGACAAACGCCAAGAGGAACGGGGTCAGAAACAACTGCCTGTCCGCGTTCCGCCCAGGCCACCAGGCCAAAGAGGCACTGACCTCTCTGTGCCGGAGTTGGAAGCCCCCCTTCCCCCCACACCGAGAGCCCAGGGGCACGGGAGCCGAGGAAAGAGAAGGCCGAGAGCCAGAAAGACCTGTTCAAAGGTATGTCGTGGCTTAAATGACAGGTAAGAACCCAAGAGGCCACGCGGCCTGCTCTCAGCCCCGAGAGCGTGGCTGGCCCCCGGCTCTGCTCCCAGGCGCCACCCGGCAGCCTGCGGGCGCCCGCTGTGACCCCCTCCACTGCCCCTGCTCCGCCGGGGGCTCCTCGCGTTCGTCCTCTTGAGCCCCCAGCCTGCAGCAGGCAGGCACACAGCCCACACTCGGCCGGCGCTGCCCCGCGAATGACTGGGCGCGTGGTGAGCAGACGCACGGGACACGGCTTCACTCTGCCGAACCGCACGACCAACCGGGCGGGTGACGGCCAAAGGGTCCCACGACACCAGAACCGTGAGAAAGTGGCAGAAGGACGCGGGCCTCTGGGAGACATGGGGGCAAAGGGGCCCGACGCCAGTGATGGGAGAGGGGCCGCAGAATGCGAGCAGCAGAGGTCACAGATCCCCCGCACGCCCCGTCCTCTCCGCCTCCCTCACTGCCGTCCACAGCGCCGACCGCCCCGCACACCACGACCCCATCTGTTCACAGGCTCGCCTCCTCTAGAGCACGTGCCCCCTGACAGCGAGGACCGCCGGGATCCCACGGACACGTGCCACGAGAATCCACGAATGCAGGAGGAGTGCCAGGACCGGAGGGGCCGGGCCACTGCCCGAAAGAGCCTGGCCACAGGCAGGGGACACAGACAGACAGCTAGAGAGGGACAGGAGTCACAGAGAATCGTCTTTACTGTTTGTTCTACAAAGCAGGAGCAGATTGAACGGTTTACAAATCATACACCAAACCTGGTAAACAAAGAAATAAATTTTACCAAGTGATAGCTCGTGCCTTCACCACATTCAAATTCCACCCAAATCCAAACCAGGACAGATTTCCGGGTGGGACTGGGTTTCACCTCTCACAGCCTTTATCTCCTAAGCTCCACTGTTCTGCGTGACAGATCTCAGTGTGCACTCACGTAGAAAGACGGGTTTCTTGGTCTAATTACATGACAACACCACGTTTCATGTGCTCGAAGCCCACAGACAGACGGGCGGGTATCACCTACCTCAGTGGTGGGGTCATAGTGAGCGGTCGTCCGCATGGCCTTGGTATTACTCCCGTGACTCACTTCAGTCAGAGCAAAACATCCAAAAATCTAATGTGCAAACAGAAAATGATGTAAGGCGAGGGTCCCCTTCGTGGAGGGACCCTGTCAACACCCTTCCCTTACGGCCTAAACCACCCATCAAAGCCCCAAATCTCCATTTCCTATCTAACAACCAGTGACCTTACTGAGCCATCCCGCCGTGCCGGCCGCTGGCCGCAGCTCCCGCCTGTGAGAACAGCAGGTTGGATGAGCGGACGGCGGCCTCGCTAAGTCAGCACGGCGGCAAGAACGGCTCCCGGGCGGCAGGAGACAACGGGAGGCTTTACCTCGATAACAAAAACCTAAATTCCTATAACGCTGGGAATCTGGCACACCCCAGTGTGGTAAACAACAGCCTTAGCTATTTGGTGAAAAGCCTGAGAACATCATGAAATAAGACGGGCATCCCTACCCTCTGCTGCAAGCTGCCCCTTCCACAAACCTCTAAGGGGAACAGGGAACAGGACATGAGCTCGCGACTTACCACGAACCTCCACTGACCTCCATATTGAAGATCTTTGGAAGGTATTTGAAATGCCTTTCAGAACCAGAGTTGTAGATCGCTGATCCAAAGGTCTGAAAATATAACATCATGACGTAAAAAGGTGGAAGCTAATGAGTGCTGCCCCCCTGGGACTTCACACCCACCCTACCACGGTCCCTCAGCACCACAGCGTCCCACAGCGAGGTCACCAGGTTCCCAGAGGTAAGGGCACTGGCGTCCAAGGTCCAGGGTCCCCTGAGACACAGCCTTGAGCTCGTGCAGTGGCGAGACCTGCTTGTCCCAAGCAGTTTATGTGAGTTACACAGAACTGTGAGGGTCCATGAACAGCAAGGAGATGGGGATTGGGTGAGGGATGAGGGTGCAGGAAGGGCAGAGTGAGCCCACCTTTCCTTCACACAGCACGTGGATGAGGCCTCCTTCTCAAGTTCAGCTCTACCCATGTATTTGAGGCAGAAACACGGGCTTCACCTTTGACCTACTTTCTCTCTCTGTCTCTCTCTCTCTCTCTCTCTCTCTCTCTATCTTTCTTTCTCTCTCTCTCTCCCTCCCTTTCTTTCTTTCTTTATTTTTTGGTATAAAGCAAAAGTCCCAAAGCTCCTGTTCCTATGGGGCTTTAACTTCACAGCACTGCACTTTATCCAAGGACTTAACGCGTAAATATTTGCATAAATGGCTGAAAAAACATCGGCCTTCTCACTAAAAGTCACAAGATCTGCCCACACGTTCTCATCTCTGCTTTTGTTTCCTATCTTATTTTCTAGAAATCGCTTTAAATGAACATTTCCCCAACGCACAGATCTCCCGAAACTTTAGAAGCAGGCAAACGCTGACAACCACGAACCCACAAAGGCACTCGTCTCCCTCTCACGGGCCGAGTGTGCCTTAGGTCCACGTGGACAGACAGCCGTCGTGGCCCCGGGGCGCAGGGTGAGAGTGGGGATCTCTCTCCTCTCCTCTCCTGGGGCTGACTCACCAGCGTGTGCAGGAAGAACTTGGTGGCCAGGGACCAGTCGTACATGCCCAGGCACTGGATCAGTGCCAGGACCCTCTGCGGGCTCCCCAGCAAGTCCTCCACGCGGAGGAAGTCGTATTCGAAGACCCGCTTGCAGCGCAGGAAGTTCAGCTCCCGGTACTTCTCCAGCGAGAGACTGCCGGGGGGATGGGCGAAGAGGGGGTCGTTCTCCAGAGCCGAGAAGATGTTTTTCTGGAAACGCAGGGGGCACGGAATGGCTGATTTGGAGGTAAAGTATGGAATGTCGCTATGCTCTGGCTTATGTGGATTTCTCATGGCCACGTCTCATGGCCTCAGACGTGCAGTCTAACCCAGAAATGCAGGCACAGAGGGGAGAGTCCTTCCCAGGGGGGAGCGGAGGGCCCCAGGCTTAGGAAGCTCCACCTGTCTGTGTTCATTCGTTCCCAGCTCCCTATGATTCCCCGAGGGCCTGCCCCACCTTTCTGCCGAGGAACCAGCCACCCAGCAGACCCTGCCCAACCGCGAGGGTCCCCCGGCGCCGCCCAGCCCAGCCTCACCTTGAAGCGCAGCATGTCCGGCCCTTCCCAGAACAGCGCCAGTTCCTTCCAGGGGAAGGAGGCGCGGGTGCGGGCCGCATGCAGGGGCCCCCGGGGCAGGTCTGGCAGCAGGGGGTCATCGCTCCCTTCCCCAAGGGGCGCCATCGCTCCCGCCACCTGCACCGACACATGAGCCAAGTCAGCTCGTGTCCTACTCACACCATCACCAACGACGGCATATGTGCAGCAGGACGTGAAGGACAAACGAGCTCTGACTCTGAAGGGACAGCCAGCGGGGACCACAGAGCTGACAGCCATTCTCCCAGGAGAGAAGGTGAGCGCTCCGCGTTTCTATTCCTGAACCAAGGTGATGAGGAGTTAGTTGGACGGGGGCAAAGGGCAGCCCAGGGCCGGCGCTGTGAAGCACCAAGGTCCAGGGCTCTGTGTGCTACAGCCTGGCCTGAAGACACCTCGCCCCCGCTGGGCCATCCAGACCAGCGGCCCAGGAAGCCTCGCCCTGGAGTCGAGCCAGTGCTGGCCAGTGCACTCTGGCCACACCCCCTAGGGTGCCCTTGAGCCCGCCTGGATGGGGGATGCCTGCCCAGAGCCTGGATGGGGGATGTCTGCCCAGAACCTGGATGGGGGATGTCTGGCTTCTACTAACAGAGCAACCCAGCTCTCTTGACCAAAGGTTCGATCTGGAATTTTCTGAGCAGACTGGCTCCTTTTCCACGGTGCCTGGGCCAATGAAGCCAGGGACGGGAGAGGCTTGTGAACACAGACCTAGAGGGCCACCAGGAGAGCAGAGTCCTGGGTGTGAACCCCCAGCTCAACTCTCTAAGGCCCAAGGGAACCTTAAAATCCTTCTAGTTAAACATTAGAATAGTCTAGGATGTCGGACTCTGAGTGTGATGGTCAAGGTCGCTGATACACAATGGGAAAGTGGTCTCTTTACTGGTGAAGCACCTCTGTCTTCTGTGTGTGTGACAGGGGAAAAGATGGGAAGGGGCACATCTGACCACCCACTTGTGTGTCAGGGATGATACCGCGACAGACTGCAGCTTATTTCACCCCCCAAACTGTGAGCCAAGTACTACTCTCCCTCTCGAAAGATGCAAGAACCCCAGCTCAGAGAGGCTTGCTGTCTTTTGGGAGCTCCCACCGCTGAGAAGTGGTAGAGAAGGGACCTGAACCCAGAGTCTGACCCCAAGGCAAGCTCTTCAGGCACCACTTTAAGATGCTGGGAAAAAAGCACAAACTAAACCTAGAGCAAGGAGAAAGGAAGAAGATAAAAGATTAGAGCCAAAATTATGGAATAGAAAAGAGAAAATCAACAAAAATAGAAGTTGGTTCTTTGAAAAGACTGACAAAATTGACAAACTTCTAGCTCGATTGACCCAGTTAAAAAAGAGGGAAAACACAAATTACCAACTTCAGGAACCAAGGAGGGACTAGACTATTACTACTGACCTTAAAGAAATAAAAAGGATTCTAAGGGAATCCTATGAACCACTGTATGCCAACAAATCTGATACACTCCATAAAATGGACAAATTCCTCAGAAGACACAATCTACCAAAACTGACTCATGAAGAAATAGAAAATGTGAATAGACCTATAACAAGTAAAGAGATTGAATTAGGAATCAATAAACGACACACAAAGAAAAGCCAGAGGCCTTCGGTTGTGAATTCTACCAAACATTTAAAGAAGAATATCAGTAATCTACAAACTCTTCCCCCCATCCCCTGCCCCCCAAAAAAGAGGAAGGAACATGTCTGTTCCATTGTTCCATTAAGCCAGTATTGCCTTGAAACCAAAGACATCACAAGAAAACTACAGACCAACACCCCTCATGAATATAGCAAAAGTCCTCAATAAATCTTGCAAACTAAATCCAGCAACATACAAAAAAGATTATACACCATGACCAAGTGAAATTTATACCAGGAATGTAAGGCTGATTCAACATTTGAAAATCAATTCATGTAATACACCATATCAACAGAATAAAGGACAAAAAATACATGGTCATATCAACAGTTGCAGACAAAGCATTTGACAAAATCGAACACCCTTTCATGATAAAAACTCAATAAACTAGAAATAGTTTGATAAAAGCTATTTAACCTGATAAAAGGCATCTACGAAAACCCCATAGCTATCATTGTACTTAAATATGAAAGACTGAATGCCTTTCCCCTAAGATCAGGAACAAGACAAGGATGTCCACTACCTCTTCTAGTCAACACTATACTGGACATGCGAGTCAATATAATTAGGCAAGAAATGAAATTAAAGGCATCCAGATTAGAAACCTATCTCTATCTGCAGATGACATGACTTTGTATATAGAAATTCCAAAAAACGATTAGAATTAATAAATCAGTTCAGCCAGTTTGCAGAGTACAAGATCAGTAAGCAAAAGTCAACTGGTTTCTATATACTAGCAATGAACAACTCAAAAATGAAATTAAGAAAACAATTCCATCAACAACAGCATTAAATATGATAAAATACTTGGAAATAAATTCAACAAAAGAAATGCAAAACTTGTACTCTGAAAACTATGAGACATTTTTGAAAGAAAACTAAGACCTAAATAAGACTGCCCTGGTGGCGGAAGTCTTGTACCCCTTGTTCACGGATCAGAAGACTTAATATTGTTAAGATACCAATATTCCCCAACTCATCTACAGATTCAGTGTTATCCCAATCAAAATTCCAGCTGGCTTTTTTTGCAAGAATTAAAAAGCTGACCCTAAAATTCATATGGAAATATAAGGAACTCAGAATAGACAAAAACACCTTGAAAAACAAAGTTGGAGGGTTCACACTTCTTCTTGATTTCAAAATTTGCTACAAAGTGACAATAATGAAGACACTGTGGTACTGGCATAAAGATAGACATATTTACCAATCGAATAGGATTGAGAGTCCAGCAATAAACCTTAACATGTAGGGTCAATTGCTTTTTGAGAAGGGTGCCAAGACAGTTCAACAGAGAAAAACAGTCTTTTCTCAAATGGTGCTGGGGCAGCTGAATAACCACATGCAAAGGAATGAAGTTGAACTCTTTCCACACGCATACACAAAAATTAACTCAGACTGGATCACAGATCTAAATGTAAGAGCTACAACTATAAACTCTTAGAAATATATATAAGAGTAAATCTTTATAATTTCAGGATAGGCAAAGCCTTCTTAGAGATTATACCAAAAGCACAAGCAACAAAAGAAAAAACATACATATTGGACTTCATCAAAATGAAAATGTTTTGCTGCAAAGGACACCATCAAGAAAGTGGCAAATCAAAACTACAATGAGGTATCACCACACACCGGTCAGAATGGCCGTCACCAAAATATCTACAAACAATAAATGCTGGAGAGGGTGTGGAGAAAAGGGACCCCTCCTACGCTGTGGGTAGGAATGTAAACTGGTACAGCTGAGACAGGCCTGGGACCTGGGACCCTTTGTTGCAGTGCTTGCACATGGACACACCTCTCCTTGAGCAATAAAAGACAAAGAAACTATATGGGACTAAAAATAACTGTGTGCACAGGCATTTGGGGCAAATTCTGGACAAAATATACAAAAGACCAAAAAACTGAAATGCCACTTCTGAAGAGCCGGGAGCAAAAGCAGGGTACTGTGCGTGCCCCCTGCACTCAACCCCACCTAAGGGGTGGGCAGACCACCTAAGCCACCCCTCCGGCTCGACCCCTGTACACACCCCTACCCTCACCCCATATACGGAACCAGCTCGCACCCCCTCAGGGAGCGAGCCAGCAAGGGAACCTGTCATTTGCTCCCCCCTGCTGCAGCAGAGGTCCCAATAAAGCCTTGTTTGAATTTCTTGTCTGGCCTCTGATCAATTTCTATTGGTTGGGCAAGGCCAAGAACCCTGGTCACTATCACAGCCACTATGGAAAACAGTATGGAGGTTCCTTAAAAAACTAAATATAGAGTTGCCATATGATCCAGGAATTCCACTCCTGGGCATATACCCGGAGGAAACCATAATTCAAAAAGATACATGCACCCCAATGTTCATTGCAGCACTATTTACAATAGCCAGGACATGAAAGCAACCTAAATGTCCATCAACAGAAGAATGGATAAAGAAGATGTGGTACATATATACAGTGGAATATTACTCAGCCATAAAAAAGAACAAAATAATGCCATTGGCAGCAACGTGGAAGGACCTAGAGATTGTCATACTGAGTGAAGTAAGTCAGACACAGAAAGACAAATATCATATGATATCGCTTATATGTGGAATCTAAAAAAAAGGGTACAAATGAACTTATTTACAAAGCAGAAGTAGAGCCACAGAAGTAGAAAACAAACTTATGGTTACTGGGGTAAGGGGGAGGGAGGGATAAACTGGAAGATTGGGACTGACACATACACACTACTATATATAAAATAGATAACTAATAAGAAACTGCTGCATAGCACAGGGAACTCTACTCAATACTCTGTAATGGCCTATATGGGAAAAGAATCTTTAAAAAAAAAAAGAGTGGCTATATGTATAACTGATTCACTTTGCTGTACACCTGAAGCTAACACAACATTGCAAATAAACTATACTCCAATAAAAATTTTTTTTAAAAAGTGAAATGACAACCCAGAGAATGGGGTAAGAGATCTGAAAATCATATTGATCAATCAATCATATCAATCATATTGATAAGGGACTTGTACCCAGGCTACATGAAGAATCTTAAAACTTAATAATAAAGCCAAATAACCCAATTTAAAGGGCTCAAATAGACATTTCTCCAAAGATATACGAATGGCCAACAAGCTCATGAAAAGACTCTCAACATCATTAGCCATCAGAGAAATGAAAATCAAAACCAAAATAAGATACCACTTTGCATACCCTAGGATGGCCATGGATCAAAAAGATAGATAATAACAAGTGTTTATGAGGATGCGGAGAAACTGGAACCCTTATACATTGCTGGTGGGAATGTAAAATGGTGCAGTGACTTTGGAAAATTTGGTAATTTTTCAAAAGCTTAAGTATACTGTTACCACATGACCCGGCAATTCCGCTTCTAGGTATATAGCCAAGAGAAATGAAAATAAATATCCACACAGAAATTTGTATAAGAATATTCATAGCAGCATTCATAATAACCCAAAAGTAGAAACAACCCATATGTTCATCAATAAAATGTAGTCTCTCCATACAATGAAATATTTGCCACAAAAAGGAAGGCAGTACTGGCATATGCTACAATGTAGACGAACCTTGAAAACATGATGCTGGGTGAAAAGAAGTCAGACTTGAAAGATAACAGACTGCATGATCCCATTTAAGTGAAATGATCAGATAGGGTAAAAAGAGAGACGGAAAGTAGGTTAGCAGCTGCCAGGAGCTGGGGAGGTGGGAAGATAAGGATTGTGACAACTAATGTGTCCAAGGTTTCTTTTGGAGTGATGAACATGTCCTGGAATTAAACAGTGGGGTTGGTTGCACAACTCTGTGAATACAGGATAGGGAAAACCACTGATCTGTACACTTTAGATGGGTGAATTGTACAGTGAGTTATAGCTCAACAAATAGGTTAAATTAAAAAAAAAAAAAAAAGTAAGGCACAGCTCTTGGCAGAGACCAAGTGCCCCCAAATGCAAGCTACAAAGTCCAAGGGAACTCTGTATCTTTCTGGACTTCCCTGCAGGTGGCCCCATCCCTGTTGCTCCTCAGGGTCCCTCCTGTTCGTTGGTCCAGACACCACAATTCTCCCTCTGCTGCTCCTCTTCTGTCTCCCTGCAGACTGGGCCTCAGCCACTCTCGCCCTGCATCATCTCATCCGTTTACATTGACTTAATTCGCCAAGGGCTCCCAACTCCACACCTCCAGCCCCATGTGCTCATTGGCAGCTTCCTGGACACCCCTCTCCTCTCATGTTCCAGAGATCCTCAAACTCTGAATGTTCAGCATGGAACTCACCCTCAGCCCCTGGCTCTACCTGTCCCTTTGCAGGGCCAGTTCCTTGCTGCCAGTAGCCCAAGGGTTAGTTGATCTATAAACCCAAGTGTCATCCTGGAACTCCCCTCTCCCTTGTGCCCCATAATCCAATTAGTTTCCAAGCCCTCCTCCCCTCCCCGACCCCCCATTGCACCTCTTTAATGCCAACCGAACCCTTTCGTTTCTCGTTGCTCCTATTACATCTATCATAATAACCTCCAATTATTGAGCAAACATTGCGTGTGGGTGGGTATGTTAATCTCACACTTTGCTAACAGAGATTGAATAGTTGATCTCCATGGTGCTGGCAACCCCAGTATAATCAGTACTCTCACTTTCCACGTGAGGAAACCGCAGCCTGTCAGAGTGGAGTAAATTGTCCAAGGTCTTAACGCTGTCATCAGGTACATCCCACCCCAAATGCCAGGATCCTAAGCAGCAAAATGCCGCCTGAGGTCACCAACAGTACTGCATGATGGTTCAGCTGTTACATACAAGGATCTGAAGCCAGTCGCCTGGTGTCAGATCCCAACTCTAGAGCTTACGCGTCGGGCGAATTTGGCAAAGTCACTTCACCTCTCGGGGGTGATGACAACACGGTAAGGCTAGTCCTTTATCTAGTCTGCAGGCTGTTGCCATTTACGGGGGCACTTGGAGCAGTTCCCCGCATGGAATGTCCATACCACTACTGTGGCAATAGCCGCTTGCAGACAATTTCAGAGATGGCCCTAACATGCGGATCCGATCATTCTCCCTTTAGGTGACCTCAGGGGACAATGTCGTAACTCCTCAAAACGTCTCGCGCAGTTACCCGCCCGGCCGCCGGCTCTTGCAACCTCTGCACCCAGCAATCCCGCGCGGGACACACATTTGCCCCCGGACCTTTGCACGTGCCGCCCCCGCGCTAATGCGGGCTGGACCTTCGGAACTCGCCAGGCCCTCCGGCTCGCGGGTCCTCGCACCGCCCAGCGAACACAGCAGGAACTCAACACTCGTCCCCAGGACGGAGGCCGAAGTCCCAGACGAAGAGAAGCGCGCGCAGCCGCAGACAGGCCCTGCCGTCCGCACCGCCCCGCTTCTCCTCCCCCGCCCCTGACGTCATCTCGCCGCGCCACCCGCCCCGTCGCCCGGGAAACGCAGGACGCGTCCGCGCGCAGAGGCCGCTGAGGCTGCGCGCAAACGGGGGACCTTCCTCGGACGGTCCCTGGCGCTCTTCCCAGTGGACCTTCCTGCAGAAGAATCCCGGGGATTCTGTTCCCTCCCTGGTTTTAGGGCACTGCTTGACGTGCATTTGACAAGGAACGTGCTTTGGACATCTCTAGGTGGAATTGGGTGGACATAATGACTTTTTGGGCGGCGGCGAGGTGGGGAGAGAAGAAGGGTTCACACACTACTCAGGGTTGTTTTGCTGGGTAGATAGAGATGCCATGGAGACCGACATAGGAGGAGCCACTTGGGGGAAGAGAAAGGGAGTTCTGTTTTGCACATGTTTTCTTAGCTGCTTCCTGGTAAAGCTGCCAGGAGCTGGTGTGAGCAGTAGGGCAGGGTGTGAGCTCTTTCGGTAACTCAGCTGGCGATGATCTGGCTGTCCTCTGCTGGGGCTCTGCTGTCAGTCCCCAACCGCCCACTCTTGTCCTTTTGACATCTGTCCCACTCCACCCTGTTGGGCGCACCCATTCCCTGCTCATTTTGAGTCATTTGCTCTTTTGGCCATTGTCGGTAACTGCAATTATTTGAACACATTGTTAACACTAAAGTCTCCTCCAAAACTCTGGCCACTTGTCTCTCCTTATCCCCTTTCTCCTTTCTCTCCCACCACCACCACCTCCCTTACCAGTTCAGGATCCGCAGAAGAGTGGTTGGAAAGGAGTCACCAGGTCACTGGGTTGGGATGGGCCGTGATGATTTGGTACCAAGTATGGTCCTGTCACAGCTCTGCCAGGACCACAAGCATCAACCTCCTTCCCCGTAGTAAACCTACATCAAGTACTAGGCAGCTGAGAATGGTATTGGGAAAGAGTTATGCAATGCAATATGGTTTTGTATGAGATGCACACACAAAGGGCCGAAGCTTTGATCTTCATGGCAAATGTTACAGGCATGAGTCAATGAAAGAATTTATTTTTGGAAACCATAAACCCAACAATTCAATCAGGGGAGTGTCTGGCTGAGGACCTAGAAAGTAATGGGGAGGATGGGCTCCTACTGAAGTGGCGTGAAGCCCATGTTCAGTCAGCACGATGGGGCTGGCACTCAGGACACTCAGAGCCTAGAGGGCCTTCCCGCTGAAGCCTCAGCCGCTGCTTTCCCTGAGCTCTACCAGGCGTCCAGCACTTAGATGTTGAGGACCCAGCCTGGAGGGTGTTTGGGAGTCCCACTTGGGTCTCTCTAGAGCCACACTGTCCAATACAGTAGCCACTAGCCTCATGCGCCTATTTTAATTCAAATGTGCATTAGTTAAATACATTTCACATTAAGTTCCCCTGTTGCATTAGCTACAGTTCACATGCTCCAGAGCCACATGTGGCTACTGTTTCAGACAATGCAGACATAGAACATTTCCATCCTCACTGGAAGTTCTCTAGGCTAGCAGTATCCTGAGACCACTCCCAACCCCAGGCCACGGCTTGCAACCTTGACCTAAGCCTGGCTCTGACACACTGCCTTCCCTCACGGACATTTTCACTCAGAAATTATCATTGGGTGTGTCCAGTGTGCCAAAAACTAAGCTAGGGCTATGGTGGCAAACAAGCCAGACAGAGATCCTGACCTAAGGATGCTTGTGTTCCAGAGTTAGGAAACAAAACACACTACAACGCTTGGATAATTATAAGAAAACAAAACAGGGCAATAAGATATGAGGTGTCTGGAGGGCTCTTTTTTTGGCGGGGGGGGGGGGGGCGTTCAGGAAGCCCCGTCTGAGGAGAGGACATTTAATCTGAGCTCTTAATTGGGAGAAGATAGGGAACGAGCATTCCAGGCAGAGGGAACAGAGTGGGAGAGAGGGGAATGAGCTTCCAAGTTCCAAGGACGAGAAGCGCCCCGTGCAGGGCTTAGCAGGTGAGGGAAGGGAAACGAGGTGTCAAGGGAGGCAGGAACCAGCCCGTGTGGGACGTCAGAGGCAGGAGCCCAAGAGGCAGGTTACCTGCAATTTTGATTCAATGTGTGGGCTTCTGGCAGGGAACCAGCGTGAGCTTATGCAGGGATACTGCCCCCATCGAACTGGAATTTTCCACCTCCCCCTAAACATTGGCCTCTGGATTTATGACCTCACATTGCTGCAGTCAGGTCCAACTGCTTGCCACTTGAAAGCTGATACTTGAGAGGCAGGTGTTGGTATAAAGGAAACGTTGCTTTATTCAGGAGTAAACAACCAGGGGAAAAGGTGGACTCCTGTCCAAAGGCCAACTACCCACTGCCAATCAGTGGGCAAGGGCTTTTATTTTTATTTTTTATTTAAAATTAATTTATTTATTTTTGGCTGCGTTGGGTCTTTGTTGCTGTGCGCAGGCTTTCTCTCATTGCGGCGAGCAGGGGCTACTCTTCGTTGAGGTGCATGGGCTTCTCATTGCGCTGGCTTCTCTTGTTGCGGAGCACGGGCTCTAGGCGCGCGGGCTTCAGTAGCTGTGGCGCACGGGCTTAGTTGCTCTGCGGCATGTGGGATCGTCCCCGACCAGGGATCAAACCCGTGTCCCCTGCATTGGCAGGCGGATTTCCTGCGCCACCAGGGAAGTCCCAGAGGAGCCTTATAGTGTAAAAAATCTTCCCCTCCTTCTGCAGCCTCTGCACCCCGTATATCTTGACTGTTGCACTTTTCATATTCCTTGATCATTGTCTTACCTGTCTGCCTCCTCTGTCGGCCTGAAGGTTCCTCAAGGGCAGGATCTTACTTCACCCTGCATCCTCAATACTTAGCCCAGGTCCCTCCACATGTTAGCAACTAATAAAGTTTGTAATTATTAATCTTTTGGCTGTCCCACCTGGCTAAACATCTTTGGATAGTGGCGGAGGTTGAATTATGTCTCCCCCCAAAGACATGCCAAAGTCCTAACCCACCATACCTGTGACCTTATTTGGAAATAGGGTCTTTGCAGGAGAAGAGACACAGAGAAACACAAGAAGGCCACATGATCATAGAGGCAGCGATTAGAGTTATGTGGCCACAAGCCCAGGAACACTTACAATTGCTGGCGACCACCAGAAGTTGAGAGGCAAGAAATAGATTCCCCCTCCAAGCATTCAGATCTGTGAGAGAATAAATTTCCATTGTTTTAAACCACCTAGTTTGTGGTAATTTTTTATGGCAGCCCTGGGAAAGCAATACAGACGGCATGAAAATCAACTCCGTGGTCAAAGACTATGAGGTTTAGCATTCATTTATCTTTTACGTAATTCAACAGACATTTGGTTTTTGCTCTTCTCTCTGATAAATCACATGATCTGAGTTAGTTTTCACTCCTTGATTCTGACAGAGACCCTTTAGGGAAAATCCCAACTGAGGGACTATAATGTACAAAAAGAATGAAGAATCTTTGAGGTTTTCGGGATATCACTAGATTCTGCAGACTGTGCCGGTGATGTTGGCCTAAACCCACAGTACCTGCCCGTCTCTGCTCCTCCTGGGAACACGCAGGTGACAGCTGACGTTCACCTGTCCTAATAAACACCCCAGGGCAGTGGTCAGACGCAGGAACGCACCAGCTGCAACTCTCCCACACGAGAAAGCACGCCAGAGTAAACATGGAGACGCGCGAGCTTTCATAAGAGCACAACCCTGAACATTCACAAACGTAGGCTCCATGACATTGATCGGTAACAATACGGAGACAATCAGATGTCGGATGCAGGATTGACCTTTATGATGCCATAAATACACCACCTCCAGAATTCTCCAAAACTCAGCTCTGGTCATGTTACTATCCGGCACCGACACGCTTGAATGTTTCCCGAGAATAAAGCAAAGGTTAAATTCCTCAGCCCCCTGAAGTAAGTCAGAAAGAGAAAAACAAATATCGTATATTAACGCATATATGTGGAACCTAGAAAAATGGTACAGATGAACCGGTTTGCAGGGCAGAAATTGAGACACATGTAGAGAACAAAGGTATGGACACCAAGGCGGTAAAGCGGCAGGGCGTGGGGCTGGTGGTGTGATGAATTGGGAGATTGGGATTGACATGTATACACTAATATGTATAAAATGGATAACTAATAACAACCTGCAGTATAAAAAAAAAAAAAAAAAAAAAAAAAAAAAATTCCTCAGCCCTGAACTCCCCAGTCGAATGATGCCAATGAATCCAAAGCAGGAAAGGCAGTGAGTCCGTCTTCTTCCCTTTCACTTCCGGCCCCAGCGTCCCGCCCCCATGACGCAAACACGCCGCGCCGTAACGTGCGTCATCCCGGCGCGCCGCCGAGGTTCTCGGCAGAGACAGAACATGGCGGAGCTGGGAAGGGTTGCTGTGCGCGACCCGGATTCGCTGCTCCCTGGGGGCTTCTGGGCGGCGGTGGCCGTGTGGGTGGAGAGGCCGCAGGTGGCCAACAAGCGGCTGTGTGGCGCTCGCCTAGAGGCCCGGCGGAGCGTCTCCTTGCCCCGGGCCGAGCATGCCGGCCCCCGGCCGAGCTCAGGCCCCGAGCGGGAGGAGCAGGCCCCGGCGGAATGCGGGCCCAAGGAGGGGCCGGGATACGGCCAGCGTTTCCCCGAGGGGGGGCCCGGCCCTCGGCCGAGCGCAGGCCCCGAGCAAGGCCCCCAGGAGTCCCAGGGCCGGCGCCAGCAAGGGGAGGACCAGCGGGAAGCAGCCAAAGCGCCTCTGCTCTCTGGGGCCCCTGGGCAGCCCGACAAGGCTGGAGCCGGGGAGGGCGACTTCCCCGCCTCGGACCTGGATTCTCTCTGGGACGATTTCTCCCGAAGCCTCGCCAGCGGCAATCGAGAGATGCTAGCCTTCTTCACCCGCTCCTGGGCGGAATCGCAGCTAGAGGCTCAGCACGAGCTCGACGTGATTCTCAGAACCGTCATCCCGAAAACGAACACGCATTGCCCGCTCAGTGCTCCGAGGAGAGAAATTGTCGTGCAAGGTAAGAGTGTTTCTGATAGTGGCAGGTGCCAAAGATACATAGAGTCGGACACTAGTGGAAGTGGCAAGGATAGGTTTTAATTGGTGATGCGCACTATCACAGTAGGGAGAAGAGTCCAGCGTGAACTGAACTCCACTGCGATTTGTGCAGAGGTGACTGGGCTTTTCACAGGGAGAGTGAAGGAAGAGGATGGGGCGGTAGAGTCAGGGAGGTGAAAAATTAACCAGAAGCAGGAAAGGTGGGGGATCGGCCCCTGTGACACCCATCTGGGTTTGCTAACTGGAGCCTGTGGATGTTAGGTCCTCCCCTCCCACAGAGGCGGTCACAGGGGCTCTTGTTCAGGTGTGGGCTGGAACAGTCTATTCTTCTCTCACCCTTGAGTTTTTTCAGGTGGGCACTTTAAGGGGGCCTAGGGTCATGCTAGGGATGTGGCCTTGAGCTATTGGGAACTGTGACAGTGTAGGCCAAGGTTGAACCCTAATTGACACAGGCCTCAGAGGAGCCTGCCTAGAGTTTGGTCCCGAGGAGAGTCTTTCACAGAGGCTGCAGTTAGATTAAAAACCAGCCAGTAAGTGAAGAGGCACTAAAGGCACCTAGTCTGCCAGTTTCCTTGCCATGCCCTAGGGAGGTTGTAGATTTTTCATTGTTTTTGGAGGGGGCACGTAGAAATGTGAATCCTTAGTACAGAGGGTGGGGTTGTGGATTGGGGTGGTGTCTGGAAGGCTTGGGGAAGACCGCGAAGGAGCGCTGGACCATGAGTGGTAAAGAGGAATTTACTAGGTAAAGGGATAAGGGAAAAGGCCAGCTCCTGGGGCAGCTCGTAGAGGCCTCCCTCCATCTCAGAGCCGCACCCGTGCCGAATTTGTCTCATGCTCAGAGCCTCATTGGCTTCCCCTGCTGCTGCATCTTTTCTGCCTCTAGCTGGAGACGGTTCTCAGCTGTTCAGGGCTCACGTGGCTAGGCTGAGCCCACCTGCGTAATCCAGGATACCCTCTCTCTCTTCCAAGGTCCGTAACCCTCGTCACATCTGTGGAGTCCCTTTTTGCCATGAAACAACTCCGTGTGGTCACAGGTTCTGGGTGTCAGGGTGCGGGTGTCTCTGGAGGTTGTTCTGTCCACCACAAGCAGCGATGCTGAACTACTGGTGGGTGCGTACCCCCTCCCCGCCCCCCAATGCTGTGGGCCTCTGTGCCCCGTAAGACTCTCGGCAGGTGTCCCCTCCTCCAGGAGGCCCTCTCTGACCCTGCTGCCCAGACTAGTTTAGGAGCCCTTCCAGCTTTGATCACCTTTTACACTTCACCTCTCCCGGCCTGAGGGGATGAGCGCATCTGCCCACGAGGCCTTCAGACGTGGATGTCTGCGTTCTCACATGGGCTTCACGGAAGAGCAGGGCCGGCTAAGCCCGTCCTCTTCCTCTCGGTGAGCATCGCTCCTCCACAGGGGGCGCCCTTTCTGGACTACGCTCAGCTCTTTGAACACGGCTGCTCCGTGTGGCGCGGTGCAGGCTCAGGGATGCGGCCGTGGCCAGGACATTCGCCGATGTAAATCGAGTGGGGAAAAGCCCTGGGGGTTGAAGGCACGGTGGATTCAGTACTATTTTTTTGAGACCACTTTTGATGAGACTCTGAACTAAGCAGTTTTAATTGATCATCTCTATCTTTTTTTCCCCAGATGTCCTCAATGGAACTGTAATTTTTTTACCTTTGGAAGAAGACAATGAAGGGAATTTAAAGGTCAAGACGAGCAACGTGTATCAAATTCAGCTCAGTCATAGCGAAGGAGAATGGTAAGGACTGGAAAACTTATTCCTTTCTCTCAATGATTGATGCCTTAAATCGATGATTTTTTAAAATTAATTAATTAATTAATTTTGGGGGGCTGCATCGGGCCTTGGTTGCTGTGTGCGGGCTTTCTCTAGTTGCAGTGAGTGCGGGCTACTCTTTGTTGCGGTGCACGGGCTTCTCATCACGTTGGCTTCTCTTGTCGCGGAGCACGGACTCTAGGTGCACGGGCTTCAGTAGTTGTGGCACACGGGCTCTGGAGCACAGGCTCACTAGTTGTGGCTCTACGGCACGTGGGATCTTCTGGACCAAGGCTCGAACCCGTGTCCCCTGCATTGGCAGGCGGATTCTTAACCACTGCGCCACCAGGGAAGCCCCAGTCAGGGATTTCCTTAGGCGGCTGTAAGATTCCGGTCACCAGGGAGCAGCAGGGACTCTCTCTCAGGCGGTTCAGGTTTGTGGGAATGTGTTTTCTAGTTGGTGTTTCCCTGACGCGTCCTTGTTCCTGTTGGCACCTGGGTGGTCATAGCCTGGCTGGAGGGCCCGTACATTCCGTGTAGCCTTGATGGTTAGTAGCACCTGGTTCTAGCACCGGATTCAAATAAACACAGTCCTTTCGTTATTTTGTTATTTCTTACACCTTGGTAATGGGTGGTAAGTGGAACCTTCTTTTTTATTGTCCACTGAGGCTCACGTGGTCTTAGACGTAGTGGGTATTCTGTGATGTTTATTATAAAAGCAGCAGTTTCATCCGTTCCCTTAATTCCATGTGGTGTTTGGGCCTGTCTGGAAAGTGTGAAATTTGATTTACTTCCATTTGGTATTTTTTAAATGAAAAAGTCAGAGGAAGGTTAAATCACTCGCTATTCTTCTGCTGATGTTTTCCTGAGAGCCACATGGGTCTATTCTTTCAAGACAACCTTGGTGATGAGCTTTGCATATGGTTTCATAGAGAGCTGAGGGGTACATTGGGAAGAGCTTGGTTTTGGAGTCACGTAGACCTGGGTTTCCCCACCAGCATTGAGCTTGGGTACGTTGCCTCTGTGGCCCTCAGTCTTCTCACCTCTGAAACGGGTTTAATCATTTTTGAGCCCCCCAGGAGGGGGCTGGGCTGGGCTTACCAGGGACCTGTTGCAGGCTTACACGCTGGGTGGAATACTCAGGGTCTGCTGGGGCGAAGCCTCTTGCCAGTTGTTAAATGCTCCCCGAGGGGCCTTGCCCCGAGGCCCTTTCCTCTCCCCTGGAGAGTGAGGGCAGACCCTGTGGGAAAGCTGGTGTGCCCGTGTGGGTCACCCAGGGGGCGCCGATGCCGGAGCTGCGGGGTGCGCGCTGGAGGCTGCTGTCCCCTCGCCTGGTTGGGGAAGCCCGGCCCGAGTCCGGCCGCGGCAGGCGCTCAGTGTGGCTGATGCGGTGGAATCCCAGCCCCTGTTCTCCATGAGCTTCTGAGTGCCCGGGTGGCTACTCCCCACCTTTCCCGGCTGACATCTCCTGTCCCCGGGGACACCTGGGAAAGAGCGTGGGGCCCAGGAAGAGCAGAGGAAAGGCCCGAGGCCATCAGCCCCAGCAGGATAGCTTCCGAGGGGAAGGGACGGGAAAGGTGAGCATCTTGGGGCGTGTCTTTCAGTGGACACTTGGCACCTGTTACTTACGGGAGTGAACTGTGTCCCTTTGATGTGCCTGGTGGCAAAAGCCTGACAGTCCTAACTCTCAGCAGACGGGCCACCCCTTGCCCTTGCCCCTGCCCCACGCCTGCCCCCAGCCCCGCCCCCAGCCCCGCCCCCTCACCCAGCCGCCTGTGCTTCTGCTCCTTCTTAGGGGCCCCCATTGAGCGCCACCTCCTTCTCTGTGTGCCAGCGAACTTGATGCTTCTCCCCTTCATCGCACTGCCTGGGGCGCAGCCTCGGTGGATGTGTTGTCGTGACCTGGGCCCGCGGGTTGCGCGTTTACTCAGCGCCCAGACAGCGAGCGCCCGCTGTGATCAGGCACTGCTGGGGCCCGGGTTGAGCAGCGAACAGAACAGACAGGGCCGCGGCCTCTGCGCTCTGGTGGCAGAGGACACACGGTGACCTAGAAGGCCTGTGAGCCACAGGGACTGTGTATGTGTCCTCAGCTTGGTGACCGAGCACTCAGCTTTCTGGATGGGAGATACTCAGTGGACCAGCGTTCTACATCTGGGTAGCACATGTGAAACGTATAAAACCTAGAGAAGTTAAAGAAATCCATGCATGTTTTAGAATCTAGCTAATCAGTGCATGAAGTGGGAGGTGAGAGGAACTTCGTCGTTTGCCATCCTTCTGATGGGCTTCGTAAGTTGTGTAAATGCATTTTAACAACGTTTGCAAGAGAGGAGGAATTCTTGCTGGTTTTTAAATGTGTTTTTCTCTGTAGGATGAAAATTCTGTAACTAGTTCCAGATTGTCTTGTGTTTGGGGTACAATATTTTGTCATCGTAGCTGTCTTAATTTCTCTGTTCTTTTGGCAAAGAAATGTGTAGTTTAAAAATAAGAATTGAAACCAGCTCTGCTTATTCATATTTCTCTTATTTTCAAAGGTTCATATCTGTTTTAATTTTCTGTCCAGAAAGATGGCATTCAGATGGCATTGTGTATCCCAAACCCACCTGGCTTGGAGAAGAGTTGCTGGCCAAACTGGCCAGGTGGTGTGTGGGGAGCAGGCAGAGTGGGTTCAAAAGCACCCTGTCCCTCATTTCCATCATGAAGTACAGCAAGGCTTACCAGGCGCTTAAAGAGAAGTATAAAGACATGGTCAAGGTAATTCTGGGGAAAGACATCTGTGACCTCCCCCACCCCCATTTAAACGAGGTGATATACCAAGCTACTGCAGGTAACGTTGTTTCGCCTGTGTGCTACAGATGCAGACATTAAGTCAAAACATACCCACCTGAAGTCCCACATTGCAGCCTGTACTTTGACATAGTTAGGGATGCAGACCATAAAAACATTGGGAGTTACGCTGTGGAAAAGGATTTGGTTTTTTTTGTTTTGTTTTGTTTTGGCACGTTACTCTTTTTTTTCAAGAGAACAAAAGGAAAATAATTTAATTTAAAATAATTGAATATTTAAATACTAAATTACCATAATTCTTTAGTACAAACATAAAGGTATTTGAAGAAAATACATGAAAAATTAAAGTACAAAAGCATATACTTCCAAAAAGGAGACAAATCTTGTAAAATGTCCTTAACTTTAAGATGTAAAAAGAAGGTAACAACAAACATCTGTGTATTCACACCCAGCTTAAGAAATAAAGTATCACAAGCATATCTCCATTTATTGTGCTTTGCAAATATTGTATTTTTTACGAATTGAAGGTTTGTAACGGCCCTGCACGGAATAGGTCTGTTGGCACCATTTTCCAACAGCGTTTGCTCACTTCGTATATCTGTGTCACATTTTGGTAATTTGCACAATATTTCAAACTTTTTCATTATTATTATATTTGTCATGGTGACCTGTGATCAGTGACCTTTGATGTTACTACTATAACTCACTGAAGACTCAGATGATGGTTGGCATTTTTTAGCAATCAAGTATTTTATTTTTTGGCTGCGCTAGGTGGCTTACGGGATCTTAAGTCCCCAGCCAGGGGTTAAACCCACGCTCTCTGCTGTGAAAGTGCTGAGTCTTAACCACTGGACTGCCAGGGAATTCCCAGCAATAAAGTATTTTTTAATTAAAGTACGTCCGTTGTTTTTTTAGACGCAATGCTATTGCACACTTAATAGACTACTCTATAGTGTAAACGGAACTTTTATATGCACTGGAAAGCCAAAAAGTCTGTGTGACTCGCCTTACTGCAATATTTACTTTGTTGGGGTGTCTGGAACTGAACTCGCAGTATCTCCGAGGCGCCTGTGCTAACGGAGTTGAACTTGCTTTGTCCTCTTCCTGTTCGTATCTCCCTCCCTTCTCCTAGAAGTAACCGCAGTTCATCGTTGCCGGGTGTTTTTGTATCAGTCCCCTCCCGCTGTGTAGCAAAGCATCCTCCAGAGTCTCAGGCGTGAAACAGTAACCACCCGTTCCTGCTGGAGCTGGCTGACCTCGGCTGGGTTCCCCTTCTCTCCCAGGTCCTGGCCTAGTGGTCCTGCATTATCGTACTGTTTAGTACCTTTAAGAAGGGACTTCTTTATTCTTCCAGCTTTTAAAATTGTCCTTGGTGAGATGGTTCGTCCAAACTGTCTAATCCACTAGACTGGAAACAGAAATCTGAACGTTTAACATTGGCCATTGGTTTTTTTCTCATCTCCCAAACTCCCGTTCTGCATGTTACTGATTTTAATAATGAGGCCTCACGCTTGCACAGCCAGTGTTTTCTAGTTTCATAGTACCTGATGGTCATCCTGCATGGTAATTAAGTCAAAGTCTTTATCCCTGCTTTACAGATAGGGAGATGGGGACAAAACAGCTGAGTGACACTCCTGACAAGTGACAGCAACTCACTGACAGACCGGAGGGTGGAGCACTGACCTCCTGACCCCTGCGCCTTTGTGTCCTCGACCCCCCCCCCCGCCCCGCCCCTCATTTCCTTGTTTGTCATACTCGTCTAGATAAGTGATGAGGGTAGCATAGCTCAGCGTTTCCCTCTGATGCCCAGTGGCCCCACCTAAATGTCTTACAGACAATGTCTTTATTCCACAGTCTTGCTTCAGACTCCATTGGTCTCAATGTGTCCTGTTACACACAGATGCGGTGAAAATTTACATATGCCCTTGAAAATGTTGTAGGTGTGGCCTGAAGTAACTGACCCTGAGAAGTTCGTGTATGAAGACGTGGCCCTTGCTGCCTACCTGCTGGTAAGACTGTGGGCTGAGTTCAGGTGGAAGGGCGGGAGGTTGCTACGGGTAGCTCAGGGCTTTTATAGTTCTGTTTGCCAAGGTTGGTTACACAAGTGATTTTTTTTTTTAACTTTGCATGGTGCTTTTGCATGAATGTAGAACAAGTCTGAATTGTGAAATGTAACCTCAGGAACTGAACTGAAGCAGTGCTTTCCTAATTAGTAGTCAGCGTGGAGCACGGAGATGCTGGCTGCGTGTGGGGGCTGCCGTCGGGGCCCGTCTGAGAAGCACCTGCCTTCCCGTCCTCGCGTGCGGTCTTTCTAGTTCTAGACCTTCTTGGCTGCCTTGCTGACCGCCTGGATCTGGGCAAGCCTTTAACTTCATAGTCTTGATTTTCTCATCTATGAGCTGTTTAGAGGAGATACCTTCCAATTTCCTTTCACCCGTAATTCTCTTAGTCTTCGAAATAACATTGCTTCTCAAAGCACACAAAGCTTGAAGAGTTGAGAGAACGCCTGAAGGAGCTAACAGTAATCTGTACAGCCCTTGCCCAGAGACGACCACGTGAACGTGGACCCTGGGTGGAAGAAGACCGCTTCGATGCCCGCGCGGCGTCCAGCCGGGGCCGCGGGCGAATCCCGCCTCCCCCTGCTCACCCGGGCACCACCTGCGCGGAGGCCCAGGGCCTCGGAGGAGGCCGCTCCTCCTGTGTGCGAGAGGATCTGTCGTTCCACGTGGGCTTGTGTCTGAATTACTCTGGCGTAGAGTGAATCACAAACTGACTTTGGTTTTTTTTTCTGTTTCCTTAGATTCTGTGGGAAGAAGAGAGAGCTGAGCGGGGAGAGCCAACCAGGCAGTCCTTTGTCGACCTCGGCTGTGGGAACGGCCTCCTGGTCCACATCCTGAGCAGCGAGGGGGTAAAGCATGCTCGGGGCCGTTTCTCGTACCTTTGCTAGAGCGTCTTCAAGCCCAGCGCGAGGTCTTTCTCTGCTGGTCTGGTCTGGACTCAGAGGCGGCCTGGCTGTCGGCGTAGTGGCCGGTTGTGAACTGTGGAGCAGGCAGCTTGTAAACAGGACCAGAGACAGTGGTCTCGTTAGACTGGAAGAGGGCTCTCAGACACTCGGCCTGTGGAACCACACGCTTTCAACAGCTCTGATGTTTTTGTTGTCAGTATTTTCTTGGGAAAACCCACCATTTCAAGGCACAGGGAGGGGAATATAAAGGATAAGGTGGGTTCTGCCCTAGAGAAGTTTAGATTCTAGCTCAGAGGACAGTCAGGCACCCGTATATTGTATTGATACACATACATATGTAAAACTGTGATAGTCAGTCTTGCACCCATTTTCTGGATTGTGAAGCAGAGGCATTGAGAGCTGAGAACAGCCCCGGCCCTGGGAGCAGTTCAGGACTCGCAAGCGTCAGCTTTTCCCCGGCGTCTCGCAGCGTCCGGCGAGACCAGTGACCTGGGTACAGCAGCGCCGTCACCTGGCCCAGTGAGCTTCGTGCTCGAGAGTGACAGTGGGGATTGAAGCCCAATGGTGGTGACCCAAAGGCTGGTTTCTTGTGACCATAGCGTCCTGCCTTATGGACAGACACATTTGTCCTCACCTGTGGGACTTTGGAATGGGGCTGTTAGACGGGGCTTTCTGAGGTGCTTTGTAAAGGAGTGAGGCTGTAGTTGTGACCCCTGTGAACAGGTTGTCTGTGGGGTGTTAGCGCACCTGGTGGTGACTAGGAGCCAGTGGGTGGATACATGGGGGTGGGGCCCCGGGAGAGCGGCGTGTGGTCAGGGTGCGCTGGGTGAGAATGACCCTGAGGACGAGGCTCGTCTGGGGGCTGGAAGAGAAGGTGAGCCCGGGAGCTGAACTTGACCAGCTCAGAGGAGCCGGCGCCCTTTCCGGGCAGGCGTATTTCCCGGGGCTGCGTGTGGCCATGGAGGTGTTCCCACGCCTTGGCTCTGTTCCCCCTTCACGAAGCCTCGGCAGCACAGGTTCTGTCTGTGCCCCGCGGGACGCGAGTGTCTGTTCTCAGCAGCCGAGGAGCTGAGGGTCTCCTGCACTTCACGCAGGGGGTGATACCTGCAGAGTTTGATTTGTTCTTGCTAATTTATTATGGTGTATTGGCCTTAACCTTTGATTCCTGAAATTCCTCGTTTCAGCACCCAGGCAGAGGGATTGATGTCCGAAGACGAAAAGTTTGGGACATGTACGGACCAGAGACGCACTTAGAGGTACTGGCTCTGTCCCTTCCCTTGACCTCAGCGCGGTTGTCTTAAGGGGTGTCTCTGTGTACGGGCCAGTCAGAGATGCTCATAACCACAGCAGTCCACATTCGTCTCAGTGCTCTGAGACTGTAAAAGCGGATGAAGCTTTAGACCTCCACAGCCTTCCGGTTAAACCGAGGGAGGGATGCCAGAGCCGGAGGCGTGTCTCCTTCCCCGGGTCTGCCACAGGCCCTTTGCATCTCCTGTGGGTGCCCGAGGGGGCTCTCGGCCGCCTTGGGGGCAGGGGCGGAGGATGACCCCTCCTCTGCATCTCCTCTGGTGCCTGGCACAGGCCGCACGTTCAGACCTCCACTAGGCAGTGGGTGCCCACCCTGCCAGGACTGGGCCGGGGCGGGCACCGTGGGCGGTCCCGCTCTGTGAGCAGCGTGGCCAAGAGTGGCCTCCAGCAAGACGGTGAGCTGGCGAGGAGTCGGGGGAGGGGAGCGCAGTGGAGGGGCCAGACCGGGCCGCACACGTGCAGCCGTCCAGTGGAGACGGACAGCACGCCTGGCCTCAGTCGTGACCGCGGGGCTACAGGGAGCCCCGTCCGCCCCGCCGTGGTCCAGGGCAGCTCCGAGCCATCAGAGAGCGGGGTCTCCTCCGCAGCACCCCACGGCAGGTCTGGGCTCTAGCGTTTCCCGGCGTTGGTCTCTAAGAGCCCAGGCCTCCAAGCCGGCAGGGAAGCGCAGCGGTGGGGCTGCACCCTTGGCTCCGGGGCGCCGTGGGGCCTTTGCTGTCCAGCTGCCCGCATCGCCTGTAGACCCTGTCCCCGCGTGAAGACGCGCAGGGGTGACCGGGACGCCACGTCTCATCTGCTCAAGGGCAGGATGCTGGCCGGAAAAATGAAAAGGGCATTTGCTCTTCATTGTGGGGAATGTCAGGAATATACCAAAGTGGAGGGAAACGCGTGCCAAACCCCAGAAACTCATCGGCCCGCCTCAGCAATTCTTTTGTCTCATTCCTCCCCGTCCCCAACCACAGCATCCGCCCAGCCGTGGTTTCGAAGCAGATCCCGGGTATATCATTTCATCTATGAAAAGAAAACGAAAGTTTCAAGACTTACTTGGATATTTTCTCTTTGCCTTTCTATTAAAGTCGGGAATATTATTGCAAAATATAAAAAGATTGGAGGAAGGGAGGTTTGTTGCAGCTGCCCGACAGCTTTTTATTTGCTCAGTTTCTCATTAAATTTTTATACTTTGCTTTATGCTACAAGGGTTTACATTTGCTTGTATGTTCATACATTACAATAAATTAGAACATTTAAAAAAAAATCTCAGGTTTGAGGAATGGTGGTAAACCAGGTGAAGGACTAGGGGAGGCTCTGTAGCTACATGTACAGACCACGTGTCCTTACGCAGGTAATAAAATGGGGCTCTGAATTTCCATGAGGCTGATGATCACAGCTAAGGGAATAACGTGGTTGATTCCAAAATCCCCTGTGTCCCAGGTGAAAAAGCAAAATAATTTCTTTGGGTAAAAAGTTCACACAGCAGTTGAATAGGCTCTGTTTAAATCATGACCCCAAGGAAGAGCTGGCTGGCACAATGTGCCCCTTGGAGAACAGGTGGAAGATTCTAGTTCTTTATTCGAGGTTCCCTGTGGAGTGGGGGAAACCCCACCTCATCACTCCGTCAAGGCCTGCTAGTAGGAGTGCTGTGTCTCACCTCTTGTGGATTTTTTTCTCGTTACACCTGGACCTCTGGTCGCGGAGCTGGAAGAGTCCCGCGTGTTCCGGTGTTAAACGTGAGGGTGGAGGCTGGCCACGCTTCGAGGACACCTCTGCTCTAGAAGAACGTGGCCAGGAGCGAGCCTGCCTTTGTTGGCAAGGGCTTGGGGCTGTGTGTTTCCTAGTAAATGGCTGATTTCCACGAATAGGCACAGTCTGGGCATTCAAAGGCCAAGCATGGGGTACAACTTTCCTTTATTTCAAAAACCTCATTTGATTGTAAGCAAGAGACAGTTAAGAAAAACACATGCTTTTGATAACAGCATTGTGATGAGCACAAAGTGTCCTAATTTTGTTTGTGAAGCTCTGTAGGAAATAGGAATATTGCAATTTGCCATATTCAAAATCCCAAAACTTTTTCTAAGACAGGTAGAGCTTTGTTGTCTAGCATGTTGTTGGAAAGAAAACTGTAAATGTGATTATAATAATTACTAAGCGCAATTTGTTTTTGTAAATATAGACCATTTAAAGAGGCAGGCAAATTTAAATGTAGACTGGGTGGGAAGAAAGAATAAATAGTATCAAAAGTTTGTTTTGCCTACTTTTGAATTACGTATAGACCATTTTCAGTATTTCACTGAAATACTGTTTTCAGCATTTTAACATATGTGAAAATAGCACATATGCTTATTCAAGAACCAAAAAGATGAATTTAAATTCAATTTTTATATCCATCAGCTTTGCAAAACACTCCCGTGACCTTGAAAGGTGAGTGTTAACATCACGTCTTCCCCATTTGTTCTGACCGAGAACTAACACGTCTGCTTACTTGCCTTGGGGGTTCATTCTTCAATTCTAAAATTAGAGGATTTTGAGTGGTTATATAGTCTCTTTTGTCTCTCTTTCCAGTTTTTTTTTTTTAACCCTTTTTTTACATTGAAGTATAGTGAATTTGCAGTGTTGTGTTAGTTTCGGCTGTAGTCTCCAGTTCTCACTGACAGCTTCACCATTGAGACTGTTGACTTTGATAATTAATGACGGCCTGCTGATTAGCAGAAAGGATAAGGTGTTCACTTGAAGTTCTTAAATCCTCAAAGCAAGCTGTTCCCAGCTTAACTACAGAAACTATCACAGTGGTGAACATGCCTGTTCAGTGGGTAAAAACTTGCTGTCTGAGAGTTCACAAAAGATAATAGCGTAATAGCAAAGGCGGGCACACACTTCTGTAAATTCTTCCTGTATTTTCTCTTTTCACAGATGCGCTCATTCCGTGGGTTGTGTAAGTGCATCAGGTTCTATGTCAAGTCAGCCTCAGACCTCCCAGCTTTGCGCTCACCCCTCTGCAGGCCGTTTCTTGCTCCTCCTCCTGCCAAAAGTAAAACGGTTCACATGTCCCCTGTCTCCTTTAGCTGCGCTTACATTTATGTGAAAAGGCTATTTTTAATATCAAAAGGAGACGAGCACCCGGAAGTGTTGGCTCATCCGGCGCAGCGATGATGCTAAAAGTTGTCAGTAGCCGTGCCCTCGGGCAGGCCGGGCCGGGCACACGCTTCTTCACTCCTGGCCCAGCTTCCGCCTTTTGCAGATGAAGACCTGCAGCCCAGAGGGTCTGAGACCGGCCCGGGAACAGCTGCGGTTCTGCAGGGGTGGCTGCGTTTGTTGTTGCCCTCTGTGCTCTGATCTTATTTACTAGACGTTTAGTCTTGTTCCGTGTCTTCCTTTCAGGAAAGTGCAATCACACCAAATGATAAGACCCTCTTCCCGGACGTCGATTGGTTAATCGGAAACCATTCTGATGAACTGACGCCATGGATACCTGTGATTGCGGCCAGGTGAGTAGGTGGAGGTGTTAGCACAGTGGTGTCCGGGGATGTTTTGTTGCCTGAACCGCGCTGTCCAGAACCGTAGCCACTGGCTGCTTGTGGCTATGGCGTACTTGAAACGTGGCTGGTCCGGATTGATGAGATGATAATCTGTTGGATATATTGGGTTAAATTTAAAATAAATTCCACCTGTTTTATTTTGCTATTGAAGATACGGATACTAGAAAATATAAAATTATGTATGTGGTTCACACGTCCACATTATATTTTCATTGTGATTACTTCCACAGTGTTTATATCCAGTGTTGAAAGATGTGTTTTTCCTAATAACAGGAGGGTTTGTCTTTCAGTGTAAAGACCCTCTGCTGAAATGTTTGTCTCTTCAATTTTGGGCTCTCTGCCTCAGTCAGACTTCTTTAAGATGCATGTTACCTTGCTGCCCTTTCATATTTCATTGCCGAGTCTCTTTTATCCAAGGTTCTTTTGGACTGTTCTATTTATTTTTTTTTTAATGCCCTCCCCCCCCCTTTTCTTTTAGGTACAGTTGATTTACAATATTATGTAGTTTCAGGCGTACAACGTAGTGATTAAACATTTTTTTGGTCGTACTGTATTTGTAGTTATCATAAAATATTTCCTGTGTTCCCTGTGCTGTACAACATATTCTTGTAGCTTATTTATGTTATACATAGTAGTTTGTACCTCTTAATCCTCTACCCCTGCCTCGCCCCTCCCCGCTTCCCTCTCCCCACTGGTGACCACTAATTCATTCTCTATATCTGTGAGTCTGTTTCTTTTTGGTTATTTTCATTCGTTTGTTTTATTTTTTAGATTCAGCATACAAGTGATAATGCACAGTATTTGTCTTTCTCTGTCTGACTTCATTTCACTAAGCATAATTCCTTCCAGGGCCATTCTTTTGGACTTTTTTAGAATAATATAGGTCAAGGAGCAAATCATAATCTTTTTTGTGCTTACCTCTGAAATTTCCTATCCAACAGCTGAAATCTCCAAGTACTTCAGAAAGTTTTAGATTACAGTTGATGATCATAATTGCAATAGAAAAAAAATATTTTTAATAAAAGTAATTAGATTCATATTTTATTGAAAAGATACTATGCTACATTGTTTCTAGAAATTAAATTGGGGAAGGCTATAATGCTTCTTTTTATATAAAAAACAAAATTAGCCAGTAGCACATCGTTTGCATTTTGCCCTGACACACTATTGCCGTGTGGCTTTCTGGGGAATTTTCTTTATTGAATCTGTTTAAGACTCTGGGTTTCCGTGTCGCTGATTGTCTTTGAAGGTCTTCCTACAACTGCCGCTTCTTCATCGTGCCCTGCTGCTTCTTTGACTTCATCGGGAAATACCAGCGGAGGCAGAGCAAGAAGACCCAGTACCGAGGGTACCTGGATTTCATCACCGAGGTGGGGTCGACCTGTGGCTTCCACGTGGAGGAGGATTGCCTTAGGATTCCTTCCACCAAGAGGGTGCGTCCTGGTCACCCGGGCTGTCCTCGGCGGGCGACACGTGGTGTTTAGATGGAAAGCTTGGGGCCGTCCTTGTCACAGAACCGTAGACGACACTGGGATGGTAGCAGGTGTGACTGTCTCAGAGGTGCCCTTGCTGATCCCAACATCCCCGTCACTGGCGGGTCCAGAGGCTTGTTCTGTGCCTGCAGTCCCCTGCTTTGCAGGCGTTCTGGCACTTCCTTCTCCAGCCCTGTGGCAGCTCTGCAGGAACCCTCAGCGGGTCTTCATCTCTTTTCCAGAAACTGTGACTGCCCCTCGGGGACCCTCCCAGAGTGGGTGTCAGCTTGGCTTCTCTACAGGTTTCTGGTAGTGCTGCCTGCGGCTGAACGCTCTAACTTCTGACTTAGGGTCCCAAATGACTGGCTGAAATCGCTTTAGAAGTTCAAAATGATTTCACATTTCCTCATTAAAAGACTCATTGATTCAGATTTACTTGAAATGAATTTTTCCAGGTAGAAATTGACCCTTGCACTGCCTGTGACCCTGCCAGGTGGTCGGGGCTGACCTGCTCACCACGCAGGGGGCTTGAACTTATGAGAGAGTCAGGGGAACCGTTGACATCGGTTTTATTAATCTCTGGTAACTTTCTTTCATGAGACTCTATGGCCGTCAGTGCTTTTTGTGAAAAACTAAACACAAAAACCTGTCATCCGATCTCAGCTTGATGGCTTGACAGTGGTGAAAAGGATCGAAGGTTTGAGCTTGACTCTGGGCTCTGCCACTTCCTAGCAGTGCATTCGGGGGCACAGTACAGACACTCCCTGCCCGTGTCCTCACTGCCAACGAGGGGGAGCAGCTCGCCGGCCGGTGCTGGGCCCTCACTCGGGCTCCCCTGCCTGCGCTGGGCCCTCTGTCGGCTTCAGTTACGTCACTGCTGTCGCTGCTCAAGATCGTTTTGGAACGTCCTTTAGGGCTCACCTTCAGAGCCTTCATGTCATTCTATTAAATGTCCTCTCTTCTGGCAAGTCAGCCTTCTGAGGTTGGAATGGAATTCTGCTGGAGTCTGGGTCACGTAGGTACGAAGAGCCTACAGTTTTGATGTTTGCATTTGCTATTCCGTTACTGGTTGCTGGAGACCATGGAGCATTGCTTAATCTCTCCGAACCTCAGTTTTCATATAACTGGGGGTCAGATGCAAGTGCGGGTGTCCACACACAGCAGCTGTTAATTGAGGACTGATTACGTGCCCCGCCTTCTCATTCCACGCACACAGAAGTTGTCACCTGCCCAAGATCACACATTCAGCAGGTGGCACAGCTGGAGAGCAGTGAGGGGTGGCTCTGATGCAACCAGATTCGCCTTCATCGGGTTCGGGCCCGGAGAGGACGTCCAGAGACGCTGTACCCACTGCAGCGTCGCCGGACGGGGCCTGGCTCTCCCCGGGGCTCCTGAGGGCAGCCTTCGTCTGGACGTGCGAACGGGGAAGGGGACGGCGTGAACTGGACGTCCCCGCCATGCCGAGTGCTCTGCTAGGTGCACACGTGCTCTCCTCGCTCTGGCAGCGCTGCCCTTGAGAGCTCTGGAGGGTTACCGTCAGGGTCTGTGTGTGGGGCGGAAGAGGGGTGCAGTGGGGTGCGGCTGGTTGGCTCAGTAGAGGTGACCTTGGTCTGTCGTGTCTGTTAGGCTCTGTGGAAGTCTGAGGAGTGAAGCTTCCTGTGGGCTTTTGCTGATAGTATATTAAGTCATTGATTGGTATGAGTTTTTAAAATAAGGATTCCTTTCATGATGGGTGTCTAAGACATTCGTGGAATTTATTCTCCAGAGCAAGAGAGTTCCCTGGAGAACGTTGAAATACGATTGGAACCTGCTAAAGTACTTCTGTGCTCTTTTCACGTGCAGGTGTGTCTCATTGGGAAATCCAGAACATACCCGCCCGCTGGAGAAGATTCTGTGGATGAGCGGAGAACCCGCTACATTAACAGCAGGCCGGGCGGCCCTGTGAGCCCACCTGGCCAGGTCCCTGCCCCTCCTCCACCCGGGGCCGCCGCCGGTGGTGCCGATGGCCCCGAGGGGCGTGGAGCCCTGGACGCCGGGGCCGGGCACACACCAGAGTCCTCCGCTGAAGGGCTCTGGCTGTCTGGATTTCAGCCCAGAGAAAAAGTCAAGCGCGTGAGGAACTGTGCCGCCCTCCCTCGAGATTTTATCGACCGAGTGGTTTTGCAAGTGGCGAATTTGTTGTTGGGTGGAAAGCAGTTAAACATGAGAAGTTCTCAGAGCAGGAGTGCGAAGGCCTGGAATCGAGGAGGTAACGACCACCCTGGGTACTGGCTGGGTTTCAGGCAGTGACTCTCTTCTCTTCTTAGAACCAACTTAAAACTGTGTGGTCATTTTTATTTTTATTTTTTTTATTTTTTAAATATTTGGCCGCACCGGATCTTAGTTGCCCACCTGCGGGATCTTCCTTGCGGTGTGCGGGATCTTTTAGTTGCCGCAAGTGGGCTCTTAGTTGCTGCATGCGTGTGGATCTAGTTCCCTGACCAGGGATCAGACCCGGGCCCCCGCACTGGGAGCGCGGCGTCTTACCCACTGGGCCGCCAGGGACGTGCCTGTGTGGTCATTTTTAATTAAACGTCAAGAGGAGTCTTTGTCATTTTCGTCAAGTCGTTAGGAGTGTGCAGATGGGCTGAGGGAAGGAGCTTGTTGGTGGGCTGCCGCCCGAGGGGGCTGTAGGGCTTCCTGTGCCGCCAGGCGCTCGCCCTCTGAGTTTTGGGGTCACTGGAGGAGATGGAGGCCCCACCCTCAGCCTGTCGGGGACGCTGCCCGCTGGCCCCGTGGGTGGGCCGGCCCGGGGGGGGTGAGCAGTGGGTCCTTCTCCCCCCGCAGCGTGGATGGCGCTGTGCTGAGTCTCCTTCTTCATCCTCACGCCCCTCCCATCCCAGCCTCGCAGCTGCACGCTCCCCCCTTGGTCGCTGGACTTAGTGAGCCCTGCCCCAGCGTCAGGCTCGGGACCCCCAGTGTGTCTGAGCCCTGCGTGACGTCAGTGAGCGGGTCTGTCCCCAGGACCTCACTCATCCCAGGCTGGGGTCTACCCTCTGCCAGGCATGGCCGAGGGGACGCGGGGTGGGAGGTGGCGGGGTCGGGACACGCACACGTGGAAGGGTGAGAGGCGGCGGTGCGGGGCTGCACGTGCGAGCCCGTGCCATGGGGTTCTGGGTGGGGGGGGGGCGGGGGTTTAATTTTCCCCTCAGACTTCCCGTCTCCTCTCGGAAGGGGTTTGAGGTGGCTGCGAGGTGGGCTTGGTGCGGGGAATTGCAGTCCCCCCCGCCGAGCAGCGGCCGGGCCGCGCGGCAGGGCTGGCTTTCCGTGTCTGGGAGGCTCGGTTGTCCTCGAGGGTCAGACATGAGCGCGCGGCCTGGCATCTCAGGTGCGATGGCTCTGCCTGCGGAGTTCCAGCCAGCTGTGGACTCAGTTTAACTAAAGTTCTCGTGTGGGGGAAACCCCGTCTTCCACAGGGAGCCTGTCCTTGGCGGAAGTGGCCGGGGAGCTGGACAGAGACACGCTGCGGAGGCTGAGGCGGGAGCGCGGGGGCCTGCGGACACTGCTGAGGAACAGCTCGCAGGTGTTCCACGGTGAGGGCTGCGCCGGGGCTGCCTCGGCTCTCGGCGCCTGAGGGCGGGCTCCACGGTTCCCGAGGCAGCGAGAGGTGGCTCTCGTGCAGATTCTACCACCACCCTCTCCTTCCTTTCCCCCCGTTTTTTAATGAAATGAACCTTATTGGAGAGGAGTTTCAGAGCTAGAGGATAGATCCCCTCATGTGCATCTCAAGTCCCGACAGGACGTGGGTCGCACCTCTGCTTCTGTGATGCTGCCAGCCTCTGCCCGGCACCCCCGGGCCCAGCCCCGTCCCGTCCAGGACGCGCCCCCTCCTCCCACGGAGGGAAGAGTCGCTGGCAGGGCCTTCTGTCGCTGGGGAGCTTTTTCGGGTGGAGCTTCAGTACTTGCTTTGCTTTGGCCTCTGGCTGCCTGCAAACTGGAAGCATCCTGAGCTCCCATCCAGGCCCTGGGCCTAGAGGAGGGAGGCCTCCCTAGCCCGGCCCATGTGCCTGCACCCACCCCTACCCCCCCCCCCCCCACACACACACTGGCGCCCTGGGATCCAGGTGGGTGGAGGGAGAAGGGCCCGGGGCCTGCGTGCTCTGCCACGCAGGCTGCAGAGCTCTGCAGAGCAGGGCGCCGCCACTCCTGCCCTCCTGGAGTTTGCAGCCTGACGGGGAGGGGAAACGTCGCAGATGTTTACATGGGCACCTGGGGTTCCAAGAAGTTCTGTTAAACTTCACCAACGTACACAGAGGAGGTTCTGTGTACACATCAGCCGGAGGGTCCATCAGTTGTCGTGTTTGCTTCTTAAAGCTTTTTTCCCTTTGTCTTTGTGGAAGTATTTTAAGCACAGCCCAGCTGATGTGCTAGTCACCCCTAAGTACTTCTGTGCGTGGCTTTAAGAATAGTGGGCGTCTTCTTGCATCACCCTAATGTCGTAGGTGACCTTCTCGCCCAGGGAGGCCTGGCCTCACCTCAGACAGGCATCAGGAAGGCTTTGCTTAGGAAATGACATCTGAGCTGGGACTTGGCGAAGTGAACAAGGAAAAGCACTTCAGGCAGAGGGAACAGCGTGTGTGAAGTGGCAGGGTGGGGGCTTGATGAGCGAGGGGGAGGGGGAGGTAGCGCTGGCAGGCTGCAGCCCCCCGTGGCCGTGCGGAGGATTTGGGCTTCTGTGACTGGCAGGGGCATGCTGACTCGCTGTGATGGTGGGGAGGGGCAGGCCCAACCGGACCGTGGGCTCGTGCAGGCGGGGCCGAGAGGTGGCCGGAGACCAGTGCGTCAGGCTCAGCACCTGCGTGGATGAAGGATGGGGTGTCCGACAAGGAGGACATGCCTGCCTGACCCCACTCTGTCCGTGCTGGGGGCTGCACGCCCAGGTGACGGCCTCCCTGTCCCCACCCATCCCCAGGACCCGGCGGGTGGGTGGGCACTTCAAGCAGTGGGTCCAGCCCCTTGGGACAGGTGCCTTGGGGGTGTGTGTGGGGAGGGGTGACGGGCCCTGCTGGGCTGGGGCCTTTGCAGAGGTGGGAGGCCACTGTGGCAGCACGGAATAGAAGTCTGTCCCGAGGGCGCTGGCCAGCACTGGGCCTGAAGGCCTTGTCCCGAGCCCCGGGATCTGGACCTATCCGCCACACCGCACCTTTGTGCTCCTACCACCAGGGTGGTCGCCGCGTGACGGGGGCCGTGGGTGGAGGGGCTGCGCACGGAGATGCGGAAGCACATCTGTCCACTCCTCGGCCTGTGGACCTCCTCGGGAGGTGAGCGCTGCCACCTTGTGGTCCCGCCTCCACGCGTGCACCTGAGAGCTCCGTGTGCACCGCCGTGTGTGCACCACCCCGAGGCATACACACCTGTACCACCCGCCCCGTGTGTGTGCCCCTGAGAGCGCGTGTGTTCACGCCCGCAGCGCCTTCGGGGGCCTGGTTGTTCTGCCAGAGCTAACGTTGGTTTTCATTTCCACTTGACCTCAGTCGGCTAAATGCTGCTGTTGCGGTGGCAGTGAGCCCCGCAGTGGAGCTGGCGGGTCCAGGGTTGGGGGTGTGGAGGGCAGCCCACTGGTGGGCGGAGAGGCAGGGGGAGGGTGGGCCTTGCGGCTGGGAGTCCCCACCCAGCTGGGCTCCACCGCATGGCGCTTTAGCGACTACAACTCGCTGTGCCCGGGGGCTGCTCCGCTTTCTGCTGTTCCCAGCATGTTGTTCGGTTTGGTTTCACGAAACAGTGTTCTTTTCTCCCCCGCCATAAATATGCACGTGTGTGATGGGTCTTCTGTGCGGTTTGCATCGAGGAGCACGTTTATTTTTGGAAACACTTCTGAGTAGGTGGCTTGGGGATTGAACTCCAGTGAACATTCTACACACAGTCATGCAAAAAGTAAGCACCAAAGCTGGGTCTGACCTCTGTAGGAGATTTTTTTTTAAACTAGCATGGTTAGTTTTACACGAGTGAGGAGGTGAAAACAGTTTCGGGTGAGCACCTTGTGGGGCGGGCATGGGCCGGGCGGGCGCGGGAGGGCAGGCGCCGCCCTGGGCCGGGCGTGGAGCCCGCGCTCAGCCTTGAGGACACGGACGCAGCTCAGCAGAGGGGGGCCTGCCCAGCCTGGGGGCGGGGGCCTGTCAGCCAGCCTGGCCCCCCGGGACTCGCCGGCCCCTGCCCCCTGCAGGGCCACCCCTCGTCATCAGCGCCTGCTCCACAGGCCGTACAAATCCTGCCTGGGTCCCCTTCCCCCGACCCTGCAGGGATTGCTCTAGAAACGTGGTACGGCCGGTGGAGGGCCCGCTGCGAGCCAGCCCACCCTGAGGGGAGGGGATGGGCCAGCCTCTGTGGAGGGTGAGGGTCTGCACTCGGCTTTGGCCCCAGCGAGCCCCTCGCCCTCTCGCCCGGCTTTCTCTTGAGCCTGTCCAGGCCATCAGGGGCTCCTCCTCTTTCTGGGGCACCCACGGCGGGAGTCTGGGGGAGTCCCGCCTCCCAGGCTCCTTGCACACGGCCGGGGGGCTCCGGCCGCCCCGCCCCGGCTGGGGCGTGTCGTTCCCGGCTGTGCCGGGAGGGGCTGCTGTGGGAGCGCCTGTGGAAGGCCGTGGCTGCCTGCCCAGCTGCCGGGCCAGGACAGCCGAGCTTCTCTGTGTCTGCCGCGTTGGAAGCAGGGCTGGCCTGGCCCTTCCGAGGTGCTTCTCGGCCGCCCCCGAGGGTGAATCCCTGCCTTGTGTCCCTCGTGCGGAGAGGCATCTCTGCAGTTCCTTCCTCTGGTTTCAGGGGACAGTTTTCGATAAACATCAGTCTGCAGAGACAGACAGTCTGGTTATTGTTGCAACACGAGGCAATTTGAAAGTGAAATTCAAGCTTGAATGCACACTTTCAAGTTTTCCTTAGAAGTTGGAGAGCCAGATTTGTTCACTAAGCTTCCTTTATTTCTGCTGAGCCTTTCCGTCTCCAGGTGGCTGTATAGCTTCCAGGAAAAGCAGGACGGGTTTGGTTGCTCTGGCCCCGTCTCACGTGGGGGTGTTGGCTTCTCGGGAGGAAACGGCCCAGCGGAAGCTCCCAGCGCAGCTTCAGCTGAGTTGGGGCGACCGGTTCAGGAGGCGTTTGGGCAGTCCCGGGCCCTCCCCCTGCACTGCCCTGGGGTCCTCCAGCGGCCCAGCTCTGCGGTCACCCCATCCACACAGGTCGCCCCGCCGCATCTCAGCCCCCTGCTGCTCTGTGAAGGCCTCCCGCCCTGCCCCTGCCGACAGGGCTGCCGTGCCCCTACCCCCTACTTCCTGTTTACGTTTGGGGGCTCTGCCTGTAACCCTGGTGGCCCCCGCAGCCTGCCCCTCGTCTCCACCTGCCCGGACAGGGCCTCTCCCCCGCTCCCTCCGCTCCCTCCTCATGATGCGGACGTGTGCCCTCGAGGGCCAGTGCCGCCACGCGGACGTCCTGCCCGCGTCGGGACCACGCTCGGGGTCGTCGTTAGCCTTGTTCCACGAGCCGGTGCCCACGAGTGGTCACGCCGGGTCCTGTCACCACCAGGACCTCCGGCGCCGGCCCCTCGCCCTCCCCCTGGTGTGTGGCAGCTCCTGACGGCTCCCAGGCGCCACAACCCTGTCCTTGCTCCCCCCAGCCCCTCCCTCGTGCTCCCGTGTGTGTAGGGGGGACTGCAGGCCGCGGGCAGGTGGGGGGCTGGGGCCACCGCCCGGGATCCCAGCGCCTCTCCCCCTCCCGCCGCCGAGCCTGCCGGGGGCTGCGTCTCCCGTGGCCGCACCCCGGCCCTGGACAGCTGTCCCCACAGAGCCCGGCGACCTGCCCAGCTTGCAGTTCACGCCTCGGCCGTGTCTTTTCTCCTTGTTCCCACCCCCAGTTCTGAACGGGCGAGTTCGCCTCCGCGACTGGCGGGAAGAGAGGCCTCGGAAAGAAAAGGAACCAGAAGCAAAACGGAGGCTGTTCTCAGAAACCTTCAAAACCCGAATCTGTTGGTTTTTCGCTCATCACCCTGACGGTTGTGTTCTGCCTTCGGACCGTTGCCCGTTTGCCCACGGGCCTGGGGAGCTGCAGCCGGCCACCACCAGGAAGAAAAAGCAGCCTCTTTGAGCTGCTCCGCCTGCGTGGAGGCCTGGTGCGGGGACGCCGAGCATGAGGGAGACTCCCAGCTCCGCCGAGCGCTGCGCTTCTGACCTGGTGGCGTTCAAGGTCGTTTTCCTTCCTCCTCCCTCCAGGTTCTCACAGGGGACGTGATCACGCCCCACAGAAGCTAAAATCACTCACCCCTCCCCCCGCCCCGTCCGAGTGCTGGGTTTGTTTTAAATGTGGTCAGCATCTTTACATCAGGAAGAGAGGGTGACAGTCTCCTGGTGTCTCGTGTCTCAGGAGGTGCAGGAAGTGCTTGAACTGGCCCTTCTCAGTCTGTAGCAGGGTGGCCGTCCCCGCCAACCACTAGCCGCTCCGGGGTTGGCCTCCTTCTCCTGCCCTAGATCTTCTCCCCACAGGTACCGTTAATTCTCATTCCAGGAAAACAAAAAAATCCCCAAATCCCGATGTGCTTCTATTTAAAATTGCGTTTATAGTTTTACATAAAAGGCCGTGTCAGTGACACTGTTCTGCCCCTTGATTTTCCGTGGAACGTATCCGGCGGCCTTTCCCTTGTGGAGTGTTCCTCGTGCGGGATTCTCCGTTCATTCGTGAGTGATGAGAAGGAACCCACTCCCTTCCGCTCCGTGCAGCATGACTGGGGCTGCCGCGGGGCACAGGGCCCTGCCCTCGGGAAGCCCTGGTCAGCTGGGAGCCCCCGGTGCCAGGTTGAGGTCAAGGACAGGCCAGCAGGCGCCTGGCCAGCCTCCAGGAACGGGCAGAGTTGGCCCGGTGGAGACGTGGGCTGTGCCTGCCTACCACCCGCCCAGCCTCTCCCTTGCGTGAGGCCCCGCGAGGACATCCTAGAGGGCCTGAGTAGCCGCAGTGACGCCACTCCGGCCGTGGTTGGCTTGGCCTGTGCAGATGGAGCCATTCTTTTTTTTTTTTTTTTTTTGCTGCACTGTGCAGCATGCGGGCTCTTAGATCAGGGACGGAGCCTGCACCCCCTGCAGTGGAAGCTCGGAGTCTTAACCACCGCACCGCCAGGGAAGTCCCAGATGGAGCCATTCTGACCATCCTGACCAGTGAGGTGGGAGGGGACCACTAGGGCTCCCGGGGGCGGTTTCCTGGCTGTGGAGACCCCTCCTGGTGTAGGAAGTCAAGGGGGGCAGAGCAAAAGCTGGGAGGAGCCCAGGTTCCCAGAGTCTCTGAGCTGTTATTCCCAGAGCTGAGGCGCCTCCATCCTTGAAGCCGCTGAGCTGAGGCTGCTGTTGCCGGCTGCCCGGCACATCCGGGCTGGTGCCCTTCCGGACGAGCCCCCTGGCCTCCCTGCGTTGGGATCCTACCCCCTTCTCCTCTTGGAAGGGAAGCATCCCTACGGGGTGAGCCCTGGGGCTGCCTCAGGCCTGCCCCACGTGCAGGGTGTGCCCCCCAGGCAGCCCGTCTGCCTGGGCCCGCGAGCACCTGCTCTCATTTTCCAGCACGAGGGTGTGCACTGCGGCCACCATAGCCTGGGTCTGCGGGATCTGGACTCAAAACCCCACCCAGAGCTGCCTGTCCTGGGGCAGGCGGAGTGGCCCTCAGGAAAATGAGCTACACCCCTACCCCCAGGTCCCGGGACGGACATCTTGTCCTGAAAAGCCCCAAGGATACGTTCTCAGCCCAGCGTCCAGTTTGGGGTCAGGAAGATGACCTCAGCCCTCCCTGTTGCCCCGGGGACACCTGCCCCAGCTGGCGGCGTGGTCTCTGCCTGTCCCAATGGGGGCTGCCAGGCTGAGAGCTGCGCTGAGCGGGGCGCCACGCCTGTAGTTCCCCCGTGTGCCACCCAGCGTTGCCGAAATGGCTACGATGGGCCGTGTCACCCAGATCCAGCCTCTGGGTTCCGGGAGCCATTTCTTACCAGCCCCCAGGACCGCCGTGCCCTCTGCCCAAAGGTCACCGTGGCATTGGGCGTCACACACGCTGTAGCATCGCAGCAACGTGCCGCCCATCTGTGGGTGCACAGGCCAGGTGATCGCTGAGCACAGTGGCCTGGCTGCGGCCTGCCCCGAGGACACGCCGGGTGACGGCTCTGAGCCGGAGCGTCTTGTGGGACGTGGGCTCTCGTGGGCGCCGCACAGGTGGCTGTGAGGTGGACTGAACCAGGCCCACGCGGTCTAGCCGCGGGCCAGGCGGCGTCAGGGCCCACAGCGGCCTGTGTCCAGGCGGCCCAGCCCGAAGTCCCATTTCCTCCAAGGACCCAGGGAGCCCTGTGGACTCACAGGTGCGTGGCCCTGCAGACCTCACCCGTCCCCAGAGCCTGCCTCACCCCGTCTGCCTCGGAGGAGGTGCACCGAGGGGAACAGTGGTTACCATAGTGACTGGCCTGCCGCCAGCCGTGGCTGGTCGGGGTTAGCAGGGCAGGAGGTGACCTCTGAGTGTCCCGAGGGCTGGGTGGCTGTGAGCCTGGTGGCTGGTGCGTTTAGAGGCCGTGGGCTGAGTCAGTGCTGGTGGTGGAGTGAGACCCAGAGGGGAGGCTCCTGGGGGGTCCTGCGGGCAGGGGAGTGACCTCGGGTCACGTGGCACATCTTCCAGGTGCCGTCCAGCCTCTCTCCGTTCTCCACCCTGTTCTGTTCTGTGTCCCTGGCCGGCAGGGGGTCTGCTCCCCTAGGCAGCCACCTTCCTGTCCCACCCAGAGGTGACCCCCACCCCCATCTCCCCATTAAAGACCCCCATCACCTCAAAGGGGATCAGGAGCTGAGGCTGTGCTTCGTCCCTCTGGGCTCTGCTTCTGGGGTGACTGCCCGCCAAGGGTCACCGTGGAGGCCCAGGGCTGCTGCAGGGAGAGCTCCGGCACAGAGAGGTGAGAGCGCCCTTTAACCTCCTCCCCGCCCGTTTCAGGCTGGCCCCTTCCTGGGGTCGTTTTTCTTGGGGTCTCTGTGGTTAGGGGAAGAGGCAGCTCATAGGAAGGTGCATTAAAAGTGGGTGAACGGTGGGTCTTCACTCAGGAAACGGTTACCGTAGCTGCTTGGAGCCACCCGACTCATCCCAGATGGAGCCCTTGGTCCAGTGTGGGAGACAGGACTTTTGGGAGGTCCTGGACCCGGCGAGGATGGGCTGCCTGCAAAGAGATTGCTCTGGTCCAGACAGGAGGCGGACAGGACAGCCACAGCCGTCCCCCGAGTCCTGTTGCACTTGACGGTTTATATCTGTTATCATAGTTAAACCTCACCACCCATAGGGTGTCAGTGACCTGGTCCCCCAGAAAGCAAATTGAGGCTCAGAGAGGTTGGGTGACTTGCCCAAAATCACACAGCAACTGCCAGAGTCAAAATTCAAACCTGGGACCCCACCTCCCAGGTGGCTCTTTCCTGGTGGGGCCCTTGAGCCGAGGGGCCGAGCAGAGGTTTAATCTGGGTGTGTGTTTATTTCTCACCCTCCATTTAGGGCAGGTGGTGCCGGTCTCCCATGGTCAGTGGTGAAGTGTATTTTCAAAACGAATCCGTTTTAGTAAAAAGCAAGTCAATAATTAATACAAAATGTTAAGTAGATGATGATTTAGTTGGTTCGTGGATGGGGCCAACTTCACAAAAGCGGTACGGACTCGAATGATCCCAGTGTAGAAATCGCTGCCCTCTGACTTCTTCCAGAATTAAGATCAGGCAGCATCCCCATCTCGCTGTTTTGCAGGCAGAAACCACTGATCTCCTTGTCCCCGCCCCACCCTGAGCCGCAGTGGCAGTGGCTGTTTCCTTGTCTGTCAGGCTTCAAGGATGCGACTAAGGGGGGAGGGGTGGATGGGTTTTTGGGGTCGCCGGCCGGCCCCCAGGCAGGAGCTCGGCTGGGTGGTTGGTATGGTGTCAGTTGGTGCAGTGGGTCGGGCTCCAGAAAGGCCCGATGGCTCAGGATCGGCTGGGAGGTTAATTAAAAGCACATTAATCCACGTGGCCTTCCCAGCCAGTAAATTTCCGCCTTGGGTGATAAGCAGTCCAGTGATTCTTAGTCTGTAGAGGCCGAGGCAGGCCTTTGTAGTAGCCCCTGCATCCCCCCCATTCAGGTGGTTTATCCAGGTGAGGGCTGCCAAGCATTTGCCCACTGGGGCTTTTCTGCTTTTTTACCCCACACCGGGCATCGTGGGCTGGATGCACCGTTCCGGTAGAGAGGCAGTGGGGATGGGTGCGGGGCAGGAAGAGACAGCCAAGCCGGTGCTCAGAAAACAACAAAACCAGCCCGAACAGACCTGGGTTTGAATGTGGGCTCTGCCTCTTAGCTGTGTGACCTCGGGCAGGTTAGGGAGCCTCCATTTCCCATCTGTAAAATGGGAACGTGAACGCCGGCTGTGAGAGAGGCTCGCGTGGCCCACCCAGTGCAGACCCAGTCTCTCCCTCCACCTGAGGCTCAGTCTCTCCACGCCTGGTGAAGGTACATGTGATATATTTCTTACTATAAATCACAATATCACACCTGCCCACCCACAGCTGATGGGACCAGACCAGAAGATCAGACCCCAGGGAATCAGCCCGGAGCAACAGACTCAATCGTGTGGGAATCTGAACCCGAGAGGTGCGGGGTGTGGGCTCAGGTGGAGGGTCCCGAGCAGAAAGGCCAGCAGGGCCACGTGCCGACTGGCGAGGGGCAGGGAACTCCTGCCCAGTAAGATGTAGATCGTGGGTGGATGTCCCGGGTGGGGGATTAGCTGGCAGTGCTGCAGCCTCGGCTTATGAGACTTGGGGTGGCTAGAGACCCCCATGGCCTCCTCTGTGGCCCTGGAGAGGCAGCGGGGTGGGCGGGCTGGGGTCACGGGGTGAGACGGAGCTGGTGCAGCGGAGGTGCAGGAAGTCTGCTCATCCTCAACCCCCAGAGAAGGGTGTCCTCATCGTCCCTCTCTTTGTACTGATGAGAAGTCAGAGACAATAGAGAGGTTGAGACACTTGCTTAAGGCCACACAGTCAATGGCAGCACCAGAGCTGGAACCCAGGGCTGTCTGGCTGGAGTGCACGCGGGACATGAAAGGAGAGAGGGCTCCCTGCTCTAGGGGGTACTTTACGAGGAGACGGCGCTCAGAGGGACGTCCAGGAGCCGAAGGAGGGTGTCACGGCGCTCCAGATGGGCAGTCCCCCGGCTTTCAACAGCAGGGGGTGAAGCAAAAGGAATTGCTCCTAAACCCTCAGCGCCCCAGAAAACGAGTTTGCTGGAATTCCCCATTTCTTAAACTGCCTTTTTAACCATGAGAACTTGATGCCACTAAAACGAAAGCAGAGCCCTCAGCCGGGCCTCGGCCAGGGACCCACAACGCTCAGCGCCCCTTTAGCCTGATTTAACCTCGGGCTCTGCGGCCCCTGCCTGGCTCGGGGAGTTCCCTCCCTCGCCCGGGGGTCCCTGCAAGCGGGGGAGCGAGGGCTCTGCCCGGGGAAGCAGGCCAAGTGCTGCACTGCTCTTCCCCTTGGTGCCACCCCTCCTCAGCACCCACCCGTCCCAGGCTCCAGCAGAGGCCCAGCTGGGAGTGCTGGGAGCCGTTTCCTGACACAAGTGGAAACCCCAACTCAAGCTCCCTGTGGCTCCAAATGAAAACTGTGGCTTGGTTAGCAGGGCAGCCCATCCCCCTGTCCCGGCTCACTGAAGGCCTGGCTGCAGCCGGGGAGCTGGGGGCCTCGGTACCGGCTGGCTTCTTCTTAGATCGGCTGATGGAGCTGCCCTCGAAGCGCCCCTGGTGCCCGGTCAAGGGGTCAGCCCACGGCCTGTGACCATGCCAGCTTCCCCTGCCCGGCCTGGGGCCAGCGAACCCTTGTAACCACTCTCCGCCACCAGCACTGAACTCCCCACAGAGCCGGATTGGGCTGGGAGAGGCAGGAAGGTGACATTCCAGGCACTTGGGCTGTTAGTAGCTAGTGGCTAGGGGCTGCAAGGGCGGGTGAGGGCTGCCGGCCCTGCCTGTGGCCGTAGGCTACTGCTGGGCTGGTGAAGGCGGCAGGAGCCCCAGAACCCCCGCCCCAGCTACTCCCCAGCCAGAGGGAGGCCTGATGCACCCAAAGGCCGCTCCATGTCACCTGTTTGTGCAGGCGGACACTTGGAGGCCCCAGGGGGGCTGGGTGGAAGGGAAGCCTGTCTCAGCCCCTCAGGGCCTTGGGGTCCGCCAGCCCCGACTGTGGCCATGTGGTTTTGGTGACCCAGACAGCAGCTGTAACGTAAAGTGCTGGCTGTGAGCCTCAGATGATGTGCGCACAACACAATCATGTTTGCCAGGGTCCCGAAACTGGTCTGTGGGGTTTGGGGCAAGTCCCTTCCCCTTCCCGAGCCTCAGCTTGCTCACCTGTAAAGTGGGGGAAGAGCCCTTCTCCAAGCCAGTAGCTGCTTCTGAGACCTTGGGCTGCCCGTCTCCTCTGGGCCCTTCCCCTTCCCAGATCAGGCGCTGGCTGGCCAGCCTCACACCCCATCCCGTGAAGCCCTGAGGGGCTGGCAGCTGGCCGCTCGGAGGGGGCCCTGTCAGGCACTCCTCTCCTGAGCACGTGCCGGGTAATGCTTGGGGTTTCCATGGAAACTGGAAAGCAGAATACAGGTAAGCCTGAGATTTTGTGATTGTACCTCTCCTAGAATAACCAAAGAAGCACAAGCAATCGTAAATGTAACTCTAGCCTTTGGGGTTGGGATTGCTCCACAGTCCTGAGCACCGGTGCCTCCCGTGAAAGGGGAGCCCGAGGAGGCAGGGAGGGAGGGAGGGGCGCCTGTGCCCCTCGATGGATGCCCACCGGCATTTCCCGACGGGCAGGACAGCTGAGGGCCTCAGCCGCTGACCGCTGGGCCACCCTGCACAAGTGACACTCGGGAAACACCAGGCGGGCGTCGGTTACCTCTGCACCCAGCCTGTGAGAAGCAGGGGGCCAGGTCCCCTGGAAGCGGAGCCTGAGACAGGGATCCCGGAACGTCAGGACCAGGCAGGGCAAGGAGTTAGGCAAGAAAGTAGTCTCGCTGGAGTCACGCTGGGTCTCTCGGGAGCTGTGTGTGAGCAGTGCCCTCCGGCAGGCCCAGCTGGCAGCAAGGGCCCTTTTGTACCTCCCTGTGCTCTGGGCTGGGCGGGAAGCAATCCCCCAGGGGTGGCCCTGATGAGGGCGATTTCCATTGAAAGAGGCAGAGCCGGGCCTTCCCTGCCTGCCGCGCTGCTCTCGTGAGCAGGAGCCCGTTTCAGTGTGGAAACTGCAGCCCGGGCGGTTGGGCCCCGCGAGGAGGGTCTCACAGGTGAACCGGATCAGAGGCGCTTGACACGTGCCCCCCCGTGTCGAAGCCCACCTCGGGTGGCTTCCGGTCATGGTGTTTGACCCAGTGTCCGTCACTCGGTGGGAATGCGAAAGGGGTGGCACGGTGGGTGGGTGGTGAATTCATTCTTGGATGTGCTGAGTTTGGGGTGACATCCCCGTGGAGACATAGGGGGCAGTTGGGTTCATGTGTCTGGACTCAGGAGCGGGATCTGGGCTGGAGCTGTCCTTTGGACCACCCAGGTAGAGATGGAGATGGTACGTTAGCTTCCTTTTGCTGCTGTAACAAATTAGCACAGACATGGCGGCTTATACAACCCAAATCATTACCGGTCTCACGGGCTAAAGTCAGGTGTGGTCAGGGCCACACCCCATCTGGAGGCTCCAGGGCGAATCCACTCCTCACCTTTTCTAGCTTCTAGAGGCACCCGCACTCCTTGGCTTGTGGTCCCTCCTCGTCTGCAGAGCCAGCCCTGTCACATCCCCCGCCCCATTTCCGCAGTCACGTCCTCTGCTGATGACCCTCCCTCGTCCACACTGAGGGACCCTCTGATGCCATTGGGCCCGCCCGACAGCCCAGGACCATCGCCCATCTCAAGGTCAGCTGGTGAGCAACTTCCTGCCGTCTGCACCCTTCACTCCCCCTTGCAGTGCGACCTGACCTCACGGCTTACAGGGATTCCCGCGGGGACGTGTTGGGTGGGGGGGACACTATTCTGCTGACCCCAGATGGTACCTGGGGTAGTGGGAGGGCATGAAACCAGCAGGGAGTGTGTGCAGAGGATGGAGCGCGGGGGCCCCGGAGGGAGAAAGCATTCGGTATAGACGCGGATCTGAGGTGGCACTGCAGGACGCAGCCGGCAGGGACAGCGAGGGGGCTGGATGGGAACCCCTGGGCCTCCGGGACACGGAAGCCGAGAAGGGAGTCGTGGGGCTGAGGGGCGCAGGCCCCCACGGTCCCAGGTCTGCTTCAGCGTCTGTGCTGCTCCCCGGCCTCCTCCCTCTGCCTGGCCACCTCCACCTGCGACCATGAGCGTCGGTTACCCCAAGAGGACAGAAAGTGACCGCGGCCGGAGGCTCCTGGGGGGCGAGCTCAGCCCGGGGTCTCGATGACGAGGGGTGAGCGTGGAGATGGAGCCGGAGGGCGCTCCCTGCGGTCACATGTAACCAACGCTGGGGACCGCCCGAGCGTGCCACCGCGGGAAAGCGGCCGCCGCTGCCGCTTTAGTGTCCGATGGGCGGGGGTCCTCGCAGCCGTACAGGGCCCTGTGCTGAGTGTCACGGAAACGCCCCGGACGCATTGAGCTTTCACAATAGCGAGTCCCAGAGAGCATGGGTCCCTTCCTGAAACCACGCGCGCTCAGAGAAGAGTCTGGAAGGACAGATGGGGACATGCTGAGTGATGATTTCCGGGGGACTGGTGCCGGGGGCTGCTTACTTTCTCCCCGGTGGTGGTCTGTGTTTGCGGTCAGATGATGGCCCCCCAAAGATGTCCCCCACCGTGGGGACCAGAAGCCAGCCGCCCTCCTCGCTCACCCTGTGTGGGTGGCCCCCAAAGAGCACGGGTGCGTCCATCGGCCAGGCGGCTCTGCGCCTGCCCCTGACAGAGGGACAGACCCAGGTACGTGGGCACGTGAGTCGCCCAGAGATCTCAGAGGTTCGAGCGCTAAGTCGATGGGAACCTCCAAGGAACCGCTTCAGGGGCATGATGGCAGGTGACAGTCCGGCAGAGACAGAATGGATGAGGGAAGGGGTGCGGGGCCATGACCTGGGAGAGGGGTGACCTCGGGAGAGGCAGCAGGAGGGCCGAGGCCCCGGCGGGGAGGGAGCTCGTGTCACTTCGGCAGCACAGAGCAGGGGGGCTCCGGGAGGGCCCGGGCCTGTGAGCGGAGGCGAGGCCCACGACGGGTCCCACGGGTGACATCGTTCCTGTCTTGGTCCTGCTCAGAAGCCTGGGGTCCGCCCGGTGTCTCCTCCCCGACCCCAGGGCCAGTCAGCAGCCTAGCCCTGTCAGCGTCGCCGCCACTCCTCTCTCAAGTCGCATCCCGCCCCACGCCGCACCCCACCCTACCGGCGAGTCCCCGGCCACCACGCGAGGCCAGCCGCCCTCACGTGACTTTGGGTGCTGGGGTCAGCCTCGGAGCACGAAGCTTGAAGGACCTTGCTGGCTGGGTCCGCTGCTGTGTGCTCAGCACGAGGACCGGGCGGGACAGAGAGTGGACACAGCAAACATCGTGGACGAGGGAGCGGGTGCGCCTGGCCTGCGTCTGCCACGACGCAGCCCAGGCTCCCTCCTCCAGGCCCTCGGCCGTGCTCACGGTTGCTGACGGCCTCTGTCTGTGCAGGCCCCTGTCTGTGTCCTGGCCCCGCTCCCGGCTGGCACAGAGGGAAAGGAGGCACTGTGGCCTGTGCTGGGTGCATCTCAGGGGCCAGACCCCTGGGGGAGGCTGTCGTGTGCCTCCCATGACCCGCAGGACCTGGGGGCTGGGAGAGCAGAGCTGGGCCGGCGCCTGGCTCAGCACCTTCCTCCAGCCCTGCAGTGGCTCCTTCCCCCCAGCGACACGCCTCCCGTCGCCTGCCCGGCGGACACCTCGTGGGACCTGGATTGGGGTGGCAGGGACGGGTTGGGGGTGGCAGGGACGGGTTGGGGGGGTCACTGCCGGGGTCTCAGGTGAGGGAGCCAGGCAGACCCACCTGGGGTCTCAGCTCAGCCACTGAGTATGCGTTCGCGAAACTCCCTCACCAGCCTGCGCCTCAGCCTCTTCATCTGTAAAATGGGGCACTGGCCTCCCCCGTGGGATCTCGGGAGGGCGGGATGAGAGGCTGGTGGGATCCCGGTATCTGCTTGTTAAACGTGAGCATTCTGGGTGCACCGGGAGCTCACGATGACCCACCGTGGGGGCTCACGATGACCCACCGTTTGAGCTCCTGACGGGGAGCCTTCCCTAGGCGGCGTTTCCCGCAAGGATCCACCTACACCAGTTTAGTCTGACTTGGGCGCAGAGAATTGCTCGAATTGGAAGAGCAGCCCCAGTCGGCTTTAGGTGCCCCGGAAGCCAGCTTGTGCCGAGTCAGCTCCGCGGCACGTGGGCAGTACAGCCCGAGGGCCGTCTCCCTGGGTCTTGGCTGTCTAACATCTGCGGCGCTGTCCCCTTCCTCGACAGGAGTGATGGAAACCGGGAGAAACGGGAGCGAGCTCTGTGAAGGGCTGAAGGAAAATAACTGCCAATAAAACCCCAGTGATTCCTTGTTTGGGAAAAATCGACGGGGAATGTCAAAGGTGCATGGAAATGTGAAGAACCGAGAACAGTCGCAGCGATCTTGAAAAAGCAGAGCTACGCTGGAGGGACTCACTGACAGGGTTAATCCCTGTTATAAAGGGGCATAAACGAGCCGGGGAGGTGTTGGCACCCGGACAGGCAGCCAGACCGAGAGCGCGGGGCATCAAGAGCAGCCCCCAAGTCCCTGCGCTGATGGGGGAGGAAGGTACCTCTGCAGGGGAAGCGTGCACTTTCCCGTTAAGGTGCTGCAGCCCGTGTCTGGGAAAGTGAGCCTTGCCCCCGGCTCTCCGTACACCCCAGCTCAGTCTATGATGGACAGCAGATCCGAGCATGGAGGTCAAAACAGAAAGCCTTTTGGAGGACAATGTAGAACACCATCTTCAGGACTCGGGGCGGTGGGGGTGGTGGGGGCGGGGGGCGGGAAGGCAGAGGTTTCTCCACTGGGACACACACATAAGTTCTACTCATAAAGACAGCATTGTAAATTGGGCTATAGTAGAATTAAAGATGACAGCCCATCAAAAGCTACCGGTAAGAAAAGGAACCAGCGAGCTGAAAACGGAGGTGTTCGCAGTACGTACAATGGACAAAAATGTCTGAATCTACAATAAAGAACAACTGCAAACCATTAAGAAAAAGGCAGATAAAACATACAAACGGGTAAAAGACTTTAAAGAGACACCTCAGGAAAGAGGATATTCGAAGGATCGGGAAACCTGAAGAGGTGCTCAGCTTTCCCAGTTCTCGGGGAGATGCAGATTGAACCACACGCAGGGTCATTAAACGCCCACCAGAAAGAAGTCCTGAAATACACCAGACGTTCCACGTGCTGCGGCAGCCGGAGCTCGTGGGGTGCCGCTGGGGCAAGCGGGTTCTGGCGCTTTGAGCCAAAGTTTGGGTCACACCGTCTGGCAGCATCTGCTGGGCGGCGACTCAGCACTCCCACTCCCGGGTGGACACCCAGCAAAAATGCGCACGTCGGGCACCCACTGGAAACCACTTAGGTGTCTCCAACAGCGACCTGAGTGCGAGGGAGAACCGCACGGCAGTGACACGGCCTCGCATGGCACACAGCGTGGGTGGATCCTGGGCGCGGGACGGCTGCGCGGGGCGGCCGGACAGAGATGTGTCGTGTGTGCCGCCTTTGAGAAGGTCCCGCCCAGGCAAGGCCATCTGCACCTGCGGGGGAAGGATGTGCTGCTTTCAGGAGGGATGTGGTGCTTGCGGTGGGGGCGGGCAGAGGCCTCAGAGCGCAGGTGCTGGTCTGTGCTTTCTGATCTGGGCAGTGGCTGCACGGCTGTGGCCGCTTCATGAAACTTCGTCCAGCTGCCCAGTGAGGGTACTTTCTCTAGCTCCCTAAGAAATTTACCAAATACGCCCCCCCATCTCAGGGCTGCACAGAAAAACAATTAACAAGACTCCCCGGCACACAGGCCGGAGGACCTGTGTGGGAGGACCACGTGAGGTGCCCGGCCACACGCACCGGGACTTCGAGTTCATTTATTTAACAAATACTCTCAGAACTCCTGCTCTGGGCTGGGTCCTGTTCTAGGCTCGGAGGAAGCGATCTCGAAGAATCCAAGCTGAGCCCCGCCAAGCTGGCTGCTAGGAGCTCACCGTCCAGTGAAGGGCACCCCGTGACCCGCACCCTGGGTTCTCACTCTGTGCCAGGCTCTAAAACGGTGCTGCAGACACAGCCCCTGTCCCCACGCAGCTCCCGGGCTGGCGAGGACTCCAAGAGAGGCTAACACAAGTGTCACCAGGGGCAGAACCCGGGCCGTGGGAGCCCGGAGGAGTGTCGGACCCAGACTGGGGAGGGGTGAATCTGGGAAGGCTTCCACGGGGAGGTGACCCTGGGATGAGCCTGAAGAACGTGTAGGAGGCTGGGGCTGGACTGGGGGTTGGTGTTGCCTCTGGTCCAGGGAGCAGGGTGTCCCTCTGCCTGCGGTATTCTTTCACCAAAATACTCATGCAGCTCACTCGCTGCTGTCTCTCAGCCTTGGCTCAAATATCCTCTCCCCGGGCCAGATGATCTGAGGGGGTTCACTTCTGCTTCTAGAAACAGGACTTTGTGTTCTGCCTGGCTGGACCCCAGGAGTTCAGCCCAGGGCCTGGTATGTCCTGGCAGCTCAAGAAATATTTGTGCAGCTGATGCTTGATCAGCTGGCTGACGTAGCAGCCAGGACCTCCGTGCTTTGGGCCGGCTTTTCTGTGCCTGTGAGATGGGCCTTTCAGCTACAAATATGCCAGATTTTGCTGCTGGCGCTCTGAGGTCCCAGTCTCAGCGCTAACACTTAAATGTTCTGTGATTTTGGTCAGAACATGTCTCTTCTCTGAGCCTTGGTTTCCCTTGTGTTTCAAGGGAGCTACACCTGCTCCCTACGCTGGGTCAGAGCCCGGCATACAGCAGGTGCTCAGCGGGTGCAGAAGACACCATTATTTTGTACGAGGCCATTTATTGGAAGGATTGGGCTGCCTGAGTCTTGGCCAGGAAGGGCCATGGCCACCGGCTTCAGGGGGACAGAGCACCCCTGGAGGCCAACACGTTGACCGGCACAGCCGGCGAGACCCTTCTGTGCCGCTTGTCTGGCCTCGGATCTCGTGACCGGGAATACACCGCAGGCTGCCTGTGACTACCCCGCCTGCTACCTACCACCCCCATTCCCCCGCTCGACCCGGAGGCCGCCAGCTGCACCAACATTGTCTTCTATTTGTAAACAAACTGCTTTCCTTCTGCTGAAGACAAGAGAGACTTAAGTGGTGGGGGCCCAGCCCAGACTCTCTGCAGACGGGACAGACCCCTCCTGGCCTCTGTCCCTGACAGCCTGGCCTTCATGCTCCTCTGACTTCCCTGAGGCCTCTTACGCAGCCATCATGAAGGTTCCCTGGGGGTGCTGAGGCTGAGGGGATCAACTTCTAAGAGGGAGTCTCGAATAAGCTGGTTTCTATTCCCAGGAGGTCCCTGAGCTGGGGAGTTTAGGGATGGGGGAGAAGAATGGGCCGACAGAAAGGAACCTGGTTCTGTGTGAGGATGAGAGACCCTGAGTCCCCACGTGGCGGCGCGGGGCTGCGACAGCAAGACCCTCAGGAAAATAGACCCTCTTTTTTCTTAAGCGTTCAGATCGGCACTTCTCAAATGATCTATGCGGAAGAACGGTTTCAAAAAATTCCCAATCTGTCAGAGCAATACTTTTGGAAAATATAATAAACTGTTAGAAAATGAAATAAAAAGGTAGTCATTCAAAAGACAGGCTCATTTAAACATCATTGTTTTAAGATTTAACAACAAACAAAATTGCTTTGTCAAATTGTCACAAACGTTTCTGTCTACTCTCGATTTCTGTGCCTTTTTTCCCCCGACCAGTCACAATGGTTTGCCGATGGCTCTGGGCCAGGGCCAGCTCGGGGTCATGCTCTCCCAGTGGGGTCAGCCTCAGGAAGATGGCTTGTGCTTGGCCGGAGACGGTGAGTTGCCTGGAACTGAGAGGCCTGAGGGCCCTGGGGGTTGGGCGCCCTGCGGAGCTGCAGGCCCAGGTCCACCTGGGGCCACTCAGCGCCTGAGGGGGGGGGGTGGCTGGTGCCAAGTCCATTTTGACCCTGAGAGATGGGGGGGGGTCACGGGCAGAAGTTTGCAGGTGGATGTGCTGCCTCAAGACAAGGAAGATGGTTGGGGAAGGAAGGCTTAACTTTGGGGGGGGGTTCCCTTTGGACCGCGTGAAAAGTCAGTCTGATTAGACAGGTTTACATTCTTTCCTTTTTACACTGTCGTGTCTTTTAATTTCTTAACCTTCGGAGGGAATTTCATGATTCTTTACAACTTTGGCAGGAGGACCAAAGAGAGAAACAAGGGGTGGGGAGATAAACGGGAGTGGGGTTTGCTCCTTGCCCCTCTGATAGCCCAGGGCAGCCTGGCAGCATCAACAGCAAACCGAGAGGGGGTTGGATGCTTGCGGTGGGGCCTGGGCCTTGGACAGAATGTCTGTGAGCTGCCTAGGTAGGTTCACAGGGCCATAGGGAGCACTGAAAAGACCCCTCCTCCAGGAAAGGAACAGTGGTTCAAGGGACAGGATGGGTCCTGTAGGTAAACACCCTTATGTTTGCAGTACTCAAGAGGGAGGATAAAGCTGACAGTTGAGGCACATTCATAGAAGCTGCCACTTATTGAGAGCATTACATTCTCTCATTCAATTTCCATGACGGCACTGCAAATGGGGACAATTACTTCCATTGAATAGGTGAAGAAACAGACCAAGAGAAGTGAACTGACTTGCCCATGTTACACAGCAGGTAAGCACCTATGCATTGATTTAACCTGATCAGACTCCAGAGTGCAGGCTCCTTCTAATGCACCACACTGCCTTTTATTACAACTGAGCTCACGACACAAATGCAGACATATTCAGCCAAGATTGAACTGCACTGGCTTATGCAAAAGGGGAAACTGCCTTCTGCATTCCTTCTGTGGAAATGGAGCCTGACTTTTTGTTCCCCTTCCAGTTCCAGGCTGTGAACTCCAGGAAGAAAGACTGTGTCTTTCTTGATTACCACTGAATCCCCAGTGTCTGGAATGGGTTTGGTGCATAATAGGTGCTCAATAAATGTTTGTGGAATGAATGAATGAATGTACCTGTGGGGATGTAGGATCTATCCTCACAGTTACCCATCTTACCAGCCATCCATCATCATCCATTCATCCATCCATTCATCCAACCACCCACTCATCCATACACCCACTCACCCATCTATCCATCCATCCTTTATCTACCCACCATCCACCTGTCTATCCATTCACTCTCCCTTCCTTCCTCCCTCCCTCCCTCCCTTCCTTCTGTCCTTCCTTTCTTCCTCCTTCCCTCCCTCCTACCCTTCCTGCTTTCTTCATTCAGTTCAGCAAGATGTTATTGAACCAGGGACATTCCATGTGCTAAGCACCGTGTTATCCCGAGCGGGGTCCCTAGTGACATTTGCAGTAATGTAGCCTTGTAATAGTGTAACCCGTGCTACCAAGCAGACAATTTCTTGAGAAGCCTGGCGTCTCTCCTAGCTGATTTCAGACATTGCATGAGGGGTTGGTGTGCGGATGGAGCCTCTTCTTGATGGCGATGCTCTGTCCCCCGGTTCATTCCTGTCTGGAAAGAGAAGGAACTTGAACAACTGCAGAAGGTGCCTAGTACTGGGCGACTGGTCATGATTACCAGGCAGCCTTCAGTGCGGCTCTAGCTGGTTGGGTGGCCCAGTGTTGTAGCCACATAGCATTTGTTCCGAATGAACCATTAGCAATGAGTTATTTCCAGGATTTAAAAAAGGAGACAGCAGGAAGCCGCTTGACAGGTCAGACGGGACAGAAGCCTCCAGCAGACACAGGCAGTTTTCGGTTTCCTGGTACCATGATTCATCCAGAAATTTATTTTGAAATTCATTTCTATCCGGTGGTAATCAAGGCCAGACCCTGGGGAAGTTCTCTCCCCTAGTGCCAGGGAGGGAGGAGGGGGAGGGAGCTGAGGGAAGGGCTGGCCATTTGGAGGGGAGGGGCACAGTCTCCTGGGTTTGGGAGGCAGTGGCAGGCATGTCCCAGCCCTGTCACCAACCTGCTGTGTGAGGCCGGTGGCCCCCACCCTCTCTGGGCCTCCAAGTCCTCACCTGAGGACAGGCTGGGTGGCTCTCTTCTCCTTCCAGCTCAGCTGTCCTCTGACGTTGACAGTCTCCTGGGTTCCTGCTCCTTCACAGAGTCTGTTTTCAGCCCCCAAGAGGCCATGGCCGGGGAGGGCACAGGTTCTGGGGTCAGGAACTCCTGGCCTTGCCACGCACTCTGAGTAACCTGGGTCAGACCCTTCTGCCCTTACCTGCACAGGTGCCCAGGGCAGCACCTCCTGTCTGCAGGAAGGAGGGAGGGTATGGCAGGGCTGCTGGGGGGGGACAGGGGCTGGGATGGAGGCCCTGCAGGGTCTGTGCACTCCTGGGGCCAAATAACAGAGGGGAGCCCGAGGCGCCTGTTGAGGGGGTCCGCTCCGCTTCGTCTCCAGCCCCCTCGCCCAGAAAGCCCCCAAAGACACGCCTGGTGGAGGCTTGTCCCTCTGGCCAGGAGGGGCCCAGGCAATTTGGCTCCCTCGTCCTCCTACTGGTGGCCAGGCTCGAGGCCACGTCAGCTGCAGGCCCACGGCTGGGAGGCGGCCCCCTCCTCTCAGGGTTTTCACGAGGTACAAACTCCTGGCAGGACGCGAAGAGGGCGGGCACCTGGGGAGAGAGAAGGAAAAAGTGACTTCCAAGAACTGAGTTGCATTCAGGAATCTCTTTGCCTTGACGGTGCCCTTTCCCTGTGCTGGCCCGCACTGGCCTGACTTTGCCCGTCCAGGCTTCAGTTGGGTGTTAGGGCAGAAGGGGGGCAGGAAGCCTGCCGAGGTTCTCCTGACTGGGCTGGTGTGGGGTGGACGACAAAGGGGCTGGGTCAGGGGAGTTAGGGCTCTGGGCGGGACAGCAGAGCAAGGGGTCTGAAGTACCTTGGGGCAGTTTAACTTAAGTTCCCGTCTGCAAAATGAGAAAGGGCCTTCCCGGTGCAGGGTGGCTGGGAGATGACTGACCGAGGGCACGGAGTAGCCTTTGCTGCGGACGCGTGTCTGCTCACAGCCCGCCTGCAGCCAGGCCCTGACTCTCGTGGCTGCATCAGCCTGGACAAGGTGCTTCTGGGACCCTCAGGCGGTCCACCTGTGGGCGGGGGACAGAAGACAGCGTAGGGGAGCTGCTGTAGGATCATCTAGAACTTTCTCCAGTTCTTTCCAACCCTGGTGATCTGAGTGTAGGGTGGGATTGTGCCCGTGCTCTGGGGTCATTTGCCTGTTTCTGTCCCGGTGTTTCCTCAGCTGAGGACACGGGCAGGGGTCAGCGGTGCCCACCCTCTGGGAGATGGGAGGTGAGTGAGTCGCATTAGGGACTGAAGCACTGTTCTAGGAAGACAAAAGGACCCTTTGCTGAACCCTCATGCTCGGCACCACGTCTGACCTGTGTTGGGGGCTGAGCGGACTTGGGGAGTGGATGAGAGAACCCCCCATGGTCAGCAGGACCACAGCCCCGTTTCTGGAGGGCTCAGAGGCACCTGGCACCTTGGCTGTGAGGTGACTCATTCAGCCGCTTACTGGGTGGTCCTGGATCCTGCAATCAGTCTCTTGGAATGTCATCTTCAGAGAGCCAGACGGACTGTGCCAGCCAGAGCTCTGGGCGGGAGTAGTGGCTGGCATGGTCGCCCTTCTGGGGCAGCAACTTTATGAGACCCTGGGTGAGCCCCTTCTCTTAGGGCCTGAGTTTCCCCATCTGTAGAGTAATGGGGAATGAGGACCATCCTCTGAGCCTCTGGTGGGAAGGAGATGGGGCACAGAAGTCTGGTGCGGAGTTGTGTTGGGGAATGAGTGGGCTTGGTGAGACCCCAAGAGACAGGCTGAAGGGAGGAGCAGGTGAAGTTGGAGCTGCAGGTATGGCCAGTGGAGTGGAGTGGAGGTACCGGAGTAGAAAATTAGGAATGTTCCTTAAAGGGGGACAGATAGCAGGTGCTCACCCCCTTAACCTCTCCTCTTCCCTTCTTCTTGGCTGGAATGCATGTGTGCTAGTTGGAGCTGCAGCAGCCAGATTGTGACTTTGAAGATACATACCACACAGTGAGTATGTGGAAGCAGAAAGGGAGCAGGCTCTGGGGTCTCTGCTGACCTCATGTCTCCTGACATATTTTACCTGAGAAAGTAAACTGCTGAACTCTTTAAGCCATTTAATTCTGTTTTCTGTTGTATGCAGCCATACCTGGTCCTACCTTGCTTGGCCATCTTTGGGGCTCAACTGGATACAGGACCAGATGGTGTGAGCAGAAGGGAAGGAGGGGAGGAAATGTTAGGGGTTCCAGAAAGAATGTGAAGTAGCTACTGGAGAAGCCAATTCAGCATGTCTTTACTATTTTGTAGGAAATCCTGTTTGGGCAAAGCCTACCAATATTACCAATATCAGGGATGAGAGAGGTGACATCACTACAGATTTCATAGATATTAAAAGGAAAATAGGGAATAGTACATACAACTTCATAAAACTCAGCAACTTAGCTACAATGGACAAATTCCTTGAAAGACATGAACTACCAAAGCTCAAGAAAAAAAAGATTATCTTTTCAGAGTATAGCCCTATAGCTATTAGAGAAATTGAATTAGTAATTGAAACCTCCCCAAAGAGAAAATTCAGGCCCAGATGGTTTCACTGGAAAATGCTACCAAAAATCTAAGGAAGAAATAACACCAATTATCCCCAGACTCTTCTGGAAAATAGAAGAGGAAGGAATATTTCTCAACTCATTCTATGAAGCCAGCATTATCCTGATACCAAAACCAGACACCGACATTACAGAAAGTACAGACTAACTTCTTTTATGAACATAAGTGGAAAAATTTTAAACAACTTGAATCCAATAATATATAAATAGAATAATATATTATGACCAAGCCAGATTTATCCCAGGAATGCAAGGGTGGTTTAACATTTTAAAAGCAATCGATGTAATTTGCCGCATTAATAAGCTAAAAATGAAAAACCACATGATCATCTCAATAGATGCAAAAAAAGCTTTGATAAAACCCAACGTGTGTTTTTGATAAAAACTCTCAGCACACTAGGAATAGAAGGGAACTTCCTTCAGCTGAGCAAGGACACTTATAAAACACCCCTGTTCATGTCGTACTTTGTGGAGGAAGACAGACTGCCTCTGAGAAGAGGGACAGGACAAGGTTATACGCTGCCCCACTCCTGGTCAGCATTGTACTGAAGGGCCGGCCAGTGCAAGGAGGCAACAGAAAGAAATAAAGGGCATGCATATTGGAAATGAAGAAGTAAAACTGTCTTTTTCACATGCACCATGGTCATCTATGTAGGAAATCTGATGGAATCTGATGGAATCTACAAAAAAGCTATTAGAACGAATAAGGGAGTTTAACAAGGTTGCAGGATACAAGCACAATATATAAAGCCATTTTTAATACACTAGCAATGAATGATTGGAAATTGAAATATAAAAGAACCATTTACGAGAACATCAAGAAGTACGAAATACTTGGGAATAAATCTGACAAAAGAGATGAAAGGCTGGTGCACTGAAAACCGCCAAATACTGCTGAAAGTAAAGACCTAAAGACAAAAAAGAGGTTAAGATGACTCTTCTCCCTAAATTTATCTGTAGATTCGACGTAATCCCAGGCAAGCTCTCAGTGGGCTTTTTAGTAGAAATTGACAAACCGATTCTAAAATTCATATGGAAATGCAAAAGACCAAAAGTATCCAAAACAAGTTGAAAAGAACGAAGCTGGGAATTCCCTGGTGGTCCAGTGGTTAGGGCTCAGTGCTTTCACTGCCCAGGACGCTGGTTCAGTCCCTGGTTGGAGAACTAAGGTCCTGCAAGCCACGTGGTGGGAACAAACAAAGTGAAGCTGAAGTATCCACTATTTGAAGGAGGACACACACAACACGGTATCTCATGGCATCCTTTCAACGAGCCCAAGAGGAAGCAGGTGTAGGGAAGTTGTTGCCTTACCCAGATCCCACAGGTCGCGGGTGCTGGGCTGGAGGCTCAGGTGGGCAGGACCGTGCCTGCCCTGCTCACTTCTGCATCCTCAGCTTCTAGCCTTGTGCCTGGCACATCGCAAGGGCTTAGCAAGTAATAATAGTAAGAATCATAACAGCCAATGTTAGTGTGCACCATCTGCACACCTGGCACTCTCTAAGCACTTTCTATCCATATCCACCCTGTGTAGACAGAGTGGGAGCGGCAGACGGCATTTTTCCTCACCTAGTGTCCTTAAGGAGGGATTTTCCTAAACCTGCCTGGAGGTGAGGGCTCTTCCCTGCTGGGGGAGCAGGCCGTGCACGAGCTTCTCCGCCCTCTGTCCCCTCTGAGTTCGCAGCGTGGTCAGCTCCCCCCGGTGGCAGGGTTTCGGGGCAGCCCTGACAGGAGGCCTGCAGGGGTCACTGCTGCCCGTGGCCCGACGATAGCCTAACCCTGGTGGCCGGCACTAGGAAACCACGGTTGCTACCCATCCCAGCTATGTTCTACTGAATCCAGCTTTGTTTGTCTGTTTTAAGTATTAAAGCTGGTATTTTATTCCCAGTCCCATCTGCCTGATTCCTTTGTCCCCAGTTGGCTCCAGGCTTGGGCAGGACAGACGAGCGTGATCAGTGAAGGCCTCCTCCCTCTGGGAAGTAATCCACACGCCATCCCTATGGTACGGGCACTATTTTTTATTTTTATTTTTGGCTGCATTGGGTCTTCGTTGCTGTGCACGGGCTTTCTCCAGTTGTGGCGAGCAGGGGCTGCTCTTTGTTGCAGTGCGTGGGCTCTAGGCACGCGGGCTTCAGTAGTTGTGGCACGTGGGCTCAGTAGTTGTGGTGCACGGGCTTAGCTGCTCCGCGGCATGTGGAATCTTCCCGGACCAGGGCTCGAACCCGTGTCCCCTGCATTGGCAGGTGGATTCTTAACCACTGCGCCACCAGGGAAGCCTGCGGGCACTATTAATATCCTCATTTTTCAGATGAAGAAATGGAAGCACAGAGAGATGAACGAATGAATGAATGGATGAATGAACAAATGAAAGGACAATTTGCCGTCTGGGCTCTGTCATGATCTATCCTGCCTTTGACATGAAGAGCCAGGTTTGGCTGGAGGGAGGTGGGTGGGTCAGTAGCTGGCCCGGCTGCAGACCATCTGGGGGGTAGACAGCAGCTGCCCTGTGCCCTGTTGCTGTGACTGGCCGGACAAAACCCCCCAGGGCCCGTCAGCTCCTCTCTCAGCGATGGCGTCTCGGCCCGGGACTTGGGTGGGCTCCATCCTCTCTGACCCCCTGCTCCTATCACAGGCTGGACACAGAAAGGGCAGGAAAGTCGTGTTGAAAGGACTGGTGGGTTTTAAACATGTCACCTTTTCCGTTCTGACTTTTAGTGCAGGAGGGGAAGCTGAAGGCCTGGGTCCCTATGCTGACCCTGCTTGGCTGTGTCCCCAGTGGGGCGACGGGAAACAAGGTGGCAATGAGCAGCCCACCCTCTGCGCCGGGCTCAGGGCTGCCGCCGCGGGCTGGAGAGCGTTCTCAGCAGGAATTCAGCCGCGGTGCTCCGGGGCCATCTGGAGAAGCCCTCTCCAGGGCTCGCCCGCTAGTGCTTGTACGTCCAGCGGGAGGTTGCCAGGGCCTATTTTCCACTGTGAATAGAGACGCTCTGGAAGGGATGCGGTGGCCACGTGGATTGGAGCCCCGATTCCAAGCCAAGCCCAGGCTGCTCTTCCTTTTAACCGCCTCCTCCCCGTCGTGATGGCCGAAGCTGGGTCCTCTCGCTGTCCTGGGATGCGAAGCTGCCTTCTGTTCAACAACGCAAACACCCCCGTGGGGCAGACCCAGTTCTTGCCCCCAGGAAGCTTTCCGTCTACTGGGGGAAACAGACAAGGAAAGAGATGGTCACAACATCCACAATCAGCATTGCAGCTATAATGATCATTTATGGAGTTTTTGTAATATTCTAGGAAGCTTATAAAGATTCCTTATTTAATTCTTTTTTTTTTTAAAGTTGTCAATTTATTTATTTATTTATTTTTGGCTGTGTTGGGTCTTCATTGCTGTGCGCGGGTTTTCTCTAATGGCGAGCGGGGGCTACTCTTCGTTGCAGTGCGTGGGTTTCTCATTGTCGTGGCTTCTCTTGTTGCGGAGCACGGGCTCTAGGCGCGTGGGCTTCAGTAGTTGTGGCACGCAGGCTCAGTAGTTGTGGCACGCAGGCTCAGTAGTTGTGGCTCATGGGCTCAGTAGTTGTGGCACGTGGGCTCAGTAGTTGTGGCTCATGGGCTCAGTAGCTGTGGCACGTGAGCTCAGTAGTTGTGGCTCGCGGGCTCTAGAGCGCAGGCTCAGTAGTTGTGGCACACGGGCTTAGTTGCTCCGCGGCATGTGGGATCTTCCCGGACCAGGGCTGGAACCCGTGTCCCCTGCACTGGCAGGCGGATTCTTAACCCCTGTGCCACCAGGGAAGCCCCTCCTTATTTAATTCTTACCACAACCCTTAGGGCATACATTATTACCCTTGTTTTATAGACAAGGGAACTGAGCTAATAGAAGTTAAGGAATTTGCCCAAGGTCACACAAGTAAAAGAGGAGAAGGATTTCAACCTTTCACGACCTACCCCAGTTTATCAGACTTCATTTCTGTGTTTTCTGCTGTGGCAGAGGGAAGCAGAGAGGCTGCAGGAGCCCAGAGGAAACACCAAACCCAGGCCTGGTATCAGAGAAGTCTGCCTGGGAGCAGTGAGCACATCGGGTATTGAAGGATGAATAGGAGTTGGTCAGGGGGAGGAGGTGAGGGAGGGCATTCCGGATCCCAAGTCAGAGAGCTGGTCTTGGCTCCCCTCTGTCATTTAGTGTGGAAAGGGCAGGCACTTTGACAGATGGGGCTGAAATAATTGCTTGTCTGTGTGGGCAATGAAGACGTAGGGCCCTATCGTACACAAAGCAAATTCTGGATGCATTGAAGACCTACATGGGAAAAGCAAAACTCCAAAACGTTGAGAAGAACATCCAGGAGAATGTTCTTGCGATCTCAGGTTAGAGAACGCTTTCTCCACCAGGACGGGAAAGTCCAGACCGTAAACGGAAGTAGTGACGTACAGCGTGTGCCGCAGGGCGCCGACACACAGTCGGGGTCGCTCGCACGGCACATGGCTGCAGAGGGCAGCATCCGGTGCCCACCGTGCGCTCCCAGAGGCAGAGTGCCTCCCTCCTCTCGGCCACGGGCCCCTTCTCCTGTTCACATTCACTCATTTCTTCCTTCAACGCGGCTTCTGCCCGGAGGCCTCCCGCTGGGACGTGGCGCCCACGCACTGCTCGGGGGCCCAGCCTGGGATCGGGACACACCACAGCCGAGAGGCCCCAACAGGCGGTTCTGCGCAGTCCACACCAGGGGGCTGTCGCAAGATGCTTGTCCCGGGCTCCCGGCGAGTGCTGGGAGACTTCACCGCACTTTGCCTGGTGGCAGCACCCAGCACGTGCTCGTCAGAGGTCATCCTGATGCAGACATGCCAGTTGCCGTGGCGAATCCCACGTGGCGCAGGCTGCACGCCCACGCACAGTAGGACCTGTAGGTTTTGGTCTGGGATGAGTTGCTTCTTCCCCACGGATGCCTTGCCCAGGTGCTGCCCCGGGGTGGGGCTGGCTGTCAGGAGGGCTTCCCAGGGGAGGTGTCTCCCAAGGTGATACAAGGTTCGGAATCCATCTGCATGGAGGCCCATGGGACCCACAGAGGCTGAAAACTCACAGCCTCTCAGTAAGGCCCCTCCAGGGAACCCTGCTCAAAAGGACGCAGGCCTTCCTGTGAGCCAGAGAAATTTCTGGGCTGCGGGAGAGGCAAAGGGCAGCAGAGAAAGCAGGACAGAAGGAAAATGCATTTCAAAAAAGGCTCAAGAATTTGCTGCTCAGGAAATATTTCTGGAAAAGTTCAATGGGGCCACTGTGTGGAATCTCAAATATTCCCAGTTTAAGAGGAAGGAGGGATTGTGTTCCTGGGGTGTGAGGGCCGGAGAGGCCTCCGGAGCTGGCCTGGGGAGGGCCGAGGTCGGCAGTGGAGGGGGCTCGGGCAGGGAGGCTGCCCGGGGAGGGCGGATATCAGGCCAGAGCTGAGCTCAGAGCGTGGACACTTGAGGCGACCTTGCTCCGCCACTCACTCACCCCGCTTGTGCAGAACTGCATGGTCCACAGCCCTGGGCCCCGGCTTCCTTCTTCAGTGAAGCCCCCGCCGGCACACTGCCCGTGTCAGCCGCAGGAATGAGTAACCAGCACATCGTCCTGACTCTTAGACATGGACCACTGCTAGACGCTCCCTCGTCTACCTGCCGCTAAGAGATAAAACCTGCTGCCTGGAAACCAGACCCGGTGCTTTCATCTCAGCGCCGGACACCGCCTTTCTGAAGACACGCTTAGTGGCCATGAACTGGACTGCGTGCTGAGAGGGGTCTGGGCGACCGCCCGGCTGAGCTCGAGGGGGGGATGCCGGTGTCCACGGCAAAGTCGGGACAGGCAGTGAGGGTGATGGTCTCATTCCCCGGGCGCTGGAGTCTTGGCACCTCCTGTTTCTGTGTCTTCCTGGGGCTCCTTGGGGAACCAGACCTGGCCGCTCTGTGCGCCCCCAGCTCCCTCCTGGACCCGGCGTGGTGCCCACACATCACAGGTCGAGTGTCAGGACTCTCTCCTCTGGGGAGCTGGTGTTTCCTCTCCAGTGGTCCAGTGGTCCAGTGAGCCACCCCAGAGCTGCCCGTGGTCTCCCCCAGCCGTAACCTCTGGCCACCAGTGACTTGCTTTCCATCACCACGGTTCTGTCTTTTCTAGAACATCTTATAAATGAAATAAGACATTGGGATTATCTGAAAAAGGCTTTGAGCAACGACTGTGAAAGAAACCCAAGGGGAAAGGGAGGCCTGGAGAATGGCTTCCTTCCTCACCGAGATGCCCTGGGGACCAGCCAAGGAGTTTCCTGTGTCAGCGGGACCTTCCTTTGTCCACTGGGTGGTTTCCGTTGTACAGATGTAGCCTCATTCGTTTATCTGTTTACCCACTGGAGGACATTTGGGTTGTCTCAAGCTTATGTCTTGCCAAATGTGGCAAGTTTTCAGCAATTCTTTCTTGAGGTTTTTTTCTGCACTGCCCCCTTCCTCCTCTCGGTCTGGGACTCTGATGAGTTACATTATTCCTCACAGGCTTGGGAAGCTTTATTCAGTTTTTTCCTTTTTAAAAAAAAAGTTTTGGCTGCACTGCACGGCATGTGGGATCTTAACTCCCCAACCAGGGATCGAACCCACATCTCCTGCAGAGGGAGCTTGGAGTCTTAACCATGGGACCGCCAGGGAAGTCCATTTTTTTCCTTTTATTAAATTGTATTTTTTATTGAGATATAATTTATGTAACATAAAAGTCACCGTTTTAACCATTTTAAAGTGCACAAATCAGTGGTGTTTAGTATGTTCACAATGCTGTGCAATCATCACCATTATCTAATTTCACAATATTTCTGTCATCCCAAGAGGAAATCCCACACCTGTTAGTGGTCATTCCCAATTCCCCCCTCTCCCTCATCCCCTAATGACCCCTAATCTGCTTTCTGTCTCTATAAGTTTGCCTACTATGAACGTTTATAAATGAAATCCTATAATATGTGGCCTTTGTGTCTGGCCTCTTTCACTTAGCATAATGTTTTCAAAGATTCATCCATGTTGTGGCTATGTCAGTGCATCACTCCTTTTAATGGTTGAATAATCTTCCATCGTATGGATGGACCACTTTAAAAAAAAGCTATTAGTTGATGGACATGTAGGCTGTTTCCGCTTTTTGGCTGTTGTGAATAATGCTGCTATGAACATTTATGTGCGGGTTTTTGTGTGGACTTATGTTTTCATTTCTCTTGTTCTCTTCATTTTTCTTATATACTTAGGAGTAGAATCGCTGTGTCACATGAAAATTCCATGTTTAACTTTTGGAGGCACTGACAACTTTTCCACAGTGGCTGCACCATTTTACATTCCCACCACCAATGTACAAGGGTTCCAATTTCTCCACATCCTCACCAGCACTAGTTGTTTCTGTTTTTGATGACAGCCATCCTAGTGGGTGTGAAGTGGTGTTTCACTGTGGTTTTGATTTGCATTTCCCTGATGACTAATGATGTTGAGCATCTTTTCATGTGCCTGTTGGCCATTTATACATCTTCTTTGGAGACGTGTCTTTCAGATCCTTTGCTCATTTTAAAGTTGGATTATTTGGGTTTTTTATTGTTATATTCTAGACACCAGATAGTTATCAGATATATGGTTTGCCAATATTTCTTCCCATTCTGTGTGTTGCCTTTTCACTTTCTTGAGAATGTCCTTGGTAGCAAGTTATTAATTTTTTAAAATAGATCTTTATTGGAGTATAATTGCTTCACAATACCGTGTTAGTTTCTGTTGCACAACAAAGCGAATCAGCCACATGCATACACGTCCCCATATCCCTTCCCTCTTGAGCCTCCCTCCCATCCTCCCTATCCCACCCCTCTAGGTCATCGCAAAGCATCGAGCCAATCTCCCTGTGCTATGCTGCTGCTTCCCGTTAGCTAACTATTTTACATTCGGTAGTGTATATATGTCGATGCTACTCTCACTTCACCCCAGCTTCCCCCTCCCACCCCATGTCCTCAAGTCCATTCTCTATGTCTACCTCTTTATTCCTGCCCTGCAACTAGGTTCATCAGTACCATTTTTTTTTTTTAGAGCCCATATATATGTGTCAGCATATGGTATTTGTTTTTATCTTTCTGACTTACTTCATTCTGTATGACAGACTCTAGGTCCATCCACCTCACTACAAATAACTCAATTTCATTTCTTTCTATGGCTGAGTAATATTCCATTGTATATATGTGCCACATCTTCTTTATCCATTCATCTGTCGATGGACACTTAGGTTGCTTCCATATCCTGGCTATTGTAAATAGAGCTGCAATGAACATTGTGGTACATGTATCTTTTTGAATTATGGTTTTCTCAGGGTATATGCCCAGTAGTGGGATTGCTGGGTCGTATGGTAGTTCTATTTTTAGTGTTTTAAGGAACCTCCGTACTGTTTTCCATAGTGGTTGTATCAATTTACATTTCCATCAACAGTGTAGGGGGGTTCCCTTTTCACCACACCCTTTCCAGAATTTGTTTCTATTTGTTTCTATTGTTTCTAGCTTTTTTGATAATGGCCATTCTGACCGGCGTGAGGTGATACTTCATTGTAGTTTTGATTTGCATTTTCTCTAATAATTAGTGATGTTGAATATCTTTTCATGTGCCTCTTGGCCATCTGTATCTCTTCCTTGGTGAAATGTCTATTTAGGTCTTCCACCCATTTTTTAACTGGATTGTTTGTTTTTTCGATATTGAGCTCCATGAGCTGTTTGTATATTTTGGAGATTAATCCTTTGTCTGTTGTTTCATTTGCAAATATTTTCTCCCATTCTGAGGGTTGTCTTTTTGTCTTGTTTATGGTTTCCTTTGCTGTACAAAAGCTTTTAAGTTTAATTAAGTCCCATTTATTTATTTTTGTTTTTATTTCTGTTACTCTAGGAGTTGAGTCAAAAAAGATCTTGCTGTGGTTTATGTCAAAGAGTGATTTCCTATGTTTTCCTCTAAAAGTTTTATAGTGTCTGGTCTTACATTTAAGTCTTTAATCCATTTGGGGTTTATTTTTGTGTATGGTGTTTGGTAGTGTTCGAATTTCATTCTTTTACATGTAGCTGTCCAGTTTTCCCAGCACCACTTATTGAAGAGGCTGTCTTTTCTCCATTGTATGTTCTTGCCTCCTTTGTCATAAATTAGGTGCCCATATGTGCATGGGTTTATCTCTGGGCATTCTATCCTGTACCACTGATCTATATTTCTGTTTTTGTGCCAGTAGCATACTGTCTTGATTACTGTAGCTTTGTGGCATAGTTTGAAGTTGGGGAACCTGATTCTTCCAACTCCATTTTTCTTTCTCAAGATTGCTTTGGCTATTCAGGGTCTTTTGTGTTTCCATAAGAATTGTAAGATTTTCTGTTCTAATTCTGTGAAGAATGCCATTGGTAGTTTGATAGGGATTGCACTGAATCTGTAGATTGCTTTGGGTAGTATAGTCATTTTCACTATATTGATTCTTCCAGTCCAAGAACTTGGTATATTTCTCCATCTGTTTATGTCATCTTTGATTTCTTTCATCAGTGTTTTATAGTTTTCTGAGTACAAGTCTTTCACCTCCTTAGGTAGGTTTATTCCTAGGTATTTTATTCTTTTTGTTGCAATGGTAAATGAGAGTGTTTCCTTAATTTCCCTTTCTGATTTTTCATTGTTGGTGTATGGGAATGCCAGAGATTTCTGTGCATTAATTTTGTATCCTGCAACCTTACCAAATTCATTGATTAGTTCTAGTAGTTTTCTGGTGGCATCTTTAGGATCTTCTATATATAGTATCATGTCATCGGCAAATAGTGACAGTTTTACTTCTTCTTTTCCAATTTGTATTTCTTTTTCTTCCCTGATTGCCATGGCTAGGACTTCCAAAACTATGTTGAACAAGAGTGGTGAGAGTGGACACCCTTGTCTTGTTCCTGATTCTAGTGGAAATGCTTTCAGTTTTTCACCATTGAGAATGATGCTTGCTGTGGATTTGTCATATATGGCCTTTATTATGTTGAGGTAGGTTCCCTCTATGCCCATTTTCTGGAGAGTTTTTATCATAAATGGGTGTTGAATTTTGTCAAAAGCTTTTTCTGCATCTATTGAGATGATCATACGGTTTTTATTCCTTAATTTGTTAATGTGGTGTATCACATTAATTGATTTGTGTATATTGAAGAATCCTTGCATGCCTTGGATAAATCCCACTTGATCATGGTGTATGATCCTTTTAATGTGCTGTTGGATTCTGTTTGCTAGTATTTTGTTCAGGATTTTTGGTTCTATATTCACCAGTGATATTGATCTATAATTTTCTTTTTTTGTGATATATCTTCTTCTGTTTTTGGTATCAGGGTGATGGTGGCTTCATAGAATGAATTTGGGAGTATTTCTCCCTCTGCAATTTTTTGGAAGAGTTTGGGAAGGATGGGTGTTAGCTCTTCTCTAAATGTTTGATAGAATTCGCCTGTGAAGCCATCTGGTCCTGGACTTTTGTTTGTTGGAAGATTTTTAATTATGGTTTCAATTTCATTACCTGTGATAGGTCTGTTTATATTTTCTAATTTTTCAGTCTTGCAAAATTGTACCTTTCCAAGATTTTGTCCATTTCTTCGTGGTTGTCCATTTTATTGGCATATAGTTGTTTGTAGTAGCCTCTTATAATCCTTTGTATTTCTGCAACGTCAGTTGTGATTTCTCCTTTTTCATTTCTAATTTTATTGATTTGCGTCCTCTCCCTTTTATTCTTGATGAGTCGGGCTAAGGGTTTTTCAATTTTGTTTATCTTCTCAAAGAACCAGCTTTTAGTTTTTTTGACCTTTGCTATGTTTTCTTCATTTCTATTTCATTTATTTCTACTCTGATCATTATGATTTCTTTCCTTCTACTGACTTTGGGTTTTCTTTGTTCTTCTTTCTCTAGTTGTTTTAAGTGTAGGGTTAGATTGTTAATTTGAGATTTCTCTTGTTTCTTGAAGTGAGATTGAATTGCTATAAACTTCCCTCTTAGAACTGTTTTTGCTGTGTCCCATAGGTGTTGGGTCATCGTGTTTCATTGTCATTTGTTTCTCTGTATTTTTAATTTCTTCTTTGATTTCTTCCATGATCTCTTGCTTATTTAGTAGCGCACTGGTTAACCTCCATGTATTTGTGTTTTTTACATTTTTTTTCCTGTAATTCATTTCTAATCTCATAGTGTTGTGGTCAGAAAAGATGCTTGATACGATTTCAATTTTCTTAAATTTTCTGAGGCTTGATTTGTGACCTACGATGTGATCTATCCTGGAGAATGTTCCATGTGCACTTGAGAAGAAAGTGTATTCTGCCACTTTTGGATGGAATGTTCTATAAATATCAATTAAATCTATCTGGTCTATTGTGTCATTTAAAGTTTGTGTTTCCTTATTTATTTTCTGTTTGGATAATCTGTCCATTGGTGTAAGTGGGGTGTTAAAGTCCCCTACTATTGTTGTGTTACTGTTGATTTCTCCTTTCATGGTTGTTAGCATTTGTCTTAGGTATTGAGATGCTCCTATGTTGGGTGCATAAACATTATAATTGTTATATCTTCTTCTTGGATTGATCCTTTGATCATTATGTGGTGTCCCTCCTTATCTCTTGTAACACTCTTTATAAATTATTAATTTTGATGGAGTCCAGTGTATATATTTTTTCTTTTATTGATTATGCTTTTGGTTTTATATCTAAAAAAACTGTTGCCAAATCTGAGGTCACAAAGTCTTATACCTATGTTTCGAGTTAGTAGTTTTAGCTCTTACATTGAGGTCTTTGTGTTAATTTTGAGTTAATTTTTGTATATGGTGTGAGGTAGGTGTCTAAATTCATTATCTTTTGCATGTGGCTGTCCAATTATTCCTCCACTATGTGTTAAAAAGACTATTCTTTCCCCATTGAGTGGTCTCGGTGTCCTTGTAGAAAATCAATTGGCCATAAGTGTATGGGTTATTTCTGGTCTCTAACTTCTACTCCATTGATCTATTTGTTAATCCTCATGCCAGAACCACACTGTCTCAATGACGCTAGCTTGGTAGTAAGTTTTGAAACCATGAAGTGTGCATCCTCCAACTTTGTTATTCTTTTTCAAGGTGGTTTTGGCTATTTGGGCTCCCTTTCAATGAGTTTTAGGGTCAGTGTATCCATTTCTGAAAAACAGGAAGTTAGAATTTTGATGGGGATTGCATTGAATCTGTAGATCGTTTTGGGGAGTATTGCCTAAAATATTAAGCCTTCCAATCTATGAACACAAGAAGTCTTCCCATTTATTTAGGTCTTTAATTTCTTTCAACACTGTTTTTTATTTTAATATGTATTTATTTATTTGGTTGTGCAGGGTCTTAGTTGCGGCAAGTGGGCTCCTTAGTTGCAGCATGCAAACTCTTGGTTGCGGCATGCATGTTGGATCTAGTTCCCTGACAGGATTGAACCCAGGCCTCCTGCATTGGGAGCATGGAGTCTTATCCACTGTGCCACCAGGGAAGTCCCTCAACACTGTTTTGAAGTTCGGTTAAATTTATTCTTTGGCTAAATTTATTCTTAAGTATTTCATTCTTTTTGATGCTATCAACGGAATTATTTCCTTGGATTGTCAATGGATAGTGTATAAGAATACAACTTATTTTTGTGTGTTGATCTCATATCCTACAACCTTGCTCCCCTTTTTAGTGACTCAGATGTTTCAGTGGATTCTTAAGGTTTTCTATATATAAGATCATGCCATATGTGAATCAAGATAGTTTTACTTCTTCTTTTACAGTCTGGTTCCCTTTTATCTTTTTCTTGACTAATTGTCCTGGCTAGAACTTCTAGGACAATATTCAGTAGAAGTGATGCTCTTGCCTTGTTCCTGGTCTTAGGGAAAATCTTCCAGTCTTCCCCACTGAGTATGACGGTAGCCGTGCTTGTTTCACAGACACCCTTAATCAGGTTGAGGAAGTTCCCTTCTGTTCCAGTTTGTTGAGTGTTTTCATCATGAAAGGGTGTTGGATTTTATGATCATTTTTTAATCTCTTTTATCTCTTTTGTCCATACTGGATAATTTTTATTGCTCTATCTTCAAGTTCACTCACTTATTCTCCCATCATGTTCGTTCTGCTACTGAATCCATACAATGAGTTTTTTATTTTGATAATTGTATTTATTTTCAGTTCTAACATTTTCATCTAGTTCTTCTTTATATCTCCTATTCCTTTGCCTAGATTTTTAATCGTTCTTTTCAGTGGTGTCCACCTTTTCTTCTTGGGTTATTTTTGCAATATTTGCCTTAAGTTTTAATCGGACAGTTATGACATCTTGGCATTGGTATCTGTTGGTGGTCTCTTCCCAGGTAAGTTGAAGTTTTCCTGGTTCTTTGTATGCCAAGTAATTCTGGATTGTATCCTGGACATTCAGAATATTATGTTGTGAGACTCCGAGTCTTGTTTAAATCCTATGGAGAATATTGATATTTTCGTTGTAGCAGGCAATGGATCCGGCTGGGTCCAGCTCACAAGGATCCACCAGCTTTCTGTGAATCGTGGTTTTAACATCAGTTCTGTTTTCAGTCTTTGCAGTGATTTATCCTGTGTGTGCACCACCCAGTGGCCAGTCCAGGACCTGAGAGGCAGTCTGCCTTAAATGGGTTCTCAATGTCTTGTTTGGCTGTTTGTGATCAGATCTACACATGTGCAGCCCAGGGGGCAAGCCAGGGGTTCAGGAACAGTGTTACGATGTCAGAGTCCAATTTCCTTCCTCTTTATGATGTTCCCTGAGGTCCCCTCCTCTGTCTTTTAGCTGAAAGGCTAGGGCTCTATTTACCTTGTTTTGCTATACATTTCCTGGGACTACACCTGAGTCTAGGGCCAAGTAGTGGGAGGACAGGGGAAAAAGCAATTGGTTTTGTCCCACCCTCTTGGGATTTCAGCTCCTCTGACTGGCAGAGGAAGGTGAGGGCACCTGTGGGCTCCCACTGCCACAGTTGTTAGTGCTGCCGCCGTGGTCTGAGAGAAGCCTGGGTACAGCCCACCTGCCAGCACGGGTGGAGGCCTGGCACCTGGAACTCCATCCTCAGATACAGCCCCCACATTCTCCCTTAGCCGTTGTCAGTCAGGTGCCCACCCACAGGGGCTTCTCCCTGCCCTGCTGAAAGCTCTCCCTACATGCAGGCTTCGTCTTGTTCACCTGGCAGCCCGCTGAAGCTCCTGAGACAGGCTGAGCCTCAGCTCCACTGCAGGACATCTGTTGGCTGACTCTTTTCAGGGGGAGCAATATTCCCTGCTCCCCCACTCCCTCTACTCCTTCTCTCCCTCCCCTCCTCCTCCCCCCAACCTCTCCCCTCCTTCTCTCCCCCCTTAGCCCCTGCTTTCCATGTCCACGTGGCACTCAGTCACACCTGAGCACACCTTACACACACAGCCCAGGGCTTCTTTGTGTCCATCACTCCTTAGAGTCTGCAGTCCTTAAGGAAAGAGCTCTTAGAAAACCAAGGCTCAGAGAAGCTGAGGAAGTTACCCAAGGTTGCACAGTTCATCACGGCCACAGCTGGGCCTACAAGCTGCATCTGCCAGATTCTGCCCTCCTTGCTCTTTGCACCACAGGTCTCCAGAGAAGTCACTGTCTTCCCTCTTATACTCCACACTGCCTTCCTCCCCTCAGGCCAGGCTGTAATTTGTTAGGCAGCGTAAACAATGAATACATGACTAAAAAGGACCCGGAAGCCCCTGTTTCACCTCATGAAGTCCCACTCACCCATCCTCACAGAAGCCAACCTGGGCCCTGCTCATTTCCAGGCCACCCAACCCCCAGCCCAGGCTCTGCCTTGAGGGTCTCCCATGGTGTGGAATGAATTAAAGAATTTTCAGAACTGCCTGGCTCCTGGAGCCCACCAAGGGCAGGCCTGCATCCGGGAGGGGGCTGCTAGGAGAAGCATCCCTTGGCAGGCGAGGCTGGCCGGCCTGCAGAGGGTGCCCTGGCCCCGTCACCCAGGCTGCAGAGGAAGCGACCTCAAGCTGTGCTTCAAGACTGGAAGTATCAATAAAAGAGCAGATGCGTATTTCTCCATGGCTTCTCTGCGGGTGATCATACAGAGAATTGTTTTGAAAATAGTATTTTTGTTTTTTTAAATAGGATCTGCATATCATTAAGAAGTAAAATAAATACACGGGAGATTAAAAACAATTTTAAAAAATCAGACCATGTCCTGTTCCTAGAGAAATCAATGTTGAACCTTTTGGTGAACCTCATGTCAGCTTTTTATGGGTACACACAAATCACCCCCCACGTGCATGTGTGCTCACCTGCACACACCTGCACCACACACACACAGGCATAGGTTCACAGTGAAACCCTATCATAATATGTGATACGTGACTTCGTGTGTCTTCTCTTTTTGTTAACTCAGTAATAAGCCTGGACAGATTCCTGGGCCCATGTCGACCTGAACCACGGTTCCCTGGCTTCGCAACTAATGGTGAAGAAGCAGTCTTTCCTTTTTCCCTGTGTAACTTTGATCATTAGGAACTTGGAACAATGTTTCACATAGTTATGGTTCCTGGCATTTGTATATTTGTATCTCTCTCTCTCTCACTCCAGTTTGTTTACTGCCAGTTTTTCTACTGAGTGTTTTTCATCCCTTTAAAAGACTTCTGAGTGTGGAGATTGGTTGAAGATGGCGGAGTAGAAGGACGTGCTCTCACTCCCTCCAGTAAGAACACCAGAATCTCAACTCACTGCTGAACAATCATCAGGAAGACACTGGAACTCACCAAAAAAGATACCCCACATCCAAAGACAGAGGAGAAGCCACAGTGAGATGGTAGGAGGGGGGCAATCACAATAAAATCAAATCCCATAACTGCTGGGTGGGTGACTCACAGACTGGCGAACACTTATACCACAGAAGTCCACCCACTGGAGTGAAGGTTCTGAGCCCCACGTCAGGCTTCCCAACCTGGGGGTCCGGCAAAGGGAGGAGGAATTCCTAGAGAATCAAAATTTGAAGGCTAGTGGGATTTGATTGCAAGACTTCGACAGGACTGGGGGAAACAGAGACCCCACTCTTGGAAGGCACACACAAAGTAGTGTGCGCATCGGGACCCAGGGGAAGGAGCAGTGACCCCATAGGAGACTGAACCAGACTCACCTGCTAGTGTTGGAGGGTCTCCTGCAGAGGCGGGGGGTGGCTCTGTTTCACCGTGAGGACAAGGACACTGGCAGCAGAAGTTCTGGGAAGTACTCCTTGGCGTGAGCCCTCCCAGAGTCTGCCATTAGCCCCACCAAAGAGCCTGGGTATGCTCCAGTGTTGGGTTGCCTCAGGCCAAACAACCAACAGGGAGGGAACCCAGCCCTACCCATCAGCAGACAAGCGGATTAAAGTTTTACTGAGCTCTGCCCACCAAAGCTACAGTCAGCTCTACCCACCACCAGTCCCTCCCATCAGGAAACTTGCAGAAGCCTCTTAGATAGCCTCACCCACCAGGGGGCAGACAGCAACAGCAAGAAGAACTACAGTCCTGCAGCCTGTGGAACAAAAACCACATTCACAGAAAGATAGAAAAGATGAAAAGGCAGAGGGCTATGTATCAGAAGAAGGAACAAGATAAAACCCCAGAAAAACAACTAAATGAAGTGGAGATAGGCAACCTTCCAGAAAAAGAATTCAGAATAATGATAGTGAAGATGATCCAGGACCTCGGAAAAAGAATGGAGGCAAAGATCGAGAAGATGCAAGAAATGTTTAACAAAGACCTAGAAGAATTAAAGAACAAACAAACAGAGATGAACAATACACTAACTGAAATGAAAACAGCAGTAGAAGGAATCAATAGCAATATAACTCAGGCAGAAGAACAGATAAGTGACCTGGAAGACAGAATGGTGGAATTCACTGCTGCGGAACAGAATAAAGAAAAAAGAATGAAAAGAAATGAAGACAGCCTAAGAGACTTCTGGGACAACATTAAATGCAACAACGTTCACATTATAGGGGTCCCAGAAGGAAAAGAGAGAGAGAAAGGGCCCGAGAAAATATTTGAAGAGATTATAGTCGAAAACTTCCCTAACATGAGAAAGGAAAGCCACCCAAGTCCAGGAAGCACAGAGAGTCCCATACAGGATAAACCCAAGGAGAAACACTCTGAGACACACAGTAATCAAATGGGCAAAAATTAAAGACAAAGAAAAATTATTGAAAGCAGCAAGGGAAAAACGACAAATAACATACAAGGGAACTCCCATAAGGTTAACAGCTGATTTCTCAGCAGAAACTCTACAAGCCAGAAGGGAGTGGCATGATATACTTAAAGTGATGAAAGGGAAGAGCCTACAACCAAGATTACTCTACCCGGCAAAGATCTCATTCAGATTCGATGGAGAAATCAAAAGCTCTACAGACAAGCAAAAGCTAAGAGAATTCAGCACCACCAAACCAGCTCTACAACAAATGCTAGAGGAACTTCTCTAAGTGGGAAACACAAGAGAAGAAAAGGACCTACAAAAACAAACCCAAAACAATTAAGAAAATGGTAATAGGAACATACATATCGATAATTACCTTAAACATGAATGGATTAAATGCCCCAACCAAAAGACACAGGCTTGCTGAATGGATACAAAAACAAGACCCATATATATGCTGTCTACAAGAGACCCACTTCAGACCTAGGGACACATTCAGACTGAAACTGAGGGGATGGAAAAAGATATTCCATGCAAATGGAAATCAGAAGAAAGCTGGAGTAACAATACTCATATCAGATAAAATAGACTTTAAAATAAAGAATGTTACAAGAGACAAGGAAGGACACTATATAATGATCAAGGGATCAATCCTGGAAGAAGATATAACAATTATAAATATATATGCACCCAACATAGGAGCACCTCAATACATAAGGCAACTGCTAACATCTATAAAAGAGGAAATCAACAGTAACATAATAACAGTGGGGGACTTTAACACCTCACTTACAGCAATGGACACATCATCCAAACAGAAAATTAATAAGGAAACACAAGCTTTAAAATGACACAATAGACCAGATAGATTTAATTGATATTTATAGGACATTCCATCCAAAAACCACAGATTACACGTTCTTCTCAAGTATGCATGGAACATTCTCGAGGATAGCTCATATCTTTGGTCACAAATCAAGCGTCAGTAAATTTAAGAAAATTGAAATCATATCAAGCATCTTTTCTGACCACAACGCTATGAGATTAGAAATCAATTACAGGGGAAAAAACATAAAAAGCACAAACACATGGAGGCTAAACAATACATTACTAAATAACCAAGAGATCACTGAAGAAATCAAAGAGGAAATCAAAAAATACCTAGAGACAAATGACAATGAAAACACGACGACCCAAAACCTATGGGATGCAGCAAAAGCAGTTCTAAGAGGGAAGTTTATAGCTATACAAGCCTACCTCAAGAAACAAGAAAAATCTCAAATAAACAATCTAACGTTACACCTAAAGGAACTAGAGAAAGAAGAACAAACAAAACCCAAAGTTAGCAGAAGGAAAGAAATCATAAAGATCAGAGCAGAAATAAATGAAATAGAAATGAAGAAAACAATAGCAAAGCAATAAAACTAAAAGCTGGTTCTTTGAGAAGATAAACAAAACTGATAAACCATTAGCCAGACTCATCAAGAAAAAGAGAGAGAGGACTCAAATCAATAAAATTAGAAATGAAAAAGGAGAAATCACAACTGACACTGCAGAAATACAAAGGATTATAAGAGATTACTACAAACAACTATATGCCAATAAAATGGACAACCTGGAAGAAATGGACAAATTGTTAGAAAGGTATAACCTTCCAAGACTGAAACAGGAAGAAATAGAAAATATGAACAGACCAATCACAAGTAATGAAATTGAAACTGTGATTAAAAATCTTCCAACAAAGAAAAGTCCAGGACCAGGTGTCTTCACAGGTGAATTCTATCAAACATTTAGAGAAGAGCTAACACCCATCCTTCTCAAACTCTTCCAAAAAATTGCAGAGGAAGGAACACTCCCAAACTCATTCTATGAGGCCACCATCACTCTGATACCAAAACCAGACAAAGATACTACAAAAAAAGAAAATTACAGACCAATATCACTGATTAATATAGATGCAAAAATCCTCAACAAAATACTAGCAAACAGAATCCAACAACACATTAAAAGGATCATACACCATGATCAAGTGGGATTTATCCCAGGGATGCAAGGATTCTTCAATATACGCAAATCAATCAATGTGATACACCACATTAACAAATTGAAGAATAAAAACCATATGATCATCTCAATAGATGCAGAAAAAGCTTTTGACAAAATTCAACACCCATTTATGATAAAAACTCTCCAGAAAGTGGGTATAGAGGGAACCTACCTCAACATAATAAAGGCCATATATGACAAACCCACAGCAAACATCATTCTCAATGGTGAAAAACTGAAAGCATTTCCTCTAAGATCAGGAACAAGACAAGGATGTCCACTCTCACCACTATTATTCAACATAGTTTTGGAAGTCCAAGCCACGGCAATCAGAGAAGAAAAAGAAATAAAAGGAATCCAAATTGGAAAAGAAGAAGTAAAACTGTCACTGTTTGCAGATGACATGATATTATACATAGAGAATCCTAAAGATGTCACCAGAAAACTACTAGAGCTAATCAATGGATTTCGTAAAGTTGCAGGGTACAAAATTAATGCACAGAAATCTCTTGCATTCCTATACACTAATGATGAAAAATCTGAAAGAGAAATTAAGGAAACACCCCCATTTACCATTGCAACAAAAATAAAATACCTAGGAATAAACCTACCTAGGGAGACAAAAGACCTGTATGCAGAAAACTATAAGAAATTGAAAGAATTTGAAAGAAATGTTGAAAGAAATTAAAGATGATACCAAGAAATGGAGAGATATTCCATGTTCCTGAATTGGAAGAATCAATATTGTGAAAATGACTATACTACCCAAAGCAATCTACAGATTCAATGAAATCTTTATCAAATTACCAATGACATTTTCTACAGAACTAGATCAAAAAATCTTAAAATTTGTATGGAGACACAAAAGACCCCAAATAGCCAAAGCAGTCTTGAGGGAAAAAAACGGAGCTGGAGGAATCAGACTCCCTGACTTCAGACTATACTACAAAGCTACAGTAATCAAGACAATATGGTACTGGCACAAAAACAGAAATACAGATCAATGGTACAGTATAGAAAGCCCAGAGATAAACTCATGCACCTATGGTCAACTAATCTATGACAAAGGAGGCAAGGATATACAATGGAGAAAAGACAGCTTCTTCAATAAGTGGTGCTGGGAAAACTGGACAGCTACATGTAAAAGAATGAAATTAGAACACTCCCTAACACCATACACAAAAATAAACTCAAAATGGATTAGAGACCTAAATGTAAGACTGGACACTATAAAACTCTTAGAGGAAAACATAGGAAAAACACTCTTTGACATAAATCACAGCAAGATCTTTTTTGATCCACCTCCTAGAATAATGGAAATAAAAGCAAAAATAAACAAATGGGACCTAATGAAACTTAAAACCTTTTGCACAGCAAAGGAAACTACAAACAAGATGAAAAGACAATGCTTAGAATGGGAGAAAATATTTGCCAATGAATCAACGGGCAAAGGATTAATCTCCAAAATATATAAATAGCTCATGCAGCTCAATATTAAAAAAACAAACAACCCAATCAAAAAATGGGCAGAAGACCTAAATAGACATTTCACCTAAGAAGACATACAGACGGCCAAGAGGCACATGAAAAGCTGCTCAACATCACTAATTATTAGAGAAGTGCAAATCAAAGCTACAATGAGGTATCACCTCACACCAGTTAGAATGGGCATCATCAGAAAATCTACAAACAACAAATGCTGGAGAGGGTGTGGAGAAAAGGGAACCCTCTTGCATTGTTGGTGGGAATGTAAATTGATACAGCCACTATGGAGAACAGTATGGAGGTTCCTTAAAAAACTAAAAATAGAACTACCATATGACCCAGCAATCCCACTACTGGGCATATACCCAGAGAAAACCATAATTCAAAAAGACACATGCACCCCAATGTTCATTGCAGCACTATTTACAATAGCCAGGTCATGGAAGCAACCTAAATGCCCATTGACAGACGAATGGATAAAGATGTTGTACATATATACAATGGAATATTAGTCAGCCATAAAAAGGAACAAAATTGGATCATTTGTAGAGACGTGGATGAATCTAGAGACTGTCATACAGAGTGAAGTAAGTCAGAAAGAGAAAAACAAATATCGTATATTAATGCATATATGTGGAACCTAGAAAAATGGTACAGATGAACTGGTTTGCAGGACAGAAATTGAGACACAGATGTAGAGAACAAACGTATGGACACCAAGAGGGGAAAGCAGCGGGAGGGTGAGGGTGGTGGTGTGATGAATTGGGCGACTGGGATTGACATGAATACACTGATGTGTATAAAATGGATGACTAATAAGAACCTGCTGTATAAAAAAATAAGTAAAATTAAATTAAAAAAAAAAAGACTTCGGAGTGTTCCTGCCCACTAGGCTGGGTGTGAGGGTCTGAAGGCAGGAGCGATATGTGAGCATTTTGCTGCGGAAAGGAACAGGAAAGGAACTTGTAGTCTCAAGAAGGTTCTCAGAGAGCCAAGCCTTCTCGGTGTGCAGAGAGAGAAATGACTCACCCCAAAGCCGATAGGATGGAAAGGAAGCCAAGCCGGGAAGGAAGGGGGCTGCTGCTGGCCTCAGTTTTCTCATCTGTGAAACGGGACTCATGACTTTCCTGCTTCGCTAGGTCCCAGGCCCTGTCTTCTCATTGGGGGCTGTGGTCCAGAGCAGGCGCTCAGTGGGTATTTATTTAGGGGGAGTGTGGATGGACAAGACCTGGGGGTGCAGACCTGCCTGGTCAGCTCACCCCCCCACCCCACCCCTACCCCATCCTTCCCAGGATCGGCTTACTGGTTTGGCACAGAATTCGGCTTGTTGTTTTTCCACCGAGAGGAGAACGGGCAGCTCATGTTCAAAAGACCCAAACTCCCACAAGGTGAGCTTTCAGGGAAGGGTTTTTAAAGACAGCATGAGGGAGGGGTTCGCGGGGTGCGTGATCAGCTCGTGCACAGTTCTCTGATTGGTTGGTGGTGAGGTAACTGGGTGACGTTTCGGGAATCTCAGTGATTAGTTTCCTCGCTCCACCTGGTCTGGGGTCTTCTCGCTGGTGGGCAGCCTGCATAACTTCTTCCACCTGGTGGGGGTCTCAGTACCTGCAGAACAGCTCAAGGACACGGCGCAGGAGGTTATCTAGAGCCCTTGAGGAGGAACTTAAAGTCCTTGATTTTGTTTTAGGGCTAAGCTATTATTATTTTGTCTTGCTTGACTGCTTTCCTTTGTTTCTGCATTTTCTCACTTCTCTGATTCAATTTGCTCTTTGGAACTCAGGGAAGGCCTAGGAGGCTAAAGATTTTCTACAAACAAGAGGAGGGGGACACTGGAGGTTCTGTTCCCGGGAAGGCCTCACGGGGTCCTGCTCGGTCTCAGCTCCAAGCCCAGTGTCTCCTCCACACCTCGGGCTGCCCTGTGGGTCAGGACCCTGAAGCTCTCCGAGAAGACACACACTGTGCTGAGGGGGCCACACGTTAGAAAGTGGGCGGGGGGCTCTGCTTTAGCCACCACAGAGCCAGGTCGCAGGGATGGGACCGGACAGGTACATTTTGATGGAGGGAGGGAGGGAGGGAGGAAGGAGGTACCATTGGAGCTCAGGGGGTCTGAATGGCATGGTGCTGCAGGGTGCCTGGGAATGTGGCCCACACTTAGCAGGGAGCGGGGCAGCAGAGGATCAAACAGATTAGAGACCTGAGCTTCACCCGATTTGCCGTGGGCGCAAGGGGCCCATTGCAGAGCTCTGGCCTGGCAGTCACCACCCACACATCTGAGGGCAGCGGCATTCCCCGGAACCCCTCACCTCCTAGGATGGAGGGAAGACCAAGGCGCAAACCCCAGCCTCGAGGGGCTGGCCTGGGAGACAGCTGGGCAAGCAGACAAAAGACGGTGCATTGATTGTTTTGACTCTGATGAGCTGCAAGTAACATCTCACCGTTGGTTAAACTTGGTGGCTGTCATGATAGTCAGTTTTATGGGTCATCTAGGCCAGGCTATAGATTCCAGCTGTTCAATCAAATGCAAATCTAGATTTTGCTGGGAAGGTATTTGCAGATGTGGTTAAAGTCCATAATCAGCTGACTTTAAATAAAAGAGATTATCCTAGGTCATCTGGGTGGCTGATCTAGCTCCCTGCCAAGGGAGGAATCCGCCGTGGCCGCAGCCTCACCTAGTGCCCCAGTCCCAGCTGGCTCTTCCCAACCATCTGCCCCATGGATTCCAACTTGCCTAGTCAGACCCCACAATCATGCAAGCCAATTCCTCGAAAAAAATTCCTACGATAAACCTCTTGCTGGTTCTGCTTCCCTGGCTGATGGACTGATATGGTGGTTATAATCCAGTAATGAGAACCACACTTTTAAAAATACTCTTTCATTCCACAAGTATTTGTTGAGCACCTACTAAGTGCAGTCTCTGGAAGGACCTGGGGTCCAGCAGTGGGGAGGGGAGTGGGGCCATCTCGGAGAGAGCTGGGCACAGAGGACAGGGGCATGCTGGGCCACCAGGCTCTGAGGGCCCTCACAATCTTTGTTGAGTGATGAGTGATGGGCGCTAACACATTTGATCAAATCTCGCTTTGGCCTGTGGGTCAGTCTGTTTGATGTGCAATGACCTGTTTCCCTGCCCTATTCACTGGAACCATCTGAGCACACCCCTGGCCTCCTGTCTCCAGGAATTCCTTCTTCTCTCCTTGGCCACTGAGCCTTCCCGGGCCTGGCATCACACCCAACCCTTTTCCTGTGGGGTCTCAGCCATTCTTGCAAGAACCACTGAGGGAAACAGCCGTATCTCAGCTCCATCACCAAATACCTGCTAGATCTTGGGTGAGTTTTTATCCTCTCCGTACCTCAATTTCCTCAACTTTAAAATAAAGATAATTGCAATATCTACCTCACAGGTGAGAGGATTGAGTGGGATAATATATCCAAAGGACTTAGCTGGTGACTAGAACGTGATGGATTCTCATTAAATGTGTATATTGACATCGTAACACCATCATCACCCTCATTATCACCACTACCATCGTAGTCACCATCATCATCGTCCTCATCATTATCACCATTATCATTATTAAAATCACCATCTTCCTCACCATCATCACCATCACTATCATCATCATCAACATCACCATCATCATCACCATCACTATCATCACCATCATGATCACCATCATCATCATCATCACCATCATCATCATCATCACCACTACCATCAACATCACCATCATCATCACCATCACCATCACCATCATCATCACCATCATCACCATCACCATCATCACCGCCATCACCATCATCACCATCACCATCATCATCATCACCATCACCATCATCATCACCATCATCACCATCACCATCACCTTCATCATCACCATCATGATCACCATCATCACCATCATCACCATCACCATCATCATCACCATCATCATCACCATCATCACCATCACCATCATCACCGCCATCACCATCATCACCATCACCATCACCATCATCACCATCACCATCACCTTCATCATCACCATCATCATCACCATCACCATCATCACCATCACCATCATCATCACTACCATCAACATCACCATCATCACCATCACCATCACCATCATCATCATCATCATCATCACCATCACCATCATCATCACCATCATCATCACCATCACCAACATCACCATCACCATCACCATCATCACCATCACCATCACTTTCATCATCATCACCTTCAATATCACTGAGCCCTGGTTTTGTCCCTCCATGTCCTCATACCTGCATCAGATGTTTCCTGAATGAACCAAAGAATGAACAAATGGAGTATTTATTTTAAATCCTGTTTCCATGGAGACGAATCTCAGGTCGAGGGCTTTCTGTAGCCTCGCACATCCCTTCCCTCCTACTCTCCACATCGTCAACATTTTCCTTACAATGAGCTTCAGTGGAAATATAACACAAGTCTCCCCAAGCTGTGATCTGAATGTTTGCATGCCTCAAATTCACATGTGGAAACCCTAACCTCCGTAACGTGCGGGATCAGGAGGTGGGACCCTTGGGAGCCCCCCTGATGGCATTAGTGTTCTAACAAGAGAGAGCCCACAGAGCTCTGTCGCCCCTTCCACGAGTGAGGACGCGAGAAGCCTGCAACTCAGAGGAGGGACCCCTGAGGACCCTGACCGTGCTCCAGCCTCCAGACCTGTGAGAAATAGATTTCTGTGTTTATAAGCCACGTGGTCTGTGGCATTCTGTCATAGCAGCCTGGAGGGACTGAGACATTCCCCAGAGGCTAAGCCCCCACCCAGACGAAGCGATGGCTACTTGCTAAATCGTGTGTGTGCAGCCAGGAGGGATGCGGAGGGAGGGGGGGTCGTCTCCCGGTCTCTGCTCGCCCTGTCTTCCCACAGTGAATCTACTTTCATGGAGACAAAAGTGAGGGGTTTCTCTGACACATGGGAACCAGGCTGCATAGGGATTGGGATGCCGGGCCTCTGCGGCTGGTTCCCAGCTTGGCTGTGTGTCTGTTGTGCGGCCATCGATCCAGATGTGCTATGAGGGTGCAGATGCCCGTAGACAGGGTGGTCCCGTCTTGGACTGCTGTCACTCACAAGATGGGACTCGGTGACCCATCTGGCACAGCTTGTGATCTCTGGAACAGGACAGAAAGCAGTGCTTCATCTTAGAGCCATTTACAAGGCATTACCTCCGGGGAATCTGGGGTTTCCGGAGCACTCCACGTGGAGCTCCCAGCCCTGGAGCCGGCTGCGCCCGTGCTCCTCTCTCTCAGAAGGGGAGTCTTTGCCCATCAGCCTGGTGCCTACAGGGGCTCCCACTGGTCAGTGCTCAGTATACACGTTTGACTGAATTGGAAAACCTGAGGTCCAGACTTGGCCAGTGGGTCCACCTTCAAGCCCTCCTAATACCGTCACACTGGGTGTTAGGATGCTACATAGGAATTTTGGGGACACAAACATTCAGCCTGTGGCAATGGTGTTCCCATTTTATAGACAAGGAAACTGAGGCTCAGGTTCCCGAGGCCGCACTGCTCAGAAGGCAGTGAGCCAGGATCTGAGCCCAAGCCACTCGCTTCTAGTGCTCAGGACACCTCTGGGAAGAGCTTTTTTAGAATTTCGAGCACTTCAGGAGAAGGAGGACAGACTCAGGGCTGGGCGTGATCTAACGGCTGTGGGGCTGCAGGATGACCAGAGGTGGTCCAGGTAGGCAGGGCTCCAGGCTGACCTTGAGCTGCTGCCTCCAGGACCTCCTGAGACTCTCCTGGCTCCCCACCTCCTTCCCCATCCCGAGGGGGTCTTCGTACGGGCTGCACATGGGCTGGGCTCCTGCGCAGAGGTGGCTCTTACCTGCTCAGCACTCCTAGCACTGATGAGACCCCACAGGACTCCAGGGCTGCCAGACTGAGGGATCCAGAGCCTTTTGGGACAAACCTGGCTCGTGTAGCCCAACATCGAGGTTTTCTAGGGTCTGTTCCCACCCCAGGCTACGATTATCTAACTATCTTACTTGCTCCTTCTTGGTCTAAGTCTCGCGTCCTTGTTCTGGGGAGACCCAGGCCGGGTTGGGGCCACACCCAGGCTCTCCCAGAGCCCTGGGTCTCCCTCTATCACAGCCCTGATCCTGCAGGGGGTCATGTCCAGGCTCTGACTTGCTCTCCAGCTCATCTGCATCCTGTAAACCCCAGGAGGGCAGGGGACAGATGTGACTCATCCAGCATCCACAGGTGCCGGCTCCCTGGTGCTTGGGGACTCCTCCCTGATTCACAGAGGACTTAATTGTTGTTAATGCAGACGAGGGTGATGGCTGAGAAGTCTGGACAATATCACCAAACTTCAGTACTTTTTTACCCTTCTGTGATTTTAAGGAATTCTACCCCCTCTCTCTTCCTCTCTCTCCCTGACTCTTGCCCCCTGCACCCCACAGGAAGGTCACTTCTACCAGATTTTACAAAACTAAGATGCTCCGACACCTGAAACTAACACAACATTGCAAATCAACTCTACTCCAATAAAAAAGTTTTAAAAAGATTCTCCAAACCTGGGAAACAAAGGTCAGCCACGATGGGCAGACTTTGAGGTGTGGAAGGTATAGCATTGCTCCGGGTTTTGACGGAGGACTTGACCTGGATCTTTCTTTTTGAATTATTTCCTGATTTTCAAAGCAGTTCATGCTCTTACAAAAAATGTAAAAGTTACGGGTTGTATAAAGAAACAGGAAAAAACAGACCCAAACACAATTCTACCATCCACAGGTGACCACTCCTAGTGGTCTGGCACATTTCCACCCAGCCTTTCCCGACCTTGCTCAGAGTTGAGATCATAGCATGTTTTCACGCCATGATCAGTGTTTTTCACTAAATAATACTCAATAAGCATTGGCCTGCCTTTTAATGGCTACATGTATTGTGTTGGAGGATACAGTACTGTATTTGCCGTATTCTGTTGTTGGGTATTTAGTTCATTTCTCTTTCTTTCAGATTTCCTGCCTGTGTGAGCAAACATTTCTGTCTCAGATTGTTTTTTTGAGGTGCTTGCCTGGAAGGCAGATCGCTGGAGTATATGGAAGGGCATCTTGGTAGATCTGGAGACATTCTGTTTGCTCTTCCCTGAAGCCCACAAAGCGTCTGGGCTCAGATCTCGCCAGCTGGGCTGCCCCCCATCACCTGGGGTTGTAGGTGGTGGTTTTGAGTCCTGTGGTCTTATAGTACCATTTAATCTTCTTACCCTCAAATCTCATTCCTGATGAAAAATTTAACTCCTCTGTAGCGTGGCATACAGGGTCTAGCCCATGTATCTTCTAGCCTTTAAAAAAACTTTATTAAAATGTTTAATATTTTCACCTTGACTTAAAAATGTTGCTCTAAAAAGTTAGCGTGTGCCCTTTGCTACTCCATCTTGCTCATTGTTGCTGGGAGACCCATCTGTACGGCAAAGCTCAGAGTGGGCTCCTAGAGTCTTCCCTGCTCAGTAATATTTAACAGTTCCACATTGCCTGAGACATCCCTCAGTGACCCCTCAGAACCCCCCAGGATCTGCTGGCTCCTTTTGCCACTGTGATCTCACACACCCACACATACGCACAGACGCACACACACACACAGATGCCCACACACACACACACGCAGACACCCATTCGGTCACATCTTCGATGCCCAGGCTCTGACTTCATCTATGGCCTTGCCTTGTCCTGGAGAGCTCTCCCTGCCTGTTTCTCCTAGGCCTTTCCCCACCTGTCAGCTGGAAGAGTGCCAGCTCCTCTGTGTACCCGCTGACACTTCTGTTTCAGCCCAAATAGAAGATCTGGGCTTGAATGATGATGCTTCTGAGACTTAATCAGAGGCTAACTGCTCCAAATTGTTTCCTGATCTGAAAAACTGGGGCAGGAATGAGAATTAAATAAGCTCAATAATAAAATTAAGTAAAAATCAAAAGACTCAGTTAACACTTGTTCTTTTTCCTCTTTACTCATTTTTTTTCCCTCCCTGATTGCACATAGCAAGGTCTCAGCGCACATTCCTGGAAATGAATTGGTTCTCATAGGACTGTGCTTCAATTTGATATAAATGATACAATTCCCTTGCCTTAAAGAGCAAGACCAGGGCTTCCCTGGTGGCGCAGTGGTTGAGAATCCGCCTGACAATGCAGGGGACACGGGTTCGAGTCCTGGTCCGGGAAGATCCCACATGCCACGGAGCAACTAAGCCCGTGTGCCACAACTACTGAGCCTGTGCTCTAGAGCCCACGAGCCACAACTAATGAGCCTGTGTGCTGCAACTACTGAAGCCCACGTGCCTAGAGCCCACGCTCTGCATCAAGAGAATCCACTGCAATGAGAAGTGCGTGCACCACAAGGAAGAGTAGCCCCTACTCGCTGCAACTAGAGAAAGCCCACGCGCAACAGTGAAGACCCAACACAGCCAAAAATGAATAAATAAAATAAATAAAATTTTAAAAAAAGAACAAGATCATTATTTCTTATAGGAGGTCAGGGCGGTTGCGTTTATCAGATCTTATTTTGCCCAAATGTTCTCTCTGTTGTTTAATCTCCAGAGTCTATGTAGTGTCCACAGGGTCCCTCACACATGCTGGGCACCCAATAAATCTTTGTGGAGGAGTGGATGGTTTCTCTTTGCATAATACGTAATCCCTCCTCCTACCTCATCTCCTCTGGGTGAACTTCCTGGAATCTGTCTCTCCCTGGAGACACTTAGAGGGGACGGCGTTTGTTGTAAGTGGCTGGACTGAAGCCTCCCTGTGAAGCTACCTGACACCTCCATTGATCCGTGGAGCCTCAGACGGTCACTCAGGAGCCTTGTAGGAGTCTGTTCCCGCTATTTCCCTGAGCCCTTGACTGATGCCAGGGGCTGCAGACCTGCCTGCTCTCCCTGGGAAAATCATCAAGGCTTGTTCTGTTATTGCAGTATAATTGCTTTACAATGTTGTGTTAGTTTCTGCCACACAGCAAAGTGAATCGGCCATACGCATACACACACCCCCTCCCTCTTGGACCTCCCCTCCCTCTCCGCATCCCCCCCATCTAGGCCATCACAGAGCACCGAGCTGAGCTCCCTGTGCTATACCGCAGCTTCCCACTAGCTGTCTATTTCACACATGGTAGCGTATTTATGTGAAACCTAATCTCCCAATTCGTCCCACCCTCCCCTTCCCCCCACGTCCACACGTCCATTCTCTATGTCTGCCTTTCTATTCCTGCCCTGCAAATAGGTTCATCTGTACCATTTTTCTAGATTCCACATATATATGTTAATATATGAGATTTATTTTTCTCTTTCTGACTTACTTCACTCTGTATGACAGACTCTAGGTCCATCCACATCTCTACAAATGACCCAATTTCATTTCTTTTTATGGCTGAAAATATTCCATTATAGATATGTACCACATCTTCTGTATCCAGTCATCTGTCAACGGACATTTAGGTGGTTTCCATGTCCTGGTTATTGTAAATAGTGTTGCGATGAACATTGGGGTGCATGTGTCTTTTTGAATTATGGTTTTCTCAAGGTATGTGCCCAGTAGTGGGATTGCTGGGTCATATGGTAGTTCTATTTTTAGTCTTTTAAGGAACCTCCATACTGTTCTCCATAGTGGCTGTATCAATTTACATTCCCACCAACAGTGCAAGAGGGTTCCTTTTCCTCCACACCCTCTCCAGCATTTGTTGTTCGTAGATTTTCTGATGATGCCCATTCTAACTGCTGTGAGGTGATACCTCATTGTAGTTTTCATTTGCATTTCTCTAATGATTAGTGATGTTGAGCATCCTTTCATGTGTTTGTTGGCAATCTGTATATCTTCTTTGGAGAAATGTCTATTTAGGTCTTCTGCCCGTTTTTGGATTGGGTTGTTTGTTTTTTTTATATTGAGCTGCATGAGCTGCTTGTATATTTTGGAGATTAATCCTTTGTCAGTTGCTTCTTTAACAAATATTTTCTCCCATTCTGAGGGTTGTCGTTTCGTCTTGCTTATGGTTTCCTTTGCTGTGAAAAAGCTTTTAAGTTTCATTAGGTCCCATTTGTTTATTTTTGTTTTTATTTCCATTACTCTAGGAAGTGGGTCATAAAAGATCTTGCTGTGATTTATGTCAAAGAGTGTTTTTCCTATGTTTTCCTCTAAGAGTTTTATAGTGTCTGGCCTTACATTTAGGTCTTTAATCCATTTTGAGTTTATTTTTGTGTATAGTCTTAGGGAGTGTTCTAATTTCATTCTTTTACATGTAGGTGTCCAGTTTTAACAGCACCATTTATTGAAGAGGCTGTCTTGTCTCCATTGTATATTCTTGCCTCCTTTGTCATAGATTAGGTGACCATAGGTGCATGGGTTTGTCTCTGGGTTTTCTATCCTGTACCATTGATCTGTATTTATGTTTTTGTGCCAGTACCATATTGCCTTGATTACTGTTGCTTTGTAGTATAGTCTGAAGTCGGGGAGCCTGATTCCTCCAGCTCTGTTTTTCTTTCCCAAGATTGCTTTGGCTATTCGGGGTCTTTTGTGTTTCCATACAAATTGTATAATTTTTTGTTCCAATTCTGTGAAAAATGCCATTGGTAGTTTGATAGGGATTGCATTTAACCTGTAGATTGCTTTCGGTAGTATAGTCATTTTCACTATATTGATTCTTCCAATCCAGGAGCATGGTATATCTTTCCATCTGTTTGTGTCACCTCTAATTTCTTTCATCAGTGTTTTATAGTTTTCTGAGTACCAGTCTTTGGCCTCCTTAGGTAGGTTTATTCCTAGGTATTTTATTCTTTTTGTTGTGATGGTAAATGGGATTGTTTCCTTAATTTCTCTTTCTGATCTTTCGTTGTTAGTGTATAGGAATGCAAGAGATTTCTGTGCATTAATTTTGTACCCTGCAACCTTACCAAATTCATTGATTAGTTCTAGGAGCTTTCTGGTGGCATCTTTAGGATTTTCTATGTATAATATCATGTCGTCTGCAAACAGTGACAGTTTTACTTCTTCTTTTCCAATTTGGATTCCTTTTATTTCTTTTTGTTCTCTGTGGCTAGGACTTCCAAAACTATGTTGAATAATAGTGGTGAGAGTGGACATCCTTGTCTTGTTCCTGAACTTAGAGGAAATGCTTTCAGTTTTTCACCATTGAGAATGATGTTTGCTGTGGGTTTGTCGTATATAGCCTTTATTATGTTGAGGTAGGTTCCCTCTATGCCTACTTTCTGGAGAGTTTTTATCATAAATGGGTGTTGAACTTTGTCAAAAGCTTTTTCTGCATCTATTGAGATGATCATATGATTTTTATTCTTTAATTTGTTAATATGGTGTATCACATTGATTGATTTGCATATATTGAAGAATCCTTGTATCCCTGGGATAAATCCCACTTGATCATGGTGTATGATCTTTTTAATGTGTTGCTGGATTCTGTTTGCTAGAATTTTGTAGAAGATTTTTGCATCTATGCTCATCAGTGATACTGGTCTGTAATTTTCTTTTTGTGTGTGTGATATCTTTGTCTGGTTTTGGTATCAGGGTGATGGTGGACTTGTAGAACGAATTTGGGAGTGTTCCTCCCTCTGCAATCTTTTGGAAGAGTTTGAGAAGGATGGGTGTTAGCTCTTCTCTAAATGTTTGATAGAATTCTCCTGTGAAGCCACCTGGTCCTGGACTTTTGTTTGTTGGAAGATTTTTAGTTACAGTTTCAATTTCATTACCTGTGATTGGTCTGTTTATATTTTCTAATTCTTCCTGGTTCAGTCTAGGAAAGTTGTACCTTTCCAAGAATTTGTCCATTTCTTCCAGGTTGTCCATTTTATTGGCATATAGTTGTTTGTAGTAGTCTCTTATGATCCTTTGTATTTCTGCAGTGTCAGTTGTAATCTCTCCTTCTTCATTTCTAATTTTGTTGATTTGAGTCCTCTCGCTCTTTTCCTTGATGAGTCTGGCTAAAGGTTTATCAATTTTGTTTATGTTCTCGAAGAACCAACTTTTAGTTTTATTGATCTCTGCTACTGTTTTCTTCGTTTCTACTTCATTTCTTTCTGCTCTGATCTTTATGATTTCTTTCCTTCTACTAACTTTGGGTGTTCTTTGCTCTTCTTTTTCTAGTTGCTTTAGGTGTAAGATTAGATTGTTTGTTTGAGATTTTTCTTGTTCCTTTAAAAAAAATTTTTATTTGTTTATTTATTTACTTTTGGCTGCATTGGGTCTTCGTTGCTGCACGCGGGCTTTCCTAGTTACAGTGAGCGGGGGTTGCTCTTCGTTGTGGTGCGTGGGCTTCTCATTGCGGTGGCTTCTCTTGCTGTGGAGCATGGGCTCTAGGTGCGCGAGCTTCAGTAGTTCTAGCACACAGGCTCAGCAGTTGTGTCTCGTGGGCTCTAGAGCGCAGGCTCTGTAGTTGTGGTGCACGGGGTTAGTTGCTCCGCAGCATGTGGGATCTTCCCGGACCAGAGTGCGAACCCGTGTCCCCTGCATTGGCAGGTGGATTCTTAACAACCGCGCCACCAGGGAAGCCCTTTTCTTGTTTCTTGAGGTGAGACTGAATTGCTATAAACTTCCCTCTTAGAACTGCTTTTGCTGCATCCCGTAGGTTTCGGATTATCATGTTTTTGTTGCCATTTGTTTCTAGGTATTTTTTAATTTCTTCGTTGATTTCTTCAGTGATCTCTTGCTTATTTAGCAGTGCACTGTTTCGCTTCCATGTGTTTGATTGCTGCTCTGCTTTCATGCAAGGTCTGATTGGGTGAAAATTTCTCTTGGATTTGAAAGCAGATTGGCAGGAAGGAGGGGGCAAGAGGAAGCTGCTGCATTTAATGGAAGGAGGCTGGGCTTGGAGCTGGCTTGGTGGCCTCTCTGCATAGGGATGATAAGGACATTGGGGTTGGAGCCAGAGTGATTCCCAGCACTCCTGGTTTCTAGTTATGGAGCCTTCGGAAGCACACTTAACTTACCTGAGTCTTCCTTTCCCCAGCGATAAGGCGGGGATCATAATAGAGGCCGACACTCCTCTGAGTGCTCAGCGTGGTGTGCCGGGCACTGCTCTAAGCCCTTTATGCATATATGTTAGTTCAATCCTCATAGCAGCCACACAAGGGAGATGCAATTACTAGCTATTAATATCCATCACACAGATGAGAAAAGGAGGCCCAGGAGGTCAAGTGACTTGCCCGAGGCCCCGTGGCGGGTGATGGGGCCAGTCTGCCCTGCTGCTTCCTCCAGCCCCCTGCCCTCTCTCCAGGCCTCACAGCACTGGCACTCGGGAAACTCCCTAGTAGCCACACTTTGTCCTTCAGAAAGGGCTAGGCTGGCAGAGCCTCCGGGTGAGGGTGGGTAGGAAGGAGTGGGGAAAGGTGGGATGAAGGTTTGTGTTCTGGCTCTTATGTCAGGGCTGCCACTGCAGAGAAGATGCCAAGAAGGTTCCTGGAACCAGTGGCCTCCAAGTGCCTTCCCCTCATCCTTGTCCTGCAGGCTGGCCATTGAAAGGACTGGAAGATTCCCACAGAGTGACTAGGTTCGGAAGCCGAGAGGGGTCGGGGAGGCGGGGAGGGAGAGAGACCCTCTCCTAGAGGCTCCAGGAGCCACGTGGGGCAGCAGAGCTCCAGCTCCAAAGGTGCTTCCAGACTGTAGGACGCTGGGAGCTGCCCCTCCCAAGTTTTCAGCCTTTCTTTCTGTCTCTCTGCGTTTCTCTTCCTTTCCCCCTCCATCTCCTGATGTCCTCCTCTCCTCTTTACCTTTCCTTCCTCCCCTCACCCCTCTTCCAACCCTGTTTCCACTTCTTGCCATGCTTCTTGGTTCAACAAGCATGGATCCAGTCCCTGACCCTGAGCTGGGGGTTGGGGAAGGGGGATGTGGCCCAGCCAGTGCGAGCTTTCTCTCTCTAGTTCCCTCCTTGTAACACCCTCCGCCTGCGCTGCACAGTTCCCTGCCCCCTCAGTCTCCCTACTCAGAGCCCCCCGCAAACCACACCGGTTTGGTGTCAGCGAAGAGGAGGCACGGTGAGGGGCATTGGCGGAGGAGCTCACTGGCTGGCCAGCATTTCAACTGTGCGTGAGTCACCGCGGAGCCTCCCGTGAGGGTGTGACCACTGCACGGACCGACCTGGTCCCCAACAGAGGGGCGCAGAGCCCCCTCCCGCCACTCCACGAGACGGGAAGTAAAGGCAAAGCAACAGCCATCAGACCTCTGGGTCCCCCACACCCTGCGCCCTCCTGCCTAGCTTCAGGGGCTAGACGGTGCCAGGGGCAGATCTGCGCCGGCCGCGGGGACGGCGAGCGCGTTCAGCACCCTGGACAGCGCCGCGGGCGGGGGCCTCTGCGGCGGTGTCCGCGCTCCGCCCTCCCGGGAGGCGCCCCGCTCCGCAGCGCAGCGCCCGGGTCAACGCGCTGGAACCCCGCGCTGGCCGCCGCTCCGAGTGCCGCTCCGGACCTGCCCGCCGACTCCGGATCTTCGGACTCCGCGGGCGCGCCCGCTGCCCCGCCGCGCTTGCCCCCGCTCGCACCCGGTCTGTCCCAGGCCGCAGCTGGGTGCCTGGCGAATCGCTAGCGCCACGGGCCGGGGAGAGGCGGTGCTGGTGGCGCTGCTGTTGGCCGTGTCGCCGCTGTCCAGCGCGCCGCTGCTGCCCTGAGCCTACGGAGCCAAGCTGCGCGCGCACCTCAGGCGTCTTCCCGGTGAACCTGTGCCTGGGCCACGGGCTGCTGCCGGCGCCGGACTTGCCCTTCACGCTGCTCGGCGTGCTGCGCGGGCGGTCGCCACAGGGGCCTGGCCCGTCGGCTTCCTGGACACTTTCTCGGCTTCCAAGGCAGCGCTGAACGTGGCGGCCCTGAACGCGGACCAGAGGCTGGCGGTGGGTTTCCCGCTGCGCTGCGCCCTACGCCCGGAGCCTGCGACCGCGCGACACCCACCTGCTGCTGGCCTACTGGTGGGGAGGGTCGCTGGCCTTGGAGCTCACCGCGCGTCTGCTGGTGGCTCGGCTACCGGCGCCTTCGCGTCCTGCTCGCTGCGCGGGCGCTTCGGGGGCCTTGGCCTCCCTGCTCCACACCAGCCTCTCCGCCTGCCGCTCAAGGTGCTGCGGGTGGCACTCGGCCACTTTCAGCGCAGCGACGTCGTCACCACGCAGGTAGCTGGCCCCACCCCATCCCACACCCCCAGCCCCGAAGGCCGCATCCGAGCTCCTGTACTGCCCTGGCAGGTGGCTCAGAGGACCGGGCGGGCTCGGTCACCCGCTCAGGCGTTGCACTCAAGGGCCTCCCCTGCGCGCTGCCCATGAGCTTCCACGGTGGCTTGTTCATACACTCTTCTGTGTGTCCACACCCCCAAAGGCATGGGTGTTTCTCATGGCCCTGTGGAACGTGTGCTGCAGCAGACGGGACATTTTGCACCAAGCTGTGAGGCCTGTGCCATGGGGGAGGGCTGCCCCCCGATGTAGGGGCAACAGCCACGCCCACCCTGGGGCAGGTGGGTGTGGATCGGAGCCCTCCCCATTTCTGTCCTGCTGACCCTGTGCCTTTGCCTGACCTGGGGACTCGAGGCTTGGGGAGGATCCGCCGGGTTCCGTCGGCTCACCACTGGGCATGCACGTGCCCACTGACTCTCCAGCTGGGGTCGCTGCTAAGTGCTGCCTTCTCCCACCTGTGCACGGAGCTCCTGCAGCCCCTGCCCCACGCTGCCCCCTCCCCATGTCCCCGCGGGCCCAGGTGGCTTCTCCTCACGAGGGTCCAGCCTGCTCCCCCCCCCCCCCCCCCCGCCGAGCGGATCTTAGTTCTCTCTGCACTGAGCGGAAGGAAGCCCCGGGGGAGGGTGGGGGAGGGATTAGAACGGGGAAAGGGGGAAAAGACCGTCCCCCCCTTCCTTCTGCCCATGCCGCCACGATTTCACCTTTACAAAAGAAACCCAGCTCTCCCTTGCTCTTTCTCTCTCTTGTTCTGTCCCTCTGTAGCCCTTGGGCCTGAACGTCCCCTTGAACCTGCCTGGTTCGGCTCTTGGCTCTGGGCTCAGCTCTGTCCCCTGCCCTCCTGGGCGCAGCTCTGTCCCCTGCCCTCCTGGGCGCCCTGACTGCTGGCCTCTCCTCTCCCTGCAGCGTGCGGTGGGGCTGCCTCTGTGAGCGGAGGCAGGGCTGCCCGGGGGCTGCCAGGAAGACCGACATCTCCAGCGGGTCCTTCATCATCTGCTTTGCCCCATGTGCTGTGACTAGGTGGGTCTTGGCTGTCAGGCCCCTGTCCTGGGAACTGCGGGGCGGGGTGGGCTCCGGCACAGTCGGCCTCTGAGGTCTTCCAGCCGGGGACCTGGGGGGAAGCCAACATCCCCAGGCCCCTCCTCAACACCTGAGGCACCAGGGGCCTCATCTCAGCTCTTGTCAAAGGCGCTGGGACTGGGATGTCCCCAGCCCCACTTCCCGTGCTTTAAATGAAGAGACTGCCCCACCCAGGGAGACTGACCCGGGCACAGTCAGTGGGTCCGTCTGCGCCAGCACCTGGCTCTTTCTCATCCTAGGAAGTTTTCAAAACCAGTTAGGCAAACTGGGAGCAATCGAAGCCTGAAACTGAGCATCCCCTGGGCATGGGTTGCAGGCGCCCTGGGTGGAGGGTCAGGCCGCGGCCTCAGGACTGTCACACCTGGGGGAGTGGTCTCTTTGCTCCTCCTCCCATCCCTTTCCCTGGACACCCTGGCCTGGCGCTTGCAGGAGATTGGGAAAGAGCCCGTGTCAAGGGCCTTCTGGGTACCATTGTCACGGTCCTGTGAGGAGGGCAGCGTGGGTCTGCGTTCTTGGTATTCTCACTCTGTGGCCAGGGCCCTGCTGTGGTCAGACTCCCTGGGTGGTCCTCCCTGCCCCCGGGAGGAGCTGGTGGTCCTCAGCCTCACGGGGCTGCGTCACCCATGGCCCAGGCCACAGCCCCAGGGCAGAAAGCAGGCACGGGGCGCAGGTCCAGGCGCCCGGCTTTGTTCACACAAGGTTCTCCTGGGGCTCCAGGACACACTGTGAGGTCAGGCCGTCTGTCTCCTCAGGCCATTTGGTTTGTTAGGTGGTGTTGGAGGAGGTACACGTTCCCCACAAGCTGAGGAGGGGCGTCCCTGAGCTTCGGTGCTGGCTGGAGCGGGCTCTCTCCTCCCTGTCAAGCTCCTGCTGGGAATCAGTGCTCAGGACCCGAGTCACGTGACTCTCGGCCGCTGACCCTGTCTGGCTCAGGCACGTGGTGTGGGTTTCTCCTGGATCACGGGCGCCATGCTTCCTCACATGAAACCTGGCAAGGCCTCTGGTTTGGGGAAACTGCATGGGAGCCATCGCAGATGGAAGGGTGGTATTCTCCATGAGCCAGCGGTTTACCTGACCCAAGATCACATCTGTGTGTGCACACATGTGCACGTGTGTGTGTAAGCACGTGTGCAGGTGCACGGGGACACGTTTGTGTGTGTGTGTGTGTGTATGTGTGTGTCTGTGCTTAGGACATAAAGCCTGAGTTTCAGCAGCTCGAGCAGGCGTCGCTTTCCGAACACTAACCCGCTGTGCTGCTCCCAGACTCACTCCCTGGACACCTGCACCTGAGGCCCAGAGCCACTCGGCCAGTAAGCATTAGGGCTGCCATCTGTACTCCCCTGTGGTTCTGTGGGTCTAGAAACTTCCAAATCTCTAGAGCACAGGTGTGCTTGTGTGAGCGCAGTCACTGCTGCCGAACTACCTGCTCGATTGCCCAACAGGCCGGTGGAGCTCGTGCCCTTCGTCACCATCAGTGCTCACTTTGTCACAGTGGGGATCATTTCAGCTCCAGGCTTGGGCTTGTGGCTGTGGGGTGGCCCTTGGACAGTGGCTTGCCCTCTCTGAGCCTGTTTCCTCACCTCGTTTCTGAGGTTGTTGTGATGCTTCAAGGTGGTGGGTCAGCAGGCACCCTGTGCAGTTCCAGGTACACGGTGGGTCTCCTGTAAGTGACAGCTGTCATTACGGGTAGGGTGACTACACTCGCTTAGGGTCTGCTGGGGTGGCCCAGGTCAGCGCCTGTTGTTCCAGCCCAGTTATTAACATTGCCCCCCTTGCCTCTCAGAAGTGTCCAGGTCTCCCACTCCTCACATCCGACAATCTGTGGTCAGGGTGGGATGCTCCAGTGCGGGCAGGGGCGGGTCCCCTGAGAAATCTTGCCGTCGGCTCCCTCTGCCTCCACTTCTGTTCGTCGTGATGCTCGGGGGCTGGGCTCATTGGTCACACCTGCACCCCGTCTGCCTTTTTTTGGTCTATTTCCTCCAAAGGATCAGAATCTTGACTGGGGAAGGACATAGAGAGTGTCTGTGTCCCAGTTTTTCTGATGAGGACATAAGAGCACGTGGGCCCGTCCCCATCTCCCAAGGCCACCGTTGGGCCTCTTGATGACAGTCATGAGAAGGTCAAGAGAGTAACAGCAGGGGGTAGAGCCCAGGAGTCCAGGGGGGCAGCGGCTGGGAGGCTGGGGGCCTCCCTCCCCCACTGCGGCCACTCTCCTCAGCCCTGGAGCCCAGAGAGGGTGGGGCTTCCCTTGAGTGGCATCATCCTCGGTCTAGTGGGCCATCCAGGGGAACGCTCCCGGCTAGGGCCACCCGCTGTCATTGTTGCCAGATGGACCCAGGGCACAGTGTCCGGGAATGGCGTGCACATCTGTCATATTTCACAGTTCGAAGAGAGAATGGTGCCCAGCATAGAAGTCTGCCCTCAGCAGAGGGAGGTTGTACAGGTGAGTGAGTGAATGAATGAATGAATGAAGGGATTCGATTCCCTCTTCAATCCTGTTCATCAGTATTTCCTTCCTCCCGGCCCCGTGCTACCCCCTGCAGAACCAGGGGTGGGCGGCGTGATTGGGGGCGGGGGGCGCCACCTGGTAAGACGGACTGTCTGACAGGGGCCCGCCCACAGGACCCTGCAGAGCCCGCAGCCCTGGCCCCCGCCCAGGTCCAGGGAGAGGTGGGTCCTGATTTCGTTCTTTCCAAACACACACACAGCCGTCAGCTCTTTTGGCCTCTCAAGGCGTTAGTAACAGTTTGTAGCCTGGTGGAGCTGCCTTGACAAATTCTTTTCCAACTAACTGGGTGTCGCTGGCTGCTTTGGCTGATTCTCCAGCACCTCCCGCCAGCAGGATATAGTTAAGTGCTCATAAAATATAAGGTGCAATTCAAATGAAGCAAATTACTTGAGAGAATAATAGCTATAGATAGGGGGTCAGGAAGCAGTTAAAAAATAAACTACTCAGGCAGTTCAATGAAAGCCATCACTCCAGCCCTGGGCGGTAGGCTGCAGATACGAGGCGGTGGCGGGCTTTGCTGCCCTCACTCACAGGAGGCATGTGGACCCAGAGCCCCCGGGGCTCTCCCGGGCACCCCCAGTTCTTGCAAAGGAGAGCGTGGTCCCCTTGTCTGTGACTTCAGAGCCAGGCCATGGGTCTGCAGGTCAAACCCGCTTCTCCTTCCTGGGAACATCCCCAGGGTGGGAGAAGCATGCCAGCCGGCGGGGCTGGGCCCCGTGCCACCCCATGCACAGGCTTGCAATGTTAAAATCCACTCTTGGAGCCTTAAATCCACTTGACGAAATGTATGCACAGGAAACCATCTCTGGCCGGCGGGGAGTGGATTCCCATCACCTATGGGCTCCTGGCTGCTGAAAATGCCACGGTTGGAAAGAGACAACACTTATTGAGGTGGTGGCTGTTCCTCTCCCTATTTTGCCTTCCCTGAAGCCCCACGGAATTTTCTAGGAGACCGCTCAGGCACAGGCCCCTCCTGGGGGAGTGCTGTTAGCTGTGTCTGTGCTGGGCATTCTAGAACGTTCTCTCTCTCAGCTGATGTGGCTTACTCACTGTGTTGTCTTTCTTTTTTTTCTTTATAAATTTATTTATTTATTTATTTATTTATTGGCTGCGTTGGGTCTTCGTTGCTGCACACAGGCTTTCTCTAGTTGCTGCGAGCGGGGGCTACTTTTCGTTGTGGTGCGCGGGCTTCTCATTGTGGTGGCTTCTCTTGTTGCGGAGCACGGGCTCTCGGTGCACGGGCTTCAGTAGTTGTGGCCCACGGGCTTCATTGCTCTGTGGCATGTGGGATCTTCCTGGACCAGGGCTCGAACCCGTGTCCCCTGCACTGGCAGGCGGATTCTTAACCACTGCGCCACCAGGGAAGTCCCTGTGTTGTCTTTCATCCTGGGCTTGTGGTCTTTTTTTTTTTTATTTGAAAGATACTTTTCATGTGCACTTAAATGTATTGCAAAATGGTGTTGTGTCCCAAGAACTTTGTGAACCAATAAACACTTTATTCAAAGAGTCTCTCATTTCTCTGGGAAGGAGAAACAGCTGCCTTTGCATTAGCCCGAAGCCAGCTGTCCGTGACCAGGGGGGCGGGTCCCCTGCTGGGCCTCCAGGATGACCCCGACCAGACCCTGCACCACGTGTGCCGGGAGGGGCACTTGGTTCTCCTGCAAAGCTCGTGCTTTCCCAGCGCTCAAGCCAGCGGCACCCAGCGCAGCACGTGCTCTCCTGGGGACAGTCCCTGGCTCCCCTCCAATGCTCAGAGGACCTGCAACCCACAGGGCGGGAACGACTCGCCTCTGCACAGAGGGTGGCTGCCAGCTTCCTTGTTGGCAACTCCAGGCAAGGCCTGCATGAGAGGAGGACGTCTCTCCAGTGCCTGGCAGGGGCGGCACCGAGCCTGTGTCTGGAGAGCCCTCACGCTTGAATTAAACGTGGTAAATTTACTGAACTAAGCGCTGTCCCAGAGGAAGCATGGGGAGGGGCTCCTGGGGAGGTGGGGGCATGGGGGTGGCTCCCCGAGGCTTTGACGCTTCAGCCAGGCACTGAAGGAGGGGCGCACAGGAAACCATCTCCGGCCGGCGGGGAGTGGATTCCCATCACCTATGGGCTCCTGGCTGCTGGGCACCCCGCCCCGGTCATCAGCAGCCCCTTGCTGAGGTCAGTCTCTGGCTGAGCGTCCTTCGAAGGGTGAAGTGGCAGATAAAGAATGGCAGAGTCTCTGCGCTTTCCGAAACACCGTGTGGCTTCTCGCCCAGCATCTTATTCTGCAAGCAGCCACCACGGGCTCGTCCGCTGGCCCAGGCATCCGGGTGCTTGCAGACTCAGGTTCCCTGCATCTCCTGGCTCACCTGCTCCATCCTGATGCGCAGGTCTCGCTGCAGGCTGCCCCCACCCCTCTGGCCCATCATTCGGTGGCAGGGATGCAGTGCGTGGGGAGGATTCGGCCCTTGGAAAGGGTTAACCTTGCCTGTGACTTGCCCCCGACGAACGATTTAGATCGTTCGGATCAGAACGATCTGATTTGGATCAGAACGATTTGGTGCATCAACCTCTTGGCTAAAAAGCTTTTGCAAGAGGTTGTTCCTTCCACCTTCACTGGAGAGGAAAGAGGGTAGTCCTAGAGGGGATTACCAAATTCTTCTCACTGGGTCTTTAAAAACAACAGCTAACACTGATCTTTTTCATCCAAGCCAAAACACTTCTGGTTTAAAGCTGTATCGTTACTGTTAAGCACCACTCAGCGAGAAAAACAAACCGGATGAGAGGGCTGTAATCGGAGGCGTGAAGCTGACCCCCTAAGGGCTCAGGCTCAGAGCTGAACCCGTCGCGGGAGGGGACAGCCAGGACACTCACCTGTGCCCACGTGGGCGCATGGGGTGAGGGAGGGGGAGGGAACACACCTCCCCCAGTACGGGCACCACCAGCTGGCGCTCAGGAAGACTGGGGTCTGCATTCACACTCCCAGTGTGGGCCAGAAGCCTCAGACGGGAAGTCAAAGGAAAGTGCCCGGGAGACTGCCCGGAGAAAGGCCAGGGGCTTCTGGAAGGACAAGCCTGCAGTCCATGTGGACAGAGGGTAGCATGGAGGCCAGCGCCCCAGACTCTGGAGGTGCTGACGGAAGTGGAGTGAGCGGCTCCTTCTCTGAGCCAAGGATGGATCAAAGCCCTCTTCCTGCGTGTACTCCACAGTAGGTACTGTCACTGTCACCCCAGCCTCCGGGCTAAGCCGCTCGTCCCAAGTCTTAGGGCTGGGTGACATCTGGCTCCAGGGTCCGGCCTCCCTGCCAACCAGGACAGTTGGTGAAGGAGGCCCATAAAGGAACCTGGCTCCAAAGATGGTCTGGGCCAATGGCCCAGCTGGGGAGGGACCTGCCCCAGGGGACGACGCGGGGCTGAGGACCTCCGTGTCTGGCCCGCAGTGTTCCCAGTGCTCAGGGCACGAGCACAGCGACGTACATGCCGGCTGGACCACAGCTGTGGGGCTGTGAGAAGTGGCTGGCAGGCAGATGTGTGCACATCTGGATGGCAGAGTGAGCACCTGTCCAGCTCCTTGGGGGGGTGGTGGTTTCAAAGGCGTTGGCTGAACCCCTAAGCAGTCCTGACCCTGGGAGGAGAGAGGGGCTCTAGGAACCACCTTTTTCTCACCTTGGGGCTGAGGTCCTGGGCCTCCTTCCTCCCAGGCCCCTCGGGCCTCCTGCCCAGACGGCTCCTGGTGATGCAGGCAGGAGCATGGGGGAGGGGAGGGGAGTGGGAAGGGGCTCTCTCGCACCCCCAGGTGCAGACAGGTCCCCCTGGAGTTAGAGTGTCTGCGCTGGGCTCTCTGCCCGCCTCTGAGTTGCTTTTGCCCTGTCATCTGGTGGGTGGGGGCGATGGAGGAGACACCCCAGTGAGCCTTTATGCCACCACCTGGACCTCTGTTGGCTCCTTTAATGGGCTGAATGGAGGGACTGCCACTTTTCACTGAGGACCCCTGGTGCCAGACTCCCTGCCAGGTCCTGCTGGCAGCAAACCAGGAGGGGGCTCTTCGCCAGGGCGCAGGCTCAGAGGCGGGGAGCCACCCGAGGCTACCGAGGAGCTGCCTCCCTTCCTGGCACCGGACCCTGCCCCCCAGACCCTTCAGGTGCATCCACAGCCCGCGACAGCGCGGGGCGGTGGGGACACGCCGTCACTCCTCTCCTGGGACAGCGCGGGGCGGTGGGGACACGCCGTCACTCCTCTCCTGGGACAGCGCGGGGCGGTGGGGACACTCCGTCACTCCTCTCCTGGGACAGCGCGGGCGGTGGGGACACGCCGTCACTCCTCTCCTGGGACAGCGCGGGGCGGTGGGGACACGCCGTCACTCCTCTCCTGGGACAGCGCGGGGAGGTGGGGACACTCCGTCACTCCTCTTCCTGGGACAGCGCAGGGAGGTGGGGACACGCCGTCACTCCTCTCCTGGGACAGCGCGGGGCGGTGGGGACACGCCGTCACTCCTCTCCTGGGACAGCGCGGGGCGGTGGGGACACTCCGTGACTCCTCTCCTGGGACAGCGCGGGGCGGTGGGGACACGCCGTCACTCCTCTCCTGGGACCCAGGCCCAGAGCTGGGGATGATTTGGCCTGGCTCCCCGCCAGCTGGGGTCCAGCGCGGGCCAGGACCCCGTCTTGCCCACAGACCCTCAGGTCCAGGAATCAGGGGTCGTAGGCAGGATCAGCAGGGGATCTGGAGGTCAGGTGGGAGGCAGACACCGAGCCCCACGGGGGGCACCCACCCCTCGGGGCGGAGCACCGGCCCCGGAAGCGGGCTGAGCGCTCCTTGGTCCCCTCCCGCCGCATCGCTCTGCGCGGTTCCTGGCGCCGCCGTGCTGTAACCCGACTCCGCGCTCGTGGGGGGCGGGAGCCCGAGCGGCGCTGCGCCCCGGCCCGAGTGCCACATCACTGCCCGCCACCCTGCCTGCCGCCCACCATGCGGACCCCGCCGCCGCCGCTTCTCTTCGCGATGCTGGTCCTCGCCGCCGCCCGGCCCTGGTGCGAGCCCAACACGGACGCCGCGGGTAAGGCCGTACCGCCCGCGCCCTGGGGTGGAACTCGGCGCCCCGGAACCGGGAACTTTCCCCCGCGTGACCCATGGTCCCCAAGTGGGCACCCTGTGACCTTGGACCTCGGGGTCTGCCCAGGAGGGGGCAGCCGGCTCTCTGAGGGCATCCAGGCTGGGACCCCCGGGCGGAACGCACAGGCAGCTTGGGGGCAGCGGAGGTACCAGTGCTCTGGCAGGGGGTTCTTCTCGGTCTGGGCACAGCGGGCAGGGCGCCCTGCAGGTGGGGTCCGAGGGAGCAGGTGCCAGAACTTTGCAGGAGGAGAGGTCGTCCGAGGTCCCCGGTCCTTCCAGGAAGGGGGCGGCCTCTGGGCCGGGCAAACTCTTGACCCGTCCCTCCCATCTCTGTGGCGTGGACAACAGCGTCTCCGGAAGTGGGCGCAGAGGGCCGGGGAGGAGGGGGTAGGATTTTGGGGCAGGGGGAGGGGGAGAGTGGCGGGAGCCAGGGACCCCCCCCGGGGCGGTGCGCCTGGGAGTGCGGGGTGCCGGCTGAGGCGGGGGCCAGCTGGGGGCCCGGGCTCTGGTCCTGACCACACCTCCCGTTCTGGAGTGGAGTGGGCCTCGGTTTCCCTTTACGTTTAAAGGTGAGGGTGTATCTAGTCCACTGCCCTCAGGGTCCTTAGCAGCAGCAGACATCTGTGCCCCTGGAGGGCGGGGGTCCCTGGGGCACAGGGGTCTGGGCGTGTCAGATTCGGAATCTCTCCAGCGCTGGAGGTTTGTGGATACCTGAGAACTTGCGGGCACCAGCCAAGTGGGTGTGCCAGGAGCAAAATGCCTCTCTCAAATGTGCCAAGGACCATCTTTTCCTTTTCTTCTCCCTCAGCCCAAATTGAATTTTCTCTCCTCCTCTGCCGCCCTTCATCTTTTTCCTCCCCCACTTGCTACAGAAAGACCCGGGCCAGGCAGAGTGTGTATGGGTGTGTGTGTGTGTGTGTTCACACACACGCCTGCACATCTGTGCACGGGATGCGGATGGAACTTGCGTGGTGTCATGGATGGACCCTCCCCTGAACCCCTGAGGCCCCAGGAAATGTCAAGAAGTATAGGCTTGTCAGGGATTACAGTCCCCTCTTCCAGGAAGCTCTCCCTGACCTCCCCTTTTTCCAGGGAGAAATGCAGCCCCCTCCTCTGGACCCAGGTTGCCCCTTCCTCACCTGGAGGGATGGGCAGGGTGGATCTCTGTCCTCCACTCCATGGTGGCATCAGTGACTGTTTCTAGAATAATTCCTTCCTCTAGTTGGATGTTCTCCTTACAGATGAGCATGTGTGGTCCGTGGAAACCCAGTGCCTTTTCCAGACCGCACGCTGACGTGGGCAGGGGCAGGCAGCTTGAGTACAGGCTTCTATGTCCCGGACTATATCCAGGTCCTTACTGTCCCAGGGCTCAGAGCGGGCCCAGACCCTTCCCCCCCGCCTGTCCCTTGCCTCCCTCAGGTCTTTATCGGGAGCAACTTTCATGCTCCTAGGGGCCAGGCAGGTCTGGGTTCAAATCCTGAGTCCTCTACACTGCTGTATGGTCTTGGGCAGATGGCCCGACCTCTCTCACCTCATTCTATTATTGTTCCTCGTCTTTAAGACCTTCAGCCCCAGGTCAGTCTTGCTTCCTTGGTTGAAGACATGCTGACACCTTGTGGTCAAGAGGTGTAACGGTCACGTGTGGACTGCTCAAAAGCAGCCTTTGGACCAGAGCTGCCCAACAGAATGATACCAACCACATACATCATTTCATATTTCCCAGAAGCCACACGAGTGAGATAATAAGAAACAGGTGAAATTAACTTTAATAACAAATTTTATTTAACCCAGTATATCTGAAACATTGTTTCAGTATTTTGTCATCAATGTAAAAATTATGAATGAACTGTTTTACATTCTTTTTTAAGTGCTAGATCTGAAAGTTGATATTTTGCACCTAAAACACATGTCAATTTGGACTCACAGCATTTCAAGTGCTCAATAGCCACACACGGCTAGTGGCTACCGTACTGCATGGTGTGTCCTCTCTTGACACCACCCCCAGCCCGAGCTCCCCAAAGGCACCCCCTGGGGCTTGCTTATCATTATGGGTTGAACTGTGTCCCCCAAAGATATGTTGAAGTCCTAGCCCCCCCTTGCCCCATACCTGTGACTGTGACTTTATTGGGAAACAGAGTCTTTGCAGGTATGGTCACATTAGGACTGGTTTAGGGTGGGCCCTGAATCCAATGACTGGTGTCCTTAGAAGATGATGGAAATTTGGACACAGACACACCAGGAAGGATGTGTGGTGACAGAGGCAGAGATCAGGGTGATGTGGCCACAGCCAAGGGTTGCTGGGGATGGAAGCCGGAGGAGGCAGGAGGACCCTCCCCTGGACCCTGTGGAGGGTGTGGCCTGCCAGCAGCTTGATTTCGGGCTTTTGGCCTCCAGAACCATGAGAGGAACAATGTTTGTTGTTCCAATTTGTGGTTCTTTGTTACGGCAGCCGCAGGAAACGAGTCCACCCATCTCTCTGTCTTGCTCCTGGTGCCCACCCTGGAAGTGTTGGTGACCAAGTCAGCAGATGCCGCCCCCTTGTCCTCCCACTGGGCATCGCTGTCTGGCAGGAGGGTCACAACGGGCCATCCCTCCTTCTCCCCGTGCGACCCCGAGCCACTGTGTGTTGGGCCCTTACTGGGCCCAGGCCCTGGCCTCAGCACCACCTCATCGGACCCTCCAACAAGAGTGGGCACTCTTATTATCATCCCCATTTTACAGATGAGGAGACTGAGGCACAGAGAGGAGCTTAATTCCCGAACTTCAGTTTTCTCATCTGTGACTCAGGGAGGCTCGAAGCCACGTGAAACCGGGAGGATCCACCTGTCAAATCCACTCAAGTCCAGGCGGCCGTGTGGCATCTGATGGCTTTGAAGGAGCAGGTGTGGGAGTAACTGTGCTCCGGCCTCCCCGCCACGCGTTTGCCCGAGGCCAGCAGAGGCCCCAGGGCCAGCGGGGTTCTGCTCACTGAGCGCCTGCCGAGAATCTGAGCAAATCTTCAGGTTCGCCCCCCTCGGCTCTGGGCTGGGCACACGGCAGGCGCAGCCTTGGCGTGGTGGGTGCAGGCATAAGGAGGGGGCGGGGGCCTTGGCTGGAGCCATCCGTCTAGGGAGGCCTTGGGCTCCTGAGCTGACTGAGTCGTGGCGTCCGTATGGGTCCGAGCTCGCACGGGCTGTGAGGGCGGGTCGTCTGAGCGTGAATTCTGAGTGTGAGCCCTGGGCATGGATGCTCCCAGGGGGTCCTGCTCCAATCGCGTCCTTTCATCTGTTCTCCCGACATCAACGCAGACAAGCAGATAACAGCGCAGTGTTGCAAGCTGAGTCCTGGGCCGGTTTCTGGTTCTTTCTCTATTTCCCTTATGTTTTGATTCATCCTCACGCCTCCTCATTCCGCAGAGGGCAGTGGGCACAAGTCTGCAGACACTTTAGACCATAAAGGCGTGGAGTCGGGGGATGGAGGCGGGCGGGTGCGTGGAAATTCCCAGGCTGCAGGCTGAGAGCAGGTGTACTCACTCACCGCCAGCCTCCTCCCAGCGGGCACTGCGGGGTAGCCGAGGGCACGGGTGGTGGGCACGCAGCAGCCCTCTCTGTTGCATTAAGGGCGGCAGCCCCATTGCCTGGATACTTGAGGAAAATTATTCTCTTGCCCGTTACTTTCCAAGTGGTGCCGGCCGGTTCGGACAGCCTGAATCCTTGGCTCACCTGGTGGTGAGAGGGCACCCTGACCGTCTCCATCCCATGAGAGCTTCGAGAGCTGGCCCGAGGGGTCAGGGTCTGCGGCCACCTTGTCCACAGTGGGGGAACCGTGTGCAGAGGTCCTCACGGGGGGCTGCCTGGCTCCCGCGGCGTCCCCGCCACGTCCCCGCCACTGGGGACTGATGTGTGCTCAGGCAGGTTTCCACGACCCCCAGATCTTAAGGCGAATCCCTAGAAGCAGCTCCCACCCTTGCTGTGGTCCAGGTCTAGCTCCCGATGAGGTTACGGGGTTAGACACAGCCCTTCCCTCTGGTCCTAGCCTCCTTTCACTGCTCTTTCTGGGCTCCCCCTGCGCCCACTTCCCGCTTTCTTTTTTGTTTGTTTGTTTATTTATTTATTTACTTACTTATTTGCCCCTGGTCTTAGTTGCGGCAGCCGGGCTCCTTAGTTGTGGCATGTGAACTCTTAGTTGCGGCATGCGTGTGGGATCTAGTTCCCTGATCAGGGATCGAACCCGGGTCCTCTGCGTTGGGAGCTCGGAGTGTTAACCACTGCACCACCAGGGAAGTGCCCTCCCCCTCCCAGGACCCCTGCACCAGCTGAGCTTTAAATCTGATTTCCGTCTCTTGGAGCCAGTTTTTTCCTCTTAGCTCTCACAGAGCACTTGGGACCTGCCTCTGATGGGGAACCTGGCAGGTAGTGTCGGTTGAGGTTGGTCTTAGTGACCTTCCCAGGGGTCTCACTGTTGGGTCCATGTGTCTGGGCCTCGGGGAGGACCCCTGAAACCCACAAGTCCAAGGACAGTTCACGCGTTGGTCCTCTTCTCAGGAAACAGGAGACAGCGCGCTGCAGAGTGTTCTGGAGGGGAGAGGGCCGCTGCCTGCCTGACTCTCGGGGGAACTTGGACTAGCGTGGGGTGAGAGTCACTGGTGGGGTGCAGCCCCTGGTACAGCCTCTGAGGGCTGCTTGTTAAATATTTGGGAATTTGGTGAGAACTAGTTCAGCTGCAGGAAGCTGAAATTGGCCACAGTGGAAGTATTCACACCACGGCGATCGGCCAACACTCTTGAGTCAGGGCTCTTTCGTCCTGGCTGTCTTCCGTTAGGGGAGTCGTGTGACCTCTTCGAGACTCAGTCTCCCCTCCTGTGAAACACGGGGGGACGGCCCTGTGGACATCAGAGGGTGGCTGTGAAGGGGAGGGTGGGCAGGGGGCTGGGGGCCTGGCCAGTACCCAGTGAGAAGCAGCAGTGCCTTTGTGCACATCTGGGGGACGACTGATGGGCGGGGGTCCGCCCCCCTGATAGCACCGCCCTTTCTCTCCCCAGGTGGATGCCCCGGGACAGCAGCTGCGGACAGCGGTACGGTACACGGGCTTCCCGGTTTCGTTTTGTAGGAGTGATGCAGGCCCTTCACGCTATCAAAGCGTTTTAGGGGGTGGAACCCACCGTTCTAAAGTGGGTGATGAATAAGGTGGCCCATCGATTAAATCCAGACCCATTTTAAACAGCTATTAGACAAAACGAGACAAGGAGGCCCTTCCCTCTGTGCAGCTGGGCTCCCGACCTTGGCTCTGCCCCGGGCTTCGGTAGCAGGTCCTCCCATTCCCCTCCCCCCCCACTCCCCCCTTCCCCCCTCCCGCAAGGCGGGATCTAAGCGAGCTCGGTTCCGATCGTGAGGTGTGCACACACCCGCTGCATTAGCTCTTTATCCTGTGCGTTCCCAGGTCTGTGCCTGGCACCTGCTGAGTCCAGGGCTGGGACAAGCCCCTTCCCTCCCTGGCCCTGAGTTCCTCCTTTGTAAAACGAGGAAGGGAGTATTGATCTCGGGATGATTTTGGAGGTGACGTGGGGTCTGATCTATCAGAGGTGCTCAGAAGCAGACGTTTCCTCAATGCTCCTCCTGCCAGATTTAGGCATCTGGTATATTCTAAGTGGAGGGACTAGATTTTTTTAAAAGTAGGAAACTATTTTCCCCATACAGAAGTCAGTGACATGCCCTAACGTGGCAGACCCTCAGCCAGGGTGGCTTTCCTGCACCCCTTTGGCAGACGTGGAAGCTGAGACCCAGAGCAGCCTGCCCCGCTCTCTCACCAGTGAGCCCTGGGAACCTTCTGTGGTCCTCCCACAGGCCCTGGCCTCTCCCTGCCACGCTGCAGGTGCCCATCCCGTAGGCCCCGGCCCTGAGCGGGGTCGGCTTGGGCAGAGCAGGCCCTTAGTAGGCGTCTGGGTGGGCCATCATGGGAGGGAGTGACGTGGTGACCCCGCCTCCCCCAGCTACATGCGTGGACCTGCAGCTCCAGACCTGCAGCGATGCCTCCTACAACCAGACGACCTTCCCCACGCTGCTGGAGCACCGGTCCCGGGCGGCGGTGGAGTCCAGCTCCGAGTACATCCTGCTGAGTGTCCTGCACCACCTTCTGGAGGGCCAGTGCAACCCGGACCTGCGCCTGCTGGGCTGTGCCGTGCTGGTCCCACGGTGTGAGGGCGGCCGGGCGCGCAGGCCCTGCCGGCACGTCTGCGAGGCGCTGCGGGACGCCTGTCAGCCCGCCTTCGACGCCATCGACATGGCGTGGCCCTACTTCCTTGACTGCGGCCGCTACTTCGTGGGCCAGGAGGAAGGCTGCTACAACCCCCTGGAGAAGCTGCGAGGTGAGCTCTGGCGTCCCGTGGTGGTGAGCAGCTGGGGGTCGGGCGGGCGGATGGGACACACGTCGGGCGGGAAGTGCCTGGGCCAGGGCGCCGACAAGGAGGCCCTGGATGCAGGTGCCCGGCTGGGAGGGCAGAGGTGTGTGAGGGCCCGAGTCCTCGACGGCACCCCTCCCCCGCCATCAGAGAACAGAGGGCACTGTTGTGAGGAGGGCCTGTCCCCCGTGAGGCCTGCCCGGCAAAGCCTGGTGATGCCTGTGGTCAGCCCTGAAAGATCACACGTAGAATACTGGCCGGGAGTGGCAGCCGGACTCCTCGAAGTGGGGTCCGTGGAGCCCCAGGGGAGAGGGGAAGAGGGGCTGCAGAGATGGGCTGTGGTTTCTCGTGTGGACAAACCAGTGGAGGTGGAATGGGCAGCCCTGGGTGGTGGTGATGGAACGAGCAGCCGTGGGTGGTGGTGAGCCCCCCGTCTTGGGGGGTGTGCAAGGATCTCCTGGGGCCCCGCTTGGCAGAGATGCTGGAGGTGGGGGGGGCGTGCAGGCCAAGTGCCTCTGCAGGCCTCCCTACCCCCTGGCTGGGCTTCCAGACTGGGTGAGAAGGGATAGCTCCAATGTACAGTGGAACCCGCAGCAGCCCCACTAATAGAACCCTCTGTGCCACCGCCACCCCAGTCAGCAGCCACTGGTCACACGTGGCTCCCGAGTGTGACTAAGCATGTAAATTTTGATTTGATTAGATTTTAATGAATTTGAGCTTAAATGCAAATAGCCACATGTGGCCATTGTGTGATACTGGGCGGTGCAGAATGACATCGGCTTCTGGCTTCTCACGTGCTCATGTCATGGAGCTCACGGGGAGGTTCACGTGATCTGGGGCCAAGTGCTATACACGTACGATCTCATGAAAACCCCACAACGACCCTGAATATTGGTGTAACCATTTTACAGATGGCAAAGTGGAGGCTCTGGGAAGGCCAGTGGCAGCAGGCGGCCGGCTCCTGCCTGGTGGAGCTGGTGTGGGCCAGGCCAGTCACTGGTGGATGGATCCATCTGTCCATTCACCAAACAGCTCTTGGGCACCTGCTGTGTCCATGGCTCCTGGCTGGGACACCGAGGATGGCGGGGGTGGGGTACACAGAGGTGCCTTGCGCTGGCTTCCAGTGAGCCCTGGGTTGCAGCTCTGCCGCTCGCTGGCTGTGCGGGGCTCAGGGCTGATCCTGGAGCTGAATCTGGGGGGCTGGGGGTTCCGTCCACCCGCAGCTTCTGTGTGATGCGGTGGCCCGTGGGTGGCACCTTGCAGGCAGACAGGAGCCATCTGCACGTGAGGACGCAGGAAGCGTGGACAGCGGGGGCAGCCGGGTGGGGAACGAGAAGCAGAGGAAGGAAACCAGACATCTCCGTGGGGTTGAGCCTGCCCGCCCTGGGAGAGCCCGCAGAGCGGGCTGGAGAGAGTTTATTTTGGGCAATTCTGCCACCAAATTGCCAGTTACAGCTGCTTGCTTCTCCCTCGGAAACCATTTTGAGGAGAAACAAAACCACAGGGCAAGTGAGACGCTTGGGAAAAGCATTCCCCATTAGTGCTCCTCCAGGACCAGTCTGCGGGGACCTGTGTCTTTCCGCGCAGAGACCCCGGGGAAGGGGGTGGGCAGGGGCCACTGGGGCCGGCCTTGGGGTGCTTATGTGGGTGGGAGGGGACAGCCAGCTGGCCTGTGGATTGTGCTAAAAAAACATCCTTCCCTCGACCTGGAAGCCCAGGAATTTCTCCTAAGAAAACTTTAAATTTGGGGAAAAAGCTTTTCTCTTGCCCCCCTCCCTTCCTCTTTCTCTTCCTCTTTCCCTCCCCCTCCCTCTCCCTCCCCCTCCCCCCGCATGCTCACTGTTGTGCGGGTAATAACAGCTAACGTTTGGCCTCAGGAGGGTAGTGGAATAGTGGACAGAAAGGAGCCTTTCAGAGCCTTGTTGCCTCCCTGACAAGACGTTGAAACTGTGTCCACTGCGATGCTGAGTCAACAAAGCAGAACAAGAATCTGCATCCGCCCCCAATTACAGCTTGATGCTCCTGGGACACAGAAACACCCAAAGTCAGGAGGCGGCAGCTGAACGGAGGTTTTCCTTGGGTTGAGGATTCTGTGCGCCTCTTCCTTCGTGTTCTACTGTTCTGTATTTTGTAAAATTTCCAAACTAACTACATATGATTGTTATTCATAGCAACGCTAGGAACTGTGTTGCCGTATACATCTGTTGGGGGCTGTTATTAGCTGTTGATATTAAGCATTATACAGAGAACTTTCATTACCAGCAAACACCGACTGGCCGGGGAGCCATCCGAGGGGGACAGGTGGATCCCCACCCGCAAGCTGCCACGGTGCAGTGTGGGTCGGGGTGAGGGCGCCGGGAGCCGTCAGGGGCCCTTGTCGTCATCGTGGGGGTGGGGGGGCGGGCAGGCCCCAGCTGACCCCCGGCACCCGCGTCCCTCCCCCAGGAGGCCTGGACGTCGTCGAGGAGGCGCTGCCCTCGGGCCACCCGCCAACCTTCCTTCGCTTCACCCACCACTCCTACGCCCAGATGGTACGTGTGCTGAAGCAGACGGCGGCCCGCTGCACCCACATAGCCAAGACCTACAGCATCGGGCGCAGCTTCGACGGCCGGGACCTGCTGGTCATCGAGTTCTCGAGCCTGCCTGGCCAGCACGAGCTGAGTAAGCCGCTGTCGCCGTCGGGGGCAGGGGTGAGAGGCCCGGGCCCGGAAAAGGCTCTGGCCTGCTTGGCCTTGGGGTGCACGAGCCAGATCTGGGGTCCTGATCAAAGTCCCCGATATCTGGGGGACAGGGCGCGGGCGGGGGCTTTGGGGTGTGCTTGGGGCACTGGGGTGCACGTCCCGTCCCAGCGGGCTTGTGTGACCGCTGTCACAGCCACATTGCTGGGAGCTGGGAGGAGCAGCGGGGAGGGCCACGGTCCTGGAGAAATGGGCTGCGCAAGTCAGGGGGCATGAGGTGAGGGTGTACAGTGGCTGTAGGCACGTCGGGCCTTGTGCGTCTGCAGTGCGAACTTAACTGTGCTTTGTCTGTACCTTTTGTTGTTTTTGCAACCTTGCCCTGGCACACCCGGACCCCAGGCAGGTATGTGGGGCTCTAGGTCCTGGCCCTTGACGTTTCCTCCTTTAAGTTGCGCGGTCCGCATTCAGAGAGTGATGTGAATACAGCAACTTTTCCAGTTATTTAAAACCCACGTCCATTTCAGCTCATATCAGGCTTAGGCCCTGTTTGGAGATGGGGGACCACGTGGAAAGCGCCACGTCTCACTGGCCCTCGGAGCCGTGTTCTTGCAGGGCTGAGCAGGCGTCAGACTCCACCACAGTCCTGGGTCTTCCGCCATAACTGAGAAGGGCCTGCAGTGCAGATGCTGAAAAAAAATTACTGTGACACTGAATTTCAGGGCCAGGTCGAGGAAAGGCAGTGGGCCCTGGGGGCGGGGCTCAGGGCTCTGGCCCAAGAATCCAGATGTTCTAGCAAAGACTCAGCGCCCTGGCTGCAGCCTGTTTCCGGGGTGGCGGGGAGAAGATGACCACGAGCCCCCCCTCCAGGGCACTGAGAGCATTGGGCACAGGGACCCCCTTCTGGCCTCTGCTGGGGAGTCGATGAGTGAGGGTCCCAGGCCTTCCTCGTCTGGTGTCTCAGCTTGTCTGTCCCTGTGACTGTGGAAGTCAGACGGGATTGGTCTAGAAACAGCCCCACTTGACCTTGGTCCTTACCCCTCGTCTTGGTTAAGTGGCTCCGGCCCCTTTGCTGGGCTGGCCACACTCAGCCAGTTTCCATCCTGGTGGCTTGGGCAGCGTGGACGTCACGAGCCCTAAGCCCTGTCTCCCGTCAGGGGTCAGAGGTCATCTAGCCCCACTCCAGCCTCCAAGGCCCACCCTGTCTCCTACCCCTCCAGCCCTGGGCTGAAGACAGGACTCTGGCTTTCGGACTGATTGGTCTGCAGCTTTGGAACATGTGGGTGAGGGGTGTCCCCTGTGAGAGGGTCAAGGGCGGTGGCCGGTGTGGGAAGCCTCAGGGTTGTTTATACCCTTGGAATGTGGGAGGGACATGGCGGCTTGTTCCCACAGCTGGCGGTCCTCGGGCTGCTCACAGCCAGGGAGGGAGATGCCATTTGCCATGTGAGCAGTGTGAGGCTCAGAGAGGAGAGGTGACTTGTCCTAGGTCACACAGGTAGTGAGGCTGTCAGGCTCCTGGTCTACTCTTCCATCCATCCATCCATCCATCCATCTTCCATCCATCAGTCCGTCCATCCATCCACCCATCCTTTCATCCTTCCATCTATCTTCCTTCCTTCCTTTATTCCATCCTTCTATCCATCTTCCTTCCTTCCATCCATCCATCCATCCATCCACCCACCCATCCACCCATACATCTATCCATTCATCCTTTCACCCTTCCATGCATCTTCCTTCCTTCCTTCCTTCCTTTGTTCCATCCTTCTATCCATCTTCCTTCCTTCCATCCATCCATCCACCCATCCACCCATCCATCCATCCATTCATCCTTTCATCCTTCCATGCATCTTCCTTCCTTCCTTCCTTTGTTCCATCCTTCTATCCCTCTTCCTTCCTTCCATCCATCCATCCATCCATTCATCCTTTCATCCTTACATTCATCTTCCTCCCTTCCTTCCTTCCATCCCTCCAGCCACCCATCCATCTCTCCATTCTTTCATCCTTCTGCCTTCCTCCTTCCCTCCCTCCCTCCCTTCCTTCCTTCCTTCCACCTACCCATCCATCCATCCATCCATCCATCCATCCAAGGGCCAGCTGCCTTCGCATCTAAGCACCAAAGTATACCCTACTCTATTGCACAAACATGAAGAGTGGCCATGAGTGAAATTCCCGCAGACCAATGATAACTTATATTACGATTAATCAGTGCCTTCGGTCCATCGTGCTAACAGTTATGGCTCTACATCACAGATGTGTTCAACAAAAGTGACGGCCTTGATGAGACCTCATTAGTCACAGAGTCGCTTGGGCCCAAACGAGTAGGAATAGGTTCCAAAACAACTGGCCACCCTTGCCGTGTGGGCCCTCGAGTCTCTGGGGACCCCGGGGCTTTGAGACGATGCCCCCAGGTCACCATATCCCCCCCAGTGGAGCCCGAGGTGAAGCTCATCGGCAACATCCATGGCAATGAGGTGGCGGGCAGGGAGATGCTCATCTACTTGGCCCAGTACCTGTGCTCTGAGTACCTGCTGGGCAGTGCCCGCATCCAGCGCCTGCTCAACACCACCCGCGTCCACCTGCTGCCCTCCATGAACCCCGACGGCTATGAGGTGGCGGCCGCCGAGGTGAGCGCCCCCGGGGCCGGCCCCGTGGCCGCTGCCTTCCACCCTCCCCTGTTCGTTCAGCCCCTAGCGGTGGTGCAGGGTCTCTGTGCTCGAGGACTCAGTGGGCGTCAACATCGGCGAGGTCCTGCTCGGGGGTGGGGAGGGCCGACAGACACTGGTAGTTCTATGGTGGGTTGAAAGGTGACGCGCGCCGTGGAAACAGGGTGACGGGGCTGGGAGGGGCCGGAGCGTGTGCTGGCTGGAAGGGGGGGGGACTCCAGGAGAAGGTGACCCTGAGCAGGGCCTGCGGGGGGTGGGAGCGAGCAGTGCAGCCCTGGCGAGGGGTGTTCCAGGCGGGGCACAGCCAGTGCGGGGCCTGAGGTTGGAGGATCAGCCCAGAGGCTGGAGAGATGGCAGGGGAGGTCAAGGGCAGCTCCCAAGTTCATCACGTGAAGCCAGAGAGAAACCACAGCCCTGCCCGCGACTCTCAGCCCAGCCCTGCGCCTCCCTCCAGAAGGATCAGGGTGGGCGCGCTGACCCCTGGTGGGGGGCGACCTGTGTGTTCAGGGTGCCGGCTACAACGGGTGGACGAGCGGGAGGCAGAACGCACAGAACCTGGACCTGAACCGCAACTTCCCCGACCTGACGTCCGAGTACTACCGCCTGGTCTCAGCCCGCAACATGCGCAGTGGCCGCATCGCCATCCCACAGCACTACTGGTGGGGTAAGGTAGGAGCCGCCGCGCGCCCCGCTGTTGCAGCCGAGGGTCTCTGGGTATTCTGGGACCCTCGGGGGTCCTCCTTCCCCAGGGCAGCAGAGGCTGGCGGTTAACAGCCTTAGCCTCTGAGCCTCGCCTTCCTGCCTGCAAAATGGGGATAGTCCTCATTGGGCCGCTGGTGGGATTCGGGGAGCGTGTACCGAAAGCACCCAGAGTCTGGCAGGTGCTCAGGGGCAGTGCCCCGGAGGGCTGCCTGGAGGAGGTGGCATCCCCAGGAGGTGGGCAAGAGAGTTCCAGGCCAGAGGACGGGCACGTGCGAGTGCCCGGTGGGGCCTGAACGGAATCCTGAATCTTGGGCATGGGGCTGGGTGGTCGGCGGGGACGTGCCTGGTCCTGAGGGCTGCCTCGTCCGCCTGGGCAGGTGGCCCCTGAGACGAAGGCAATAATGAAGTGGATGAGGACCATCCCCTTCGTGCTCTCCGCCAGCCTCCACGGGGGCGACCTTGTGGTGTCCTATCCCTTCGACTTCTCCAAGCATCCCCAGGAGGAGAAGATGTTTTCCCCCACGCCTGACGAGAAGGTGAGAGGCTGGGCAGAAGTGCTGTGGGTGCAGGAGAGGCAGCAGTGTGGGTGGTGCCTGCGGGGCCCCGGAGTCCTTCCGGTTCTGAGCCGGTGAAGCCCATGGAGCTCGGAAACATTAGGAGCCTTCTAGGCCCACCTCCAAACCCCCTCCTCCAGGAAGCCTTCCAGCCAGCTGGAAGCAGCCCCTCCCTCCTCTGGCTGCCCCCCTTCCATCAGTGTCTCATCTCGTCTGGGAGCTCCTGGCGTGGGGACCCTGGCCGAGTGCCCTCCCCCCAGGCCGCCCCGTGTCTTCTGTCCTAGGGAGGCTGGGGTTCCGGGCGACACCGGCAGAGGGCAGCGCTGCATCGTGCATGGCGCCCGGCTGGCTCCTGACGCCTCCCTCCTTCTTGTGGGTCCGGCCAGTTTGTTAAGGGTCAGGTACCCTGGGACTTGAGAATGCAGTGAGATCAGAGTAGGAATTTTGGCCCCAGCGGTCGCCTGGGCCCTGAGGAGACCCTTCCCGCCTCCAGGCCTGTTTCGCTCGCTGCTCAGACCAGCAGGGCATGAGACCCGTGATGATGGCGGGACCTCTCACCAACCCCATTCTTCCCTTCCCCGGGGGCACCCCCTGCCCTGACTGATACTAGAGGCTGGTCTTCTGGGAAGGGCATGGGGGTTGAGGAGACTGAGGCCAGGCAGGGGGTGATCTTCGGTGGGTCACAGCCGAGTGCACTGCAGCTTAGCTGCCCCAGCTGCCCTGATGACCCCCCGCCCCCAGGCCAGCTCCTGCCCTCCCTCCCCCGTCAGGAGGCAGGAGACTTTCCTGCCCTTCCGGGAAGACAGAGTTTGATAGCCTTTCCTCGACCAGCCTGGGGAGGCTTGGGAGGGTCTGAGCTGTCCGCTTGGTCACTCAGCAGGCCCCCCGGTGGACCGGACTCGGGGTGGAGAGCGAGGCCAGGCCTCTGCTGCCTTCTCGCACTTTCCACCTGGTACTGGGGGCAGGGCAGGGAGGGTGGGACTGGTCCTGGACAGACAAGTGCCCGGAGCTGGCTCCCCTCGTGTTCTCCTCCTGCGGCCACCCAGAGGTCAACCCTGCCTCACCCAGTCCCTCCCTGTGTGTGGCCGGTCCCATGGCCACCGCAGCGAGCAGGACTGAGCCCTGCGCTGAGGGTCCTAGCTTAGGGTGGGAGACGGAGCCAGAAACGGGAAAGGATGAGAAGGTGTGGCCTGGCCAGAACAAGGGGCTGCCCAGGAGGGCGGGGACACGCAGGGATGCTGTGTGTGTGTGCATGTGCGCGTGTGTGCGTGTGTGTGTGCGTGTGTGTGCGTGCACGTGCGTGTGTGTGTGCGCGTGCGTGTGCGCGCGTGTGCGCGTGTGTGTGCGTGTGTGTGCGTGCGTGTGCGTGCGTGTGTGTGTGTGTGTGTGTGTGTGTGTGTGTGCTGGATCCTCAGCCTTAAGGTGGACTTTAAGGAGGGTGTCCTCAAGGGGCAGCTACCCCAGTGGAGCAAGTGGAGACTCCGCCAGGCCCCCAGGAGTGAAGACTCAGGGGCCTGTGGGCAGTGGGGGCTGGGGAGGCCCAGCAGGGATGGGCTGGGCCAGCCTCCTCCAGGTCTGGGGGTGCAGAACCCGTGTCTCCTGCGATTGTTCCTGCACTTGTTCATTCTTGCTCCCACTCTCTCATTCATTCAGTCACTCGTTCACTCCCTCATTCATTCATTCATTCACTCCCCCACTGACCACTACAACCAGCACATGCCTAGCACCTGGAGGGGTGCCAGGTTCTACGCTTGGAGCTCAGCCAGGGCCCCCCGGGGTGGCTGGGTGGTCTCCGCTGTGCCTGGCCTCCGCCCCCTGTGCTGTCAGGGATCAGGGCCAATACCTGGGTGAGGCCTGCGTCCTCCAGGCAGGAGGAGCCCCTGGCCTCTGGACTCAGCATCTCTGGATCTCAGGGGCAGGTGCGTGAAGACGCCTCTGGGGGGAAGTTCACCTCAAGGAGTCCCCGCAGAGTCAGAACCCTGAGAACTTCCCCACCAGCCATCAATCATCGATCATCAATCGATACTCCTTCAGCCCTGCAGCCAGTGGCGGCCTCTGTGGAAACCAGGGTCCCAGGAGAGGCTTGGGGAGTTGAGGCATGTGAGGAGGGCTTGGCCAGGGGGTCCAAGTCACGCCCCCAAACTTCCACGGTGCCCGGTGGATGGGGGCCAGCGCCTCAGGCCAACGTCCAGGCCGGCCAGGGCTGCCTGCCTCGCCCCCTTCTGTCCCCCTCACACCTGCCCTTTCTGCCCAAATCCTACTCCCCAGCTGGGCTCAAGCTCCGTCCTGCTGACCAAGCCCTCCCTGACGCAGCCCACCCCGCAGTGGGAAGGAGCTGCGGTGTATCCAGGTCCCGGGCAGGCCGGTCCTTCTCCGTGGCCCTGACCTGTGATCCTAGGCCCCTCGTCAGCCCATGTCTGCCCTTCCTAGCAGCCCACCGCACCCCACCTTGTTTCATTTGGGGGGGGTCATTGTCTCTGTGTCCTTCCCCCACCGACCCACCACCCCCGCCTGGACCCTGGGTGGAGATCCTCCCCCCAGGTCGGGCCTGTTCCCAGCCGGCCCTGGGGCTCCAGCGCCCTGGGGTTGTAGGGACTGGTGGTGACTTTCCCTGCTCTCCTGAGGGGGCTGACTGACAGGTGACAGGAGGAGGCCCCAGGGCAGGATGGAGGGAGAGACCAGGAGGGAGCGTGGTCGGGGAGCAGACCTTCGAGAGGGGCTAGCCCAACCTACGCCCACCAGCCCAGGTCCCGCTCTGCAGACAGGCGCTGGAGGCCGGCCACAGTTCCAGAAACAGCCCCGTCACCACCTGGATGCCTGGCTGAAGATGGGTGACCACAGCCCACGGGTGGCAGGGGCCGCTGGCAGGATGGCGGTCCCTGACTGCCGACCTCGGTGACTGAAGGACATGCGTGGGCTTGTATTTTGGGCGCTTGGTTTGTGTCTGTGGGACCGAGTTGAAACTGCAGTCCTATCTCTGAGAAAGTGGACTCATCCTTCCCCAAACCCAGGGTCCCAGGGTCTGAGTCGCCAGGAGAGACTCTCACTCTGGCCCGGAGCAGCTCCCCATTTCTGACCCCACCCGCCCACCTCCCCTTTTCTTAAGGAGGGATGCCCAGCCCAGGACAGACCTCTCTCAGGGCTGTAGGGCCTGAACAGGCCCAGTACAGGTGGGCCCCTGCTCCACCTGACCTCTACTTGGAGCCTCCGCCCTGGGTCAGACCCGTGTCCGGTCCTGGGACGTACAGGTGGCTGAGTGCAGCCTGGGAGAAGGACCTGGCGGCCCTGTGGGGCGGGGAGTGTAACAGGGGAGCTCTGGGCTGGGGGAGGTTGGGGGGGAGGGGCTCTGCATCACCCAGGAATCGGGGCCGCACCCAGACGGGCCCTGCCCCCAAGGCTCCCCAACGGGGTGGCAGGCCCTGTGAGCTGCATCCCAGCCGTGGTGGGAACTGCATGTGGTTATGGCAGCAGGCCGGTGGGCGCCCGCAGGGGCTGGCTGTCTCCTAGGGAAATGAAGTGACAGTTTTCATAGCCATTCGCTTGGGGGATGAAGTCAGTGAAGATGAGTCCCATGCCAGCCTCCCGCCTCTCCCGGGGCCTGCCCTCTGCACAGCGGCAGGAAACGCTTTATAAATTGCAAAGCCGACCTCTAGGTGCCCTGCCAGTATCCCCACAGGGTGACCCCTTCTCGAGAGGAAGCCCACGCTCCCTAGCCAGGTGCGTAGGGGCTCCGTGATGCGCCCACGTACCCACCACGGGTGCCCCGAGCTCTGGCAGTCCCGCCTCCAGGCCTTTGCACGTGCTGTGCCCTCTGCGTGGACCCTGGTCCCCCTCCCACCCGAGCTGCAGGTGTTCCCTGCGGTGGCCCCTCCTCACCCCACTGCCCCCAGCTCGGAGGGCGTCCCGCGGAGCGCCCACCTTCCGGTCTTGCCCTCGAGGGGACCTCTCTCTCCATCTCCTCTCCAGATGTTCAAGTTGCTGGCCAAAGCCTACGCCGACGTGCACCCCATGATGATGGACAAGTCGGAGAACAGGTGTGGGGGGAACTTCCTGAAGAAGGGCAGCGTTATCAACGGGGCGGACTGGTACAGCTTCACGGGAGGTGCGGCCTGGACCGGTGGGGGCGGGGCTGGCATGGGACGGTGCGGGCCGCTGCCTCCTCGCAGCAGCTTCTCCTGGGAACTCGATTCTGGAGCTTCCGGAACGAGGGAGAGCAGCAGGGGTGCCTCACGTGTGGGGGGACTTACGCCCTGGGGGTGGGAGGATTCGGGCGTGGCTGACTTCGGTTCTCTTGCGGCCTTGGTGAAGTTCACGTGCGACTGTCGTGGAAGGGCTAGACTGTGATTTCCCCGTTGCCATTTTTGTGGTTTATTTAATGGTCACTTAACATCTCACAGTCCCACCCGTGACCAGTTCTTTTTTGCCTTTTGGGGTTTAGTAGGGCTGCCCGCTGGAATGTGGGATTCCCCAGTTAAATGTGAATTTCAGAGAAGTAAGGAAGAGTTTTCAGTTCTGTATAAGTACTGTGCAAGTCCCAGATATTGCGTGGGATGTACTTACGCTAAAACCATATTCGTTGTTTCTCTGAAATGTGGGAGCAGGTGACATCCTGTGTCACGGGGACACTGGAGGCTGGGCCCACGTGCTTCCATGTGCTGCCGGCCACCCCTCCACGCCAGCACGACCCTTGTTATTCATGTCACTTGGCAGATGAGGAAACCGGCTCAGACAAGGGCAGGACCAGCTCGAGGGCCACGGCACGTGGCAGAGCTGGGACTCACCCTGCCTGTGCCCCCCCTTCTCCTGTGGAGGCAGAGAGCGAGGCCCCTCAGCTCCCGTTAGAGCCACTTTCACCCCCTGCTCAGCACCCCTGCTGCCCACGATGGCACGTGTGGTCCTTCCCGGGGGTCAGGGCGGCTTCTCTCCCTCCCAGGACCCAGACGCACGGGTTCCCTGACCCTCGGGGGGTGGGCTCCGTGTCTCAGGCACGACCTGTTCCCGGGGTCTGCAAAGGCCCCACTGGGGGGCTGAGCCTGGGAGAGGCCAGCTGGGCTCCCCTCCCTCAGGACACCGACCCAGGGAGGGCATGGGGCCAGTGACCAGGGACAGAAGGGCCATCTGCAGGGGAGTGCGGCCTCTCTGTGGACGTGAACGTTAAGTCGGGAAGGTGGCCGCTGGGTACCGGGGTTCGGTGCAGGCTCTGAAGCTCTGAAGGCCCGGGGCCCCCGCTGCCCCATCAGGGCCCGGGGCTGCCTCAGAGCATGGCTGCAGCTTCTGCTGCACAAGACCTCCCAGAGCAGATGGGGTGGAGGGCAGACACGGGGGGCGGTCAGCCCCACTTGCTCCGAAGCCTCTGCCATCTCCCTGGCCGGCCATTGGCTTTGCTGGGCCAGGCTCCCCCGGAGATGAAGGTAGTAGGACCTTCTTTCCTGGGCTGTTCTCGGGACCGTCCAGGTAAATGGACGTTATCACTGGGGGTTCAGGCCAGGAGAGGGCCAGCAGCTTGGGCCCCAGGGGCACGTATGGCCCCCACATGCTCCCAGCTTCTCTGCTGGAAGTGGGCTTGCTCCTTCCCCGGCAAGGGGCCGCAGGGATGCTGCGTGAGCCCACGGACGTGGGCACCAGACCGCTTGGTCCACAGTGCAGCTGCCCGCTCGCTGGACCTTGGGTGGGAGCTGTGAAGTTCCCGGGCCTCGGTCTGCTCGTCTGGGAGGTGGGGGTAGGGCCACAGGCCCTCCCACCTGCCCGGCCCAGGGCCCTGGGGGGGCCGGCGTTGAGAGCCACGCCCTGTGCTGCAGGCATGTCCGACTTCAACTACCTACACAGCAACTGCTTTGAGATCACGGTGGAGCTGGGCTGCGTCAAGTTCCCGGCCGAGGAGGCCCTCTATACCATCTGGCAGCACAATAAAGAGCCGCTCCTGAACTTCGTGGAGATGGTGAGCTCTGGGCGGCCCCCGGGGCCTGGCGTGGGGAGGGCCAGACCCAGGCCGTGTGTAGGGGCTCAGCGCCCACGCTGTCACATGATTAGACTGCACTTGTTTATTCGTTAACCACCTGTGTTCACGAGTGAAGATTCACCGGCCACCCTGGGGTGGCTGGGGACACCATGGGGCATACAACAGAGCCCCCAGTACAGGAAAGGTCTCAACAAGGGGAGTGCAGGGACCAGGGCAGCCCAGGGGAGGCGCCTGACCCAGCCTCAGAGGCCACGGGGGTCTTCCTGGAGGAGACGGCACCTGGGCTGCATCTTAAAGAAAGAGGGAGATCAGGTGACAGGACAGGGACTCCTCTGGCAGGGGGGACGGCACATGTTAGAATTCAGTGGGGCGTTTAGGCTTGCAGGGGTGCCGTGGCCGGAGGAATGGGGCAGGCCCTGGTCGGGGGCGGGCCCGGAGGTGATGGCTGGGCAGCGGGGTGTCTGTGCGGTCCAGGCAGGGCCTTGCGCACATCTGCCCCTGGGACTCAGAGGGGAGGGCACAGGTTGCTGGGGCGGCAGTGAAGCACCTGGACTGAAGGGTAACCCCCCCACACACCAGTTGTGGGGCTGAGGTCACCCAGAGGTGGGCAGGCTGTGAGCGGGGGCCTCGGAGAACGTGTCTACAGTCACCCGTCACTGGACCCCGAGAGCCAGGTCTCCCAGTGGCCTGGTGGCCGTGTGGGGACCAGATGCCGCAGGTCCCACTGCCTCTCCCAGCCCTGCCCCACCCCTCAGTCTCCCCAGCATGGCCCGCCACCGTGGGATGTGGTTCTGAATAGGATAACACTCATGAAAGGGACACAGGCATTCAAAATGGAACAAGACAGTGCTTTTGTATTGCAGTAGAAGCCTCTACATTTTGCTTATCCCCGAGCATTTTTAAGAATCATAAAAATGGCGTGTTGCTGCAGTGTCCCGGTGAGAAGCAGGTCCTAAGAGGAAAACAGGATTGCCCGAGGGAAACAACGAGGGGTTGTGAGTGCATTTTGTAGATGGAGGAACAGGGGTGCTGGGGGAAGGATTGTGCTGGTCAGGGGTCGCTGGGCTCCCATCCTGGCTCACAGAGGCTGTGATACAGCCAGAGGAGGAGACAGAGGGTCAGAGAGTGACCGGGCGGGTCCAGTGTCACCAGCCACTGCGCAGAGCTCGTACTCAGATGTGCCTGCCCCAAACGCCAGTTCTGTTGTCGAGCCCCCTGCTTTCTAGAAAGATCAGGAGCCTCTCTCCAGGCAGGAGGCAAGCCGAGCCTCCGGACCAGCAGCTGCAACAATAGGCAGGAAGCAAGGCCGCAGATAATAACCGGGCGTTGTGAGCCCGGTTCCTTCTTCGCGGCTGTGCCAGTGACCTCGCTGCGGGGCCTGGCATCGTCGATAATGGCTCGAGGCCAGGCCTCTTGGCTCGTTTCATTTTACGGCTGTCTGGTGAAAATGAGTTTTAAGGAGCCTTAAATGGAGCTGGGATTGCTCCGTGGATATTGTATGTGAAGGCTCGGGGTATAAAGATTTAATAGCAAGCGCGATACCGTGGAAGGCCGGGCAGCACATGGCAGGGAGTGGCCGGCCCCCCAGGATGGCCCCCAGGACAGCTGCCCGGGCCTCCTGATAAGGATCCGTCTGTCGTGTCCACTGAGGCCTTTTGCACAGTGACCCTGACCAGGCCCGGGCGGGGGGCGGGGGGAGTGGGGCGTCTACATCCCCCTGGTCAGGAGGGGAGGGGAAGGCGCGCCATCTCTCCTCCTCTGCCTGAGAGCTCCGCGTCCCTGGTTCTGCATGAAGATGACTCCTCAGCCCGAGAGCGAGGCTGGACCAAAATCTCGCTGGTGCGTGCTGGTATTACATGAGGCCCTACTGTGTGCTGGCCTCTGTTCTCAGGCTGGAGAGGGAGGGGAAAGGGCAGATGATGTCGCAGTGAGGTCAGGGCTGGGAGAGGGGAAACCAAGACTGTGGAATCTCAGAAGAGGCCCCTGATGTGTCCAGTCATCAGGGAGGGCTTCCTTGAGGAAGAGGAGTATGAACTGTGTCTCTAAGAGGGAGAGGAATAGGCCAGGTGAGGGAGCTGGTCAGGTGTCCTGAGCAAAGGAAGGACCAGGATGGAGGCTGGGAGTCCGGGGGCAGCCCTGAAGGCATGAGTGGCAGCCTCCGGGGATAGGACAGCGCCCACGCGCTGAGTCTCCCCTCCTCCCCGGGCATCCCGGCCGCCTTTGACGTGAGCTTCAGCCTCTGGCTGTTTGCAGCCTGACAGAGCAAGGGTGTTCAGCGTGTTTGTTGCTGATTGTTGTAGGAGAACTGTGCATGGGCTCAGGGTTCCAGGCGGTGATTTCTTTGGCAAGTGCGGCTTCCTAGTCTGACTGTGATCAGGAGCTGCAGGGCGTGTGCTCGGGAGCGGCTGTGCTTAGGACCCATCAGGAGGGTGGGCCGTCCTGCCTCCAGCTCGGCCGCTGCGCCTCACGTGTATTAATTCTTATTTCCTGAGGTGGGCACGGTGACCCTGTGTTACAGACGGGGAGAGTGGGCCGAGATGCCAGGTAGCTTTCCAAGGTCAAGGAGCGGGTTGGTGCCCGGCCAGGACTGACACCAGGGTCCAAACCCTCGGGCCTGTGTCCTCTCGCTGCCCCACGCTGCCTTCGGGACCTTGGCTCAGAGAGAACCTGCCACACCGGCTCTGCTTTTGAAGGCGGGGGCTCAGATGTGTTCGCAGGTGGACACGAAGGGGTCTGCTGCTCAGCGCTCATGGCCCAGGAGATGATGTCAGCCAGACCCCCGAGCTGGACGGTGGGCCGTTCACAAACCCAGGACGGGGTTGCTTGCCGCAGGGGGACCCCAGAAGTGGGCTCACTGGTCACCCTCGCTTCACAGATGAGGAGACCAAGGCCCAGAGGGGGTGTGGCTTACTCAAGATGGCGAGGCGAGTGGTGCAGAGCTGGGCTTAGCCAGGCCGTTTCCCTGGAGACGGGTGGGGACTGGCTAGGCGGGCTGCCGGGCGCTCAGGAGGGTGTGTGCCGTATCCACGCCCTGTCCTTGGTCTCCTCAGGTGCACCGGGGCATCAAAGGCGTGGTGATGGACAAATTTGGCAAGCCGGTCAAAAATGCCCGGATCTTAGTCAAGGGCATCCGCCATGACATCACCACCGGTGAGCACTTCCTGGGGCCACGTGGTGCCGGCACCTGCCGTGCTCAGAGCATGCCCGCCGCCCCATCCGTCCTGCGCCGGCCTGGGGGGTGAGGGTGGGGAGCCCTGGGGTCTGCGTCCACCACGAGCTGTGTCTCCTGCAGCATTGGGTCCAGCGGGGGTGGGGGGGTAGGGGTTGCGCTCACGTCCTGGCTGCCAGTGCCCACCGATGTGGATTCCATGTTCCTCAAGAAGTGACTGCTGGGCAAACCTTCTCAGAGACTACAGGAGGGAGCCCGTGGGTTCCTGTCCTAGAGCTTACATCCCACTGATAAGCTGGGGTGCCCATGTGGGCTCCGGGTGCCCTCAGGGATTTCACAGCTGATTTGAAAAGTACCGTACGTTGTGATGTGAGTTCCTTGTGGAAACACAGTCCAGAGGAGGGAGGGATTGTTAACTGTGTGGGGGATGCAATGGTCTGTGAAGGCTTTAGAGAGGAGGTGCTGCCTAAGCAGGGTTTTGAGGGATGAATAGGAGTTTGACAGAGGGAGCAGGTGGGAAGGACATTCCAGGCCAATGCAGAGGTACACCTTTGGGGTCTGCTGCCCTCCAGGCTGATGCCCCCCTGCCCCCCATTACCCATCATCACAAAGCTATCTGAGCCCAGGTCTCAGAGTCATTTTCATTCCATTTGTCCATAGCCCCAGATGGTGACTACTGGAGACTGCTGCCCCCAGGGTCCCACATTGTCATCGCTCAAGCCCCTGGCTACGCCAAGGTCATCAAGAAAGTCACCATCCCTGCCCGGATGAAGAGTGCCGGCCGTGTGGACTTCATTCTCCAGCCGCTGAGGATCGGACCCAAAACGTTCCTTCTCGGGCCACGGAGAAGTTGGCCTGGAGGTGCTGGCCCACACAGGGAGCCCGAGGAGCCCAGCCAGGAGGCCCTGGGGGCCCGGAGACAGCCCGCGGCCGGCGGCAGCAAGCCCTGGTGGTGGTCCTACTTCACGTCGCTTGGCCAGCACCAGCCGCGCTGGCTGCTCAAGTACTAGGCGCCCCCGCCCCGCCATGCGGTCTCCTGCCCTTGATTCCATCTTCCAAAGACATCCCACAAAGCCGTTTCTGTTTTATTAAAGTGTTTCTATTCCCCTCCCGCCGTGATGAGAGGCTCTGTGTGTGAGGCCCTGCAGGGGAACACATGGTCCCTGGAGGAGAGAGGGCCGCTTGGGCAAGGACTCCTCTGTCCCACAGGTGGCCAGTAGCGGTGTTGCCCTTCAAACCCTTCTGTGTGTGGCCCACTCCCAGAAAGTGAGGTCTTGAATCCAGAGGGGCCTCTACCTTACAGACTGGAAACCGAGGCTCAGCGGGGGCTGTGACACCCCAAGGTCACACGTGGAGAGGGTGGTGCCGGGCTGGGAGCTGAGACTCGGTCCTACAGCTGAAGGTTGTGTGTCTGGGAATACGTGGAGGTGGGAGGCCAAGGAGAAAGGTGGGGGGAGCCTGGCTGGGGGAGTGGGGGGTGGGCAGCAGGTGACCCCCTCAGGGTCACAGCCTCAAGGGCAGGAGAGCTGGCAAGAAGCGTCACCCAATGGTCACGCTCAGAGGCTCCTGGCTCCAGGAGGGAGGGTCTCCCTCAGCCCCATCCTCATCCTATGTTGCCACCAACTTAGGTCCAGGGGCACCTGAGGCCCCAAACTCCCCACAGGACCCCCTTCTGGTCCACTTCTGAAGTTAGGTGGGTCTGTCAGTCCTGGGATCTATCAGGCAAGGAGTGAGGTAGCCTATCAGAGAAGGCTCATAGCAGGGTGCACTAGTCAGCTAGGGCTGCGTAACAAAGCACCGCAGGCCAGGCCTCAGACCACAGACACTTGTCTCCTGGTCTTGGAGGCTGGAGGTCCGAGTCAGGGTGTCAGCAGGCTGGTTCCTTCTGGGGCCGTGAGGGAGGATCTGCTCTACGCCTGTGTCCTTGCCTTCTAGATGGCTGTCTTCACCCCGTCTCTTCACATCCTCTTCCCTCCATGCCTGTCTGTCTCTCTGTCCAAATGTCCTCTTTTTATGTCTTACTGGGTCAGGGTCCACCCTGATGGCCTCATTTTAATTTGATCACCTCTGTAAAGACTCTGTCTCCTAATACAGTCACATTCACAGGTACTGGAGCTTAGGACTTCGACATATAAACTCCAGGTGCGGTGTGGGGGGGGGGAACACAATTCAACCCATAAGAGAAGTGGGATCCTTGCTTGCTCCTGGCTGTGTTCTTGGGGTCCTTTGCATCCTAGTGTCCCTGGCCTGGGCAGGGTTGACCCCACACAGAAGTGGGGTATCCCTCTGGGGCAGTGCCTTCACCCCAGCTGGATACCAGCCTGACCCTTACTAGCATCATCAGCACTGTGGGATTGCTTCCTGTCAGCCTGGGCCAAAGCCAACAGGAACAGGCATGCTTCCGATGGTGGGTGGTGTTGCCTTTGGTGGGGAAGGTGCAGGAGGGGGCGATGGCATCCTCCAGTCACACAATCCAGCCCCCATACAGCGGTGCACAGTTTGCAAAGCGAGGCACGTGTGTGCATCCAGGGATGATCTGGAGCTTTGGTCAAACATCACGGCTTTCGGAGCCCCTCTACCTCACATTCACCCACTCATGTGTCAGTGGTCCCGAAGACCAGCACTTATTTGGCCCTGCTGTGTACTGGGCACTCTATCCCTGCTGCACGGATATGGGTACTACCCAGAGAGCTTGTGGGACGAGCCCAGGACCTCGCAGCGTGTGGGCGGCAGCAGGACCCCTGCTGCAGGACCCGTGTGTGGGGCTCCTGCTCTCCCGGCATCTCTCACTTTCTCTGCTGATCACAGCCACCTCCCAGAGTCGGTGTGAGAGGCAGAGACAGCTCTGTCTGGCGCCTGGTTCATGCCAGGTGCTGAGGGCAGGGCCCCGGAAATGGGGATGAGGACGAGGAGATGGAAGTCCAAGAGGCCACCCCCCGCCCCTTACTGGTGCTCTCATCATCTGTCTGTGGCCAGCAGAGTCCCTGTGGTGGCTCCTATGTCCTTTCGATAGAAACCAGGAGTCCTTGGCCACACCCTTGCCCTCTGACAGCGCCCTGAGCCAGGGTCCTCTGGCTCCACCCCGTCTTTTCAAGTCTCCTGGTTTCTATCGTGGGAAATGATGTTTAAAAATGTAACCCGCACAGCTGGCTCCTCATTTTCCCCCGGGGGTTGGCCATGGCTTCCAGGCCCTGCAGAGGACATGTTACTGAGTCTAAGCTCATACTGCTTGCAGCGCGACAGGCCAGTAATCGAGAGATGAGTTGTTGGGACAAGGAATAACGACTTTATTCAGAAAGCCAGCAGACAGAGAAGATGGTGGACTCGTCTCCCAGAGAACCGTCTCACCTGAGTTAGAATTCAGACTCTTTTTTTTTTTTTTTAATAAATTTATTTATTTATTTTTGGCTGTGTTGGGTCTTCGTTGCTGTGCGTGGGCTTTCTCTAGTTGCGGCGAGCAGGGGCTACTCTTCGTTGTGGTGCACGGGCTTCTCATTGCGGTGGCTTCTCTTGTTGCGGAGCACAGGCTCTAGGCGCGTGGGCTTCAGTAGTTGTGGCACGTGGGCTCAGTAGTTGTGGCTCGCGGGCTCTAGAGCGCAGGCTCAGTAGTTGTGGCACACTGGCTTAGTTGCTCTGCGGCATGTGGGATCTTCCCGGACCAGGGCTCGAACCTGTGTCCCCTGCATCGGCAAGCAGATTCTCAACCACTGCGCCACCAGGGAAGTCCCAGACTCCTTTTATACTAAAAGGGGAGGGAGCAAAGTCAAACACTTCTTGGTTCTCATCATCCTCCAGAGGGGATGTGTTAATTTCTTCCTCCCTACAGTCATTCACAGGTGGGCCCGGTCAGGATGTTTCCTGTGAGCTGAACAAGGGTATTTTAGCTTAATGCTCATTACCTGGGAGTCAGGGTTCCCAGAGATGGGCAATGATGTGTAATTTTAAGCTTATAGGCAACATCCCTTTAGTGATGAACTTGTAACAGAATACAAAGGTTCTTCCCTGTTACAGACAGAGCTGGAAATAGGTTTCCTTTGAAGGGGGAACATAGATGAGTTCACATTCATGGCTCCAATCCAAATTCAGAATTACTTAGCCCCCCATGCTACTCTGAGAAACCCGGTTTTCAACAGCGATGGGGAAGATAGAGTGAGTGTTTGTTATAATTGCTCATTTGCTTTATCCCGAATACACACACACCAGTCTCAGATGACACCACCACCCCACCACCCATGGTGTGATGACTGAACAGCTCAAGATTTTCCTTTTTCTTTCTTTTGTCCTGGGAGACAACCCATTAAAGATACAAGGTCAAGTTATTAGATTTTACTGGTCCTGGCAGTTGAGGGCACAAAACTGAGGGGCAGCGAAGAATCACAGGCACTTGGTAGTGCTGGCTGCAGGAGCTGGTCCTTGCTCTCCTGCATGGGGCCGGGCACTGGGGAGGAACGGGTTCGAAAGGGAGCAGAGCTCGCAGCAGCTGGGGGTGGGGTCACTGGTTGGGGGGAGGGGTCTTGATTTCCACGCGGAACTGGGAGTTTGATGTAGAAGCAGGAAAGGGAAGGGGACCCCTGGCGGAAAGAGAGAGCCCAGATGACTCACAGATGCTGATGAGGAGAAAGGGGGTGGGGGTAAATAGCAGAAAAAAGGAGGAAAAGGAAAAGATCACACAGCAAGGAAAAAGTAAATAAGCATAAAGAACACGGAAGGAGTAAAATGCAGACCACGAAAACTGTGCATGGGCTGAATTCCCTGTGAAAAAGCAGAGACCACCACTTTGGGTTTAAAAAAAAAGCCTATATATATTTTATTTTATTTTTTATTCTCTTTTTTTAAAAAAAATTTTATTAAAATAGAGTTGATTTAAAATGTGTTAGTTTCAGGTGTATAGCAAAGTGGTTCAGATATATATATAAATATATATGTGTGTGTGTATATATATATATATATATATATATATACACACACGCACACATATATATATATACACACACGCACACATATATATATATATATATAAGAATATATATATATATATATATTCTTTTTTTACATTCTCTTAAAGAAGCAGCCTTCAAGGCAAGTGATAAAGAATGCTTGAGAATAAAGGGATGTTGAAAGGATGCCAAGAAATGCAGACAAAATGAAAGCAAGGGCATCATTTTTAGTCCAGAGAAGGTGGAACTGAAAATCAAAAACATTAAATGGGAAAGAGGCACTCTGAAGGATTAAAAGGACAATTTATGAGTAAGATAAAATAATAAATCTGTATTATACACTGATCAACTTAGCAGCTAACTATATAAAACCAAGTTATTTAAAAATACGAGGAGAACGTAATAAAAGCAGAATTTCAACAGGAATTGCAAGGTACCATTTTCAGAATCAGACCAATCTGGTAGATGATAAATAAATAAATCAAGTTTTACAGAAATGGAATCACCAGCAAACTCAATTTAGTAGATGTATACAAAATATTTCATACTTCAAATACAGATTACACATTCTTTCCAAGAGCCACTGACCATTTATGAAAATTGATAATGTACTTAGTCACAAAGTAAACCTTTAGAAAAAATTGAAAAGGTTGAGATATTCTCTAGCTATCTGCTAGAAAAATTAGAAATAATAAATAAAATTTCGATCTCTCTCCCCCAAGAAAACCCAACCCTTTACCAGTTGGAAAGTAAGATGCACACTCTCTTAAATTACGCTTTATCTTAGAGAATAGATTTAGCTGCATGGTAGAGAACCAACAGAAGAGTGAATTAACACGATGGAAGTTTAAAAGTCTGGCCTGGGTTGTGGTCAGACAGCAGGATGCTCCCCGAGAGCCCAGGTCCCATCATCCTGCTGCTCCACCATCCTGGGGCTGCCCTCATCCACATGGTCCCCAACTTGCCCCCGTCACTTCTGCTCACATCCCATTGGCCAGACTCAGTCACATGTTCATGCCTAGCTTAAGGAATGCTGGGATTTGTAGTTTTTATCCTGGGTAGGACTATGTCCAATAAAAACTGAGGGCTCTGTTACCATAGAAAAGAGGAGAATGGATTTCGTAAGACAATTAGACTCTGTGCTATATCCTCGGAGTAAAAGGAAATGAAAACTGAAATTTGAAATTAATCTGAGAGCAGTGACAAGGAAAGCTTCTCAGTGGGACACAGTGAAAGCTGGTACACTGGTTAGATACATTCATCATTGAAGAAGAAAGACTAAAAATATAGGAGTTAACTTATCACCTGAAGAAAGTATTTTTTTAAACTCAGAATATAAGAAGAGGAAAATGATAAAGAAAAAAACATAAAGAGAGCAAAGAAACCAAAAGAGCAGAAAGTGTTCACAAGCCCCAGAACTGGCTCTTTAAAAAGACCAACAAAACAGATCAATCGGGGCTTCCCTGGTGACGCAGTGGTTGAGAGTCTGCCTGCCAATGCAGGGACACGGGTTTGTAACCCTGGTCTGGGAAGATCCCACATGCCACGGAGCAACTAGGCCCGTGAGCCACAACTACTTAGCCTGCGCGTCTGGAGCCTGTGCTCCGCGACAAGAGAGGCCACGATAGTGAGAGGCCCGCGCACAGCGATGAAGAGTGGCCCCCGCTCGCCACAACTAGAGAAAGCCCTCACACAGAAACAAAGACCCAACACAACCATAAATAAATAAAAACAAAACAAAACAAAAAAACAGATCAATCTCTCACAAACCTGATTAAGAAAGAGAGCAAAAGAGACATGATCAAAAATGAGAAAAAAAGACAATAACTAAAAAATTGGAAGAGATTTAAAAATATCTTTTTACAGAAAGTTTTCTATAGCTCAGTGGCAATAAAACTGAAGACCTGGAGAAAAAGAGATGGTCTCCTGGAAAAATGTGAATTAAATACATAAAATATATTTTAAAAATAAGTATAAATTACAAAACGTAACCTGAGAAGAAGTAGGTAACTTGAACCAATCATGTATTAGAGAGCAGATGAAAACATGGGTGCTGAGAACTGGGGGAGGTGGGGGTGGGGAGTGCCTGCTAATATAATGGGTGTGGGTTTTGGGGGGTGATGAGAATATTCTGGAATTCGGTAGTGGTGATGGTTGTACAACTCTATGAATATACTAAAATCCACTGTACACCTTAAAATGGTTAAAATGATGAATTTTACGTTTTATGAATTTTATCTCTGTTTTTTAGAGAAGGTAGAGAGAAGGCTCGTTGGAAGGAGCGCCCAGAGATGAAGAATTGAGTGACGCTGAGTGGCATCCAGGTGACAGTGCTCAGTGACGGGACGTCAAGGACTGAGGACAGGTACAGACTGTGGGAGTGGGTCTGGGGCACGTCTGTCCTCCGTCATGGGATGCTCATCACACACGCATCCTCCCATCCCTGGGGACCGTGAGGTCCTCGGGGGAGGGAAGGTGTCACCGTGTCCCAGGTCCTGTGAGAGGCGAGTGCATCTCTGATGTTCATTGAACAAGGAATGAATGAGTGAGAAGCAGGAGGAAAGCTGGACGCGCCTGTGGAGTGGTGAGGTAGGGCAGGGCTGAGGGTGCCCCGGGGGTGCTGGCCAGTCTTTCCCGGGCCGCCTGGGAAGAAAATGGGCGTTGGTCCTCGCCAGAAGATGAAAGGGGTCGAGCGAGGGTTCTCATCTTCCCAGGGTGGGGGAGATGTGGCATGACAGTAGACCAAGTGTTTCCTGAGCCCCCTTTGCTTGTTGGTCGTTGCTTTAGGGACTGGGAGGGGCAGGGGAGGAGAGACAGCCAAGAGGTCGGAGCAGGGGTGGTGAGGGTTCTTGGCCCCTGCCAAGGCTGGGGTGGGGTGGCCGCAAGCATGGGAAAGGCAGGGCCTCTCTTCTCCCTGTGAAGCAGGAGAAGAAACTGTTGGGTGAGAGTGAAGGGGGGTGGGAGGGTGACGGTATGGGGAGTCACCCTGGGAAATCAGAGGGGGCCGCTGAACAAGACTCAGGGGCTGTGAGGGAGGGGCTTCACCTGCGGCAAGGGTGTGCACGTTCAAGGTCCCTTCCAGCGCACCCACAACTTAGGTTTGGGGCATTCTCTAGAACCCTAGACTCTTGATTGGAAGTGACCTTGAGGGTCTTCTAGAGACATTTCTGCCCAAGCAGAGTCTCCTCTCCAACATCTCTGATAGTTAGTCTTACAATCTTTGCTTACATGCCTTGAGGGGTGGGAAGATTACCCACTTACAGGGAAGCCATGTTGTATAGATGTTTCGCATTGTGAGAAAGCACTTCCTTAAAGGGGACCCATTTCTTACATCAAATCCTCTCTTCCCATGACAACTCTTCCACCATCCCGGCAGCTCCCATGGACTCTCTGTGTTCCCCTCTGCTAAACGTCCAGGTCCCTCCTTCCCAGGTGGACAGTCTGCAGGGAGAGGAGAGAGCAATCTGGGACCCGTCTCCACGCTCCACTCTGCATTAAACCATAAACCACTCTCAAATGATTTTATGAGAGTCATTTTTTTCCCTTCCATTTTCGTATACAAATCTAATCTTTCGAGAACCTACTTTCTTCTAACTCACATATTATGGGCTTTCATCAATAATAATATACGATCAATTACTCAAATGTAATTGATTAGTCTAGAGAACCCTATTTTCCCCTCTTAGTTTGCGTCTGATTGGACATAAAGCACAGCAATTGCCATGTGATGGTGGCCTTGCCCTTTGGCTGTGGACTATCTTTACCTTTTAGCTGAGATTAAATTTATACACAATTTTCTAATGTTAGCTTAAGAAAAATCCAAAAGGGCACTTTATATCCCAACCCTGCAGATGACACCATCCCCTGACGCGATAAGCAACCCATGAGCTGGATTAGCGGACGAAATTGCCTTTGGAGTTGGCTCTGAGCTTCGTTCATCTTTATTTGGCCACACAGATAATTTTTTTGTCATCGGAAAGTTGAGTTTCATAAATTCAATAGCACCCAATTCAATAAAGAGAACCGGAGTCTGTTTCAGCCAGTCTGCGCCTCTCCCAGCTGAACTGAAACCATGACGTCTTACCAAGATGGCAGAGGTGTCCAGAGGATTGGCCTCCGGTGCACAGGGACAGTCTGGGCCGCCAGCACCAGCCCGGGCTACGCCTCTCTCCACCAGCAGAGCGGATCACTGAGAACCGTGATCCCGCTGGGCCACCTGGTTGGAGGTGATGAACAGAACGGCGGGCGTGAAGGATGGGCTCTGGGAGGCTGGAGTTCAGCCTCCTTGGCTGTTGCTTGCTTTGCGCCCCGGTTTCCTGGGGGGCGGAGGATTCGTGGAGGAAGACGATGTAGACAAGGGGCCAGGAGCTCAGGAGACGTCTGAGGCTGGCTACGTTTGCCACCCGGTCAGGGCTCCAAAGAATGTTCAATAGAAAAAGCAGGGCGGGGGGAAGTCCTTTGAAACCCTGACCCCAGCGCAGATTCTGCTTTTTCCGTGCAGGCTTCACCGTCACCATCAGCCTAGTCAGAATGGCATTGTCTTTCCCCACTGATTCCACAGAAGGCAGCCAATACCTCTTTAAATAATATGGGTCCTGGGAGGGACTGGGGCCAGACGTGGCTTCTCGCCTTATTCCGTGCGGGCTGTCTAGAGCCAGGAGGGGGAACTCCTCGTCAGCCGCCTCCAGCCTCAGAAGGAAGCTGTGGGGGGGGGTCCGAGGACGCATGGAGGGGGCCCTACAGTGAAGCAGCTGGAAGCTACTACTGTGCAGTGTCAGAGTGGAGTGGCCGGCGGGGGTTCCCAAGTTCCCACCAAGTGAGAGACGCAGTGACCAGCGGAAGAGGCCTCTGGGCCGCACGTTTCAAGCAACCGACTCAGAGGCTGGAGTCAGACCAGCTCCATCACCTCCTAGCCCAGCACCCTGGGGCAAGTGACTTAAACGCTCCACTTCCGATTACTCATCAGGAAATGGGATGGTGCTAACACGGTCCTCATGGGCTGTTTCGGGATTAAATGGAGACAAGCATGGACACCCCGGTCCCCACTGCCTTCAACAATGAGTGGACTGACGGCCGCGGGGCAGCGGCCCTCTGCAGGCAGGAGCGGGGTGTTGGGGGGGCACGCATTATTGCCGCTAGAACTTGGGGCATAGCCTGCCATCAGGTAGATGGGGTCCTCATCAGCAGGACGCCTCCGGATGCCCTGATTCTGGAGGGAGACAGGGTTGAGCCCCTTCCCGGAGCTGGAGGCTCCCGAGGTGGAGATGGCAGGAAGACTTGGACCCTGCTTCTCCCCGTCCCTCAGGCCGTAGGAGGGGAAACTGAGGCCTGGGCTTCAGTCGCACAGGCCGTTGGTGGCCAGTCAGGCATCGTGCCCAATGCATCTTCTGGGATCGACCCGTGCTATAGGCAGCCCCCATGCGTCGGGCTCCCAGCCGAGTGCTGTGGGCCAGCTGCCAGGCCTTAAGGTCCCCTGTGCAGCAATGGCAGCGGGGACAGCAGGTCTCACTGTGACCCTGTGTGCCCGGCCTGGCTGCGAGGCCGAGGCCTGCCCCCCGGTCACATGCCCCCTCCTGGGGAGACCAGATGAGAACAATGCCTAGGAGGCCTTGGCATGTGCCTCGCTCCCCGGGCCTCCCTCCCCGGTGGGTCCACAGGTTGGAGGACGGTGGGTGGATCCTGTTGGGGGTTGGACTGTGTGCCCACAGAAGCTGTGCTGACGTCCAAGCCCCAGGTACTCACTTGGAGATGGGATCTTTCCAGGTGTAGTCAGGTTAATACAGGGTCATGCTGGACTGGCTAGGTCCCACTCCAATGACCGGTGTCCTTCTAAGAAGAGGAGAGACACAGGCATACAGGGAGAGGCCACGTGACGACAGAGGCAGAGACAGGAGTGACGCAGCCATGCACCAAAGGATGCAAGGACTGGGGTGGTCCCCGTGCTGGAGCAGCCTGGGGAGGATCTACCCTGACAGCCTCAGGTGAGCCCACACCTGGGTCTCGGGCTCTTGGCCTCCAGACTGTGAGAGAGGAATTTCTGTGGCCTTTTTAAAAAATTCTTTTATTTATTTTTATATTTTCTTAAAGTCTTTATTGAATTTGTTACAATATCGCTTCTGTTCTATGTTTTGGTTTCTTGGCCGCAAGGCACGTGGGATCTAGTTCCCCGACCAGGGACTGAACCCACACCCCCCGCATTGGAAGGCGAAGTTTAACCACTGGACCGCCAGGGACGTCCCTCTGTTGTTTTAAGATGTCAAGTTTGCGGTGCTCCATTAAGGCCTCCCCAGGAAACGATACAGACCCTTCTCAAGCGATGGCTGGTTCTCTATTCACATCTGGTGACGGGATCATTCGAGGGAAAAGGAATTGGGCAGTTATTCCTCAGGAGCTGGGGAGCATTATGTTTCTCCCCAGGGCGGTCACTCCGTGAGAGTGAAGGAAGCAAATCCCTCCGAAGCTGTGGCCCGCGTGCCCCGAGTGCAGTGGGACGCGCGTAATTGGTTTGCTTTGCAATTCTCTCCCCTCAGTGGAGACAAATTGATTTGCACATGGACATGGGCTGTCACTGGCGGGGTGGGGGGGGCGGCTGTCTCGTTAGAGGACGAGATTTGCTGGGTGGAGGAAGGGCGGGCTCTGGCAGGGCAGGCGGTGGCAGCAGGTAAGCCCTCTGGGGGCAGCAGGCAGCATGCACCGCGGGACCTGCGGCCGCATCCTCAGGCCCTGGGCCTGTGCTTCGCCGAGCACGTGTGCGCCGAGACCTGCAGGCGAGGCCCCGGAGCCGCAGGTGCACATACACGTGCCGGCCTGACCTGGGCTCTGGGCTCCTGACACACAGATACCGACCGTTGCGGGAAGCGTTACAGGAAGAGAAAAGATGTTGACTCAGGGCAGGACGAGGCGCTGTTCACAAAGAACAGAAATGATTTAGAAACCCCCAGAGCGCCGCGTCCGACAAGAGCAGACAAGGGCAATGGCCAGCAGCTGGAGGGTCCAACCAGCGCTCTCCTCCTCCCCGCTGGGGCCAGGCGCTTCCGCGAGTCTGATCCAACCTCACCTCCACGCCAGCCACTACGCCCATCAAGTGCGGGCTCCTCCATTTTCTACAAGGAACACGTAAGAAGAAACTTCACGCAGCGCCTCTTCATTGGTTCTGTGGGAAGATAACAGAGTGTGAAGGAGCCACATGGAAAGCGCAGACAGAAGCTAGAAGATCCCCGGCAACACGGCCCTGGCACTTGTTTCAGAATTGTCCTCGGAGGCGTGATGTTCATTTTGTGCCTCTCTGCTTCCAGCGTTTTCCCAATTTTCTATGGTAAACGTGTATTCTAGTTCGCATCAGGAGGCATGACTGATTAGTTTAACTCAGAGTTCCTGTGGGAAACGTCAGCCTGTTTCTGAGATGGGACCCGAGCTGGAGACCCGCTGGGGGGTGTGGGGCTTCTCCTCTGCTGGCTCGATTGCTCCACACGTGATGCCGGGGCTGGGTGGGAGGATGGCTGTGAGCCAGACGGTGGGACAGTCTGTCTCCTGCGAGGCTGGAGACTCGCGCTGGTTTCAGGCTTTCTCGGAGGCATTTATGACACGGGAGAAGACTTCAGGCGTGGGCGAGATTCCGGTTCAAATCCCAACCCCTGCACTCCCTTTTGGGGTCACCCGGAGAAGGTGCTCGAAGTCTCTGGATCTCAGCTTACTCATCCATCAGACTGGCATCGTGTCCACTAAATCAAATGAAGTCACTAAGAGTGTGACACAGAGTGGGCCCTCAAGATCTGGCACCTGCTGTTTGCTATTAATGTGCTGGGCCCCCGGGAGCATCGTGGCAAGGGTGGGGCTGAAAAAGCGCGGCTGCCCTCTGTTACTTTTATTTTTCCTTTACACAAGTCGATAACTGAGACCTCGTTGCCCGTTGAGGATTTATCTGTGTGATTTAAAAAAAAAATTCTAGTGAGGGATAAATTAGGAGTTTGGGATTAATATATACACACTACTATGTATAAAATAGATAATCAACAAGGACCTACTGTATAGCACAGGGAGCTCTACTCAATATTCTATAATAATCTGTATGGGAAAAGAATCTGAAAAAGAAGGAATATATGTATATGTAAAACTGAATCACTTTGCTGTACACCTGAAACTAACACAATATTGTAAATCAGCTATACTCCAACATGAGATAAAAATTAAAAAGAAAAAAGAAAAAGAAGGCTGTGGAAGTAGAAAAAAAATTTAAAAATTCTATTCCATGTCCCAAAATGTCTGAGAGTTTATAGAAATACTATCATAAAGGAAAGAATTAATAAATGAAGGAATCTGGACAAAGGGAAAATATGAACAGAAGAATAAGTCAGAGGTAAGGAGAACATACAAAACGCCACCAGAAGCCCCTGTATGCACATGAGGGGCGGTGGAAGTTCAAGCCTAGACTTCAGACCAAAGATGAAAACAGAATCATTGCATGATTTGCAGTGCCCACAAGATTTAAAATGTCAATTATTCAGAGGAAAGACAGGGTGTCCTTAGATCGGGGCCTGGCAAAAGAGAAAGTGGGTGATAAATGACTGCCTTAGGTAAACGTTTATTGAGGACCTACTATGTGCCTGGTGTTGGAGATACAGCCATGAGCTAATGGAACATGGTCTGTGGGTGGGAGGAGCCTTGAGACCCACGTGTTGTTCACACCACATCCGCTGTTCTAACCCTAACAGCCATCCTACCTGGCAGGGATCACCAGTCTCACCTTACAGGCGACGTGTGACCTGCTCCAAGGCTTGCGGCAGGTGGGAGAACTGGGGGCAGCTCCGTCCTGCCCGTGGTTCCAACCACTGCATGAGGTCCCAGCCCCCATGACCCAGGCGACAGGCTCCTAATGCAGTTTCCCGTGCAATTTCTCAGTTCCGTCTGATCCAACTGCATCTGACTCGGAGAGTTCAGAAGAGTTGTCCTGGAGGGGCTCAGGCCTGACCTGGATTGAAACACTCAACTCTGAGCCAGCTCAATTCAAGAATGAAATGTGAGAGACAGAAGGGGTGGGTTTTGGAGGCTCTGGTCCACTGGCTCTGTGTGCAGAATTTCTTACGCAAGCTGCCAGCACAGGGTGGCCCCGAGCGGGCATCCCCCAGACACGTGATGAGTGGTGGAAAGAAGGAACGGTACTGCTGGTTCTGACCCATCTGGCTTGGCCGGCGAGGCTCCCGTGTTGAGTGAAGGTGAAATTGCAGTGGCTGCCACCCCCCCCCAGAATCGGGGGGTCAGGCGGTCTCCGGGCCGAGCTCACATTGCCAGAACTAATACGTAAGATAAACAGACCCCAGAGGCGCCGATCAAGTTCTGCAGGCCCAGGTCAGAGGTCTGCTCTTTAGGTGTGAGGAAAGGTTTAGGGAGGACCAGGGTCAAATGTGTGCAGACAGACAGGCTGACCACGGGCTGGCTGCGGGCCTCTCCGGGGCAGGCCAGCTCCCTGACTGTTCGGGGAAGCGGTGTGGTCAGAGTGGACTCATTACTCAGAAAGGCCGAGAAAGTTGTCTGCAGCTGCTCTCGGCTGCCCGAGCGCATCAGTGTCAGCCCTCACCGGGCCCCCTGGGCCCTGCGGCTCCGCGGCTCCTGGGAAGGGGAGGGTGACGCCAGTGGGTGGAGGGGCCAGGCGGTGGGCCAGGAGCGGTCCTCGGGGGCCACGTCCTGACTGGTGACCCCCCTCCAGCCCCGTGACAGGGAGCTCACTACTTCACAGGGCTTTTTGGAGAATGCCGATCCCCTGTGACCCACGCTGGGTTTGACCCCCTTCCCGCTTTGAGAAAGCCCTTCCCACATGGAGTCAGAGCCTCAGGCCTCGGCTGTCGCCAGGGGGGGCCGGGCTAGGGGGGTCTGGCCCCGTTTAATAGCTGAGGGTCTTGGGCAAGCCACTTAGCCTGGGGGTCCTGCTTGCTTGCCAGCGAACACAGGAGGGTGGCAGGAAGGGACTACCCTCACCATTCGACCTGAGGCCCCACTGGAATCCCCAGGCCTCTCCTTTTAACCTCCAATTTGTATAAAAATTTAAATGAATCAGATTCCTCACCCTTCTGTCTCAGTTGTAGGGAATCACTGATAGAACAACCGCGGTTTATAAAAATCATCACTGGAGTTGCTACTCTTTGCTTAAATCTTTTTTTTTTTTTAATTTATTTATTTATATGTATTTTTTGGCTGCGTTGGGTCTTTGTTGCTGCACTCAGGCTTTCTCTAGTTGCAGCGAGCGTGGGCCCCTCTTCATTGCAGTGCGCGGGCTTCTCATTGCGGTGGCTTCTCTTGTTGCAGAGCACAGGCTCTAGGTGCACGGGCTTCAGTAGTTGTGGCACGCAGCCTCAGTAGTTGTGGCTCGCGGGCTCTAGAGCGCAGGCTCAGTAGTTGTGGCACACGGGCTTAGCTGCTCCACGGCATGTGGGATCTTCCCAGACCAAGGATCGAACCCGTGTCCCCTGCATTGGCAGGCAGATTCTTAACCACTGCGCCATCAGGGAAGTCCCTCAAATCATTCTTGGAACACCTCAGAGACAGAAGTCGGCGCCCAGGTCTGCATGCTGACCGAGAGATGTGGGCTAACCTAGAACAGAAATGAACAAAACAAAGGAAGGCTTTTAAATCATAAATTCATTCCAATACTTTCACAAAGAAATGTGCACCCAGGTCTCGTGCTGAATAAAAGCCTGTGACCTAGAGAGTGCCTGACCGCGGTCCTTCCTGGTCACCTCAGGTGGACCTTCCATGCTGTGCGCCTGCTGCCTTCCTCTAAACCCCCAGTTGTGCGTCCACCACGAGCCCGTGGTGGACAGATATAAGATATAAGAGGCAGATATAAGAGGCAGTCTGGGTAAGGGGGGATATTCCAGGAGGGCTTCCCAGAGGAAGAGGCATGAGTGGATCTTGAAGGCACAATCAGAGCTCTCGGGGAGGGGGTGGGCGCTGGCTAGTGGAGAGGGCATTCGTGGGGAAGTTGCTGAGGTGTGAAGTGCCCTCGGCCCTGGCTATGTCAGCTGGAGCCCAGGCTGGGAGGATGGGGCAGAGAAAGGGGCAGTGTCTTCCAGACGTGATGGCTTGGTCAGCTTGCAGGTCTCAGCCTTCATTCCGGAGCACGTGCCATGGAGGAGAAGGCCTTTGGGGTGGCCCCCAGAGCAAAGGGGTCCCTTGGCCCAATAAATTTGGGGGATTATCTTGGAGATTTCCGGTGCACATTATCATGTTAAAGGCTCTGAGAAGCCCTGAGTAAGGAAACCGGTTCACTCTAGCCCAGCGGTGCCCCAACTTATTTGACCACAGGACCCCTTTTTGCACACGACCCAGGAAAACCCCAGGAGATTGACACTGCGTGGGTCGCCGCCCCCAGCAATGGGGTTCATGGACACACTGGCGATCGGCCTCATGATTGTCAGCCACTGTCTCCACGCCTCCGACTCTTCTCCCGCGAAGAAGGAGGCGTGAGCCCCGGGGTTTGAATGTTGGCTGGGGCGCTCACCAGCTGGGCTGTCCCAGCCCTTGCTCCCCTGACCCGGTCTCACGGGGTGGAGAGAGGAAAGGAGGTGACGGATGGAAACCGGAGCCCGGAACTGGGTGCCTGGGATGCGCTGAGACCTCGGGCAGGTGCCGTCAGTCTCGGGGGCCGGGAGGAGAGGGGCCAGGCCCGGGAAGGAGGGCGTTCCAGGGCCAGGAATACTGGCTTCCCCCACCCTGACACTCCGTCTTCCCACCCACCCAACATACATCAAAGCCATCTGCCTACCCTGCCGTGGGCGGCTGACACGGATGCCTCCTGACCACTGACCAGAACGCTGCTTTGCCTCCTCACCCAGCGCTTTGGCTCGCTCCAGCGCTGCCAAAATAAGAAGCAGACTTCCTCCGCACGCCCAGATCCACAGGGTGAAAACCCGAAGGGGCGACTCTCCACGAAAAGAGACAACAAAACCCAGCCCCCCCAAGAAGGTGGAGGCGCCTAATTCTTTCCAGGGCACCCAGCAGGGAGGCTGCTGGTCTGCGGGGAGGCCTTTGGGAGGGGCTGCTAAGCAGAGGACGTGGACCCAAGGCTCCCTCGGCTCATGGGGCTGGAGACCCCGGAGCATCAGCTCAGCCCGGAGCCGTGCTGGGGGGCTCAGCCCCTGCCGGCGCAGGGCAGACTTTCCTGGGAGCCAGGCACGCAGCGCAACCTTCAGGTGGTCAATATCACCCCCACAGACAGGGAAACCAAGGTGGAAAGGTGAGCTCACTTTCTGCAGGTCACGCGGTGGGGAAGAGACAGGATCTGGGTGTTGAATCCCACAGTGCTCTCCACAGCCCTGGAGTTTTGCAGGCAGGGAGACAGGCCTGACTCAGGGCTGGGGAGCTGGGCCTCACGGACCAGCCTTCCAGAATCATCCCACTTGCTCTGTCTCTGCCGAAGGGCACCTGCACGCAGGCCAGCCCTCCCGCCCTCTCACTTCCATCCTGTCTGCCTTCAGACCTCAAGCAACGTGAGCTGAGCCCCTGCCGGGCAGTCTTGGCCAGGGCGTGGGCTAGAACCCCTGGGGTGAGCGGCCGTGGTCCCCGCTGTCTCGGGGGTCCCCAGGCCGCCTTGAGGAGCCGGCGGGTGGTGGTTGAGAGCACGCCCTCCCCCATCAGACCGCCAGGCCCAGCTCTGGGTTGCGCCACGTCCACTGGCTGCAGGGTCACTTAGCCTCTCTGTAAAGTGGGCTGGGTGATGCAGGTATGCATCAGAAAGGGATGATGTAAGGACAAGTGGTTCCAAACACGCAAAGCCCCCAGGAGGGCACCTGGCCGTGGAAGTCCCGTCGGCCATCTGTGTGTGTGCACTACTGTGCTGGGAATGTTAACAACCGGCTCTCCAGAAAGGAAAAACCAACCAAGCAGCCCTGACTTGTAGTGTTTCCAGATTTCCATGGAGTAAAGGCTGTCACCACGGCCATTACAGTAATTTAACATGTGGCCCCAAAACTTCTGGACTGGAAAGATTAGCCCCGGCAGCTGCTGCAACCCCTCACCCCCCTGGGCACTTTTCCTTACTGCTGGAAATAGAAAATCAGGGCTGGAATCAGGGTCCCTGGGCGGCCCCTCGGCCTGGGGCTCTGAATCCAAAGCTCCAGAGAGGATACCCTGCTGATATTTTGGAAAACAAGGCACACAAGTTACATTTCCTGTCCCAGGCAGACCACCACACTATAAACCACTCCAGGGGAGATGTACACAGGCCCCGCTGGAGAACGGGCTGCCCTTCAGTGGGTCTGGAGACAGAGGTGTACATAACCCACTGCAATGCCCGGGCACTCGTACGGAAAGAGGGACTTTACAGATGTGATTGAGGACCTTGAGATTTGGAGACAGTTCTAGATTACCCAGGTGAACCCGACATGTAATCACAGGGGTCCTTATAAGAAGGAGGCAGAGTGGGACTCGACTACAGAAGTACGACATATGAAGATGGAAAAAGAGATCAGAGCGATGCAACCAGGAGCCAGGGAATGCCGGCAGCCTCTAGAAGTTGGAAGAGACAAGGAATGGTCCCTCCCCTGCAGCCTCTAGAAGGAACCAGCCCAGCTGACACTTCGATTTTAGGCCTGTAGGACCCATTTCAGACTTCTCACCTCCAGAACTGTCAGAAGAAATTTAAGCCACTAAGTTTGTGGTAGTTTGTTACAACAGCTGGAGAGAATTAATGCAAAGTGCAATACATTTTCCTGCCATTCCTCATGTGGTTTCTTGTTCCTAGGACTCGTTTCCTCTAATGAACTCCTATACATCCTTCAAAGCCCCACTGAAACATCACCACCTCTGACCAGGCTCTTGGTGTGGAATTGATGGCTATTTGCTCATTGCGCACACCCCGTTCAGAGCGTGATTCGTGGTGCTGTGGTCGGCTCTGTAAGCAAGTAGCGTCCTCTCCATACACGTCCACACACAGGAGAAGGTAGAGGAAGCTGCATCCTTGTGTCCTCTCGCCTCCCTGGGACAGACCAGCTGCTTAATGAACTGTGTGAGTGCTGAATGAACCCTGGCCGAAGTGATTGATCAAAGGAACGTGTCCCTCCAAGGGGAGAGCCCCGAGGGGGCCCGCTCTAGGTAATAAGCGTTATGCAGGAGAGACGTATGGGGGCTCGGGGAAGATTTACTGATGATCCAGCGACTGGCCCTGACTGGAGTCCCCCATGTAAGCGCAGCGCTGGGACACGCAGCGGTTCTCTGCGGGGGTGGGGCCGGTCTGATGTGGGAGCGGGGGTGGGGGGCACAGGAGCCGAGGGGGGGGGGGAAGCGGGCTGGCGGAGGCTGTGGGGACGCACAGGGCTCCGGAGCCCCGCCCTGGTTCCAATCTCCGCATGAGGAGGCTGGTCCTGAGGGTGCTGTGGGCTGTCCCGCGAGGAGTGATGGTAACGTGACCAGGAGTCCCGCCTGCAGAGGCTGCGAGGGCCGCCCGGGCAGCTGCTGCCCCACCAGGGGCGCCCTTGCGTGTTGCGGGGAGGGCGGGCTCTGCAGGTGCTACGGATGACTTGATTCTGTCCTGATCCAGGCTTCAAGGGGGAGACATTCCAGAATCAAATGCATCCTCAGCCGTACACAGTGCCCTGCACACACACACACACACACACACACACACACACACACACACACACACACACACACACACACACACACACACACGCTGGAGCCACGGCAGGATCTCAGCGAGCAAGCCTGTCCAGGCGACGGCCCGTGAACGCACCATGCTCGTGCTCCAGACGTAGCCCGGTGGCTGGAGAAAGCCCTGGGCAGGGGGCGGGGCGGGATGAGCCCAAGATGAGGGAACCCAGGCTCGGGGACCACGAGATCCACCCTGGGTCCCCCAGGGTGAGCCGCAGCGCCTGGCCGTCCTCCCCCAGAGGGACCTCTCGCCACAGGGCTCCCCGCGCTTTTCCTGGCACTTGCCAAAAATAGCTGGTTTTCAGGTCGCGTGGGGAGGGCTCCCACTGCATCAGGAGGATACATGCTTCACCACCTAAATCACCTGACTTCGTCCGCAGGCCTTCCTGAGCACCGCTCCCTCCCCCCAACCACGGGGGAAACCAGAGACCATCCTGGATCTTTACCCTGAAGTTTTATAAATCAGGAGACCTGGCCTAGAGGGTCCCTGGTGGGTTGGGAGGTGAGGGAGGAACAGTTTCATTACAACAGTTTACAATAAAAAGGGTCTCAAGACTCTCGCCGTATTGCATATCAAGTGGGAGCATCTTACAGAGACAGGGAGTCAGAATTCTCGCTCCGAGGCCACCTGAGCCCTGGAGGCGTTTGTTCCGGTGTCTGGGGGGGATGCAGAGTGGTGGTTTCAGTAAACCCCAGGCTCCAGCCCTGCCTGTCACAGCACGGGTGGGAGGTAACCCCGTCTGCTCCGCATCCCAACTCGGGAAATGTCGTTCAGCCACGTGTTCCCACGGGTCGCTCCACGTGGCTGCCGCGGATGACATTCACTCTTCTAATCCCCAGGGTCCCCCTGGACCCCAGTCTGAAGTCTAGCCCCGCTCAGGCAGTGCCAGGGTCGTCCTGACTGCGGCCCCCTCTCTCCAGCCTCGCCGCCCGGGGTCACTCCCAAGCACTGGCCTGCACATCCTGGCCAGCACCCTCCCCCGCAGACAGGTCGATGTGCCGGCAGCCTCCCCGGCTCTCCCTGCCTGCCCGCATCTCCCATGCTGCCCTCCCTCCTCCGGTGGGTCAGGAGGGGTGGGCCAGGGAGGGCAGAACTCAAATCCCAGCTTCTCCACTCACCCGCCGGCTGGATGACCAGGGGCAGATGCTGAACCACTCCGGCCTTGCTCATTCAGTCATTCATGCACCAAACATGCCCAGTCAGTCAACAAACGTTTATCACATGCTGACGTGCGTCAGACACCGTGCTCCGCCTGGGCCTGGGGAACAAGCTGGCACAGCCCTGACCTCCTGAGCCCACTCTGGTCCATTTTCCTAGTTCCCCACTGGCTAGAGCGTTTGTCCAAAAAATGTAGATTGAACTCACATATCATAAAATTCACCAATTAAAAATGTATGCAATTCAACATATGACATTTTAGAATCAGTTCATTAAGACACACACACACACACACACAGAAATGTGGTTGGAATTGTACTGAATCTATAGACTGATTTGGGGAGAACTGACATCTTTCAATTCGCGAGGATTTGTCTCCATGAATATGGTATATTTCTCCATTTGTTAGGTCTCCTAAAATGTCTGTCAATAATGTTTAATGACTTTCTCCACAGAGCTTTTTTCTATCCTCTTTTAGATTTATTGCTAGGTGTTCTTTAATTGCTGTTACTATTTTAAAAATTAGATTTTCTACCTGTTACCTGTTGCTAACTTAAAGTAATATATTTTTTAAACATACTGATCTAGTTTTTAGAAATCTTGCTAATCTCTTAGTAATTCTGATAATTTGTCTGTAGATTATTTTGGGTTTCGGCAGGCAACAATCATGTCATGCGAAAATAATGACAACCTGGCTTCTTTTCCTAAAATCATTCTTTTCTTTCTTTTTCTTGCCTTACTGAGCTGGCTGGGACCTCCTAGTCATGTTGACTTGAGGTGGATACACTTGCCTGGCTCCTGATGTGTAAGAGAATGTTTTTAATAGTTCACCTTCAAGCAGGCTGTTTGCATATATTTGGTGGGTACTCAATATTGGTTAAGGAAATCCTCTTCTAGTCTTAGTTTGCCAAGCTGGTTTTTAAAGGTTAAAAGAGTACTTACAACTCGTTTTGTGTATCACCTTATTAATTTTTTCACAGCAACCCATGAACTGGGTCCTCTTCTCTTCTCTTTATAGATGAGTGGCACAGCAAGGTGGGGTAACTTGCCTGAGGTCACACAGCTGAAGCAGCAGCCGATTCAGTCCAGGGTCCAGGTTATCAATCACCACCCTGCTCTGCCTGCAACAGCAAGAATAAAACAGTTAAAAACCTAAGGTAGTATAAATAGCAACAAACTCCAAGATTTGGTTCTTTGAAATATTAAACAAACAAATATTTACCAAGACTGCCTAAGAGAAAAAGACAGGGCAAAAGTAAAGAATATGGAAAGCAGAAGAGGACACAGCTGCAAGCACAATAGTGTGTTGTAAAATCCTCAGAAACTATTATGAAGAACTTTACATGAATATTGTGGGGTTTTTTTTTTGGCTGCATTGGGTCTTCGTTGCTGCACGCGGGTTTTCTCTAGTTGCAGCGAGCGGGGGCTACTCCTTGTTGCAGTGCGTGGGCTTCTCATTGCAGTGGCTTCTCTTGTTGCGGAGCACGGGCTCTAGGCGCACAGGCTTCAGTAGTTGCGGCACACGGGCCCTTGAGTGCGTGGGCTTCCGTAGTTGCGGCGTGTGGGCTCAGTAGTTGCAGTGTGAGGGCTTAGTTGCTCCGAGGCATGTGAGGTCTTCCTGGACCAGGGATCGAGCCCCTGTCCTCTGCACTGGCAGGCAGATTCTTAACCACTGTGCCACCAGGGAAGTCCTATACGAATATTGTGAAAAATTAGAAGGAGTAGATTTTTTTCCTCATTCAAACTTTCAGAGAAGAAAAATAAAAGCAGCTTGAAGAGGTGGTGCACCCTGGCATTAGACCTGTCTTTAAAAGAAGAGACAAATGTGGGCCAAATCTATACACACACATAAAACCTTAAATGAAGAATTAGCAAGTTCAGTCCAACAGATTATTAAAAAAATCCATCATGAAAAAGCAAGTTTTATCCTAGACATGTAAAGATGTTTCAGCAAAAATTAGATCCACACCTTCCATAAAACTTCTAGTTGGATCTCAAATCTTAATGTGGAAAACAAAACTATTAGAAGAAAATACATAAGATGAGCTCAGAATCTCAGGGCAGGAAAATTCTGAGTCAAGAGACAAAGATCATAACTCGTAAAGGAAAGAGTGATCGATTTGATTAGGTCAAAATTTAAATGGTCTGTAGGACAAAAGACAAAAACAAAGATAAACATTGAGCCACAGAAGACATCTGTGGTCTATTCATCAGAAGGAAAATTAATACCCTGGATGTATCCATCCCTGCCGTGACCCAAGGAGGAAGAGGCAGACAATCTCATGGAAATGGACAAAAGATATAAACAGAGGGCAAATCGGAATGTCCAACGAGCATATAGACAGACAGATGTTCAGGCATCAGTTAGGTGGGCTCATCCAGGGATGTGAGAAGGAGAAGCGTCCAGCACTTTCCTTCCAGGGATTCACCCTCAGAGGCCATGACACACACCCGGGGGGCACACACAGGGAGGGGCTGGTGGCAGCTTTGCTGGTCGTGGCAAAAAAAATTGGAAACAGCCTGTATGGCCGTCGTGTGGAATGGATAAATAAAATGGAGGTACACTCATATGGGGAAATACGACAGCACAGTTGAAACAAGGTCTGAGCATTTTGCGTGCATTTTAAAACATGCAATGCAATGCTGTCCATCGTTTCCAGACGGCCATCCATGCAGAAGAGAAGGTGAACGCCAGGAGAAACCACATTCAGAACCGTGTGGCCTTGGGAGGGGGAGGGGGAGGGGTGGGGGGGAGGCAGAGCAGGATGGGCAGGAGACGTGCAAACTGTGTCTGTGACTTTTATTTCCTTTATTCCCTCAGATCTAAATAAAAACAAGAAGATGTGGCTATTTGTGGATTCTGGGAGCTTGGAACAAGGGTGGAACTTTTCCTCGATGCTTTTTTGTGTTTTTAGAATGTTTTGAAAGAGACACCGGAGGTCGAAGGACGTGAGGGACAAGAGCAGAGAGGGGGGAGAGAAGAAGGGGCTTCCCTCACTTCCTGCAGGCATGACTCACCCAAGCCGCCGGCCGGTGGCTCCGCGAGGCTCCTGGGTATTGATCGGAAATTCACTCTCTGGCCACCAGCTCCCTGGCTGGTGTCTGCAGCAGCAGTTTGGATCATGAGAATTGCCACCCCTGGGGTAAGCTGGGGAGGGTGTACAGAGAACATGGTGGAAGAGGGGTCAGGGCGGAAGCTGGAGAGCCCACTCTCAGGCCCAGCTGCCCCTCAGGCTTGCTGGGTGGCCTTGGGCAGGTCACACCCTTTCCCACCCACATTCTGACAAGGAGGGTCTGGCTGACCTCGTACAATTCTGAGGCCCCTGGGTGTCCACATCACCACATCACCGCATGCGCCATTGGGAAGCAAAGGAGGACCTGCTGAGAAGGGAGCATATGCTTGGGGTCTTGAGGAGTGAGTAGGAGTTCACAAGATGGAGGAAAGAAGGGTGCTCATGTCTGAGGGAACAGCATAGACAAAGGTACAAAGGCATGACAGGGCTTGGCAAGCCCAGGAGGCTGCAAGCAAGCTGAGCTAATTTCACCTTCCCTTGAAGTGCCCACCACCATCCCACCTGTGACTCTGGCACCTGTGACCTCCAGCGAGAACAGGCTTGCATCTGCCAGGAAACCTCACCCGGGGCTGTACCTTCAAGCCCTGTGTTGAACCATCTCCCTGCCCCAAAGAGTTGGGGAGCCATTTGGGAGGATGAAACCTCTTCCAAACCCTGTGTGGGTTTTGCTTTGGGTTCCAACATGGGAAAATAAAAAACTAATTCACTTAACTGAGATATATGGCTACTGCCACTGACAGCAAAACAAATGCTGTCTTTCTCCTCCATTACCATGCTGGACCAAATCAATATCAAAACAACCAAAGTCTAGACGCATAAATGTCAAACTATTTAACAAGAAGCAGTTAGCACAGAAAAAACACTTAAATGGCAATTGAGGGGTCTGACGAGCCTTAAAGTAGCTTACGAGGATTTATGGGTGATAAAAACAGTTTAACTAAGCCTGGAGCCTGGCCCTGAGGCCCAGCACGGGGGCCAGCGGGGCTTTGTCTTCCCTGTCAGGCTGACGAGTGGGGCTGCCTTGTCCAAGGAGAGGGAGCCCTTATTCTTCTGGGTCATTTCTGCCTCATCCAGCAGCACGTTGTATTTGTATTAATAATAATATAACGTGATTTCCATCATGTAATGTTGGGTTGCAGCCCTGTAACTGCAGCTGGCTTTCCAGTTACCCCAGGTCCCACTGATGACCTGTTTAAACATAGCAACAGCGATAGCTGATTGCGCGACCGCCATATTCCAGGCACACACATTATGGCATATAGTCAAAAATCACCAATGAGGTGGGGACTTTCGCCTTCGTGTGGACGGGGAGGAAGTAGAGGCGCAGGCTTCGCTCAAGGTCACTGCTGGGTGTGCGCCTGAATCCCTCCCCTGGAGCCTGTGCTCTGCCCACCCACCGTGCTGCCACACCAGCGTCCACTGTGGACTTGGTACGGTGGTCCACGCAGGTCCCCAGGGAGGGGGAAGATGACCTCCCTTGAGGACACGTCTCCAGTGGCCTTCGACTGCCCATTTGCTGGTTAGTGGAATCGATGGCGGCTTCTTAATTGTTGGTAATGACTTCAGGCCCATCCAATGATTGCCGCACTTAACGAGGGTCCATAAATCATCTTAAGTTTTCAGAGGGTAAACGAGAATAAGATTGCAATTTGAAAACTACTCAGATGGCTGTGGACTGCATCACCACCCCTCCTTCGATCAGCTCCTATGGCAGGTCAGTGTTTTCCTACAGGGAGACCTCGCCGTAAGCAACAGCTATCATTCCCAGGATATATTGGTAAATTTCACGGTTGTGACCCAGAGTCATCTTTCCATGCGCTAAGGCGAAGGTTGGCAGTTCTTCACACAGTTCAGATAAGGGCCACCTACTGCGAGCAGCTTGCTGAGTCTTTTTTTTTTTTTTTTTAATATTTATTTATTTATTCTGGTTGCACTGGGTCTTAGTTGGGGCACACGGGATCTTCGCTGCAACATGCGGACTCTTAGTTGCGGCACGCATGTGGGATCTAGTTCCCCGACCAGGGATCGAACCTGGGGCCCCTGCATTGGGAGTGCATTGTCTTACCCACTGGACCACCAGGGAAGTCCCTAGCTGAGTCTCCTCGAGGTGGGCATAACCATGGCTCACGTCTCTCTGCTTCCATAGCCTCCAATTAAAGTGAAAGCTACAGCCTGGTTGACACGTGGCCACCCTTGTAAGTTTGTCGTGACTCTGCCTGTCTCTTCACTGGACAGGGGAGCCCTCCAGGGCAGGCACAGCATCAGCTACAGCGCCCAGTATACGGTAGGTGCTCAACGATGCACATACTGCTCAAAGAATAAGTGGGCTTTTCTTTCTTTGAAATTAAAGGACCCTCCTTCTGGCAAGGTAGTGATCTAGATGTCTGGAGAAATCATCCCAGTTCAGAACAACTTAAAATGCTGGATGAAATAAATATGCACTATACACACATTTTATACATTTCGAGTAAAATCTTTTAAGATGCATATTTGAGCTAGTAAAAAAGAAGGGGAAACCCTCGACGGCTAGAAACGATGAGAACCATGAACCCAGGACAGCAAGCTGGCACAAAGTCACGGTTCACTGGGAGACCTCTGCCTATTTTGGGTGTCTTAGAGATAAGCCTTGAAGGGTCCCACATAACTGGGGGACAAGAAACAAACCCAGGGCCCAAGCAGGGTCATAGGTTGGGACGGAGACCCCTACCTAAGCCAGTACTTCTGAAACTGGATGAGAAAGACACCACTTCACAGAGGGAGATGGTGAGTTCTGAGTAGAACAGAGAAAGCTCCCCTGAGACTTCCTCCCACGAGGGCCTGAAGTCACACTGCTGTGCATCCCCTCAGCCAACAAAGGTAAGGTGGGAGTGAGGCTTCGAGTGGTCCTAGGATACTGGAGACTCCAGGTGTCAGGCAGGGGGGAGCGCAAATCTATCCAGGGGGTGCATTCAACCCAGGCCTCAAGACATTTTCTGCAAAGTAAGTTACAATTAATATAAAATACTAGTGAAAAAATAATACCCGAGGAAAAGTCACAACATTTAAAATCTGCAGAATTAGATCCACAGAGACTACAACAGTGGAATCATCAATGGATATATTTAAAGAATTAAAAGTTGGTGTTGAAAATTTGACCAAGGAGAAGAAATTAGCAACCATTCGAAAGAAGCAAAAAAAATATTCTAGAAACTGAAAATGTAAAGACTGCAATTAGAAAAACTATTAACCAGCAGAGTCGATACAGCTACAGAGAGAATTACTGAAAGGCAAAAGAGACATGAAGAAATCACCCAGGATGTAACCCAAAGAGACAGTGACGTAGAAAATATGGAAAAGAAGTCAAGAAGAGGTCTTATAAGCATTAAAGAAACAGAATCAATAGTTTAAAAATCTTCCCAGAAACACACACACACACACACACACACACACACACACATGCACAATCCTAGATGTTTTACAGGTCAGTACAACCAAATATTCAAGGAACAAATAACCCCAATCACTCCCAAATTCTTTGAGAGAATAGAAAAATAGGAAACATATTCTAGTTCATTTAAAAAAAATAGACTATTTTAAAGAGCATTGTAAAGGTGCACAGCAAAATTTAGAGGAAGGTTTGCCATATAACTCTTGCCACCCCCATAGAGCCTCCCCCGTTATCAACATCCCCTACGGGATGGCACATTTGTTACAATCTGCTACAGTAGATGAGCCTATACGGACACATCATAATTACCCAAAGTCCGTAGTTTGCATTAGGGTTCGCTCTTAGTGTTGTACATTCTGCGTGTTCTGGCAAGGGTACAGTGACATGTAGCCACTATTACAGTATCATAAAAAATAATTTCAATGCCCCCAAATCCTCTGCACTCCACCCATCAGCCCACCCTCCTTCCTCCCCCACACCCTCCAACTCCTGGCAACCACTGACCTTTTTACTGTCTCCACATTGCCTTTTCCAAAATGTCATAGAGTTGAAATCATACAGTATGTAGCCTTTTCAGATTGGCTTCTATCACTTAGTCGTATGCATTTAAGTTTCCATGTCCTTTCATGGCTTGATAGCTTGTTTCTTTTTAGCACTGAATAATATTCCACTGACTGGATGCACCACAGTTTATTTATCCATCCAGTTGCCGAAGGACATCTTGGTTGCTTCCAAGGTTTGGAGATTATGAATAAAATTACTATAAACATTTGTGTGCAGGTTTTTGTGTGGACACAAAGCTTTTTAGCCATTCTAATAGGTGTGGAGTGGTATCCCACTGTTGTTTTAATTTGCATTTCCCTGATGACATATGTCGTGGAACACCTTTTCCAGCTCATTTTTGATACAAAAATTAGATTAATTAGAAAAACGTCACTCATGAACATAGGTGTAAAAATCCAACAGAAAATACTACCACATCAAATTCTACAATGCATAAAAGGTAATAAGTCATGATTAATTGGGGCTCATTCCAAGAATGCAAAATTGTTACCACATTAGAAACATTAATGTAATTCACTACATTAGCAGATCAAAGGAGAAATTATATAATCATCTTTTTTCTTTTTGTTTTTCTTACATGATCATCTTAATAGATATTGAAAATATTTTACAAAATTGATCAGTAAAATCCATTTGTGTCCTTTAAGAACTTACTATATTAGCAACTAGGGTTGGACTGGAGCTTCTATAACCTGATGAAGAATATCTAAAAAACAAAAATGAAAAGAAAAACAAAACAAAAAATCTTATTGTAAACATCATACTCAGTAATGAAACAAAAAATCCCCAATTCTTTAAAGTCTAACACAAAATCCATTAATCACACTTCTATTCACTTTGTATTGGTAATAACAGCCAGTATAATACAAGAAAAAGAAATAAGCTAAATAACAATTATAAAAGAAGAAACAGAACTGTCATCATTATTCTACAGTATGGTTTTTCTACATAGAAAACCCAAAATAATAACACAGAATCTATTAGAATTAATAAGAGAATTTAATAAAGTTTCTATTTAGAACAGGAATAAATTAAAGTCAATTTCATTTATATGACAACAGCAGTTAGAAAATGCTCATTTTTAATAGCAGCAAGAAATGAGGCATTAAGAAATACATCTGAGAAAAGATGTGCAGAATATTAGGTAGAAAATTATAAAATATTTACTGGAAGACAATAGGTAAGACCTAATGTTGAGTTCTATTGTGGATAAAACTCAATGGTCAGTTTTCCCCCTAGTGAATCTATAGATTCAATACAATTCCAATCTAATACCCAACAGATTTCTTGTTAATAAAACTTGGTAAACCAATTGTAAAATTTAAGTGGAACAGCAAAAAAGGCACAATTAGCCAGACACTTATGAAGAAGGTGGTGAGGGTAGGAGGAGTTCTCCTTACTAGATACCATGGGTGTCACAAAGTTATAGTCACAACAGTGGTGTGATACTGGTGCATGAATAGACCATACAGGCAGACCTCGGAGATGCTACAGGGTCAGTTACAGACCACCACAATAAAACAAAACTTTTGGCTTTCCAGTGTATACAAAAGTTATGTTTACACTATACTGTAGCCTATTAAGTGTGCAATAGAATTATATCTAGAGAAACAATGTACACACCTTAATTAAAAGATACTTTATTGCTAAAAAGTGCTAACCAGTCATCTCAGCCTTCAGCAAGTAGTAACTTTTTGGAATAGTAACAGCAAAGATCACTGATCACAGATCCCCATCACAAATATAGTAATAATGAAAAAGTTTGAAATATTGCGAGAATTATCAAAATGTGACACAGGGACATGAAGTGAGGAAATGTTTTTGGAAAAATGGCACTGTTAGATTTGTTCAATGCAGGGTTGCCACCAACCTTCAATTTGTAAAAAACACTGTGTCTGTGAAGCACAATAAAGCAAAGCACAATAAAACAAGGTGCGTCTATAGATAGTTACATGGAATATTTAGACACAGACCTATGTGTATGTGGAAACTTGACTTATGATCCTATACTGATGGGATACAGATCAATAGGACTACTTTGTAAAGCAATTTCTAGTACAGTTGAAGACGTGCATACCCTATGTCCTAGAAATTCCACTGTTCTATAGAGATACGTTATGAGAATCAATCAGAAGGACTTAGAGATGCAAATTCTCAGCGCTAACCCGGTTTTACTGCATCGGAAATTGGGGAGGTGGTGCCCAGCAGCCTGTTTTAGTAAGCCCCCCGGGTCATTCTGATGCATGCCCAGGTTTAGCACCGGCCTTAGAGAAACACCAGCCCCTGTTCATCAGAGACATGTGTGTCCTGAGAAGCTGTGGGGAGCAGAGCTGCTGAGTGCCGGGCATGGGCTGACTTGGGGTGGGAGGAGCGCCCCCTTGCTTCCACCTACATCCCCACTGCTCTCCTCAGACCTCTTTGCGTCTGCTTCTCTATGCAGTAATCTCCAGATGTTGGAGCACCCGAGTCTACTATGTCGTAGGTGCTGGGGATTCAGCCGTGAAAAACAACACGAACAAAAATCCCTGCCTGCAACAGAACTTACAGCTTAGTGGGGAGAGCAACTTCAATAGTGTAACAGAAGGTTTTACGTGTTTACAGTAGGGTGAAGGAGCTTGGGGGTGGGCGTGGAGCTGGGGGTTGCAATTTTGAACACCATGGCCAGGGCAGGCCTCACTGAGAAGGGTTGTTTGAACACAGACTTCAGGGAGTGTACTGGGCAGCTGACTGGAGAAGAGGGCTCTGAATGGAAAGGGCAGACCGTGCAAAGGCCCTGGGGTGAGCTGTGTCTGGACGCTCCAGGAGCAGCGTGGAGGTCAGAGTGGCCGGTCCAGAGTGAGCGACGGGGAGGTGACAGGGGCCAGATGGGGTAACCATTTAAGGCATTGGGAGGACTTTGGCTTTTCCTCTGAGTGAGATGAGGAATCGCTGGGGGCTTTGGAGCAGAGAAAAGAAGTGAGGTGAGAAAAAGATCATGCTGGCTGCTGTTTCAAGAACAGTCTCTGGGGGCAGTAGTAAAGCAGGGAGACCAGTAAAGAGACTGGAATGATTGGGTTGAGATGACGGTGGCTTAGGCAGGGAGGAGCAGAAGAGGGGAGAAACGGTCCGAGTCTGGGTGTATTTTGAAGGCTGAGCCAGCAGGACTTACTGGCAGCTTGGATGTGGGAGGGAGGACAGTGCAGACACCCAAGATGACTCGGGATTTACGTCCCCTCTAACTCTGAGGCTGCAGGTGTAACAGGTCAGGGACCCTAGGTTGACAATGTCTATTGGCACCAGGTGGAGAGGCCGAGTGGGCAGCTGGCCTCGTGGGTCTGGAGTTCAAGGCCAGGCAGGAGCAGTGAACTTGGAGGGGGTGGGGGTGTGTTAGCTATAGATGGATGAGATCACCTGGAATGCTCGTGGCCAGAGACGAGAACCGAGGGCAGAACCCTGGAGCGCTCCAGAGCTAGGAGGTCAAGGGGAAAAGGCAGAGCCAGCGAGGAGACTGAGGCAGGAGGGAGGCAATTGCCCTGGATAGCGTGTAAGGAAGGTGTTTCCTGGAGGAGAGATGGTCCAGCTGAATCAGTGCCACGAGAGGCCACGTCACGTGGACACAGAGGCAGCCACTGGGCTGCAACGTGGAGGCCATTGGTGGTCTCCTTTGGGACACGTTGGGGAGTGGCTGGTGGGGCTGCTGGAGGGGGTTTAGCAGCAGCAGGAGGTGATGAGAGGCGGTGACTCAGGCGCCTCTCCTGACGCGCTGCTGTAAAGAGAAGCAGGGGCCAGAGAGCTGCGGGGGGAGGGGGGAGGGGCTGAGCGATGGGGGGAGCGGCAGCTGGGCTATACGCCCTGGGATGGTCCCATCGAGACTCGGGGAGACCTGGGGGACCTTCCCCAGTGGTACTTGGGACACCCCGATGGCCAGGCACCCTTGCACATCTGTGCCCCCGACCCACTCCCAGACACAGGACAGTTCTGCAGCCTTGAAGCCATGGTGACCCTCTCAAGGGGCATGTCCCCTCCGGCACCAGCCCCGTCCCCTCCCTCCAGGGTCTGCCCAGTGCTCTGGGGGCAGAGAGCAGTTACTAAGGGAGCCTGGGGCTCCGTGTCCAGACTCCCGGCCTCTCCCTCTCAGGCCCACCAGTCACACAGGCCTGATTCCTCCAACTCACTCCTGCCTCCTGGCCTTTGCACGTGCTGTTCCCTCTGCCTGGACCGCCCTTCTCTCTGTGCTTCACCGGTTCATTCCTCCTCGTTCTTCAAATCCCTGCTAGCCCTTCCCAGGAACTGTGGCCTGGCTGTAGCGGGTAAGATTTCATGTTCTTTACACCTGAAACTAACACAACATTGTAAATCAACTATACTTCAATAAAATAAAATTTAAAAAAAGAGTTCACGTTCTGTGGGGCTGTGTCTGTGATTATCTGAATGCCCCCTGAGGGCAGGACTTCCTTGGTCTTCTTTCTTGCTGACCCACACAGCTCACTATTTGTTGGATGGCTGAATGGATGGGTGGGTGGATTTGTATTCAATATTATGTCAGTCCCCTGGAAGCAGAGCCTGAGTCAGGGATTCTGTGCAAGTGGCTTATTGGGGGCACGCTCTCAGGAGAAACTGGAGGATGGCAGTGTGTCTCTGGGCCCCTTGAGGCTGTAGGGCTGGGCGTTTGTCTTGGCGCCAGCCAGGCCATGGCCACAGGCCACCTGGTGAGGAAGAGTGGGTTCAGCCTTGGCATCGCCAGGCCAGGTGGCTCAGGCTGGCTGGGGGCTGTTCCCCAGGGAGGAGGGTGTCTGGGAGCCATTAGCACCAACATCCCCAGCAGCTGGGGGGCCAGTGGGGGAGGAAAGGAGGGTGGGTGCACCACCAGGTCAAGGGGCTTGGAGTGGGGGTCCCTGGAGCTGCAGCATTGGGGTCCCTGACACTTGCTGGAAGGGGCAAATTCTCGAGCCCCAGGCCTGTGGAATCAGACGTTCCGGGGCCGGGCTGCCGGTGTTTCATGAGCTCTCAGGTGATTCTGACGCTCCCCAGGCTTGAGAACTCCACATTGCGGGGCTGCACAGGACCCCCTTACATCTCCACCTCTGTCATTTCATGGGCAAGTGACAGGGGCCCAGGGGTCTCCTCCCCGTGGGAGCACAGAACCTGCTGGCTCTGCCCACTCCGGTCCCGGCAGGTGAGACTCCTAGGGTCCCTGTAAGAAACGACCACAGACTTGGGCCTTGAAACAACAGATACTGATTCTCTCACGGTTCTGGAGGCCGGCAGTCTAAATCAAGATGTCGGCAGGACCAGGCTCCCTCAAGGCTTCTAGGGGAGGACCCTTCCTTCCTCCTCCCGTTCCTGATGGCCCAGGCGTCCCTGGGCGTGTGACCTCATCCCTCCACTCTCTCTTGCATCTCCACGTGGCCTCCCCTCTGTGTGTTCTCTCCTCTTCCTATAAGGATACTTGTCCTTGGATTTAAGGCCCAGCCTAATCCAGGATGACCTCGTGTTGAGATCTTTAGCTTAATTAAATCTGCAAAACACCCCACTTCCAAATACAGCCACATTCTGAGGTTCCAGGTGGACCTGGATTTGGAGGATGTTATTCACCCCGCTGCACAGCTTCTTTCTGGGGTATTGATCTTGTTAACATTCGTCAGCACCAATCTTTCCCTCTGTTCCGTGGGCCCTTGAGGCAGGGGCTGTTTCTGACTTGTCTCTGCATCTCCGACACCATCCCGGGGCCTGTTACCTGCTATGAGCTCACTAAAGAGGGCACGGGAGGAGTCTGGGGAAAGGAAGATTTTTGGAGTCAAACAGGCCTGGGTTTGGTCCCCGCTCTGCCCTGTCCCCTGTGACCGGGCATGTTGGTGACCTATCTGAGCCACAGCTGGCTTGTCTGTCGAATGGCAGTAATGGCATCTACTCTACGGGTCTGTTGTGAGTTTGAAAATAAAGTAAATCACCAGGCACGGACTGCATACCTCGAATGACAGCTGTCCTTTAAATCATACACGTTTCTGAATTGACCCCCCCCCCCCACCAGGGAGGTGGAGAAACTTGGGATCCTGGAGACCTGAGCAGGAAAGGACATCACATATCATCTGGCCCATGTCCCAGTGGACAGATGGGCCGCCAGGGGTCCCCGAATCCCACATCTGCGGCCTTCCCACCAAATTCCCAGAAAGAAGGGGACACTTCCTGTGTGGGAAGGGGCAGAGACCTGCGTCCTGCCTGTGGCCGACACTCTCAGAGGAAAGGGAGGTGGCGACCTTGTTTTAAAAAGCACGATTCCAGGAACAATTTGTCAGAGATCGATCTGAGGATGACGCTGGGAAACTGCTCCCCGTTTTGGTCCTACCTGGGCCGTTCCCGCCCCACTCTGAGCTATTCTGGTTACCGGCATTGCCTTTCTCATCGGAGGAAAAGATGTTTGCCTAAATTTAGAAGCTTTTCTGGAAGAGAGGGCGCAGCTTGACAGTCAGGAGACCAGGAAAGGAACACAGCTCAGGCCACAATCTCATCTGCCCACCGACACTCAGACGGGGTCCCGCCACTTCGGGGAGGGTAAGGGGGAGCAGGGGCTGCTTTCTTTGCCAGGTCGTCTGTGCAGCGTGGGCCCCGTGAGCGTGAAGCACGGAGACCACCAGCTCGTGTCTCCCTCGTGGGTGTGATTGTGCCCGTTTGTAATTGAATAACCCCGAGGTCTCAGAGCTGGTGAGAGGCTGGGCCTGATCCCACCCACCTCCTTGCTCAAGCCCGTTTTCGGCTTCTCTTCTCTCCACCAAGACAGAAGGTTTATTTTCCCTGGCGACCGTCTCAGAGTCAAGGGTCAAAGCCTGGATCTGCCTCTAGAGGTGGGTGGTCGGAAGGGAGAGACAAGTCCCCTACACCATAGCTCGAGAGGGTGTGGGAGTGCCCACCTCCAGACCCACCAGTGAAGCTTTGGTTCTGCAGACGTGATGCGACTTCGTAAGGTCCGGTCTGAGATCAAACCTCCTGCCCCCAGACCAGCGTTCTTCTCATGATGGAGGAGCTCCTGCCTGGAGCAGGATCTGGTCCTGCAGTCCTAGCCCTCAGTTACCAGGTGAGTAAAATGCCCTCACCGGCCCCTCTGCACTGCCCTTCTTAGCCATTAACCGTCTCCTGTTCCATTTCCCCACCCAACCAGCCAGAGGAGTCAGAATTCACCAGCTGAATCCACATCCTCCGAGGAAAGGGTGTGCCACTGTCTGATGCGTCCTGGGACGCCAGGAGATGCGACACAGGGAACCACAGGAGGGGCCTTCCCCATCCGAGCCCTCAGGCCCAGGGCATCCACATAGAGATGGGGCTGATGGGAGAGCCCTGGGCGTCGGTGCCAGGAGCTGTCCCTGGTGCTGACCGCAGGCGTGGGCTAACCGGGCTCCCCCTCTCCAACAGTCAGCCCAATCTCTCTCCTAGCCCCGTCCTTTCGGCCTTTCCAGGTCCCTTGACTCATCCAAATCCCGTTTATAACTGTCTACTCACCAACACTCAGTGTTGCCAGGTACATCGTTATATATTTGGAGAATAAATAGATTAGACTTATCACCACCTTCATGGAGCTCAGGGTCACATGCGGGAGACAAGAAGGTGTGTAAACAAATGTCCTATAAGGCAGAAGGTCATACAGAGGAAGTGACATATCCAGTACCCTGACCCTTGTCATTCTTCCACTCAAAAGTATCGCCAGGCACCTTCTGCACACAGGCTAGTTCCACTCACAGAGGCTGCGGAAGAAAGGATAAACAAAGTGTGATCTTTTCATACAACAGAATAATATTCCACCCTAAAAACTGAAGGAGATTCTGACACATGCTACAACATGGATGAACCTTGAGGACAACTTGCTAAGCGAAACAAGGCAGTCACAAAAAGACAAATATTATATAATTCCATTTATATGAGGTATCTAGAGGAGTCAAATTTATAGGGTAAGTAGAATGATGGGTGCAGGGGCTGGGGGAGAAGGGAATCAGGAGTTCGTGTTTTACAAGGATAGAGTTTCTATTTTGAAAAGATGATGGAAAATTTCTGCAGATGGATAGTGGTGAGATAGTGGTACAACAGTGTGAATGTACTTAATGTCACTGAACTGTACACTTAAAATGGTTAAAATCCAACAAGGACCTACTGTATAGCACAGAGAACTGTACTCAATGTTTTATAATAACCTATAAATCTGAATAACTTTGCTGTACACCTGAAACTAACACAACATTGTAAATCAACTATACTTCAATAAAAATGATTAAAATGGTAAATTTTATATTATGTATATTTTACCACATGTTTTTAAAAGACCTTTTTAAGAAAAGACTCATAAGTCAAAGAGATGAGGCCACCACTGGCCAAACATGCAAAATTTGAACTTCACTAAGAATAATGCAGATATTAACTGCAGTGATCTAAGATGCATTAAATATGTTTAAATTCATGAGTTCATAATGATTAAAAAAAATAAAACCCCCAATTGGCCACCAATGGAGGACACGGCTCTGAACATTTGTGTACAGGTCTTTGTGTGAACATATGATTTTATTACTCATGTGTAAATAAACAGGAGTGGAATTGCTTGGTCGCATGGTAAATATCTGTTTGACTTTATAAGAAATTGCCAACCTGGCTCCAAAGAGGTGACATGATTTGTAATCCTTCCAGCAGGATAAGAGCTTTATTTGTTCCATGTCCTCACCAACACTTGGTGTGGTCGGTCTCTTTAATTTTAGCCATACTTGGGGAGTGTAATGGCATTTCATTGTGTTTTAATTTGCATCTTCCTAAAGATTAATGATGTTGGGCTTCTTTTCACGTGCTTATTGAACATTAATATATCTTCTTTCTTGTTTGTTTTTTTGTTTTTGGTTTGTTAAGTTTGTGGGCTTTTTAAAAATTGAAGTATCCTTGACCTACAACAGTATGTTAGTTCCTGGTGCACAATATAGTGATTTGATATTTCTATACATCACAAAACAATCACCATGATAAGTCTAGCCACCATCTGTCACCATACAAAGTTATTACATAGTTATTGATTATATTCCCCACACTGTACATTATATACCCATGACATTTATTTTGCAACTGGAAGTTTGTACCTCTTAATCTCCTTCACCTATTTCACTCACCCCCCCACCCCTCTCGCCTCTGTAAACCACATGTTTGTTCTCTGTATCTATGAGCCTGTTTATGTTTTGTTATGTTTATTTGTTTGTTTGTGTGTTTGTTTTTTAGATTCTACATATAAGTGAGATCATGTGGTGTTTGTCCTTCCTTGTCTGACATTTCACTTAGCACAATACCCTCCAGGTTCATCCACGTTGTCACAAAAAAACCCCCAAACCATTCTATTTTATGGCTGAGTAGTATTCCATTGTGTGTGTGTGTGTGTGTGTGTGTGTGTGTGTGTGTGTGTATAAAGTATCTTCTTTATCCATTCACCTATTGATGGACACTTAAGTTGCTTCATATCTTGGCTATTGGAAATAGTGCTGCAATGAACATACAGGTGTGTATGTCTTTTTGAATTAGTGTATTTTTTTCTCTTCAGAAAAATACTCAGACTTGGTATTGCTTGGAATCATATAGTAGTTCTATTTTTAATTTTTTGAGGAACCTCATACTGTTTTCCATAGAAGATATACCAATTTACATTCCTACCAACAGTGCACAAGTGTTCCCTTTTCTCCACATGCTTGGCAACACTCATTATTTGTTGTCTTTTTGATAATAGCCATTGTGAAGTATGTGGGGTGGTAACTCATTGTGGTTTTGATTTTCATTTCCCTGTTGGTGATGTTGAGCATCTTTTCTTGTACTTGGCCATCTGTATGTCTGCCTTGGACATACAATGTCTATTCAGGTCCTCTGCCCATTTCTTAATCAGGTTGTTTCTTTTTGTTTTTGTTTTTTTCTTTGATGTTGAGTTGTATGTACTTGATCATGATGTATAATCCTTTTAATGTGCTGTTTGAATTCATAATGCTGCTGCTAAAATTTTGTTGAGGATTTTTGCATCCATGTTCATCAGTGATATTGACCCATAATTTTCTTTTCTCTCTTTCTTTCTTTCTTCTTTCTTTCTTTCTTTCTTTCTTTCTTTCTTTCTTTCTTTCTTTCTTTCTTTCTTTCTTTCTTTCTTCTTTTTTTTTCTTTTTGATGTTTTTGTCTGGTTATTGTATCAGGGTATTCTGGCTTTGTAGAATGAGTTTGGAAGTGTTCCATCCTCTTTAATTTTATGGAATAGTTTGAGAAGAATAGATGTTAGCTTTTTAAATGTTTGGTAGAATTCACCTGTGAAGCTGTCTGGTCCTGGACTTTTACTTGTTGGGAGTTTCTAAATTACTGATTCAACTTCATTACTGGTAATTGGTCTGATCATATTTTCTATTTCTTCCTGATTCAGTCTTTGGAGATTGTACATTTCTAGGAATTTGTCCATTTCTTCTAGGGTGTCTGTTTTATTGATGTATATTTGTTCATAGTAATCTCTTATGATCCTTTTTATTTCTGGGGTCTCAGTTGTAATGTATTCCCTTTCGTTTCTAATTTTATTTATTTGGGTCTTCTTTTTTCTTGATGAGTCTAGCTAAAGGTTTTTCAATTTTGTTTATCTTTTCAAAAAACCAACTCTTAGCTTCATTGATCCTTTCTATTTTTTTTTAAGTTTCTATTTTATTTATTTTATGCTTGGATCTTTATTGTTTCTTTCCTTTTACTAACTTTGGGTTTTGATTATTCTTTTTTTTCCAGTTCCTTTAGGTGTAAGGTTAGGTTGTTTATTTGAGATTTTTCTTGTTTCCTGAGGTAGGCTTGTATAGCTATAAGCATTCCTCTTAGAACTGCTTTTGCTGTGTCCAGTAGATTTTGGATCATTGTGTTTCCATTTTTATTTGTCTCCAGGTATTTTTAAATTTCCTCCTTGATTTCTTCAGTGACCCATTGGTTGTTTAGTAGTATATTGTTTAGCCTCCATGCGTTTTTTGCAGTTTTTTTTTTCTTGTAGTTAATTTCTAGTCTCATACCGTTGTGGTTGGAAAAGATGCTGGATATGATTTCCATCTTCTTAAATTTACTGAGACTTGTTTTGTGGCCCAGCATGTGATCTATCCTGGAGAATGTTCCATGTGCGCTTGAGAAGAATGTATATTCTGCTGCTTTTGGATGGAATGTTCTATGTATATCTATGAAGTCCATCTGTTCTAATGTGTCATTTAAGGACAGTATTTCCTTATTGATTTTCTGCCTGATGATCTGTCCATTGATGTAAGTGGGGTGCTAAAGTCTCCTACTGTTATTACGTTACTGTCAATTTCTTTTTGTCTGAGATTTGTTTTATATATTTAGGTGCTCCTATGTTGGATGCATATGTATTTAAAATTGTTATATCTTTTTGTTGGATTTAGCCCTTTATCAATATGTAATATCTCTCTTTGTATCTTGTTACAGTCTTTGTTTTAAAGTCTATTTTGTCTGATATTTTGTCTAGTATTGCTACACCAGCTTTCTTTTCATTTCCATTTGCATGGAGTACCTTTTTCCATACTCTCACTTTCAGTCTGTGTGTGTCTTAAGATCTGAAATGAGTCTCTTGTAGGCAGCATATATTTGGCTCTTGTTTTTGTATCCATTCAGCCACTCTGTCTTTTGATTGGAGCATTTAGTCCATTTACTTTGAAAGCAGTTATTGATAGGTATGTACTTAATTGCCGTTTTGTTCATTTTCTTGTTGTTTTTGTAGTTCTTTTTTGTTCCTTTCTTCTTCTTTCACTCTCTTTCCTTGTGACATAATGACTCTCTTTAGTGTTATGTTTTGATTCCTTTCTCTTTTTTGTATGTGCATATTTATTATAGATTTTTGGTTAGTGGTTACTAGGAGGGATATACATATATACACCGTTATTTGAAGTTGATAATCTGTTCATTTTGAGCGCATTCCAAGAACCTTGCAGTTTTGCTCCCCCTCCACCATGTTTAATGTTTTTGACATCATATTTTACATCTTTTGTTTTGTGTATCCCCTATTTATTCTGGATATAGATGATTTTACTACTTTTGTCTTTTAACCTTCCTACTAGCTGGGAAAGTGAATGATCTACTACCTTTACTGTATATTTGCCTTTACCAGTGAGATTTTTCTTTTTCTAATTTTCATATTTTTAGTATAGTCTTTTGTTTTCCACTTGAGAAGTCTTTTAACCTTTCTTGTAAAGCCAGTTTACTGGTGCTGCCATTCTTTTAGCTTTTGCTTGTCTGTAAAACTCTTTATTTCTCCTTCACTTCTGAATCAGTCTTGCTAGGTAGAATATTCTTGATTGTAGGTTTTTTCCCTTCATCACTTTAAATATGTCATTTCACTGCATTCTGGCCTACAAGGTTTCTGATGAAAAGTCAGCAGATAGCCTTATGGGAGTTCCCTTGTACATAACTAGTTGCTTTTCCCTTGCTGCTTTTAAGATTCTCTCTTTATCTTTATTTTTTGCCATTTAATGACAATGTGTGTTGGTGTGGACCTCTTTGGGTTGATCTTGTTTGGGACTCTCTGTACTTCCTGGATCCGGATGTCTGTTTCCTTTCCCATGTTAGGGAAGTTTTCAGCTATTATTTCTGCAAATAAGTTCTCCGCCCCTTTCTCTCTATCTTCTTCTAGGATCCCTGAGTTAGTACACTTGATGTTGCCCCAGAGGTCTCTTAAACTATCTTCATTTTTTAAAATTCTTTTTTCTTCTGTGTGTTCAGCTTGAGTGACTTTCACTACTCTGTCTTCTAGTTTGCTGATTCATTCCTCTGTGTGATCTAATCTACCGTTGATTCCTTCTAGTTTACTTTTTACTTCAGTTATTTTATCCTTCAACTCTGTTCGGCTCTTCTTCATATTTTCTAACTCTTTGTTAAACTTCTCGCCATGTTCATCCGTTCTTCTCCTGAGTTTGTTGAGCATATTTATGGTCATTACCTTGACCTATTTATTGGGTAGATTGATTTTCTCCACTTTGCTTAGTTCTTCTTCTGGGTTTTATCTTGTTCCTTTGTTTGGAACATATTCCTCTGTTGCCTCATTTTGCCTAATTCTCTGTTTTTATTTCTATGATTTGTTAGGTTGTTTACATTTTCTGATCTTGGAGAAGTGGCCTTATGTAGGCTACACCCTGTGGGTCCCAGCAGCACAGTCCCCTCCAGTCACCAGAGCTGTATGCTCTAGGGGTGCCCCCTATGTGGGTCGCATGGGCCCTTCTGTTGTGGCAGGACTGACTACTGTGGCTGCACTGGTAGGTGGTGCTGGTCTCCAGCCTGGTTGGCTGCCAGGCCCTGCCTTGTCTAGAGGCTACTGGCCCACTGGAGGGTGAGGCCAGAGCCCAGTGCATCTGGCTGTGTGGCCCAGGGGGTCCTGGAATATATATTCTTTAGTTACATACTGTTCAAATCTCTTGCACTATATATATATATATATATATATATATATATATATATATATAATGGATACAAGTTCTTTACCGTATATATATTTTATAAATCTTTTCTCCTGGTCTGTGGCTCATCTTTTTCATTATCTTTAAAAGTTTCTTCTGTAAAACAAAAGTTTTATCAAGCCCAATGTATCAATTTTTTCTTTTATAGTTAGTGTTTTTGTGTCCTATTAAGAATTTGCCTACCCCAAGTTTATTTATAAGTTTTATAGTTTTAGCTCTTACATTTAGTTCTATGGTCCACTGTGAGTTCAATGAGTGGGAAGCATCGGGGTAGGCGGATGCCGAGGTTGGGGCCATGTATGGGTGTCAGACTGAGAAGGGGCTGTGTGTCTTCTGTGAGCTTATAATGGCACTTGGAAGGAGTCAGAATCCCAGGTTGGCCAGTGATAGTCATGAATAATGGCATTGATAATTTTCACAAGCAGGATTTAATCATCTACAAATCATTTCCTCAATTGACCTGCATAGTATCCTGGCACAGAAAGAAGGCTAGACAGCACTTCTTTGTTCTGTTCTGCAAGTAAAGAGGCTGAAGCACAGAGAAGTTCACACACCTGCCCAAGGTCACACAGCTGGTGGGGCAGAACTAGGATTTACGCTCTGGTCTGTTTTTCTGCTCCAGGGCAGCCTCTGTTTCCCATCATGGCTCCCTCGCCTGCTCCGTATTTACCCTTCGGCTCAGTCAAGCCTCTTCCCTTCCCCTGCTGGGCCATAACCTGGCAAAGCTTGGAAATTGCCTCATCCATGTATTCCTTTGTTCACTGAACAAACACTAAGGCCCAACTATTGGCTGTTGCAGGGGTTGAAGCAGGTGTTGGGTGCAGTGCACCTGGCCGGATGAAGCTCACAGCGGGTCCCACCAGGCTTGCTGAGTCTGTGACAGGTGTGGTCCATCTCCACCAGGGCAGCGGCTGAGCCAGGACCCCCGTGCTGGCCACTCTAGAGCTCTCTGCTCACCCCCCTAACACAGCATTATCTCGGGAGGTGCATGTGTCATCAAGGGACCACCGGGATCAGATGGCAGGGCCGCTAGAGGGGGCTTCGTTACAAAGGCGTGGGCATAGAGGGCCATGAGGGAGCATTTAGTGCCAGGGTTAGCGGCAGCCGAGCTGTTACCACCTCTAGTCCTGACGGGACAAGAGAAGGGAGCAGCTATTGCAGCACAAGAGAGAGGGAGGGGGCGAGGGACGAGGAGGGGAGAGGAAAGAGATGGAGGGAGGGAAAGAGAGAGGGAAAGGGGAAGAGACCTTCAGTTCCAGATGCCGCAGCTCTAGGCGACCTCATGGGGAAGCCCCAGGGCCCTGAGGACTCTGGCCTTGCTCTCCTCCCTCCCTCTGATCTCCACTGGAGCTCACTGTTGGCCAAATCCAGCAGGAAGGCACAGGGCACGGGAGTCCAGGGGATGTGACCTTCCAGGTCAACCTCCCACGGCAGGGAGAGGGTGAGGAGGAGCAGATGAGCCTTCTCTGACACAATAGCCAGAGTGCAAGCGGAGGACTCGAGCTACCCTGGAGACCAAGCGACCTGAATGTCCCTCTGTGCTGACTAGACTGTGAACACACAGATGAGCCTGCCCTGGGGGAAATGCAAGGCTCCTGCAGGCAGGAAGCAGCCTGTCCTTGGAGGTGCAGAAGGACCACTGGGGGTTAGGAGAGGCACTGAGCCCCGGACAGGGGTCCCGCGGGACATGCTCGGCTGTGGATGCCGGGCAGGGACTTCATTGTGTGGAGCCCCCCTTTCCCCCAGGAGGCCTAGCCTGCGTTACAGGAATAACGTGCCCGATGGCTGTTAATCAATAAAGTCGATCTCTATGACTCTCAAACAGAGTTGGAAAGAGGGGGCTCTATGGAAGGCATGTGGCCGGAGCTGCTTGGGATCTGAGAAATGAACCCTTTTCAGCCTCGGTGGGGAAGAGTTCTTCTGCAAACATGCTTGAAAGTTTGGGGGCCTGAACACTTGAAAAACATTTCAAGACATCCAAAGAGCTGCAGAGACACGTGGGTTTGCTTAGGCCCCGACGGAGCCGTCTTTCTTGTGGGATTAGGTCCGTTCTCTTTTGGAGCCCAAGGAGCCAGGAGGGGAAAATGAAAAACAAAGTTTTAAAGAATTATCGCAGCTTCTTTCCTTCCTCGCCGCCTCTCCTTCCCTTTCAAGTTGACAGAAAAGAGCTTTGCCCCCTCCCAGATTTTTTGCAAATGTGAAATGGAGCATTCTCGCCGTCTCGGGCACCACATTTGATTCTGATTTGCGCCCGGAGCGTGATGACAAGCGCCCCTGGCCGATAATGGACGAGGCCGCATTCAGGAAGGTGAGGCTCCAGGCCCCGCATCCCTCTCACCGCCGCAGACGTCACTCAGCCGGTCAGCGGGTGTCTGCTGAGCCCCAGCCCCGCGGGTGGGAGACAGTGAAGCCGCAGTGGCAAACAGCGCGGCTATGCAGGGTCAGGGGTCACTGCCGGGGTCAGGGACCCCTCGGGCTTGGACACCCATGTAGGTGAACATGATAGGCATTTAGATGAACTGACCAGATGACGGTAAGGGGATGGCTGGGGCGCCTCCTGTGGTCACCAGAGTCTGGCAGTGGCCGAGATGGTTGTGTCCACCCTGGGGACAAAGCCAGCTCTAGCATGGGTTCGATTCTGGGTTCAATCCTGCTCCTTCTCCGAGGCCTTTGCCGTGTAACTCGGTCGTGCTTTCCCTCAGCAACAGAATGAGGTAGAAGTGGCATTGTGCCCGTTCAGAGTCTCGGCCTCCGGAAGCCTTGTGTGTTTGCACCTCCCTCTGGGTACCCCGCCACGAGAGCGTGCCGGGCTGGCCTGTTGAGGACGAGAGACACGTGGGGCAGAGTGGGGCTCCCTGTCGTCTCCCCCGGTGGTCAGCGCTCCCCAGCCGACCACAGCCACACAAGCCATGTGCTCACCGTCACCTGCCCAGTGCCTGCAGTGCTCTGTTACGCAGCACAAGCTGGCTGGTGAAGGGACCCGAGGGACCCGCAGTGGGCATGTGCACCTGCTGTCCTGCCTTCTCCTCCTTGATTCCCTTTCCCCCTCCTGGTCAGACTATGGGCTGCCTTGAGTTCCACTCCCGACAGGGCTCCTTCCCCCACAGGAACACCCGGACTCACAGCACCTGACTCTGACCCACCCTGACCACAGGAGGACAGAGGGCCACACGGAGAAGCAGCACCAGCTCCCTACAGGGTGCTGGCTTCGGAGGGCTGTGTCCCAACTCTGCCATGTATCAGCCACAGGGATGCGGGCACTGACAGTTCCCGGATGGGTGAAGTGCGGACGCCAAGGAACACCAGCTTGCCAGATTGCAGTGCAGATGGCACGTGCTGAATACAAAGTGCTGGGTATACAGATGAGACTTAAAGAACAAGGTCCCCACAGCAGCACCTTGCAGGAGGCAGTAGGCCACCAGCTGGGGCACCACCCTAGCCCCTCTGCGCAGGGGGCGTCAGCTGGGCGTGGGTGGGTCATCCCTCCCTCCAGGAGAGGGAGCAGAGACACTGCCAAGTGCAAATTTGATAACCAGACACCGTGCTGAGGCTGGTGGACAGCCCAGGCTGCTTTGATCCCAGGCTGTCTGGACCAGACACTCTCTAGGTGCCCAGGGTCTGTTTTCCATTTTGAGTTTGGCTGGGCTCCCCTTTATGGAAGATCAGTTTCAGGGCCCCATAGACGGAGCAATGGGTGGGAAGGAAAGGCAGGCCTCCCCTCCTCTGGAGTGGTGCCCCCGTTCACTTGGCCCCCAGAGTAAGAGGGGTCCTTGGAGTCCCCTGAAAGTTGGAAAAGTTGCTGTGGGATGGAGACAAAGGTGCCACCAGATGGAAGGTTCCCGGGTGGCTCTTCTGGCTCTCAGTATGGTTACTATGGCCACCAGCAGCATCACGTCACATGAGAGGCCCTGACGTCCAGTCTCCTTTGGGCCTCTGAGAGGCTTAGCAGAGCAGCAAATGGAGATTTGAGAGTGGGCACTGACTTGGTGAAAGAGGGAGAGGGTCTTGGCCTTGGGTGTTGTTCAAGGAATCTTTGTTGAATAAATCCATGGATGGATGGGTGGATGGGTAATTGGATGGATAAATGGATGTTGGGTGGGTGGATGGTTGAATGAGTGAATGGATGGATGGGTGGATGTGTAGGTGGATGGATGCATGAATGGTTGGGTGGATGGATGGGTAGATGGGTGGGTGGATGGATGGATGAGTGGTGAGTGAGTGGATGGAAAGGGAATGGCTGGCTGGCTGGCTGGCTGGATGGATAGATGAATGGGTGGATGGGTAGATGGATTGGTGGATGGATGGATGGATGGGTGGAGGATTGGTAGATGGATGGGGGGGTGGGGAGATGGGTGGATGAGTAGGTGGGTAGACAGATGAATTCCCCCTTGCTTTGGCTTTAAAGAAGGGGACTAAGATGTCCTCATCTGCATAAAGAAATAATAAGCCTTGCCCTGTTCCTCTCCCAAGGTCAAACAAAAGTGATGTGAGAGTCATGCGGGTTAATAATGTGGTGTCATGAGAAGAAACAGAAGCTTGGAATCAGATTTGGAACCTTGGCCAAACTGTGTTCTCTCTGTAGGTAGTCACCAGGATGTCAGCTCCATGGACGAGGGCCCTTGTATCCCTTGCTCGCCACTGTCGCCCTGCATCTCTGCTAAGGACTGAATGTTTGTGTCCCTCTAAACTTCATATGTTGAAGCCCTAACCCTTTTATGGTGATATTTGGGGTTGGGGCCTTTGGTAGGTGATCAGGTTTAGATGAGGTCATGAGGGTGGGGCACCATGATGGCATTAGTGCCCTTGTGAGAAGGAGAGACCCCAGAGCTCTTTTTCTGCTGTGTGAGCACACAGCGAGAAGGTGGCCATCTGCAAACCAGGAAGCAGGCTTTCACCAGAAACTGAAGCAACCAGCACCTTGATCTTGGACTTCCAGCATCCAAAACTGGGAGGAATAAATTCCTCCATCTATGGTATTTTATTATGGCAGCCTGACCTGACTAATACAATCACCCACAGCATCTAGCACTCAGTAACATTCAAAACACACATTCACTGACCGACACAGTCACTCTGAGCCTCAGTTTGTTCAACTGCAAAATGGGGGTAACAGCGGCCTCTCGTCCTGGAGGGCTTTCGTGAAGTTGGCCACAGTGAGTGAGGGAGCCGGCTGTGCTGATGACACATAATCATGCTCTTTTAGCAGGTTATTCCCTGTTACTGTCATTTTATTTTATTTTATTTTATTTTTTTAATTTATATTTATTTTTGGCTGTGTTGGGTCTTCGCCTCTGTGCAAGGGCTCTCTCCAGTTGTGGCGAGTGGAGGCCACTCTTCATCGCAGTGCGCGGGCCTCTCACTATCGCGGCCTCTCATGTTGCGGAGCACAGGCTCCAGACACGCAGGCTCAGTAGTTGTGGCTCACGGGCCCAGTTGCTCCGCGGCATGTGGGATCTTCCCAGACCAGGGCTCGAACCCGTGTCCCCTGCATTGGCAGGCAGATTCTCAACCACTGCGCCACCAGGGAAGCCCTGTTATTGTCATTTTAAATAAAGGACCTTAAGCAACAAGAGCAGCAACATGGACAACACACCCACCTAATAGTGTGCAGTAAACTACAGGACACGTCTTGTTTCCTGCACGGGACTTCTGCAGGTTACCCAGGTGGACGGTCTCAGGGTGGGCTAGTCCGTTCCATGCTGTCATAGGGATCCAGTCCTTCTGATCCTTCCCTTCTGCCATCCAGGTGCATCCACTATACCTCTCCTCATGGGCACAGAATGGCTGCCTTTGCTCCACCCATCTCCTCGACATGCCTCAGAACAAGGCAGGCAACTCTGTATGAGCCACTTCCCTTTTTTTGCCTCAGTTTTCCTACTTGTCAAATGAGGCCAACAATACCCCTTGCCTTATAGGGTCATTGTGAAAATCAAGCAAAACTGTCCATGAGGAGCTCAGCTCTGTGTGTGCGTAGCCGTGATGGGTGTTGGCTGTTATAGTACAGAGAGCAGGAGGAAGCCTCCTGCCTCTCACGCCCACCCTGCTGCACTTGATCACACCACAGCCGTGGCCATGCACACAACAGGCCCCATACTCAATTTACCCAGTATCTCTCTGCACTTGGCAGCTTTTTGTGAAAGCGTGAATTCATTTCCTGGGGCTGTGTAACAAAATGCCACAAGCTGGGGGCCTTAATACAACAGAAACTTATTCTCTCACAGCTCTGGAGACCAAGGAGTCCAAGATCAAGGTGTCCCAGGGCCACGCTCCCTCTGGAGGCTCCAGGGGAGGGTCCTTCCTGCCTCTTCCAGCTCCTGTGGCTCCAGGCGTGCCTGGGCTTGCGATTACATTGCTCCCGTCTCTGCCTCCACCTTCAGTTACTGCCCTCTCCGTATGTGTGGTCAAATCTCCCCCTGCTTCCTTCTGACAAGGATACCCATCCTTGGATTTAGGGCCACCTGCACAATCCGGGATGCTCTCCCAAGGCAAGATCCTTAAATCAATCCTGTCTGCAAAGACTGTTTTTCCAAATTAGGTCACATTACAGGTTCTGGGGATTAGGGTGTAGACATACGTGTGGGGGCATTATTCGGGCCGCCTCAAGGAGCCAGCACTCTGGTGGCTGCAGAGCTGTGATGCTGGGACCCTGACGCATGGTCCTGAGCTGCCCGCCTTCCAGACGGGAGAGTGGAAGTGAAGGTGCTTGTGCCCAGGAGCACCGTGGGCCCCCCACATGAGGCTGGGGACCTCATGGTTGTGTTCAGGCTGCCCCGTGCTGGGCCCCCAGGAGTCGAGGCAGGTGGAGAGAGAGGTGGCAACACACATCCAGAGAACCACAGCACAGAGCCATCGATGCCAGGAGGACAGGTCTGCCAAGGGCTGTGGCAGCTCTGCCGGGGCGGGGACGGGGACGGGGACAGGGACGGGGTCCAGCGGGCGATGGATTCTCAGGTAACAGGGAGAAGAGTGAGGAGATGAGATGCTGACGGCTAGAAGGGGATGCATTTCAGAGCTGAAATGGTTCATCAGGAGGAGAGAGGATTTAGAACTCGGGGATGGAGTGTGGGGTCTGAGGGGGAGGCAGGTGGGCAGCAGGGCAGCCAGGGGCCCCAGCGTAAGCAGGTTGGTAGGCAGGTGGCAGGTGGAGAGACTGACCACAGAGGCAATCAAGAAAGACGGGCTCCACCTGGCCCCCTCCTTCCACGAGTCCTGTCCCTCTCGGGGCCACAGTTCCCTGCCTCCATATGTGGGATAAAGTTACCCACTCGGGGGCTGCTGGGAGGATTAACGGAGAAGGGCATGGAAGGCCCAGGGATGCCCCCAGTGCTGGGCGGATGTGGGCTTGCGGCTCTGTGTATATTTCACCACGTGGGGTTCTAGCTGCTGTGATTCCAGATGGAGCCTGAGGCCCTACTGTGTGCTTGGCTCCTGTGGTTCAAAGGAGGGTACCTGGCTGTGGACTTGCTTTGCGGGGAGTTGCCGGGGAGAGCTGAGCACTTGGAGGGGTTCCAGCCCTGCTCGGAAGCCCCCTCCGAAAGGGCCTGACTCTTTTCCTCCCCCTTGGAGTCTGGGAGCCAGGGTGATTCTTCAGCAAGAGAGGCTCGTGCTCTCTGAGGACAGGAGAGAGCCTCGCTGCAGGGCGGGGTGTGGGACGGGCCTGGGCTTTGGGGATGGAGGCCCGGGTCTGGGTCTTCGCCCCCTCCTACCAGCCCCGTGGCACGGACAAGGCACCCACTGCCCCTGAGGCATGCGGGGAGCCCATGGATGGCTCCCAGGCCTTCCCGCCATGAGAGCAAGATGAAGGCCGGCCCTCACACAGCTCCATCTAGTTTATCGAGCTCTTTGCATTAGTGATTCTGAATTTAATGAATTCCTGTATTTAGAATTATTAACAACAACAAAGGCATGATTTCACACACAGAGATGAGCTGAGAGAAGAGAAAGTTACTTTGCTAATACAATTTCTGTTACGGAGCTGGACCACAAAATGGGAATCATCTTTGATCCAACAGTTCATGTGGTACTGATGACTCCTCCCTGAATCCAATAATGAGACGACCGACCATACCTGTTGTTGGCAAGGGTCGGGGTCTGGGTGAGGGCTCAGCCTGGCCTGGGTGAACTTGGCCAAGTCGCTGCCGCATCCGAGCCAGTGTCCCCCACCATCAGCTGAAGTGTGGACACGATGGGTGCGGGTTCCCAGTGTCAGAATTCCCAGATGCCTCGTCCACCACTGGTCCTACAAGATGCTCCAGGCGTAACGGCGGGGCTGCAGGGAATCGGCCAGCCTCTCGCTGGGCCAATCTTCAGTGGGCACGAATGGGCCAAGGGTAGTACAGGATGATGGAGAGGGGGCCCTGGAGTAGGTGGGGACTTGAGGGGTGGGTTGGCAGGTGGGGAGGGACTTGGCTTGGGGGTGAGTGGGCAGAGCCCCTGAGACACCCACACGGAACACCTGTAGCCAGTGATGTGAGGGCATCTGGAGTCCTGGAGCCACCCACACGGGGTGGCAGCTGAGTCACAGGTGAGGATGGATCCCCACGCCAGGGCACAAGGTGAGAAAGTCGGAGAGCTGAGCACAGAGCCTAGAGGAGTAGCAGCTGCAGTGGGCAGATGCGGACGGCCTTGCAGGAGAAACAGAGGAGGCGAGATGACGGAAAAGGAGGTGATGGAGGTGATGGGGAAGGAAAGATGGCAATGGGGAGAGAGCTGGATGTCGAGATAGAGGGGAAGATGCATTAGAAATGGGAGCAGTTTCCAAAGTTCCATCCACAGGAAGGTCCAGTGGAACATGGGCTGGAGGTCTGCATTTTGCTTTGACATAATGCAGACATAACCAGACATAACTCAGAACAAGGCAGGCAACTCTGTATGAGCCACTTATCCTTTTTTGGGTCTCCTCCGAGCCCCCATCACACTGGGTGACCCTCGTGGTCACTCTTCTGGAGCGGCCACACTCAGACCTCCACACTCTGCTGGGCACCGCCCAGGTGCTGCTTTGTCTGCTTCTCATGAAAACCCTGCGCGGGAGGCCCTTGTGCCCATTTCACTGAGGAGGAAGCTGAGACACAGAGGCGCTGCGGGGAGCCCCGGGCCACACGGCGGCTTGGGGTGGAGCCAGAGCTGAACGGGGTGGGGAAATAGTCTATCCTCTGCCCACTGTGCGCAAGTTTCCGGGATGTGTGAGGGCGAAGGAGCATTGGCTCGAGTGGAAAGGCCGGGGGCGAGCTGCACCCAACATCCCCTCCCCCCATCTCCCTCGGCCTCCCCCCCCATCTCTGTTTCCGCATCTCCTCCCCATCCTTTACTGTATCTGCGTGTCTCTCTCTACATCACACACACAGAGGAGGAGAGAATTAAAGAGAAAAAAGTCTGGGAATTCTGTGGGAGGGTCGTCTTTGTATTTTTCTATATTTTCAGTGTCCTCTGCCGGGACACCTGCTACTTTGCGGGCCTTGGTTCTTTCCCGCGCCTCCGGCCTGCATTCCCCCGTGTGACCACTACGTGGCGCACTTTCCGCCCAGCGGATCTCGTCGGTTAACCGTTTCCTCTCCGCTTTGTAGGGGGAGGTTTTAAAGCTTATCCACAGTCATCTTCCTGTCTTATAATAGCTTCTCAGGCCTTGCTTTCAACATATTCTATAATTGCTCTCACTGATGCACATTAACAATGAAAAATTCCCTTAATTAAGAGATCACAGTCATTTTCCTATTCCAATAATGACTTAAATTTTCTGAAGTTCGGATGTCAGGGAGATAGTGCTATTTATTAGTTTCCAGCTGGGCTCCATCTGACCTGCTGTGCGGCCCGGGGCCAGCCCCTCCCCCCATCCCGCCCGTGTGCTTGGAGGGCTGGGTCTCCTCCGAGCCCCCATCACAGCTCCGCCCTCCCATTCGCTGTGAAATGACTCCCCCCAGATGCAAGAGGGAAAGTATCCTTGGAGGTATCCTAAGATTTGAGGTTCCTGTCTGTCGCGCAGCACGCTGACAAAATCAATTCAACAAACCCAGCCGATTTCACTGAAAAATGAATGCCATTCATTCATGCTTTTAGAAGGACGTGTTTATAACCAAATATCAGGCTTACCGTGCGTGTGTACACGTGTGCATGCTCACACAGGTGCTGAGAACAGGTAAGAAGTGGGTGGCACGTGAGTTATGGAAAGCCATCACATTTTGGAAGACTCGGTCATTTCACAGGCATTCGATGGGACCTATTATCAGCTGGGCCGGGGGTGGTGCTGGGGGCCAGGGGTGCCTGAGCAGGGCCCGTCCCCAAGGAGCATGCAGTCGAGTGCAGGGGACAGACAGGCGGATGGATCCGGGCTGCATCTCTGCTGTCCAGTCCCAGGGCAGTGGAAAGCACAGCGGGACATGCGAGGGCCCTGGCCCGTCCTTGGGGTCAGCTTCCTGAACGTGTGATCTGAGTCTCAAAGGATGGTCAGGGGTTAAGAATCAGGCAGACAAGGAAGCGAGGAAGGGAACCCATGAAGGCCGGCCACCCAGACAAAGGGTTTGCTGGGAGCAGGTAAGTACCTTTGGGCTCGGAGCGGGGGCAAGGCTGGGGCTGGGGGTGGGGCCTGACTGGGGATGCCCGGTGGGCCCACAGCTCGCAGATGTAGCAGAAGGGGATGCTCTTGGAGTTTGGCATCACTGGGCCCGTGGTCCAGCTCTGTCTCAGACCAGCTGTGCAACCACAGATTTAATCCTTAACCTCCCTGGGCCTCAGTGGCCTCATCTGTGAGATGGGGGTGGTACTATCCCGCTACAGTGCTGCGTCTGCAGTGAATGTAAATGGTGGGGTGCCTACCATGGTGTCAGAGGACCCCCAACAGCCTCCTACCCACCCCTAGCCCCAAAGGAGCTGTCTGATCTCACCCGAAGGATCCCAACTCCTGGCCACTTTGTTTCCCCAGCAGCTTGTTTTATGAATGAGTCCTACCCTGTGTCCCTGAGGGGTGGTGGTGGTTACTCACCTGTCCCTGGGCCACCTCTGATCTGCCTGAGTCACCAGCACAGTCCGCGAAGCCATCAGGATCCTGGGATGCTGGTCCAGTGGCCAGCTCCGTCTAGGGATGGTTCCTGAGCCACTAGATGGGACCCAGGGATACTGAGCAATCAAGTCCCCTCTTGGAATGGGCCACCGTCTCCACGTCTGTAAAATGACATTGTTGAACGAGGCGGTCTCTGCAATCCTGTATCACTCTAGATGTCACCATGTGTGATTGGCGCTGAGTGACAGATGGAGGGATACTGAGAGAGAGAAGGAGACTGGACGTCAACGCTCTCGTGCCTCTGATTCGTAAAAAAGTGAAGGGGAAGCAGGAAGCCTTCTGGGTCAGTTCTCGCTGTGGGTGATAACTGCACCCAGGTGTCTGGGGCTCTGAGTTCGCAGTGCTCTTCCCGGGCTCGTCTTCAGCCTGTGCACAGGCATTTACGGAGCCCCTGCTGCAAGCTGAGCCTGGTCTAGCTTGCAGGGGCATCAGAGAACAAGGGCTTGGGCCCAGCCACGTGGGACACGGGTGCCTGATGGAACTACAGACGCTGCAGAGAGCGTGGCCAAGGGAGGAGCTGCAGTGGGGGCAGCAGGAGGAGTCAGGGAGCCAAGCTGCAGTGCAGAAGTGGGCAGCCAGGGGCAATAGCCAAGACGTGGAAGCCACCTAAGTGTCCGTCGACAGAGGAATGGATAAAGAAGATGTGGTGTATATGTACAAGGAATACTACTCAGCCACAAAAAAGAATGCAATAATGCCATTTGCGGCAACATGGATGGACGTAGAAATGATCGTACTAAGTGAAGTAAAGCAGATAGAGAAAGACAGATATCCTATGTATTCTTTCTTCTCAGGGCTCTGAGTGTTCCTTGCATCTGTGGTAGGCATTTTTCTTCCATTTTTCATGTCTTGCCTCTTCTCCCTCTTGACCCCTCAAGGACGCCCAGTACACTTGGTTTGGCCTTTTCATCCTGCCCATATGGCTCTTTTCTCTGGTCAGTAACGTCCATCCTCTGGTCCCTTGTGTCCTCCTGGAGAGTCTCCTCTTCCCCAACTTGCAATTTATTTGCCTGTCCTTCAGTTCTGCCCTCTGTGCCCGTGATCCATCAGCTGGGCTCTTCGTTTCAGTGTTTAGACTTTTTAGTTCTTCAGGTTCCACTGACTACTCTTTACAGATTCCTTTTCTCTGCTGAAAATCCTCTGTCTTGTCATCAGTTTTCTTGAACATATTAGTCACAGTTATTTATTTATTTTTTTAAAGCAAAGGAAGACATACAAAGGGATTTTTTAAAAAAATTTATTTATTTATGGCTGTGTTGGGTTTTCGTTTCTGTGCGAGGGCTTTCTCTAGTTGTGGCAAGCGGGGGCCACTCTTCATCGCGGTGCGCGGGCCTCTCACTATTGCGGCCTCTCTTGTTGCGGAGCACAGGCTCCAGACGCGCAGGCTCAGTAGTTGTGGCTCATGGGCCCAGTTCCTCTGCGGCATGTGGGATCTTCCCAGACCAGGGCTCGAACCCGTGTCCCCTGCATTGGCAGGCAGACTCTCAACCACTGTGCCACCAGGGAAGCCCCACAATTATTTTTTATAGGGATCCTATTACCTAATGTTCAGGTCATCCGTCAGTCTGTTTCTATAGCCTATTTTGTCTCTTGACCCTGCTTCTCATTTTGCTTGGTAGCTTTGAATTAGATGGGAGGCACTGTGAATAACGAATTGTAGAGGTTCTGGATGGTGTTATATTCCTCCGAGAGGGGTTTACTTCGTCCTCTGAGAGGTGAGTGTAGTGGGGGGCAAATGACTCACTTGATCAGGGAATGAACTGACTGGAGGCTGGGGTACGGTCTCTGCCAACCTTGCTTTTCCCTCAGACTCACCCCCCCTTCCAGACCATATCCCTCCAGGGGTCCCCCCTGAGAACGTAAGGTGTTGTCTGGGGCTCCCGCTGTTTGGTGGACCACGAATACCCAGTCTTCTCTCCTTAGGACTGTGATGCTGAGACTCCACTCTGATCGTCTTGGTTTCTTTTCCCCTGAGCAGCTTAAGGGTTTGGCAAACGTCTCAAAGGGAAAACCGCCGAGTGCTGGGCTCACTTCTCTGAGCCCGTCTGTCTGGGCTCTTGCATCTCATGTCCTAGTGGCCTGGGAGACACTCTGATACCTCCAAAAATATTGTTTTAAATGGTTTTTTCTAGCTGTTGGGAGAGTGGTGATCTGCTACAGACTTCTCCATTGTAGCCAAACGCCTGGAGAATGGATTACAGGGGGCCTGATGGAAGCAGGAAGAGCAGGGGGGAACTGCTGCTGTGTGCAGGGGCAGACGAGACGGGGACCCCACGATGGCACCGAGAGCGGTCAAAGAGGGGGCAGACCACAGGACTCAATGCTGATTAGATGGAGGTGGCAGGTGTTCAGGGTCAGGGTGCGGAAGGGGACGAGGGGCCTGGTGATGCCATCTTGAGGCTCAGGGCAGCGGCAGGTCTGCGGGGCTTGGGAGGAGGGGTGCGGGTTCTCTTTCATCCTTGGTGAATGTGCGGGGCCAATGGGGCGTCCAAGTTGAAGAGCCCAGCAGACAGTTGGAGCTTCCAGAGCTGGCTAGAAGGGAGGTGGAGTCTTGAGAGGGATGAGACTGTCCCAGGTGAGTGGGGAGATGAGGGGGGAGGGGCCGGGATGCAGCCTCTGGCATCCCGCCGGCACCAGAGGCTGGCGGAGGACAAGAGGGAGGGTAGGAGCAGCTGAGACACGGGAGGAGAACCGAGACCAGGCGGGCTTTGGAGAGGGAGGGCGAGGGGGCGTCCAGGTGGAGAGAGGGTCCCCAGAGCGAGGTGCCGCAGAGGGCTTTTCTAAGACGAGGGCCGACCCGTCTCACCGGTGACCGTGGTGCAGGCCAGGTGGGGACCGGGACCGGGAGCCAGGTTGGCGAGGTGATGGAGGGGGCATTTGAGGGGGGCGCATCGGTGGTGGGAGGAGGATCAGACGGCCCGTGCCGAGCTCTCCTGGACCAGACCCAGGAATGCTACTGCTGACTCGCAGAGCACGTGCCACTGGCTCCTGCTGACTCTGGCCTTGAGGGGCCCCACTGGGCTTGTGGGCCCAGGAATCTCCCCCCAGAGATGCAGCTGTTTCCTTGAAGACAGAAGCAACCAGTATAGTGCCAAGACTCTGGAAGGGAGACGCAGCGAGACGAGGGTCAAGCCTCATCAGATTTCAAGGGCCAACTTCAGAGGGACCTCGGGGCCTGGTGGACGGCAGCCCAGGATTGCTGCCGGTGGGGTGGAGCCAAGGGAAAGCTCCCACACCTGTGTGAGTGAGGCTGGGGGGCAGCCCAAGCATCTGTGGTCTGGCGGCTCCTGGCCCCGGGACACCTGCTGCTGTAGGACATCAGGAGAGTGATCTGCCCTCTCTGGGCCCGGCGTTCTTCTCTGTGAAACTGGTGACGGGAAATAACATCGACCCAGCCTGCCAGGGAGGACGGCGGAGGCTCTCGTGAGATGCCAGGTGTGGGCATCCAGCCTCTGCCCAGAGCACGCACGTGGAGTGCTCTTGCCACCTGCGTACAACAGCGTGCAATGGTCTCTACGAAACCAAGGGTGAGGTTCCCAGGGAGGAGGGAAGGGGTCCAAGTGCCCAGGAGCTTTCGCTCCATCTCACACTCACGCAGGCACATGCTTATACATATATGGGCACACGTGCGAGCACATGTACACACGCGTACACAACATATACACATACACACTCACATATGCAGTCTCTTGTGTGTGCACGCAGGTACACGGTTCACACACACGCACAGATGCACACTCACACGCATATGCACTTACATTGGCGCACACACACCTACATACACGCGTCCACATGCACACACCCATGTGGAGGCATCTCCATTGCCCACAGAAACAGCAGCCCATGCAGAGCCACGCCCCGCCCATGCCCCTCCAGCACCCCCCCGCCGGTCCTCCGCATTGGCAATGCAAATGCTTTCTAAATGAAAGAAGGGAAACAGTTTTTTCTAAACTCTTTAAAATCAGCTTGGTGCTTTGTGACCACCTAGAGGGGTGGGATGGGGAGGGTGGGAGAGAGGGAGACGCAAGAGGGAAGAGATATGGGGACATATGTATATGTATAACTGATTCACTTTGTTATAAAGCAGAAACTGACACACCATTGTAAAGCAATTATACTCCAATAAAGATGTTAAAAGAAAAAAAATCCAATTAAAAAAAAAAATCAATGGCAACTTAAACAGCCACAGCCCTGGGTGGGGGGAGGGCGCAGAGGAGCACTTGTGTGCTGTTCTCCCAGGCCAGTGCCCTTTCCTCCCAGGCCAGAGGCCACACACTCAGGTTGCAGTTCGACACCTCCCTCTAAGGGCCAAGAGCCGGAAGTGGCTACACACAGATGGCCAGCTTGAGAGACGTTGGGACAAATGATGCGCTTCCTAGGGTCACAGTCTTCTCCCTGTTTTCTCTTTTTAGGGGGGGTGAATTGGACTTTCCCCCCGATTTGCTCCCCCAGGGAGCACAGGTCAAGTGCCTCCTCTTCCAGGAAGCCTTCTGGGACTGCTGCGGCCGAGTTCCCCTCTCCCGCAGCCCTGACCAGTGCTCCTTTCATTCCCCAGATGACTGTACACCCCAGTTTTCTCAGCACAGTCCTGGCGTCAGAAGTTGTCCCAGCAGAATCAGTAACAGCATCCCTTTTACTGTCTACAACAGCCCAGTTAGATGTGGAACTGTGGGGAGGCCTGGCCGTCCCCCATGTTCACTTGTTTGTCCACTTCCCCAGGATGTGTTGGTCATCGGCACCGGGCCCAGCTCGCTGGGGGAGTCTGGGCTGTGGAGGAGGTCAGAACCACAGTTCTGGGAAGACCCTGAAGCTGGGGCGGGGGCCCAGTGCAGGCGGGCCTATGGGAGGGGCAGGAGGCAGCCCGGCAGGGCTCTCACCCCTCACTCCAGGCCCCACCTTCCCCCCCAGTTCCCTGATCCCCCCCACCGCCCCAGCCTAGGAACTCATTCCCCAACCAGCTCCATGTCCCTCCCATTGGGGAGTGACCCCAGCTCCACTCCCACCAGTCTTGTGGCTTGAAGAAGTCACCATCACCTGTCTGCGCCTCCACTTACCTAGCTGGGAAATGGAGCTGAAGACAATATCCTTTTTAAAGTATACAGTCAGGGGTGTGCAGTAGGCTCACAAACACATGCAGCCATCACGACTCAGTTTCAGAAATTCTCATCCCCTCGAGAGGAAACCCCAGCCCGTTAGCTCTCACCTCCCATCCTCCCAACCCCAGCCCAACAACCACTGAGCCACGCTCTGTCTCTGGAGTTTTCCTGGTTCTGGACGTTTCGTAGGCACGAATCATCTATATGTGGCCTTTTGTGACTGGCTTCTTTCACCAAGCATCGTGGTTTTGAGGTTCATCCACATTATAGCAAACATCCGGACCCCACTCCTTTTCATGGCCACGTAGCAGTCCCCGTGTGGACGTACCTCCCTCTGCAGATCTGCCCATCAGTGGATGGGCATTTGGACGATTTCTCCTTTGGGGCTGTGGTGAATGATTCTCTTCTAATCATTTGTGTACAAGTGTCTGGGTAGATGTATGTCTTATTTCTCTGGAGTCTGCTAGGTCATGTGGTAACTCTGTTTTCCAAAGCGGCTGCATTTATCCTTTTGTTTAGGGAGTTTGGGGTCAGTAGATGCAACCTAGTATAAATAGGATGGATAAAAAAACCAGGACCTACTGTAGAGCACAGGGAACTATATTCAATATCCTGTGAGAAACCATAATGGAAAAGAGTATGAGAAAGAATGTATATATATGTATAACTGAGTCACTTTGCTGTATAGCAGAAATTAACACAACAGTGTAAATCAACTCGACTTCAATAAAAAATACATTAAACAGAAGTTTTGCACTGAATTAAACAAGCAGTTCCCGAGGCACTTAGCGTGGCTCCGGCTTGTCTCAGGAGTTCATAGCTGGTTTGGATGCTCCACGCGTCCTTGGGGGCCGCACCTCCAGGGCCCCATGGTCACCCGTCCCTGCCCACCAAGCAGGAACGGGGTGTCCCTCACCCCACCTCTCTGTTCTCGGGCCCGCGCACTTTCACAGTGTCTCTGTCCCACAGCTGGAGGGTCTCAGAGATTCTCCTGCCGCTGCCCTGGGGACCCGGGAGGAGGAATGACTTGTCCAGGGTCATGTCAGCGATGGGGCCGAGACCCGGGGCTACGTCCTCAGCTTCCGGACCTTCCCTGGGTCTGTCCGTCCCAGTGGCCTCTCACACCCTACCAGTTCCCTCCTCTGGGAGCCTCCGTTCCGGGCGGGTGGAGGCTGCGTTTTCTGCTCGTGTCTCGCCTTGGTGTCCAGCACATAGTAGGTGCTCATTTAATGCTTGCCGACTTTCTAGAAGCTGTAACAAGCCTGCCGAGGGCCCCTCTGCCCCTGGCACGTAGAAACCTTGCTTGGAACACAGGGGCATCCGCCTTGGTGCTCCTCAGATGTTTGTCCCCAAGGAGCGTCTCCAGAGGCCCCTCTCTGCCCCCACCTTGCTTGGCGCTGGGCCTGGTGCAGAGCAGGGTGTGGCCTGGGAGAAGCCGGAGGGGATCGGGAAGGCGCTGGGCTGATGTGTATCCATGTCAGGGCTGCATCCGTCCTGCCGTGTCCTCTCAGGCACACTGGAGCGGGATTTCACGGGCACATGTGCACACACACACACACACGCACACACACACACACACACACACAGGGTATGTGAGGACAGAACAGCCCAGTGCCGAACAATGCATAGAGGACACCACGGGGGTGGATTTATGCAGATGTGTTTGCAGTGACTGTACGCATCTGGACACAGGCCCGGGGGGAGGCGACACTGTCCTGGAGGCTGGCCTGAGGGCACCGGGTCCGGCTGCTGCAGGGCAGGGGGAGGGCACTTGCTCTTCCCTGCTGCCCTTTGGAATTCTGCACCATGCATCTGTGTTACCTTTGCAAAAACAAACTTTAATTTAAAATGTCAACAATTGTCTCCCCCCGCCACCTCCTTAAGCCCGTGAGGGTCTGCTGTTGTCCTGAGGACAGAGTCCAGTTGACCGCTGCCCCCTAGGAGGCCCTGAAGGAGGCGACCTTGCTGGCCTTGCCCCCTCGCCTGCCCCACGAGGGTCTTATTTCAGTGCTGATCTGAGCTTACCCCAGGACCTTTGCACAAGCCCCTCTTCTGCCCAGAGCACCACCCTTCTTCCTGCTCTGCCATCCATGCTGTTCAGACAGGGTTGGTTCAAAGCTCCTTGCCCTTGGGAGTCTTTCATAGCCCCACCCCTGGATTAGGCCCTACAACCACCCTTTCCCCAAGGATCCTCAGGACTGCCCCCTTTCCACTGTCCCCCAATTAGGTCTGTCCATCCACTCTACCGTAAGGTCCACGAGGCCAGGGGCTAGGTCTGTCCCGTCCCCCTGGTGTGGAGCACAGAGCCGTCACTCAGAAGTGGCTGTTGAATGGATGAAAATGAAAAAAGAGGGGGAGGAGAAGAATGGTGTAGATACAGGGGACTTGGAAAGTGGAGAGAGCTGCCCCAGGGGAGCATGTGTTTGCTGGGCTGGAAGCAAAGGTGAAGGAGCCCCATTGGCAGGGAAGTCCAGACCTCAAGAGGCCCTACATAGCCCAGGACCAGGGGACTGACCCTGGAGAGCCAGCAGACACTTCTCAGGCCGGGAAGGCCAGGGAAGGGCGCTCCCAGTGGGAGGAACAGCGTGGACAAAGGCCCGGAGGCAGCGGTGTGCAGAGCTGGTTCAGGTCAGCAAGAGCTGGACATGCCCATCTGTGACTGTCCCAGTGATGTCAACCCCGTGACCTTGCGTCAGTGGCCTACCGTTGGCCTTGGAGGGGTATTTACACCACAGGCACCGGCAGATGCTGCAAATCAAGGTTCGCTCTTTTTGTTTTAAGAGTGGTTTTGCTGGCACACCACTGCCCACAGACAGAAGAGGAGGTAAGGTGACCACAGAGAAGGACGGCTGGAAATGATGCGACCTCCGGGGTCTGTGAACCTGCCCCCAAGGTTTTCATGCTGTGCGCCTGTTCTTTTATCAAACGGGATGGGGGCGGTTTAAGGCTTTCCTCAGATTCTCAAAGGCATCCTGGCCCCGAGAAGGTCAAGGCCACTGCCCGCTGCCCGCTGCCCTGGTGGCGCCCGGAGAGCAGCGCCGACCTGCAGGCCATCGACTGAGCGGCTTCCTGAGCCGCTGAGCTTGCCCAGTTGGCGCTCCCCCGCGTTTCTGCCCTGAGAACTTTCCAGCTGAACTTTGCTAGGGCTGAACTCAAAGTCACTTCAAGGCAGTTTCGATTAAAAAAAAGAAAGAAAGGAAAGAAAGAAAGAAGGCAAGAAAGGGGGTGGGGGCCAGCCTGAGCAGGCCTTCTGCAATTACCCTTTGAAATTAGAATATTCAAGCAGATGTTTCTATTTTCACCCTGTCCTGCTCTCTTTCCAATCCAGCAAAATTAGTTCCAAAGTCATTATTCACCTAATCACACTAATAGTTTAACATCCGATCTGCCCTCTGTCCAGACAAGAGAGTGAGCTCCCCAAAGCTCTATTTTAGCACTTCCTTCCCACTGATCCCTTAATTAAATGGCATCTGTTCTAATACAAGTTAAATATTGCAGTTGACTTTATTTTCTTTCTCCTGGTCCTCCGGGTCCCGGGATGGGGAGAGATAAAGTGAAACACATTTGCTTCCCGGGCAGGAGGAAGGGACACGGAGCTGCCTTTCTGGAAACGCGGCCCATCAATCATAAACTGATTACAAATTCGTCACCTTGAATCAATTTCTGTTCACAAGTTCAAAAGGCACTCTGAGCTCGGGGCTATCTGGAATATTCTACATGTGGAGAGGATTAACATTTGATCGAATTCCTCCTTCTGAGGAAGACGCTGGCTTGGCTGTACTTGGGGTGGGGGAGGCGTGTTTGAGACGCGTCTGCATTAACCTTTAAAAGCTGGCGCTCGGGGTTCCCAGGGCAGCCGATTCCCAGGGCGTCCGCAGCTCCTGGACGATGTGGACCCGACCTGGGGGCGGGGGAAGGGAGACACTAATGGGGTCTTGTCTGATTTAGTCAAATCACACTGCGCCATCATTTCTTACATACGGAGTTTGCCTTAAGATAATTATCTTGAAGGAAGCAATGGGATGTGTGTGTGTGTGTGTGTGCGTGCGTGTGTGTGTGTGTGTGTGTGTGAGATAGAGAGAGAGAGACGGTCGCCAGATGGGAAGTTAAGGATGGGGTCTTTCCCTGAAGACCCCATAGCTTGCCCCAAAGTCCCTGAGATCCCCTCCGGCTTCCGCCCCTCATTCTAGAACCTCAAGAAGGAGGAGTTTTGTCCGGTATGTCCTGAGCTTGGCCAGAGAAATTACTTATCAACAATTCAATTACTTATGAACTGCCTTCTCCTAAATCAGGGGGATGGGTGGGGTTTTTGTGGGTGTGGCAAGGGGGGGAGAGGCAGGAAATCCCACTTTAGAGGGTCCCTCCCTTGACTCCAGGTCAGGCAGGACTTCGAAGATGATCGTCTCTTGGTCGCTGGAAAAGAGAGAGGGAGATGATGGAGGGCTGGGGAAGGAAAACAAGCGGCGCTTGTGGCATTACAGCTTGTGTACCCCTCCCTCTCTCCCCACCCTGAGTGGGGTCCCGGGCACGGGAGAGCCCCCAGCGCCTGCCCCTTCTGCCTTTCCTTCTGGGCACAGGGACCCTCCTCCACAGATGGCTCCGTTCAGGCTGGGGCCGCAGCCCCAGGTCCGGGAAGGTGAAGGCGGAGGAGCCCAGTGGCACAGGCTTCAGTGTGGGGAGGCTCGGGGCACAGACCCCAGCTCCCCACTTCCTGCCGGTGCAGCCCTGGGCAAGCCCCTCAGGTGCTCTCAGCTCTTTACCGGAGGCAAGAGTAACTCTACGTAAAGTGGAGCCTCGTGCACTGTGGGTGAGAATGCAAAAGGGTGCAGCCACTGTGGAGCAGTTACGGAGGTTCTTTAAGAAATGAAAAATAGAGCTACCATATGACCCAGCTATCCCACTGCTGGGTGTAAACCAAAAGAACTGAAAGCAGGGTCTCAAAGGGACAGCTGCACATCCACGTTCATTGCACCATTATTCACAATAATCAAGACACAGAAACAACCCAACAACGACAAATGAAGGGATAAAGAAAATGTGCTGTAGACATACGATGGACTATTATTCCGCCTTGAAAAGGGAGGAGATATCACTTGCAACAATGTGGATGGACCTGGAGGACATTATGCTGAGTGACATAAACCTGTCGCAGAAGGGCACAGCCTGCACAGTTCCACTGACAAGAGGGATCTAAGGACAGTCAGACTCAGAGAAGCGGACGACAGTGTGGCATTACAGGCTGGGGGCTGGGGAGGGCGCGAGGGAGGGGTCAGTCCAGGCTGTAGAGCGCAGGTCCCAGATGCGTGAGCTCCAGGGCGCCTCTAGTTACTAACATGGTGTTACACGCGTCATCATTTGTGACGAGAGTGGGTCTCGTGTTAACTGTTCTTATAGCAAAAAAACAAACCCCCAAAACCAACAACAAAGGGACACGAGGGACACGTGTTGGAGGTGATGGACGTTTACCACCTCGACCGTGGTGACGGTGACACCAGTGCATCCAGGTGTCTAACTCACCAAAATGTTTCCTTTACTTGTGTGCAGGTTTGTATAGCAATTGCACCTCAGTCGAGCTGGAAAAAAAGACTAGCATCCCCGGGAGGAGGCTGAGGGCTTACAGACACCAGGGCAAAGAACCACTGCTAGGGTCAGAGGTCACTGTGCCAGACTCGGTGGCAGCCCTGGGACACTGCCCAGCAGCTCGACGCTGGGAGAGGCTGCCTCGGGAGGTGGGGGGTCACCAGTTGCTGGTCCAGGAGGAGCCGTTGACTCTGGGGTTTTGGTTCATTTTTATCTTCTATTGGTTCATCTGTTTTGTCACCATCTGGGTGAGCGTAAAGAAAAAATTTCTGGGGTAGAATCTTCCCAGGATGGAACTGTGAAATCTTACACGTTAGTCCATTTTAAGTGCATGCTTCAATATCTGGATCCCACTCAGGGGGCGCTTAGTAGGTGCTCACCAAGCTCCAGCCCTTTCTTCCGCCCTGGAATACAGCCAGGAAGGAAACGGCTGCCTGCCCTCTGCTGCTTGTGGTCAGTGGGGGTCTGGCTCAAGCACGAGGGTGACAGTCTGGGGCTGAGGCTACGTGGCAGAAGGTAGGCATGGGGGGGAGTTGGGATCAAGGGCTGTGTGTCCTTGGAGGAGAGGGGCTCCCTCTAGCTGGGAGGACCAGGGGTGCCTTCCTGGAGGAAGGGGCGTTTGGAGCTGTGGACAGAGCAGCCACTGTTACTCTTGGCAGAGTCTAAGTGATAAGTTGCTCTGGGGGACTGGCGGGTTCTTGGGGTGTAGGATGGCCTCATTGTTGGGGGTGAGGGTCAGTGCTTCATCAAGGGGCTCCTGAGTGGATGATCTGGCAGTGCTGGTCACCAGGGCAGACGGGGAAACGTCTGATGCTCCCTGGACCGGATAATGTCCATCATCTCAGCAGAGTTTTCTTCTGCTGGGAGCGGGATGCCGTGGGGGCCCGGAGCCGGGGAACCGGCAGGAGGGGCTGAGATGCTGGCAGGCGGACTCCAGTAAGACAGGCTCCAGTCACCTCCCACCAGCTCCAAAATCCCAGTATGCAGAGAGCCCCCGCCCCGTTCCCCCAGCTGGGGCCGGGTGTCCTGAACTGCCCCCAACAAGCCCAGCAAGGGGGAAGGGGTTAGAAGGTTCAGACTCCCCACGTCTCTTCCCGTCTCAGCATTTCATCTCCTTTGGGTTCATTTGTTGTTTTCCCCTAAATGCTCAAGTTAATATCTTTACAAAATGACAGTAACAGACTCTCCCGAGCCCAGTCTCGGGAGGCAGCTGGGCCAGGACATCGCTCCTTCGATTACCAGCTGGGGGCTTAGGCCTAGTTATTGTGTGGCCTCAGTTTCCTCATCTGTGTAATGGGACTGATGTTCCCGACCAAGGGTTGTCCTGAGAATTATATGGGGGTAAACTCAGATGCAGGCGTGGCCCATCTCGGGGGAACTCAAGTGCTGGCTGGGAGAAGCAGGAACCAGGCCTGTCCGTGGGAGCTTCCCAGGGAAGCTTGGGTTGGGTTCGGCTGGCACAGGAGGGGATCCACTGGCCTTTGCCTCCTGGAGGTGTGACCTCAGACCAGGAGTGCCATGCGTGTGACTAAAGGTCATCTTGTGGCACCGGTGACATGCCTCTCCCACCACCTCTCCCAACGTGCTTCCTTCACCATGAACTGTCATGCCCTGCCACGTGGGCACCACCCTCTGACCAGGGCAGGCGACCCCCTGACCACAGCAGAGAGAAGCGTGCTGATTCCTGCCAGGCGCTCTGCTCCTTGTCTCATCTGAGCTGGCTGACGTGCCCCGGGTCCAGGGAGCCCCCTGATCTTCCGAGCACCAAGGGGTGTCCTTCTCCCCGATGGGGGTCTCTTTCTGTGCCCCCAGCCCCGGTTTAGGTGTCAGGGTCAAGAAAGGCTGAGCAGCTCCCGCACTTGGCTGTGGGTTTTTTCTTGTGGCTCTATTGCCTTGGCTGCTGGGGACCTCACAGCCGTCTTTCAGGCCCCTTCTGGTAGGGGTCCGTGGCCACACGGAGCTCCGTCGGCCGTGAGTCTCCCCCCAATCCTATTTTCCTATCGTCCCCATTCTCGCCGCTATCCTTTATCTTAACCTATTGTGTATGGCCTTGTTTGCTTGCTTGCTTGTTCTTTCTAGAACGAGGCAAAGACAGACGTTCGTTGACAGATGGACACAGATGCAGCAGCAGAGACAGACATACAGATAGACAGACAGACTGCAGAAGTAGCAGCGGCCTGGTGAGCGCGGCCACGGACATCCCGTGCCCTCCCATCATGCCTGGCAAGTGGGGGAATCGGGGGAAGTGGACTCCATACAGGGCTTGGCCTGGGACCGGGCAGCGAGAGGCCACGAGGACCGAGATGTGGGCCCCCTCCAGGGGTCACAGTCTAGAGGGGGCAGGAGGAGGGGCCTGCAGGGTCCTATGAGGCCATATGGGGTTGGGGTCCCACGTCTTAAAAGAGGCGGGGGACCTGAGTCGCCCCCTTTCTTGGGGTCCACCGTCTTCTGATCTGTCCAGCCCCCTCCCTAGGAGTGAGCTCAGGACCATCGGAGGCACCCCATGCAGGACCCTCCTCGCTGACGTCTTCCCCAGACGCCATCCGATGACCTCAGGCTCTGTCCTAGTGAAGTAGGTACTCATCTGACCCTCTTGTCATTTCCTAAAGGACAGACCCCTGGTCCTCCAGGCACAGGGCTGAGCCGTGTGCAGCAGTGGGAACCATGGACGCAGCATGGCTTGTATGAGCGCACGCAGGGCACGGGGTGGAGACCTGGCCTGGGGCTCAGGCCCATCCCAGTGTGCCCCAGGAGAGAGCCCGCAGTGGAGGAGTGAGGTCTCATCCCCAGCAGCTCACCCTGGCCTGCTCTCCAACATACCCAGGCTCCGCAAAATCACCAGCAGTCAGGCTGCCAGGGACCCCACGGGATACTTAGTCCAAATGACCTGTTCCAGGGCTCTCCTGAGAGCAGATGGGGGCCCTGATTGAGTGTCTCCAGTGACAGGGAGCTCATCACTCTCCAAGGGACCCCCATCCCCGGACACCTCTGCTTGTTAAAAATGTCCCTCTTGCTGAGCTGAAAGCTGCCTCCCCACGGGGTCCCCTCCTCAGCCCCCAAGTCCCCCTCCAGCACTGCCCCCACCCAGACCCCGTACTGCACAGTGGGACCTGGGGCTGCTGAAACCAGCGCTGCTGACCTGGCAAAACTTGCCTAACAGAACCTCAGCCAACCAGAGGCTTCTAGTGACTTCTGAAGCAATTTCCCTGGATTGGGCAGCTTTCAGCCAAATTTGCTTTTGGAAAGAGCTCTGGGCTTGGGGTCAGCTGACCCCTGTTCCTGTCCAGCCCTGCCACCGAGCCCTCGTGTGCCCTGGGGTGCATTTAACCCCTGGCCTGTGACGCTGAGGCTCAGAGGGGCCAATGCCCCCTACCTTGCCCACAGTGTGAGGAGCGACCCCAGAGAGGGTGTCCTGATGGCCGTGCCAGATGTCACCCACCGCTTCCACCTCGGCTCACAGTCGGGACGTGGGAAAGGAAGGACCCTGAAAGTGGTGAAGCCCACCCAGGCTGCTTCGAGGGGCTGTTTGGGGGGTGGGGAACGTACTTCGTCCTCTCAGCGCTGGTCACTGTTGTCCCCTCTTAGGAATGAGAGGAAGTGCAAAAAGCGAAGGCGACTTTGCCAGGAAGTGGGATTTGAGGTCTGCTCTGGCCCTAACCCTGGTACCTGTGAAGGTGGCCTGATTTGGAAATCGGGTCTCGGCTGATGTCATGAGGATGGTGACGCGGGGGTAGGGTGGATCCTAAGCCAACCACTGGTGGCCTCGTAAGAAGACCGAAGTTTGGACTCAGACACACACAGGGAGGCGGCCGTGTGACGACAGAAGCGGGGACAGGAGCAATGCAGCTGTGAGCCGAGGGGCAAGGATGTCAGCGGCCACCGGCGCAGGGAGAGGCAAGAAAGGGTTCCACGTGGAGTCTCAGAGGGGGCCCAGCCCTGCTGACAGCTTGGTTTCAGACTTCAGCTCCAGGACCGTGAGAGCATAAGTTTCCATTGTTTTCAGCCCTAGTCTGCAGTGCTTTGTTACAGCAGCACCCAGACACTCATACAATCTGGTTTCAAATCAAAACTCTACCATGTGACCAGCTGTGTGACCTTGGGTGACTCGCTTAACCTCTCTGAGCTTCAGTCTCCTGGTCAGAAAAAAGGGGAAGGAACATTTCTCTCACGGGAGGCCATGGGGGTGAAACGAGATGCCGAGATGCCGAATGGGAACGTGGCAAGTGGTGGGATGCTTTAGATTATTTAGAAAGCCTCTCTCCACCAGGGCTGGCGAGCAATACTGCCCTCATCCTGGGGCGGGGGTGGGGCAGGAGAGGGAAATGGGGTATTAAGAGGCTTCCTCCAGCTGCCTTTGATGTGCACAACTGCATCCGAGGTGCAGGAGGGCACTGAAACACCAGGAGCTGAGTCGGGGCAGGAGAGTCTGAGAAAGCGGCCCCAGCAATTAGCTCTGGATCACGTTTCTGCTGGGGGCGCGAGCCCGGCACGGAGTTGAAAGCCAGGAGAGGGGCCTCAGGTCCTCGGCGGCACCTCCCCCTGGTTTCTCATGCCCACCCCCTCTTCGTGGGACTCTGCTTAGTAAACATTAATTTACCCCCGATTACTGATGACAGGTCGGGCAAGGCCTTGCTGCATTTAGGGTCCATGGGCAGGACAGAGCTTCCCAGCCGGCACCGGCAGTTAGATCTAACGGTGACTGTAGGCGGGGGGCCCATCTCCTGGTTGCTGCGGGGTTCCAGCAGGCCACCCCGCTTCTCAGGGAGAGCAGGCGGGCAATTTTGCCAAGTGTTAAGTGGGATCCAGTGTCACGAGGGGCTGGGAGCCAAGGACACCTCCCCAAGGCTGTGATCGTTGGCCTGTTTCCACTGGCTGCTGAGAAATAGAGATTAACCAGCAAAGGGATTCCTGGAGCCGGGCACCAGAACAAAGGGAGTGGTGTGGGGAGGGACAGCATGTCGTCCTCCAGGACACTGGAGCAGGGGCGGGGCCGGGCTTCCCCAGGCCCTGCAGTGACCACCCCTCCGAGCTTCTGTCTCCTCAGATGCTCAGTGGGAAAAATAACGCTTCCCTTGCTGGATGGTCTCAAGGATCCCAAGGTCCGGTGGGGTAAAGGTCGGGAGATAGGGGCCCTGGACCTCTGGACCGAAGGAGCTATGATGATTCACTCTTGGTGCCCCATGCGTGAGCCCGTGGCACCAGCCAGGGAGGCCGGCCCCTCCCTGGGAATTCACAGCGGGGAGGAAAAGGGACCTGCCTGTCATCCCTGAGGTTGGCTGGGCACCGGGAAGATGAGACAGGAGTGAACAGACTTAGGAGGTGAATGGCGTGGGCTTGGGACTCTCCAGCACCCCTGACACAGGGATGCTTGTCATTACAGTTTTTACCGACCCCTCCCCTCCCCCGTTCCTGCAGAGGGCTGTCTCAGTCCTCGGAATTCACCCCCTGCTATGGGCTAAATTGTCATTCTTCAAATTCACATGTGAAACCCTAACCCCCAATGTGATGGTATTTAGGAGGTAATTAAGGTTAACTGAGGTCATAAGCGGTGCCCTGATGTGGTAGGATTGGTGGTCTTGGAAGAAAGGGCGCAGGCCATCTCTCTCTCCCCACCGCGTGAGTACACAGTGAGATGGCAGCCGTCTGCAAACCAGGAAGAGGCTCTCACCAGCGCCCGACCAGCTGGCACACTGATCTTGGCCTTCCAGCCTCCACGACTGTGAGAGGACACATTTCTGTAGTTCAGCCCCCAGTCCGTGGCATTTTGTGATGGCAGCCTGAGCTAAGACGCTCCTGCAGATGAAGAATGGGGCCCCGGGTGGGAGAGGTGCTGCAATCCAGGTGTCCTGGCCCCGCCAGTGCTCTGCCCGGCGCACCTCTCCTCCCTGGGGCCCTGGAACTGCGGTCGTGCTGACAGCCAGAGGTCACCCCTTGCGTCCTGCACGGTTCACACCCGGCCTGTGAGGGTGGGCAGAAGTGGCATGGTCCCCATCACCCTAACTAACTCCGCTGTCTCTGGGCATGCTCAGTGACCGGCATGGTCTGGAACATCCCACAGCACAGGATTGGGTCCCAGATGGGCATGGTATCTGGCGGACGGGACCGGGCTTTCCCGGGCTGAAGGCCAGGCCCTGGACCTCTGAGAACACGAAGGAGAAGGGTGGTAACGCTCACACGGCCAGTGGTGCGTGAATCGTGTCCCCCAAATTCACGTCCACTCGGAACCTCGGAATGCGACCTTCTTTGCAGATGTAACGAGGTATGAATGGGATTCGGGTGGGCCTGGAGTCTTATGACTGGTGAGCTTATAAGAGACAGAAAGAGGCACACAGAGTCGGGGGAGGGCCACGTGAGGATGGAGAAGAAATTGGAGAGATTCGGCCACAGCCCAGGAACGCCTGGAGCCACCGGGAGCTGGAAGAGGCAGGAAGGCTCCGTCCCTGGAGGCTGCTAAGGAAGCACTGTCCCGCCCACACCTTGATTTTGAACTTCAGATCTCCAGAGCTGTGAGAGGTTACAGGTCCGCAGCTTGAATCCCCCCCGCCCCCCGGGTCTGTGGTACCAGGAAACGGGTACAGGGAATCCTGAGGCTGGAGGGCACCTGGCCGCCAAGAGAATGTCCCAGACATAGCCCCCCAGGGTCACCCACCAGAGCCAGAGGCCGGGTCCAGGGGTCAACCCTACCCTCCTGCCCCGGGACCGCAGCGCTGAGCCCCGGGCCCTGCACCCGGACCCCGCTCCCGTCGGCCCCTCTGAGTCACAGGCACTCAGCATAATGCACCGACCTCACAAACGACTGAAACCGGGAGTGTCTGTAGCCGAATTCAGGGGGCCACTCTAACTGAGGCCTCAGGACGTCCAGCTTTACAGGAGTTCATCAGTTTGCCCTCTCGACCATGCTGTGAGAGGCACTGTAGGACGGGAGAGAAGACCGAGGCTCGGAGGTAATTTGCGCCCATGCAGCAGTGGAGAAGCAGCCGGTTCCAGAGCCACCCTTTCCCCGTGTTCCTCGTCCTTTCTGCCCTCAGCTGAGATGCTCAGTCTAGCTGTCACTGCGCTGCGGGATTAGCACCAGTCCGAACTGAACACTGATTATGGGTGGGCGGGCATTTCCAAGCCCCTTCTGCGCAGGGCGCCGGGGACACGGCATGACTCAGGCAGGCCCTGACCTGAGGGTCCCCTCCAGGCTGGGGAGAACCGAAGCCTTTTGCATCCAGACGAGGCAGCAAGAGGATGACAAGGGTGGAGTTTCTGCGTGGCCACTAGGCCTGCACGGTGAGGACACGGAGAGGCCGGGGCAGAGCTGTCTCGGGTGGGGTTCCATCCTCTGACCCGAATGGCCCTTCCCCGCGTCTTTCCGTCCCGGGGGGCCCACAGCTTCCCACCTGCCCCAGCTCAGGGGATGGGTGTGGAATTCAGGTCCTCCATCCCAGAAGCCGGGCTCCTGAGGGGCCCCTGAGAGAAGGCAGCTAGCGTGAGCCTGGGTCCTCTTGCCCAGGCCGCCCCCGCAGGATCTTCCTGTAAATGCCTCTCGCCCAAGTTACCCCAGGCTGGTTTCTGCAGTTTGCATCCAAAGAAAGTGCAGCGGAGAGAGAGGCGTTTCCTGCAGGAAGTGGGGCCTGGACCAGGCCCTCCAGGGCGCGTGGGCGGGACTGGAGTCGAGGAGAGGGGTGTGGAGACGGGAGGGGACCCTCTGGCAAAGGGGACAGAGGGCGGCGGGCGCGCAAGGGGATGGCCTCCCTCCCTCGCCCCTCGTCCCCAGCCCCTCCGCGCAGCTCAGTGGCAGGACTCACCACCCTCCAGGGCCACGTCACCACGGGGCCTGTGTGGTTGAGGACGGGAGCCTGGTCTGACATCTCTGATCCTTGACACCTGAGTGGACGCCCAGCAGGTGCTGGGCAAATGCCCGGGGTGGGGGAGAAGGATCTCACTGTGGCAAACATGGGAATTAGGATTTGGCGTCATCGCCCCTGTGATGACCATCCAAGGTTAATTTACGTGGAAAGTTTCTGCCGAACTGCTTATGGGATGCAAAACCAGTTTTCTCGGCCCGTAAGAAGCCCGCACCCCCTCTCCCAGCCAGTTTCCCACAATAAGGGATGGAGAGCAGGGAGGCAGCTGGAGGCCACCGGACAGACTCAGGGTCTGGCAGCAGCAAGGGGCCTCATGAGAAGCACACAGACTGTCTGCTTCTGGGAAGTGCCCGGGCCCCAGGGCTGCGCCGGCGCCGAGGGCTACGGCAGGGAGAGACGGAGCCAAAGCCAGACCCCGGTTCATGCCCCGCACTGACCGTAACGAGGTCTGGGCCGGGGTCTGCAGGAAGAGCAGACCCTCAGAGCCTGTCCTGCCCACCAGGAGCTGGCAGTGCAGCTGGGGAGCAGGACGCAAGCACAGGAAGAGTTAAAAAAGTGGCAGAGCCCAGGGGCAGCTCCAGACAGCAGAGGAGCTATTCCCAAGACAGGCCGTGAACGATTGCCAGGTGACTGTCACACACACCGTGCTGGGCCCTCCTGCGTCCCCCGGCCTGGCCACCATGCTACTACCCAGTCCCCTCCCCCCATCTCCATGGCCTCCTCACCTCAACCGGGCTCATTGTGTCCAGCCGGCTGACCTCCTTCAATCCACTGTCCATGTTGCTGCTGGAGTGACGGTTCTCAAGAGCTCTTTAGACGTCCAGGTAAAGGGTTGGTGAGATAGGCAAACCCGGGCTTCCCCAACCTATCCAGAGAGTGCAACGAACAACCACTAGACTTAAAAGCTGGTGTCAGTTCACTGGCAGCTTCCAGACAATCACTTTACGGGGTTCAACGTCCTGCCGTGTGTTTTCATGGAAGTAACCAAGGGAAACACGGATCTCGGCATCATGGCATCGCTCCTGAGTGCCCCTTGGCATGGTATGGGGGAGAGAAGGTGGGTTAACAAAACCCTGAGCACGTCCATTAAGGGGAGGTGATAAAGGGGAGGGGCAGACACCCCAGAGAAAGTCTAGGGACACCCTTGGGAGCAAGGAGCTCAGGGTCTCAAGAGCCACTGTTTCCCAGACCTTACCCTTTTTCATGGTTCATGTGGATTTGGGAAAATGGCCAAAAAGAAGTAATGGGAAACAAATGAATCAGAGCAGAAAGGCAAAGACATCGAAACAACTAAAGAGAGGATAAAGGAAGAGCAAAACAATTCCACGGAGGCTGGTGACCCTGAGGAGGTGACCTCCAAAATGGAACAGAAATTTGACATAAGAAATTACATCGTAAGCTCGGACAAGAGAAATCTTCTCTGCGATGAAGGAAAGACTAGTTTGCAAACTGAGCAGCTGATCATTTTCCAGGACGAGGTGATGGAGGATGGGCCACCCTGACACAAATCCTGGTCAAATGATTGAACTTCAAGGATAAAGGGACGTCTTCAGGCACCCAGCAGGCACAACCAGTTAGACTTATCAAATGACTACAGCATCATTCAATGACACAAAAAATATTTCTGGATGAAAGAGCTTGAGGAGGAAAAAATAAGATTAAAAATAGCTGACAAGTTTCTCAAGGATAAGGCAACCAGCTGATACTCTAAAGCGCGAGATGACTCAGGGTGTACAGCAGCTGTAAGTCCCTCTTGGGAAAAATTACTTCATGATCAAGGCCAGCCAATGAAGACAAAAGGAGAAGCTGTGAGAAAGGCAGCCCTCAATGTCAGATGGGAGCAGAGCGATGGTTACAAAGGGCTAAAGAAAGAAATGCAGCCCAGGGACTCTATACCCAGCCAAGGTGGTCCTTGAGTACAAAGGCAAAACTAGGCAATGTTGACATGCAAATGTGCAAGAATTCAGAAAATATGGCATTTATGACCCTTCTTGGGGGAAATATACCATTTTGGAAAAGAATTTAATAACAGATGATTAGAATTTTTAAAACCTCATGATTAGAAAAGTTGTAGTTAAAAGATTGAGGGTAAGCATTGAATCAAATTTTACATGCTCAATAAATAGGTATATTAAGATCACAATAGAGCTCATTAAATGGTATAAACCTTGACAAAGCAGAACCAATACTACAGTGAACAAAAAAGCTTGACATTTTGGTCGGGATTGCATTAAACCTATAGATCAGGGGTGGGCAAACTTTCTTAAAGGGCAAGATAGTAAATATTTTAGACTTTGAGGACTATATGGTCTCTTTACTAGCAGTCAACTCTGCCATTGAAGTTTGAAACGTCCATAGACATTACATAAACTAATGGGTGTGGCTGTGTTCCAGTAAAACTTTATTTGCAAAAGCAGGCAGCCAGCCTGAGGGCCATAGTTTGCCAACCCCTTCAGTTGGTGGAATCAGTTGGTGGAAAAGAGATATCTTAACATTGAATCTTCCAATTCATCAATATGATATATCTCTTCATTTATGTAGATCTTCATTAATTTCACCCAGAAATGTTTTGAGTTTTTATGTAGAGGTCCTATGAAACTTTCATGAGTTTTATGTAGAGGTCCTATAAAACCAAGCCATTGCTAGTTTGAAGAAATATTATTGATTTTTGTACAATATATTGACCTTGCATAATTCACTTATTAGGTCTAGCAGATTTTTGATTTCTTATGATTTCCTATATAAACACACACGCTGGGCTTCCCTGGTGGCGCAGTGGTGGAGAATCCACCTGCCAATGCGGGGGACACGGGTTCGAGCCCTGGTCCGGGAAGATCCCACATGCCGCGGAGCAAGTGGGCCCGTGAGCCACAACTACTGAGCCTGCGCATCTGGAGCCTGTGCTCCGCAACAAGAGAGGCCGCGACAGTGAGAGGCCCGCGCACCGCGATGAAGAGTGGCCCCCGCTCGCCGCAACTAGAGAAAGCCTTCGCACAGAAACAAAGACCCAACACAGCCAAAAATAGATAAATAAAAATTAAAAAAAAAAACAAACAAAACACACACACGCTACTGCAAATTCAGCTTGTTTCTTCCTTTTCAACATGTATGCCTTTTGTTTATTTATTTTTACTTCTCTTTCTTGCCTTATTGAGTTGGCTAGGCCCTCCTGTACAATGGTAAGTAGAAGTGGTGAGAACAGACATTTGTCTTGTTCCCAAGCCTGGGGAGATGCATTCAGTCAATCACCCTTAAGTATGATGTTGTCTGTAGGTTTTCATAGATGTCCTGTATGAAACTGAGGAAAATCTCTTCTAACCTTAGTTTGCTGAGAGTTTTTATCATGAATGAGTTTTGAAGAATGGATATTGCAGAATGACTTTTCTGCCTCTACTAAAATGATTACATGATTTTCTCCTTATTCTGTTAATGTAGTGATTACTTGGATTGATTTTGAATGAGCCTTGCATTCCTCGAATAAATCCCACTGGTCTTCTTGTGTATAGTTGAATTCAAGTTGCTAATATTTTGTTGAGTATCATGTAATATATTGTTCTGTGAAGAAAGGTGTGTTCTGGTTCACGTCCGTGAAAGATATTGGTCTGGTTTTCTTTTCTTGTAATTTCTTTGTCTGGTTTTGGTATCAGGGTAATACTGGCCTCAAAAAAAAAAAAAGAAAAAGAAAAAGAAAAGGGATTTTAAGGATTCCATTCTTCTCCTCTATTTTCTGAAATAATTTGTGTTATATTGGTACTATTTCTTTCTTGTAAGTTTTACAGAATGCACCAGTGAAGCCATCTGGAGCTGGAATTTTGTCTGTAGAAAGGTATTTGGTTAAAAAAAAAAAATTGATTTTTTTGATAGTTGCAGAGATAGTCAGAATTTCTATTTCTTCTGGAGTCAGTTTCATAACTTACAGTTTTCAAGAAACCTGTCCATTTATCTAAGTTATCAAGTTTATGGGGCATATGTTTGGGTTTTTTGGTTTATTTAAAAAAATTTTTTGACAGACAAAAAGCTGTACATAATTAATGTCTCCATTTGATGAATTTGAAGATAAGTATACACTGGTGAAACCATCACCACAATCCCTGCCATCACCCCCAAAAGTTTCCTCCTACCGTCTTATTTAGGTTGTTTATGATACTTCTTATTTTCTTTTTAGTGACTGTAGGATCTGTAGTAAAATTTTATCTACATTTTTTATGTTGGCAAATTATATGTTCTCTGTTTTTCTCTTGATTAGCCTTTCTAGGAGCTTATTAAATTCTTTAATTTTTTAGAGAACAAATTTTTGGCTTTATAAATTTTCTGTTTAGTTTCTATTTCATGATTTCTATACTTATCTTCATTACTTCCTTCTGTGAACTTACTTTGTATTTACTTGTCTCTCCTTTTTTTTGCTTCTTAATGTAAACACAGATCACTGATTTTAAACCACTTTCCCTCACTAACATAGGGAGTTAAAGAAATAAGTTCCACAAAAAGTATTTTTATCTATATCTCATGCATTCTGAGATGATAATGCTTCTATGATCATTCAGGTTAAAATATTTTCTAATTTTCCTGGTGAATTATTCCTTGACCCACGGGGGAAGCTTGTTAATTTCCAAATATTTGGAGGCTTTCTAGATATGTTTATTGATTTCTCATTTACTTCTCCTATGGTCAGAGAACATACTATGAAGTTTCAACATTCTGAAATTTATGGGGACTTATGTCTTATCCTGGAAGTTGTCTGTCTTGGCCAATGTCCCACGGGCACAAGCAGGTGCACCTTCCGGTTGCTGGTGTAGCATTGTGTGAGTGTCGGTGGGATCAGGGAATGATGTTCAGATTGTCTACATCTTACTGAATTTTGTCTCTGTTTAATTACTGAGAGAGAGGCATAAAGTCCTCCTTTGCTCCCTTCCTCCAGGAGGTACCAATCTGCTCTGCCTGGTGTCGGATACTGGGGCAGTGACTTCGCCTACCCTGTAGTTGTTTCCACTGTAAGTACCAGTTAGCCCATCACGGCCAGAAGCGAAAAGCCCAATCTGGTACATAGTAGGTGCTCAATAAATCAAGTATAGATGTTACGTAATTAATGAGCATCCCTCACATTATGTAGTATTTGCTGTTTTCAAAGAACTTTCACATCCATCATTTCGTTTGAATGTCATAGTACTCCTGTAAGATGTATTGATCCAATATTATTTTTCCCCATTCTTAGAGGAGGAAACTAACATTTAAACAGATTGGGTGACTCATCCAAAGTCGCTGAGCTAGTAAGTGCCTTTCTGCTCTTGAAACCCCCAGACCAGTGTCCTTCCCCTTGGCACCCCTTCTCCCACCTCCACGCTTTCTCCCGCTCAGCTCCCTTCTCTCTCTCCTTGGAAAAGGGCACCTAACATCTGGGAATCTCAGGAGATCAATATCATGGGTGCGTAAATCAGGAATAATTAGTGTTGCCATAAAAGCTGGTGATATGTGAACCCCAGCACTTGAGAAATTGTGCCACTAGATAACTATACAAGTCATTCCAGTTGGTTTCCAGGTCAAAACAAATTATGGAATAGAAACTTTGAACAAAATGTCTGTGGATGGGAGTCAGGGGTGAGGCGGGCTGGGGGGATGGCAACAGATGTTCCAGTTAGGACAGCCAGAAAAGGAGAGAAATGAGTTTTCCCCAAGCCCAAATCCACAGATCCCCTAAATAAGAGCAGTCCGCTTTCCACCCTGGGAACGCCTCGGATTGAACGCCGTCGGAAATGCCACAGGAATTTCTCTCGTATGCGGCCTCTGCGGCCCACTGGTCCGAGATATTATTCCGTTTCAGTGGCTCCAGTTTTTATAAAAACTTCAGGGGAAAAAAACCACTTTAAAATACCCAGAGGTGTCCACGTTCTCTCGAGGTGTTCAAGATAGGATGCATATGGGCCAGATGCCCCAGAATCTGCACTAAATATTCACTGTCCGTAAAATCAACCCCTCATTTGTCTTTGTCGCTGGGAGATTTCCAAAAAGAACCCGAAGCAAAGCTCCCAGCTTGGAAAGTCAAACCCAGAGATTGTGTCTAGACACGCAAACATGTTAGGAACTGATAGCGATGAAGCAGCTCATTATTTTTACGAGTATCCGTCACTCGACAAATATTTTGAGTAGATGAATAAAACCAGGAAGGAATCAATGAATGCATAATTAGCTCAAAGTGATTTAAAAAGCAGGTTGACACCTAGTCCATCAAAAAGAAAAAGCCCTTCCCTTAAATTCCATAGGCTTCTCCACAGTGTTCGCTCTGCCGCCTCAGAACCCTAGGACCAAAAGTGGTCTTGAACCTGGCATGTGATAAATGCTCATACGTAGTTGTTGAATCAGTAAATAAATGAATGGAGAATCTTCAACAATGGGGCCTAGAGAAGTGGTCTAAATGCTTTTCTGAAATGGGAATTCAGACTGTAGTGATCACACCCAACAAATCCCTCCCCCTTAAGGAGCCAGCCCCTGTGGTCCGGGCCTCCAAAGGCCAGAGCTGACTCAGGCCCTGCCCCAGCCTCTGACATGGCTGCCAGGGATCACACCACACCTCCACACCCGGCTGCCGTCACCCCGTTTTCTGGCACCCTGCCACCAGCCATGCCACCCCGAGACACAGACCTGCCTCGTTCATATCTGAGAATTGCGCTCAACCAGGATCTGGCCCAGTGTAAGGCTAGAGTCAATAATTATTGAACACATTAAATAATTGAAAACAGTTAAATTTAGACTGCAAACATTATTACACATCTGAATGGAAATGTGTTTTGTTTCACAAAATCTAGAGAAATTAGTGAATATTCAGAAAACCCCTTTAGGGAACCCTCCTACACTGGTGATGGGAACGTGAATTGGTGCGGCCACTATGGAAAACAGTATGGAGGCTCCTTAAAAAACTAAAAATAGAGTTGCCGTATGATCCAGCAATCCCATTCCTGGACATATATCTGGAAAAAAACTATAATTCAAAAAGATAAATGCACCCCAATGATCATAGCAGCACTATATACAGTAGCCAAGACATGGAAACAACTTAAATGTCCATCGACAGATGAATGGATAAAGAAGATGTGGTACATATATACAATGGAATACTATTCAGCTATAAAAAAGAAATGAAATAATGACATTTGCAGCAACATGGATGGACCTAGAGATTATCATGCTATGTGAAGTAAGACAGAAAGAGAAAGACAAACACCATATGATATCACTTATATGTGGAATCTAAACTATGACACAAATGAACTTATTTACAAAACAGACTCACAGACATAGAGAAACTTATGGTTACCAAAGGGAAAAGGGGGTTGGGGAGGGATAAATTAGGAGTTTGGGATTAACAGCTACAAACTACTATATATAAAACAGATAAGCAACAAGGTCCTACTGTATAGCATAGGGGAACTATATTCAATATCCTGTAATAAATCATAATGGAAAGAATAAGAAAAAGAATATATATACGTATAACTGAATCATTCTGCTGTACACCAGAAACTAACACAACATTGTAAATCAACTATACTTCAATTGAAAAAAAACCCTTCTGAACCGAATCTACCACTTATTATCTTCTATAATAAGAAAATCATATTAATAAATGTATACAAAATATATAACATAGATTTAATAAATTTGTTATACATAATATATTTATTCATTATATGTATTCTATATACACATGTTATGTATATATACATATATATACACATTCTTGCTTCCTGGAAAAACCCTGATAATTCTACCAGTTTCCACTGATTTAACTTTATTTATTGGATTATCTCTTATATATAAGTTGAAAATGTGGAACTTAAAAACATTTAACAGAGACAGTCTTTCTGGATATTACATGAGTAGAGGCAAATTCAAAACAGAGATCTAATACCAAATGGGTATTAGAAATGGATTGTTTGATTAAATCTTGTCTGAATTATCAGGTACATAATAAGAAAAGTGTTAGCTTTGCCTGCAGAGCTGAGCCGTCACTCTGTGTGGTTAATCTTCGTCTAAAAGAGACCAGATACTTCTCGGTGGCAATTGAAAACCAACATTTTTCTTATTTAAGATGATTGGAATGACGGATGCATAAATCATAACATATGAAATTCTCCCATAACTTAGGCCCCTCCTAATACTCAACATTTGTTCCAATTTCTTGACAACCACTGCATGCGTGAGAGGCTTAGCAGATATACTTGTGCTAATACGAGTATTTTATAAAATGTTAATATTGCCTTGTGCTGTCTTGAAGCTAGAAGGCTGAGAAACTTAAATGAGAGATGATTGAAAGCATTGATTTAGTCGATACTTTAGGGCATGCGATCACCACTTTGGGGCTTCTTCTAGATTCTTGTAAAGAAAATGGAATGGCTCGGTCAATCATCTGGCTGATCTTTTCTTTTCTTTTTCTTTTTCTTTTTTTTTTTTGTATTTTTGTTTACTTCTCATTTTCTTGAGATCACAAAACTGACCCGTAACTGCCCTGGAGGAATCCAGCTTGAGAATATAATCTAAAATATGGAAAACATGTTATTTTATTAGAATATTTGTCATAGTATGAAAACAATTGGAAATAGTTTATATTTCAAAGCATCTTCGAGACAGAACGCCACTCAGCCATTCGAAATTACGTCTGCGAGGCACTAAAAATAACAGGAAAATGCTTGAATGGGTTACAAACTGTGCATATATTAGGGTGTCATTGTAAAAAACCACGTGCAGGAGAAAAAGTCTGGGAGGAGAAACTTAAAATGCATATTCCGTAGAAACGCTGATGAACGGTTATGGCTTTTCTTCTCCCGGCTTAACTGGAAGTGTACCGGGGTGGTGAGACGTGGGCTGATGCCCTGGAGGACGTGTGGCCTCGGCTGACCCATCTCCCCTCGGACGCAGCTGACTGCCCCACACCAGAACCGGCCACACACAGAAAATGCGCTGAGAGAACGACGTGTCTGCAGTTCCTCGGCTGTCACCTGGGGGTGACAGTTATCCAGGCCTCACAGAGGAGACAGAGCGTGAAGACACGCTGAGCCCACCGCGGACGGAATGGCCTTGAGATGGTCCTTGTTATCACTTGCTGGAAACAAGAGCCAAGCGCGGCTCCCAGCAGCTTCCGGCGCCCCTACCCCGACAATGCGCCAGCCACCTGGCACCGGCCAGACCCCCTCCTCCGTTAACCTTGCCAGGTGCGTGTCGTCACTGGGCTCAGCGACGTCCACCCGCCGCTCCTCATTTTGTAAATGGTGGGGCGCACTTGACTCTGAAGCTCATCCTTTCCCACCAACTGTACCCAGGAATCTGGGGGCCACCAAGCACAACTTAAAAAGCTGCACCCCACGATTAGCCTGCACCCCGGGGAGAAGGACGCAGATGAGTGTTGCTCAGGGGCGCCTGTAAGCCAACCTCAAGCCCGTGGGGCAGCGTGGGAAGGGGACAGACGGACAGGACCTGGGGAGACTCAGCCCGCACCCTGAGCCAGGGGCCCCGTCGGCAGGACCGCTACCCCCAGATCAGCCTTCCAGGCATCGACACGGCACTGGGGACTGCCCTCAGGTTTGGGCGGGTCCCCGGTCCCTCTGACGGTCAGTTTTCTTGTCCAAAAACGCAAAGATTGGACAGAGCAGAAGTAAGGATGCCCATTTCACAGAGGCGGAAGCTGAGGTTGGGGTGGGTGTGGGTGTGGAGAGCGCCGGTGGGTCCCACGGACATAAACCGCCGAGCTCCTCCCTGTGTACCCCCTTCCACGTCGCGGGGTGTCCTGCGACGTGGGTCGGGTCTGCTGTGACGGGGGCCAGCCCTGGGCAACCCGTCTGGGGAGCGGCTGGGCCTGGAAGAGGGGCGCCTGCAGAGCTGAAGCACCCCTGCCTTCTGAGCACTCCCACCCTGCACCCGCAAGTCACCCACCAGCGGGGAGGCAGGGCCCGCCCCCTGAGACGCCCGTCTGTGAGTTTCCCCTTCAAGGGCGGCCCACCCCGTGAACGCCGTCTCCCCTACAGGAGAGAGGGGAGCAGGGACAGGCACGGGTGCCCTGGTGCCCTCCTGATCTGCCACCAAGGGCCGGCCACCCTCTGGGGCCACACCCAGGGACGACACCGCTGCAGGGGAGCGGGGAGGAGAGGCTGGTGCAACAGTCCCGCTCTGTGCCCCTGAGTTCTGCTCCGTCCATTCAAGCTCTGAGGTGGAGAGAGTGAAGAACCTGCAGGGGTGCAGTTAGCCGGATCCTTCCAGAAGGGTGCGCGGAGATCAGAGAGGTGAGTGCACAAAGCCCCGACTGAGCCACAGCCTCCCGGCTCCTAGTCCGGTGCTCCCCTCTGCGTGGCTTCTGCGTCCCCACTGCGGTCTGGGGGGTGATGGGTGTGGGCCCATCTCGGTCCCACGGAAGGACCCAGAAGCTGGGCCTGCAGCAGATAGAAGAGCTCGGGGCCGGGTTTAAACACCTCCTCTTCACAGCTGGGGGGGTCCCCTGCCCTGGACCCCTGGCACTGGGCAGGTACGGCCAACAGAGGTTTACTAGGACGTGCATAAACTTAGCCCCAGGGACTGTGGGAGGGGCCGCAGTGTAACCGGAGGGTGGGGAGCCCCTGATTCCCTCGGGGATGTGCCTGGCTTGGCCACATCATTCCTCAGGCTGGCGGGGAACAGACACCTTCTTCTCAGGGGAAACGGGCAGGGCGCCTTGTCCCCAAGGCGAGGATGGCGCAGGATGGGGAGGGGACCTGTGGTCGGTCCACGTGGCAGCCTGGCTTTAGGCGTCCCAGCACTGCAGACCTCACGGGGTGACCGGGAGGGGCCCCCGAAGAGAAGGGAGAAGCTGGCCGAGGCAGAGGAGGGCTCTCCCAGGGCAGGGGCAGCCGAGGCCAGAGCCAGAGGGGCCGGGGGCTGGGCGGGGGGCGCAGGGAGCGGCAGGGCCGTCGGGGTGTGGGGTGGGGCACGAGTGCGGCTGGACTCCCTGTGGCCCGAGCGCCCAGCTCGGCCCGCCGCTGGCCCACCAGGTGCGGTGGAGGGGCGGCTGGCAGGAGGGTCTGTGAGCTAGAGCAGAGCCCCGAGCTGGCCGCCTGCGCCTAATGAGAGCCAGGTGGGACCACACCTCGCCCGTCTGGCGGCACCTCGCAGCTTTGATCAGCGATAAGGGCCTAAGTGTTCCCAGGACCCCTGCCCTCCCTCACAGCCGCTCTGCGGACACCACTTCCCTTTCAAAGCCACCGCTCGTCACCCGCCCCGGGCTGGACGGAGGCGAGGCCGGGGACGCTGGTAGGGGCCCTGGCTCCCCGGATCCATCCCCGGCAGTGCCGCAAACACCTGGCGTCCCAAACACACAGGTCCGCCCGATGCCACCCACTCGGGACGCAGACCAGACGGCGGAAACCCTCGTAAGGTCCCCTCCTCCCAGCCCAGGGCTCCGGCCGCTGAGCGGCCTCGCTGGACTGCCGTCAGCCTTCTGGAATGCGGGCTTCCCCTGGGTGCTGTCGGAGACGCGGGGGGAGGCTCAGATGGCGCCCCCGAATAGCCCAGACGCCACCTTTCCGTGCCATGCCCTCCTCTCCCTCACCCCTTCCGTTATCTTCTGTTTTATCTTGGTTACTTTTCTTGATTTAAAAAATGGATTTGATTTTATCTTTTTAATTTTTACTTCATACTGGAGCACCGTTGATTAACAAAGACGTGTTAGTTTCAGGTGTTAAAAAATGGATTTTAAAAGTCAACTTTCTCTGCCACAAAGCGGGGCGAGGCGGTGTGGGATCATCACCAGGTCCTGACCTGGACCTGGGGGCCGGGCGGCTGCAGGGGACACACTGTCCCTGCCTCTCGGCCACAGAGGGAGGCCTGGGCTGCGGGACCTCTGGCAGCGTGGGGTGCCCGAGCCGTCACCTGGCTTCTGTGCCCTGCCTGTAGGTGGACTCGCCCCCCGCCTAGGGTGCAGTGCCGCTGTTGTGGCATCATACACACAGCGCAGCGGCGACAGTCACCATGACTGAGGTGGTCGCCAGCGGGGACCTGAGGGCGGGCAGCCCGTGTTCGATCCCCAGCCTGTCCCCCCTGGCCGTGGGGCTCAGGAGGTGCCCCACTTGGTCCTCTCTGAACTCAGTGTCCCTCACGGGGTGGGTGGGAGCGCAGTGGGGCTGTGGCCCTGGGGTCTACCCACATGAGCTCCCTTATTGTTATTATTACTATTATTGCCAGCAGCTGGAGGAGGAGGCCCGGAGTGTGTTAAATGACTAAAAGCCTTGACACCTGCCCTGGGGAGCCCCAGATTAACCAGCGGGCTCTCCCAGCCTTCGCTGCAGCCAGAGGTCCCTGCTCTGGGCAGTGGCCTCTTGCAGGAGGCTCAGGGTGAAGCCGCCCTGCCCTCGGCCCACTCTGCACGCCTGCAGCGGTGCCTCCTGTAACGTGGTCACTACGCACGCGGACGTGGGCAGCATAGGGAAAGCGTGTGCGTGTGTGAGTGAGAGAGACAGAGACAGAGAGAGAGAGGGAGGGAGGGACGGGGGGAGAGAGGAGAAAAGGGAGAGAGAGGAGGAGGGGAGATAAAGCAAATATGGCAAGTGTTAACATTTGGGTGACCGGAATGAAGGGCACGCCGGAATTCTTTGTAGTTTTCCTGCAACTCTTCCCTAAGTCTGAAATTCGTCAAAGTGAAAGCTAGAAGTCGGACAGCACAGGGTGTCCGGTCTGCAGACCACACGGCAGCCTGCTGGGAGGCCAGGAGCCCCGAAAAGAGCTCCGCGTCCCAGCCCCGAGCCCTGCAGCCCCTGGCAGGTGCCCCCTCCACCTCAGGGTCACGTGATGGGCAGGAATGGTGGGTCGAACCCCTCCACTTCCCTCCCAACCCCTTCCCAGCGAGCCTCCCTGTACTGCAGACTGGAGACCCCCAAACAAGCAAAATCCACAGGAGACCCTGGCTGAGAGTCCCTGATGGGTTCAGTGTGCAGTCAGACTGCCCGTGTGGCACTTCGCTGCTGGCATCATGTGGCCAGCCCTGCCCCGTCCCCACCCCATGGTAGCCCTGGACCCCTGTCCACATGGCCACGTGCGGCACTCTGTGCTCTTAGGTCATCGTGTCCAAAACAACTTGCAGCCCGGCACAGAGTCTCCACCCTGAAATGGGCCCCTCCACCCTCCCCGCCTCAGAGGCCAGCCCGTCCTCCTCCCCAGCGTGGTGCCGGGCGTTCATTATCTGGGGTCCAGGAAGACTGCTGGACAGGCTGATGGTTTAATCAAGAAAGAACCAGCTGATGTGAACCGTCCATGCTCTTCCCTTAGTGGCCCACTTACGGCTCATTTTCCTAAGTCTGGACCGGGGAGTTGTTCTGAGGTCGACATTTCTGTGTCAAGTAAATGCTTTGGCTTTCTGAGAGGGTCACTTCTTCCAGGAAGCCTTCCCTGATGCCCTTAGACTGGGTGAGGTGCCTCCTCTGGGCTCTCAAATGCCCCCAGGCCTCCGTCAGTCATGACTCTCATTTCATTGTGCAGACTTTGACAGTCCCTGGACCAGAAGCGTGTGTGTGTGTGTGTGTGTGTGTGTGTGTGCATGTGCATATGTGTACATGTGTGTGGTGTGTGTGTGTGTGTGCATACGTGTATCCCCTGTCATGATTCCAAAGTTTAGAATAACTTCTGATAAATAATAGGTGTTCGATTCCTATTTGTTGAATGAACGAATGAATGACTGTAGGTTATCCTTACATTTATTATTTTATTTAATTTTTAGACAGAGGATCCATAGTGTTGACTGCTCTGATGGTTCTAATCCGTGCATTAGTCAGCGAGGGCTGCTGTAACTAATAACCACCAACTGGACGGCGTAAAGCAACAGACATTTCTCTCCCAGTTCTGATGCCAGAGTCTGAAACCGAGGTGTCTGCAGGGTTGTGTCCCTCTGGGGACTCGGGGGGACCTGTCCCAGGTCTCTCTCCCAGCTTCCGAGGCTGCAGTAATCCTTGGCTTGTACACACGTCACCTGTTCTCTGCCCCTGTGGTCACCTAGCTTCTCCCTGTGTGTCCGTGTCCCTCCTCTTCTAATAAGGACTCCAGTCACTTGCTTTAGAGCCACCCTAATCTAGTACGACCCTGCCTTAACTAACTACATCTGCATAGACCCTACTTCCACATAGGGCCACCCTTGGGCGTGGGGCTTAGGGCTTGGACATCTCCTTTGGGGGACACTATCCACACCACTGTACCCCGTTTTCCAGCTCTGTGTGAGAGGTGCTCATGGGCACAGATGAAGCTGCAGAGCCGGGGGCAAGGGGCTCATCACACCAGCCTGGGCCTCAGGAGGCAGGATTCGGAGATGGGCACCCGGCTGAGCCACTTCCTGGAAGTAATGAGGCCGTGAGGCTGTAACTCCTCCTGCCGCCAGAGGCTGCCTGGCAGACACTGGACAGGAGGACAGATGAGCGTTAAAGCAGGCGTCCCCGCCCAGCGGGCCACAGGAAGGCAACTGCTGGCTTGACCCCGCTGACCACCTCTGGAGAACCACTGCTGCTCGAGAAGCCAGGCCTGGGGCCCACCGCCTACCCGCACAGAGATTCCGTTCCTGCCCATAGCCCTCGGGGTAGGGGCTACAGGAGCACAGAGGGTGAGGGTTCCTGGCTTAACCCCCACCCCAGAGCTCAGAGGAGGGACCTGGACCAGGACCTGGTGGGGGCCGTAAGCACTGAGGACTTCCTGGAGGAGGTGATGGGTGCACCAAGCCCCAGGGATCAGTGGGGGCTGGCCAGATGGATGTGGGTGGGAGCTGGGGGGTGGGGATGGAGGGAGAGGGTTCCGGTAAAGGCCCGCAGGAGAGAAGGAGAGGTGGATGGCCTGTCTGGGTCCCGAACGAGGTTGAGTCTGCCGAGCCTGGAGCACTGGGGGCAGATCTGGGAGACGGGGTCGTGCACAGCGTGTGGACTTCCTGCTCTCGGTGCCTGTGGAGCCCAGCAGCCCCGGCCAGCACTGTGTGGGCAGAGCGAGGGTGGGGCAGAGGAGATGCCCCGAGGCAGCCGTCTGGTCACTCAGCTGCCATTTCCCCAGCACCTGCCTTGTGTCAAGGGCTGAGTTACCCCCTTGGGGAGTGGTGGTAAGATTTGGGCCTTCTCTCCAGGGTCCCATCTCCTAGGTGCACTCAGGGACGCTGGGCTGGCCCTGCATCAGTGGTCCTCAGAGTTTGCCCAGGGAAGTCAAGTTACAGGGGCGCAGACCGGCAACCCCAAGTCTGTGAGCTGAGGTGGGTACAGCTGCGTTCACTTGTTCTCCGGGAAGTGCTCCCGGCGTGGAATTTTGGGGTTCTCCCCACCTCCCCCGTTGTGGGGCTGATTTTACCTTAATTACCTCTTTAAAGACCTGATCTCCAAATACAGTCACATTCTTGGGTACTGAGGGTTAGGACTGCCACGTAGGAATTTGGGGGAACACAGCTCAGCCCTCAACAAAGATACAGACACGAGTCTGGCATCTGGGAGAGAGGTCTGGCCGGGAGGCAGAGGGCCGCACATGTGGGTGAAGGGGCATACACAGGGTGCTGTAACGTCATTCTGCCCATTTCTGAAAGGAGGGCGTGGGTCAAGAACCAGCTCCGAGCTGGCCACCACACGGCCAGCGTGAGGGTCAGCGGGACAGGCAGGTCCTGGAGGTGACAGGCCCAGGGGATGCCGCCGCCAAGCTCCGTGGTCAGGGAGAGCCCCCACCCCGACCTCATGCTCCCACCTGGAACCCCTTCCTGGGGTGGGCCCTCTAGTCTGGGGTCCAGGAGGAGCCCTGCTTCTTCCCAAAAGCTCCTGAGTGTCTGCATCGCGCATGTAGAAATGGTTCATTGTTCTTCCTCACTCGGGTTGCTGAAGGGCAGGGACCAACTTGGGGTCCCTTCATGCAAGTGGCAAGATGTCAGGGACGCTTCTGTGCACCAGGTCACACGAGGGCCACACCCGGTCCCCTGACCTAATCTGATCTTTGCTATGGCTTCCTTGCTTCATTAAAATCACATCGTCATTGTTTGGATTTTACCATCCACCTGCATTTTAAAATTCATTAAGTCTATTAACAATTCGGTTCAACGATTCTTTGACAGTGGAGACCTCCCCTGGCCAGCGTTATAAAACTCTGCCTTAACCTTATGCCCACTATGGGTGGCCAGTGGCTGGAGAGAACCTTCAGGCTGCGCTGGGCTGGTGCCCCTGGGATGGGAGAGGAGGTTCTAGAAGCCCCCAGCCCCACTCATCTGCAGGGCCTTCAGCACGTGGGGAGGGGGGGGAAGCTGACAGCATCTTGTGGACCACCTACCATGAACCCCATGTTAACATTTCTACTCTTCACCCTCAGTCAAGCCTGAGCAGTGAGGCTTTTGTACCCATTATACAGATGAAGGCACTGAGGCTTGACTCAGTAAGAAACTCAGCCAGGGTCGTGCCGCTAACACTGGTCTCTGAACACAAAGCCCACACTCTTGGCTGTGAGCACAGGAAGAGCTCACCTGGGGAGACAGCCGTGCGCTGTGGAGGAACACTCAGGGCTGAGCAAGACCCGTGAAAGCCCCTGGGGGAAGGCGTGGTGCAGAATGACAGCCCCCGGAGAGGTCCGCGTCCTAATCCCCGGCGCCTGTGGATATCTCAGGCTACACAGCAAGGGTATTTATTGATAGATTGCTAATCTTAATTAATTGCTGGTCTCAAAACAGGATGATCCTAGGCTGTCACGGGGTCTGGGGGATCCCAAGGCAGCCACGGCCCTTCAGTGTGCAGGAGGGAGGAGCAGGGTCAGAGGGACGGACGTGAGGGACTCGTCCCACTGCTAATGGCTCTGCAGCTGGGGGAAGGGCCAAGAGCCAAGGAGTACGGGCGGCGCCGAACACGGCCTCGCTGACACCTTGATTTTATCCCAGTGAGACCGCGTTGGACTTCTGCCCTGCAGAACCACAGAAGAATACGTGTGTATTGTCCGGGTCACTAGGTCACTAGTTGACTGGGTACCTCGTTAGGTTGACAGTAGAGAGCTGATAGAACTCATTTCCCTTCTCTGTACAAAGGGACAGCTGACACATGCCTCGCAGGGGTGTGGGATGGCCGAGGGCCGTTAATTCTCCGAGCCCCTCTCACCGTCAGGAGCCCCGGACTGGTGGATGCTCCCCCCTTTACTCCCCCCATCTCGAGGCCTGAAAATGAGAGAAGGCTGCGGGGATCTCGTGTTGCCGGGACTCCCAGGGCTCCCCTGACAGGGGAGCAGGTCTTGGTCCTGGGCACTCCAGCTGCCGGCCGAGGGGACGGGGTGCAGCCAGATACCCCCGGCTGCAAAGAGGGAGGGGGCACTCCTGACTCTGCCTGCGGGACCCTAGGGGACCCCTCGGTTTGGTCTGATAGGGGATCATCAGGCAGAACCCAGGTTTTGCAGGGCCCGGATTTATGTAATATGGGGGACAAGGCTCTTTAAGAAGAAGAATACAAAACTGTGCATAGACTCCATTAACTGTTCCTCAGCCTCCCGTCTGAGTGTTTCACGTCTCCTGCAGAACTCTAACGGTGGCAGCGACTGGTGCCAGAGTGACCCCCCGGCGCTGTCGGGAAGGACCCCAGGGAGTTGGCAGACCCCAGTGAGGTTAGTAACCCGGGCTCTCAAATCCCCTTGAGCTCCGTGTGGGTGGAGGCCGTGCCCTTCCTACACCCGAGGGTCCAGCTTCGGGCGTGAGTGTTTTGATGCCTCACACGGGGTGCAGATTTCTCTCTGAATCCACCCCTTCCTGCCTCCGGGCCCATAAGGAGGTTCTGACACCACCCCAGACCCGATCTCCTAGGTGCATCCGCTTTCGCATTGACCCAGCTGGGAAGGCTGGTGGTCCAAAGGAGAGGGGCTGGAGTCCCGCCCTTGCATCTTCCATGTCTGTGTTTCCGTCTCTCATCTCTTCACCTTCCCCAGGGATGTGCTATTGTTTTGCGTTTACCATCTTAGTGGGACAAGGGGCCATTATAGGGCTTCTGTTTGACCTCTCTCACTGTAACAGCTCTTGGTTCAAAGGTCAGATGACCAACGCAGGGATGCTGCCAGGTTTTTTCCCACTTTTTAAAAAATTGTGGTAAAATATACACATAATATAAAATTTAGCATTTTTATCACTTTTAAGTGCATAATTCAATGGCATTAAAGGTCATTCACATTTTTTAATTGAATGAAAGATTCTTCACATTCCATAGTGTTTTCAAAAGTTTCACGCAGATGATTTCATATAATCCCACGATAACCCTTTTTCCTCCCCGCCCCTAAGTTGCCCCTCCCCCTTCCTTCTCCCTATATATCTGTGAGTTCTCTATATCTGTGAGCCTGTTTCGTTTTAAAAAGATTTTTATTTTGTATTGGAGTATAGTTGATTTACAATGCTGCTTATTTTCTGTTATATTCACTAGTCTGTTGTATTTTTTAGATTCCACACACTGTGATATCATAGAGTATTTGTCTTTCTTTAGATTTTTCACATTGTTGGGCGAACATCACCATCATTCATTTCCAGAACTTTCTTGTCTTCCCAAGCTGAAACTCTGCCCCCATGAAACAATAGCCCCCATTCTCCCTCTCCCCTGAGTCTCTGGCAACCTCTAGTCTAGCCTTCTTTCTCTGTGAATTTCATTACTCTAGGTGCCCCATATAAGTGGAATTGTCACCGAGCGGGCAACCCGAGGGTCCCTAACCCGCTCCTAAACTATCTCTATAAAACACAAGTACACCTGCCTTAGGCAAGGAGGCAAGGAAGCAAGGAAGCCCCTCATTTCTAATAAAAAACCCTCCCTCTGGGCAAATTTGCAGAAAACCAAAACTGGCTGCATCTTCTAGCTGTGCTTACACGGCAGGAACAAGTAACCACAAGAAACTCGAATATGCTGGCTGGGCTTCAAAATTGGGACAAAGGTGGCTCTACAGCTCATTAGCATCTCATTTTAATGCTAAAATTCCCCACCTGGTTGGTGGCTTGTTGGTACCACACTTCTGACCCAGACCCTGAAGGATCATAAAGGGGCAGGAAAGGGGCTCAACCCCTGTTCCAGGAAATCACCACCCGTTTCCGTGAACCTCAGTACCACTCCTTCAGCCCCTTCTATAAAAAGATCGTCCTTGCCTACACTCGGGGAGAAGGTGCTTCCAGAGCATGAGCTCCCCCCTTCTCCATTCCTTGGTCAGTGGATAAAGTTTCTGTCTGCTGCTACAAATTGTCACTTTGCCTTCTGGCTGGGAGCTATCCCCGGGCAGGGAAGAACTGAAGGAAAGGTCGGTGACAGAATCACACAGGATCTGTGCTCCTGTGTCTGGCCGACTTCAGCCGGCATCACGTCCTCAAGGCTCACTGTGTACAGCAGGGGCTTCGGCCGGTTACTGTCTGTCTCCTGCCCTTTACTCTACATTCTGGGACTGGGGAAATAGCTGTCAGGTATGTACACAGGCCCACTGGACACTCTGTGAGAGGAACCGGACTGACTCCATCTAGCCCCTGACCTCCCTACGTCCCCACTCAGACCTGGAGACCATGGTGGCCTCTGGGGTCCCTGGGGATTCACATCGGTTCACAGTCATTGTCTAGCAACCCCTAGAAGGCAGATGTGATGGTCCATTGTATGTGTTAACTTGACCGGGCCACGGGGTCAACAGGATTCTGGGTGTGTCTGCGAGGGGGTTTCTGGATGCGCTTAGCATTTGTACCAGGAGACTGAGCAAAGCAGACTGCCCTCCCCAGTGTGGGTGGGCCTCCTCCCATCAGTTGAAGGTCTGGTGAGAACAAAAAAGGCTGAGTGAGAAGGGCCTTCGCCTGCCTGACTACAGAGTGGGGACACCCGTCTCCCGCCCGGGGACTGGAGCCACCACCTTTGGTGCTCCTGATTTTCAGCCTCCAAAATCGTGTGAGCCAACTCCTGGTAACAAATCTCTGCATATCTCCATCCTAGTGGCTCTGTTTCTCTGCCGAACCTAGACTAATACAGCCGGGTATGTTCTCTCCAGCGCATGTCCCCTTGGACGGCCTCAGGTCGCCTCTGGGGGAGGAATGGGAGGGAACACAGTAAATGCCGGGCCAAGCCACAGCCTAATGGCTTCGCTCACCAGACCTGGAGCTTTTCCACTTACAGGTGGACAAGTATTTATTTGGGGGTGACCCCAAGAAGTAGGTTGTGGGCGTGAAGAAGTGAGACGGAGAAGGGAGGAAAGCTAAGAAAGCTTGGTGGATGGGGGAGTTACCCCTGTAGACAGTCAGGACTCAGCCCTACCAGGGGACCTTGGAGACATGGCACAGAGAACACCCCAGGGCGTATCGAGTCACCAGTTCCTCCCCATCACTGATCGCAGGTGGGTCCTGGGGGAGTGAACTCCTTGGCGTTTCTGCCCTACAAGTGGCCTGAGTTTGCTCCCAAGGCCAGCGAGAGGCCATAGGGAGAAGGCGCAGTTGTTTGGGGCAGAAAGCGGTAGGCATTTCTGGAAACTGTCCCTCAAAGGAAACTGAGGCCTCTGGGGTGGGCGGAGGAGACGAAGGGACAGACAGACAGCTGGTGTCATCAGCATGAAAAGGGTGATGGGTTTCTCATACCAGATTTCCGCCTTTTGCTAGGGAAACAGCTCCTTCTGAAGCTTATGAGTAACTATCCCCTTAAAAGGGTCCCCCATTCTCTCATTTAGCTCTGCTGGTTGGCAGGGGTAGGGGGTGGGAGTGGATTTGGGGACTTCTGCCCCAAGGACAGTTCCCAAAACGACTCTTTTTTATATATATATAAATTTATTCATTTTTATTTGTTTTTGGCTGCATTGGGTCTTTGTTGCTGTGCGCGGGCTTCTCATTGCCGTGGCTTCTCTTGTGGCAGAGCACGGGCTCTAGGCGCGCGGGCTCAGTAGTTGTGGCACGTGGGCTCAGTAGTTGTGGCTCACGGGCTCTAGAGCGCAGGCTCAGTAGTTGTGGTGCACGGGCTTAGTTGCTCCGCGGCGTGTGGGATCTTCCCGGCCCAGGGCTCGAACCCGTGTCCCCTGCATTGGCAGGCGGATTCTTAACCACTGCGCCACCAGGGAAGCCCCCAAAATGACTCTTATAGAGACTTCTTCCTCTAGTGCAAAACGTTACGGCTGTGCAATCCCTAATCAGAGTGGTCATCTCTGACCAGTGCGAGGGGCTTTGAAGAACTTAACCAACAAATTCACCCAGGAGAAAAAAAAAGTGAATGCTTCCCTTAATGAGCGGCTGTCTGAGAGCCAAGGGCCGGTACGCCTGTGTCATTAACGACAATCAGACTGTTATTCGTTTGTATTCTGCCTCTTAAAGGAAAATCTATACGTGCAGAGCCCATGAGGGAACAGTTCTGTGCTCGTTTGCTTCCCAAATCTCTCTGCATTATTCAGGAGACTAATGAATTTGTCTTGTCCAGCGGCCTTATTGTCTGGACACATTTCGGAAATAGAGAGTAAGTCCTGCAGATGAAAATAGCTGCACATAATTCTGCAGTCTCCCAAAGCAGTGATTTCAGGGCTTGGGTCTGGGGTGTGTGGAGACATCGCGTGGACATTTGGGTATCTCTCACAATGAGAAACGTGCAGGGAAATTCTGCCTGAAGTCACTGGAGTGTAATTCTAGAAACATTTAGAAGATTTTGTGATGCTTCCTAGGGAAGAAATGTCACTTGCAGAACCACAGAAAAGCAGCGGTCGTGAGCTGGATGGTGTCCCAAACACCACCCAGGCTCTGGAAGACCTCTGCTTGGCCAATTGCCCATCCGACAGGCATCACTGTACGGGCCCTGGGCTGAACTCTGGGCACAGAGATGGCAGCCAAGCACAGGGCACTCACCACCCAGTGTTCCCTGAGCATCAGGCAGAGGCCAGCATCTCTGAGACCTCCAGAAGTCTCCCAGAGCAGGTCAAGCTGCAGGAACCACCACGCAGGGCCATTCTCAGCCTCGGGGCAGCTCGCCTTTACACCCTGCTGTGGCCTGGAAGAGGTCCAGGATACGGGCCCAAAGGCCTGAGTCCAAACCCCACACCCATCACTTGCTAGCGGCGGGGTCCAGTAATACAGATGTTGTGGGCTGAATTGTGTACCCCCGAAATGTACATGTCGGAACCCTAACCCCCAAGACCTCAGGACGTGACTATATTTGGAGAGAGGGTCTTTAAAGAGGGGATTAAGGTAAAATGAGGTCATTAGGGTGGGCCCAATACAATAGGACACCCGTCCTTGTAAGAGGAGATTAAGACACAGACGTAATACCCTGTGAGGACGCGGAGAAAACGGCTGCCTGCGGCCGAGGAGAGAGGCCTCAGGAGGAACTAACCTGCCCTCATCTTATCTCGGACCCCCAGCCTCCAGGACCGTGGAATATCAATCCTGTCGTTTAAGCCCCCAGCCTGTGGAAGTTTGTTATGGGGCCCGAGCTAGCACAGCGGGCACTTGAAGCCCAGCCTGGGGTCTCACAGAGCCACCTGCGAGCCCAGGCAGGCAGTGGACACACATTCTGATGTGTCCAGAGGCTGCTCTGAGGTCGCCCTCTTGGACATGGTCCTCCAGCGCCTTCTCTGCTGCCCTCCGTCTCAGTCGGAGCCCTTCGGGCCCATCTAGGCTGCGGTCCAAACCCAAGTGTCCTCCTTCCGACTGGATTCACGCCCGGGCCCGGATGAGGCAGGGGCTCCAGGCTGGCGAGATGGGCGACACCCGCCTCCCCCGCCCAGCGCTGTGATTTTGCTCGGACGGTTAAGTGGCGCGCTCAGCCCCTAATTGCTGTGCTGGCGCTGGGGACGGGCAGTTAGGGCTCGGCTCATCAGGTGTGGGCCCAGAGAGGTCTCTGTGGCGTGGGACCCACACCGCCCACCTGCCTGCCTGCCAGCCACGAGGGCTCCCCTGCGGTCTGGACTGCCAGGGAACGCTGGAATGCTCTGCAGAGCTGCCCCCTCCTCCTCCATCACTCCCATGGCCCCAGCCCAGTGCCCCCGTGGCACAGACACCCGGCTGGTGTGAGTGGTGGGGCTCTTCTGTCCCAGCTGATACGGGGCTAAGTCCGGTTAGGTTTCTAAGGCAACTGCAGACGATCAACATCTTCATACAGAGGCCGGGCCCTGACCCTGGAGAGAACAGAAGCCATGAGGCATCGTTCACCTGATTTTAACCCCCAAACGTGTGGTCTCTAATGCAGACCCCCAGACAGCACCGCCTTCACCCACCTTCTTGTTAATCACAATTAACTTCTTAGCACCATTACGGTCCCCTTTGATAGGCTGATGAAAATAATGTGTATGTTCTAAAGTGTTATTGAGATACTCAGATAAGGACGCTTCATAATTGTGTCCTTTAATATGCGCTGTTATATCAAAACAGTCAAAATTACACATGCTTTTGATCGTGTCTGGTGTGTCCAATGTTGGCTGATAAAACACAACAGTGGGCTGACACGGTATCGGGCAACATTTCAACATCCGCCCCCAATACTGAATTTAGGAATTTAACTTATCCCTGGTTTTCGAGGTCTTCAATGACCCCTTATCACAGCCTCCAGCCTTTAAAGATTTTTTTAGAGCTAAACAAATTAAATAGTTTTATAAAAGCAATTTTAAAAATTTCGACACATATGAGGAGGGAGGAAGAAAAGAAAGAAGTGGTAGAAAGATACGCTATAGAAAGACGGGGCAGGCGGAGGAGGCCAGGAAGCCCAGAGCAGGCATCCCAGAGGTGCGGACAGCACACACCTCACACTCAGATCTGTTCTCTAAGGGGGACCCCACCGGCCGAGACTTGAGCTGGATCTGCTATGGAAGCAGCACGAGAAGGACAGGCTGCCCAGGCGGGGACCAAAGCGCCAACGGCAGGCGAGGGCGGGAAGGCTGCGGTGGCAGAGCCGAGTGTCGGCTGGGTGTCCTGGGCCGTGGAGGGAGAGATGCCACACGCATCGAATGCCTAGTTGTAGGAACAGGTGCCTGCAGGTGCAGCCTGGGCTGTGGAAACGGGGGGACCTTGGTGGTGTTTCTGTCTGACACACACATCTTTCAATTGCACTGCACCCTCTGTACCAGCAGGGTCCAGGGCGCACCTAGGGCCTCGGTGCAGCTCTGCACACGGCCCGGCTGAGAGGCGGGCACTTGCCCTCGGGGCCACCCTGAGCTCTTGGAGGCCGGACGCTCCTTCACCCTTGCTCCTCCACGGGGTGCTTGGATCGGTGTCGATCCAGGACCTGAGTGCTGGCCCCACGCTGGGCGCCTCACCGGCATTCTCTCGTGTCTCCGCACAGACCCCAGCAAGGAGGTTCAGCCAAGCCCGCCCCGTGGGGAGGAGCCGCGGCTCGGGGGTCGAAGCTGCTGGACTGCGGGGCTTACGGGAGCAGAGACGGGCCTGTAATCAGGTGTTGCCTCGGAAGCCAGGCCCTCCCTCCTGACATCTCACTCACGCCTGCCGCCCAGTCTACGCTGGATGAATGCACAGCTGAATAAGCAGCATGTTTCCCGCGTGTGGCTGCAAAAAGCAGGTCTTATTTAATTAATGACTGGCTCTGTAATTGCCGTTTCAATGCACACTGTGTGTCGCCGTCTGCGATGGGCTTTCTAGACAATTTTGGCGCCAGTGGCCTAATGTGGAAGCGCCGTGCCTGCCGAGGGACCTAGTGCTTCATCCATCAAGCGCCTCCTGCCCAGCGCGGTGGATCAATACCTGCTCCCACACCGAGGCGACTCCCCCTGCTTCCCGCGCTCACTGCGATTCCCTCCAGAGGTGCTGGCGTTTCCTCCACGCTGGGATCGCAGGAGGGACACCTTCCGTGGCCTGGTCAGAGGCCGCTCCCAGTCTCCCGGGAATTTCCACTCCTGCTTCTGGACTCCGCTGCCCCTCGTTGGGATGTTAATGTGTCTCTAACGAGTGTTCACCTGTCCCCAAGCGTGAGCCTTGTCACCCCCATCAGCGCTCTCCCATGACCTGTTCACGGAACTGCCTCCCCCACCAGATGCCTGGGCGTCTGCATCCTCTCAGGGTCCCCGGTGCACAGGACGGTACTCAGCGGGCCTGAACCACCGAGCAAGCAAAGGTGAGCTGGTGAAGCCACACGGGGGTCCGTCAGAGACCACCCTCCGGGAGATCGCAACTGGGCAGGTAGGGAGACATCAAAGAGCTCACAACTGTCCTTGCCCCTGTTGTAGGTGGAATTGCGTCCCCAAGAAGATGTCTGAGCTCTGGTGCCTGTGCCCTTACTTGTTAGTTATTTGAAGTTGCCCCTGGTTTACTTATCTGTTAAACAGAGTGACACTCCTCATTCATTCCACAAATATTAATTGAGCATCTATTACATTCCTGGTCCTTATCAGGGCACAGTACTCAGCAATGAACAAAACAACTAAAAAGTCCTGCCCTGTGGAATTGTTATTTACTAGGGGAGGCAGATGCAACACAAAGAAATGGGTACCATAAATATTCTATCAGATAGTGACAAACCATGGAGAAGAACAGGCAGGAGAGGGGGATGGGGAGTGAGAGGGGGAGTGAAAGCTTAGATGAAGTCATCGAGGAGGAATTCCTGAGAAGGTGGACTTATCCAGAGCAGCCCTGGAGAAGGTAAGGGTGCAGCCCTTACAAAGAAGCTTGTCCAATGTTCTCATGAAGATTAAACAATGTAAGTTTTTGAAAGAGTGGGTAAATCATGCAAATAAACAATCTCCCCTCAAAGTTGATGTAGTTTGCTTGTTTAAACCCATGACAGTTTCTGCAGTGGCAGTGGGGTGGGGACTGGGAGCCCGTGGCAGAACAAGGCACCCTGCAAGGAAAACGTCGTCTGCTTATCAGAATGCCGCAGCAGCAACAGGGACCAGGGGTCTGGGAAGTGCGCAGAGGGTGAGCGAACCACACCTGGGGCCACTTTTCCTGGGGGGCATTTGCTCTTCTGGGCAAGAAACCGAGATATGGGCTTTTCCTGGGAAGAAGGATCTACTGGGTTGAGTGCAGCTAAAGAACCCACCAGAGCTTTTGGTGGCTTGCAGAGCTGGAGTGATGAAATTGGAGACTTTGGGTGTTTCAAAAACATGGACCATTTCCCTGTCAAGATTTTTGCCAGATTCTGAAGCTGCTGGGGAAATAGACAGAGAGGGTAAAAAGTTGGTCAAAACCTCTGAAAAGCAGAATAGAAGTTTCCTCAGTCTTGTGGGCTAAAGAGACCAAGACCCACCAGAACGAGAAGCTCTGTAAGCATCACAAGCTCCCAGCTAGAGATCTGAAGGACTGCAATGGGAGAACAGGGGGATCCAGAGGTAGGCAGTGCCTTCCCAAACCTGAAACCCAGGCCAACAGGCATCAGCTCCTAAGATGATCAGTCCCACACTTCTTCTGCCTGTCAGAGGGAACAAAGAATCCTCTCAGGTAGAATAAAGTCACCTGGAGCTGCTACAATTTTATATACAATATCTGCCAATAGATGAAAAATTATTAGGATGCCAAGAGGCAGAGTCATATGCAAGAAAGCCAAGAGGAGCCAAACAGGCAATAGAAACAGATCCAGTGTTCATCCAAGTACTGGAGTAAGTGGGCAAGAACTTCTAAATAACTATAATTGACATATGTTTAAAACTAGTAAATTATAGAGTAAATTCTCTCCAACTGAGAATTAGAATATAAAAAACATCAAATAAAAAAAAACTAGAAATGAAAAAAATCTAAGATTAATAACTCAGGAGATGGATTTTACAGCTGGATAGACATAGCAGGAGGCAGTAAAGTGTTCATGAAATGGAAGACAGGTCAATAGAGAATATAGAAATTATAGCACATAGAGAAAAAAATGAGAATGCATAAAAGAGCATGAAGAGCATGTGGGATCTATACACATTTCCAGTATAGGTGGAATAGGAGCCCCAGAAGGAGAAGAGAGAGAGAAAATGGGGCAGAGGAAAATTAGAAGAAATATTGACCTAGAATTTTCCAAAATAGCTTTAAGAAATAAACTCACAAATTCAAAAGGCTCCGTAAAGCCCAAGGAGGAGAGATTAAAAAAACAAGAACACACACACACAAAAAACACAAGAACAAACAGGCAAAAATGACATCTGGGCACACCACAGAAAAACTGCTGAAAAAGACAAAGAGAAAATCTTCACAACATCCAGAGAGGAAAATAACACATTGCATGTATTACCTTTAGGAAAATAGTGATGAGAAAACAGACTGGCTTCCCAAGTAAAGAAGGGAAGCCAGAACACAATGGAATAGCCTCTTAAAACACTGAAAGAAGTTATCTGGACTCTATATCCACACAGGATATCCTTTAAAATGAGAGTGAACGATATTTTTAGACAAACAAAAACTTGCTTTCTTTGTCACTGGCATACTTGCACTAAAGGAAATAATACAGAGGATAATGTAGACAAAAGGAAGATAATCTGGCAAAAGCACATGAGTGCAGAGAGGAAGGAACAGTAAAGAAAGGGCAGTCATGTTCATAAATGTACATGATTATCGACTGTTCAAAACAATAATAATGTGTTATGGGGTTTAAAATGTATGTATAAACAAAAGGCCAGAAATGATCATGTAAAAGATGGGAAGAATAAATGGAATTAAAGGGCTTTAAGGCTCTAACATCATCAAGTAGTGGCAAAAAAGAATCAATTCTATGAGACTGTATTGAGGGAATAATGTGTTTTAATTTCTAGATTACAACTGACACTAAAGAGTTAATAGAGAGAAATGGGGTAATTTTTTAAAGGGATTAATTCAAGGAAGGCAAGAAAGGAAAGAAAAGGGAGGACAAATAGGAAACAAATAGTAAATAGTTAGTTATAATCCAATGATATCAGTAATCACATTACATGTAAATGGACTAAATACTCTAAGTAAAAGTAGAAGATTGTCAAGCTGGATAAACCCTTCACAAACCACACATTTTGTATCATACAAAGTTACTCCTCCTTAGCAGAGACCTCAAATTCCTGCCCATCGTGGTTCTTATGCACCTGTCAAGTCTTGTTTGAGACACTACCCTCCTTGTATCTCATGCGCCAGAAACACCAAAATGCTCGTGCTATTCAAAATATCAGACCTCTGTGCCTTTACTCATGCTGTTCTCTTTGCCTGGAATATCCCCCTCCCAGACTGTCCCACCCTCACCCCAAATACACACACATGTACGCTCACACATTCTTTGCCTGGGTTATGACTCGAGGCCCAGATCAGGTGAAACCACATGCCACAAAACCTGTTGCCCTCTTCTTTCCTCCACTCCACACTTCTCATGGCCTTTACACTGTCAGCCACTGTCTGTTTACTCTTCCCACTGTGAGGAAGCCCATCAGGAGAAGGGACCACAAGTGTCCATTTATTGCAATTGGGCGCCAGGGCAGCATCGAGCAAGAAACAGGCAGCGGTACTCCCTGCTAAGAATAGTAATGATAATCAGGCTGACATCGGTGGGCCCTTGACAGGTGCCAGACACTGTGCTACAGGCTTCTCATGCATTGTTATTCAGTCCCCACTGAACTCTAAGCTGTAGAAACTGGTACTACATCACTGTACAGATAAGGAAGCCAGGGCTTGCAGAAGTAAACAACCCCAGAACCTCTGGCTAGGAAGCACTCTGCAGCGACTTACTACTGTACTTAACAAGTGAAGGGGAGGGGGCGTAAGAGAGGTCTAGGAGCTGGGGGAGCACAGGACAGGGGCACCCAGCCTAACCACAGGAGTCCCGGAGGGCTTCTCAAGGAGGTGTTTAAGCTCAGACCCAGAGATGGAGGGGTAGGGGCTGGGGGATGAGGATGGAGAGCATTCCACACAGTGGGGGTGACCTGTGTGTGGTCCCAGAATCGAGACAAAGTCCACGTCAGTCAAGCTGCCGAAAGACTTACATGGTGGAGTCTCAGAGTGAGGAGAGCACGGTGAGTGGTGTCCAGCGGGGAAGGTGTCATTAACGTCCTCGTCCTTCGAGTGCCTGGCACACTGTTGGTACTCAGTGAATTATCTTGGGACCAACTTGAACTCGCCAGTGACCCAGCCATTGAAAGATAAACGCTGCTTGGATCCAGGAATCCAAGTTCATTTCGGGCCCTTGGAGTTTTACAGCAGAGCCTGGTCCTAGGTTGGGGGGGCCCAGGCCCTCCGAGTGCACTGGACACTCACCTCTTCCTGCAATCCTCTCTCCGCCCTCCAGCTCTAAAGGTCCTGGATGTTCCGTGGGCCCCTTGCGATCTACGAGGACCAGTGCCCTACATCCTTTATGTAGAGCTTTGCCACGAGACCATTTTGTCTTTTCCTAGGCTGTCATCCCCTCCCTGAACAAACACTCTGAGCTCCCCTGAGCCATTTCTCCCCTCCTCCCAAGTCACAGTATTGATATTCACACAGAACTGGCTCCCATTCCCCACCTGCATCACCAGGTGTGCAGAGATGCAGAGTTAATTCCTGAGCAATTAAGCCCATTAACAAGCAGTGGTTCACAGCCTTCAACCAGGAGGCCGTCGTCATCACAGAGTGTTAACCAGGGCAAAGCAGTGCCTCCTTAATCCTCTGCATGGCGTGTTGGCTGCTGCAGCCAGCCAACACCAGCAACTTCAAAAATGCCCCGGAAATTAACTGCCGCCCTACCCCTCCGCAGCACCCCGTGTCCACCCACCACCGTCCCACACCCCCCAGGTACCGACGGACCTGGGAGATTGGCGGGGCAGATGTACCTTGCCAGCCCTTGCGGTGTCCCCCCCTCCAACGTTCAGCAGATGTCAACCGCCCGCTGCTGATTGGGAGCGATTGTTTTCAGCATGGAGTCAGCCAGGAATGGATTTATCAAACTGTTAACTGTGCTGATCGCAAATCACTTTAATGATGTGTTAACATTTAATTAGATCGCTACCGAATGCTTCAGATTACGCACAGTGCCCGTGAACCTGACCATCAGAGCAAAAACAGTCACGGGAAATGGGACTTCTGTCCCTGGCCTAGGCTGGACGCAGGGTCCTGGGCTCAGCAAGGAACTCCTTTGCCAGGTGAATTTCTGAGCATCTGTTTTCAGCCTCTGGTGAGCCCATCACGTTCCAGGGGCAGCTGTTGTTGAAACCCTGCACCTCCTAAAAAAGAGAAGTCTGCTGTCTTTTTCCTGGCAAATCAGAATCGTGTGTCCGCTGTCTGCAAGTCACAGAGTCTGATGCCATGAGGAACACAGAAAGGAGAGGACATAGACCCCAGCTTCCCCCGTGGCCGCCTGGAAAAGACAGCGTGCAGATCAGAAGAACTACACTCCTAGTCACGCATGCGTGCCCAGCCCGTGCTGAGCGTACCACAGCCCTCACCCCTGTTGCCTTGCATCTGCACTTTACAAACAGGGAAGTCGAGGCTCAGAGAAACGGTCCCGTAATCTGCATGAGAGATATAGTCGTGCATGAGGGCAGGAGGGGAAAGTTCATGGGTGAAGGCCGCTGGGACCAGCAGAGGCCAGGGCGCAGAGAACCTGCGACACTGAACAAAGGAGTTCGGGCTTCGTGCAGCAGGGACCACGGAGGGCTCTGGGGCAGGGGCCCTAATTTGAAGATAGTAAGCAATAAAAGATCCATTAAGCTTAATAATTTGGAAATAGGAAATCCAGGTGTGAGCCCTGTGCACCCGTGCGTTTGAGGCCGTGGGGAGCCAGCCTGGGTGCTGACCGAGAGCAGCAAGCTTCTCGCTGATTCGTGCGTCCAGATCCTGCGAGGATGGCAGGACGCCCACGAGAGCCTCTCTCTCCACCTCAGACACACACAGACAGGTGCGTGTGCACGTGCATGTACACCTGTGCACATCCATGCGTGCGGCGCACACACGTGCATGCACACTCACACACACGGTGCACAGCCGTGCACACACGGCTGCACGCAGTGTCAGCCCTCATATGGCTCACGCGATCACGCACGCGCCCCAGCCGCCCTCCACGTTCCCATCCCCACACATGGAGAAGCCGGGGAGGCCCATCGGCCCCGCTGCCCCTCCCCCTGGGCACGACTTGGGCAAATGCCCATTTTCAAAGGCCGTGCCGACGGCCCCACTGCTCTGCTCCCACGGGGGCCGCGGCCCAGCACCTCCGCTGGGGGGCCCGGGCAGCAGATGTGCTGCCAACACCACCCCGGCTGTGCTCAGAGCCAGCCGCTGCCCCCGGAAACCCTCCATGACGTGACGCGACCAGACAGGCGCAAGGAACGGGCCCCGCGGTCATGCAAAATGCAGGAGAGGTTCCCGGCCCGGGCTCGCTGGCCAAACAGCGTGGCCGCCCCCGATCAGGAGCGGTTGAACCCGGGCCCAGTGTTCCAGGATCATCATTGTTCGGAGGAAGCAGGAGGCTGGGGCAGGTCCTGGGAGGGCTCAGACTTTGTCGGAGGTGTAGGGAGGCGTGTGCAGTGGTGCCACGTGGCCTCCAGGGTCAGCCCGGCCCACGGCCCAGATGGAAGCTTCCAGATGAGTCAGCCCGTGGGAAGAGAACAGGCGTTTGTTCGTCGGGCCCCAAAGCCTCGGGCAGCCTGGGGGATGATTGACCTGCAGTGAAATCGTGCATTCTTAAGCTGGAGAGCCCCGGGCTGCCCGACAGATTCCACGTACGGGTCAGCTCCCCGAGACAGATTAGCACCGATGTGCCCCTCTGCCCGGCGGGGGCCGGAGAGCCCAGTGCCGCCCCGATGTGCTGCCACCGCCACGCGGCCTAAGACAAAGGGGAGAGCGGTAAAGGCCGGGCTCCAAACCCAGCTCGTCCTGGCCAAGCCCCTTTGGGCCAGCCCTAAACCTGGCTGGGGCTCTGTTTCCTGCCCTGGGAATGGGCATCAGGGTGGCATCTGCCTCCTGGGACTCAGCTGGGAGAAGGTGCTCACGAGGGTCAGGGCCGAGCCTCTGGGCTCTCGGCGGGGCTGCAGCACCTCCCCGGGCACTGCCACTGTTCAGGTCACCTGCAGGTGGCAAAGAAGCCTGTGTTGCCCCAAACCAAGTCCACACCTGCGCAGAAAAGCTGAACAGTTCTGCTTGCTCCAGACCCTGACAAGTGCCCTGTGCTCCACACTTAGGACACAGGCCCTGGCCCCTTGTGCACAGCACCACTGTCCCCTGTTTGTCCCAAACCCTCTTGCGCACACGTGGGAGCTGCCGGGCAGTTGGGGGACTCAGGGCCTCTCCACCGCAAACAGAAGGTGTACCCGGGGTTGGCACCAGAGGGCATTGGGCAGCCAGATGTTTGGGTCCTTTTTCTTTTTCTTATTTCTCTCGATGCTACCGGTTTGTAGTGAGTTTAACAGAGGACAACATTGGGGAGGGTGTGGAGCAATGGGAAGTCTCGTTCTCCGCTGGTGGGAGTGGAAACTGGTACAACCCTTCGGAAAACATTCCATCATTAACTCCCAACACCGACAAGTCCCTACCCAGCACTTCTGCTCTGTTGTACAGCCCAGGGAGACCCGTCCAGGAGAGCATCAGGGGATGAGCACAGAAATGCTCAGGGCAGCACCGCTCACAAGGGTCCCAAACTGGGAACAACCCAACAGTCCCTCACCTGGGGAACGTGCAGGACCACCTTCGTCCCCCGGGATGAGTCTTCACAGCGCACCGCCGAGGGAGGACGGCAAGTCACCGCAGAATGTGATTCTTGTTATTCTCTTCCTTCCCTGAAACGTCACGTGTCAGAGTCTGAGGGCATCGATGCTCCCTGCATGTCACCTGTGGTGCCTTCCTGTAGGTGGAGGGTCCAGCCAGCAGCCTTGTAGGGGTTGGCTCTGTGACAAGCATTGGCCAATGGGATGTGAGCAGATGTGATATAGGCTGCGTCCGAGGGGGCGCTTTCAAGAACAACTGTGTATCTTCTCCTTTCTGAGATGCAGAGTGCCAAAACAAGCTAACGGAGCCTGAACCAAAGCCTGACAAACTGCAACTTCACAAACTTTCTCGGACCAACTAGAGAATGGAAGTTGCAAAGCAACTGACGGTCCCCAAATCTAAGGAGAAATAGGCACCGGCAGGAAGATTTGATGTGAGCACTTACATCTGCCTAAGATGGGGGCTTAATCAGAACCAGAGACAGGGTCCCACTCTCGTCCACGGCCAGGTAACGGGCATTGAATTGCAAGTAACTGCGGGAGGCTTCTGGGGGGTTAGAATGTGCCCCTCGTTGAGGCCCCTTGCAAAGGAAGACCAAGAGTTAAGGTTGGAGCAGATATTGAGAGAAAACCCTCTGGCAAAGCAGCCCCGCCCTCACCCTAAAACCAGGTCTCCAGAGGAATTTGAAGCCTGTGGTGCCCTCCGGGTAACTATAGCAACAAGAAACCTCCATCCCAGCCCAATTCTTAACCGATTAGCTCAAACCCTCCATATTACAGGCCTATTAGAAGGAAAGGTGTGCTCATTTCCAGGCGCAAAAACTGCTTTCCTCTCCTATTTGCTTTCAGCAAAAAACAATGAGATGTATCAAAAGGCAAAAAAACACGACAGACTCCTGGAATCCTGCGTCTACCTCTGCCTCTGCCCCAGCCTGGAGCTGGTGACGATGAACCAGCAACCCAGAAAGTCAAGTGCTTTGTCCAACCAAGCATCGCACTGGGGAAGAATCAGGACTCATGACTTTGCCCTAGTGTTCTTCCTGTGTTTTCGTTTTTGCTGCAGCACTTGCACTTCAACAGCAAAAAGGAGCTGAGCAAACTTCAAATTCGTGACATTTTTTCATTCGTGTCGAAGAGCTGAGGTCACAGGACAACCAACTGTCTCAAACTCCAAGGCAAGATTGTGCCTGTATTTAGAGACAGGACGTGGGCGTGGGCTCCCCTGGGGGCGATGCAGTGGACGTTGGTGAGAAGAGGTCGGCAGGACTAAAAGACACCCTGGGAAGGTGAACTCAGGCTGGCAGCACCGTGTGAAACCCCAGGGGCTGAGAACTTGGGGGAGCCCCATTCTCTACAGGCTCTTTCTTGCGAACCCCACCAGGCACTCAAAGAAAAGTCTGGAAGAAGCCCAAAGACAAGTCCACTCTGGTGGTGTGGCCCTGGGGGAGGGGAAGAGCAGCTGCGTGGAAGGGGCAAGAAACACCGCTTGGGTCCTTCACGGAACAAAACCTTAATCCAGGCAGGGCATCAGGGAAGTTGGGGAAGGGGAGCCTTCTCCAGGGGAAGGGCAGGATTAAGGGCTGAGCCCCCAAGTACAGCTGAGAGATGAGCAGAGAGGACCCCATCCCCAAGAACCAGGAGCATATGCAGCCCTAAGACCAAGGCTGAATCAGAAGGGTAGTGACCACAAGCCCCCATCTCCTGCCACTATGCTAACCAGTTGTGAAACCCAAGGAAGAGTAAGCTGGGAGAGGGACAGGAAAGGAAAAGAGGATGGAGGACCTCTTGGAAGCAAAATGCAAAAGGAAAACCCAAAACTCAGAGTGGGACGGGCATGGCTAAACACAATCTGTCTATACCACCATCTGAAGCAGAATAATCCCAGCAATGACGCATCTCAAACCCAGCCCAGCCCCTAACTAGAGCACCGTAAAGCCCCACATGAAAGGTCTAGTGGAAAGAAGGTGGCCTCTGCAGGGTGTATGGCTTCTCACAAAAAAATTCTGAGGCATATGAAGTGACAAGAAAAAAAAGACACGTTCAAAAGAGAGAAAGCAAACCTCAGAACCAGACTCTGATATGGTGCCCATGTGAGGACTATTTGACCAGGAATCTAAAATACCCATGATTAATGTGATGGAGACCTTGTGCATGATCAGATGGTCATTTCAGCAGAGAGATGGAAACTCTGAGAAAGAATCCAATGGCCATGTTAAAAATGAAAACACAGAGACAGGGAGGAAGAATGTCTTCCGTGGGAGGTTCAGTAGGATCAGTAGGAGCTACACAGCTGAGGAAAGAGCCACCAAATGTGAAGATAAATAAAAAAACTAGCCGAGCAAGGAAAAAGAGAAAAAAGAACAAAAATAAAACTGATAGAACAGAAATGAGTGGCAGGACAATATCAAACATTCTGACACATACGTAACTGGAATCCCAGAAGGAGAGGAGAGAGAATGAGCAGAAGAGATGTTAAAAGAAATGATGAATGGCAGACACCAACACACAGATCCAAGAAGCTCAGAGAGGCCAGGGAGGTGGGGGAGGGAGATGAACAGGCAGAGCACAGACGATTTTTAGGGCACTGAAGATACTCTGTATGATATTATAGTGAGGGATGTATGTCATTATACATGTGTCAAAACCCATAGAATTACAGCAGCAAGAGTGAACCCTAAGGTAAACCGTGGACTCTAGGTGGTTGTGACATGTCAATGTAGGTTCATCCTTGGTAAACAACGTATCATTCTGATGAGTGATGTTGATTATGCAGGAGGTCATGCCTGTGTGGGGGGCAGGCAGTATAGGGAAATCTCTGTTTTTTTGTTTTGTTTTGTTTTTTGTTTTTTTTTAAATTTTATTTATTTATTTATTTATGGCTGTGTTGGGTCTTCATTTCTGTGTGAGGGCTTTTCTCTCTAGTTGCAGCAAGTGGGGGCCACTCTTCATCGCGGTGCGCGGGCCTGTCACTATCGCGGCCTCTCTTGTTGCGGAGCACAGGTTCCAGACGCTCAAGCTCAGTAGGTGTGGCTCACGGGCCTAGTTGCTCCGTGGCATGTGGGATCTTCCCAGATCAGGGCTCGAACCCATGTCCCCTGCATTGGCAGACAGATTCTCAACCACTGCGCCACCAGGGAAGCCCGAAATCTCTGTTTTTACCTCTCAATTTTGTTGTAAACCTAAAACTGCTCTTAAAAAATAAAATTAAAAAAATAGAAAAAAGAAAAAAGAAGCTCAGAGAACACCAACTGGCATAAATACGAAAACCAAACCAAACAAACACAAAACCACACCCTGGCAAGTTCTACTATGCCAAAGACAAAGAGAAAATTAAAAAGCCAGCAGAGGGGGAAAAAAGAAGCATTTTATACAGAAGAATAAAGATACAGTTTACAGCAGAGTTCTTATAAAAACGACGCAAGACAGAAAACAATGGAGGGAATCTTTAAAGTGTCGAAAGGAAGAAAAAACTGTCAACCCCGAGAAAATATCTTCGCCGAAATGAAAAAGAAATAATGACTTTCTCAAATAAACAAAAATTGGGGGAATGCATTTCAAGAAGATCAACTGCAAAAGAAGTGCCAAAGTTCTTCAGGTGGAAGTACAGGATCCTTCGGTTTAGATCTAGTATGTCTATGATCAGGACTTGCCAATTCTTCATTCTAAACATGTTCTAAAATTGCTCTTTATTAGTGCAAGTGTTAGGATTATACCCTTATAGCATTAGATGGAAACAGATTATTCATTACATTGTAAATCTGTTTACTCTGTCCCAGTTCTGTCCTGCTGCCTAGAGGATATAAACCAAACATACTGCTCTAGAAGGTGGTGTCACTTTGTTTTCCCCCTAAAGCATTCAGTTTGTTAATACCTACATTTTTAAACTGTTGAAACTGGCCTAAGTATGGAGTAAATACCATAGTGGCTCAGACCCAAGGAGATATTTTCTAAAATCAGTTTTCGTTACATTACGTCCTACTTCCGTTACTGGATCTGGTATCTCCTAAAATGTAAGACACCAGTTACTATTAATGATAAATCATCTGCTCATTATAAATGTGAAGTTTGACAAATAAGTAATACATGCTATATTTATTCAAGTGTCTATTGCTTAATTGTTAATTGTGAGCAGATTATTGAATGCCTACTCTATTTTCTGCAGTTTACTACACAATAACTCTTTGAGTAAGTTGAAGTTTAATTGTGCAACAAATTTATATTAGAATACAATTTAAAATGTTTTTCTCTATAGACTTCTTTGACTGGGGAAGCAAAGGGCAATGTTGATTAGTACATTCTGTCTTGTGCTAGCTATGTTACTATAAGATAGCATGCCCTGCAAGCTAGAAGACTTTATTCTTTGCTCCTACTTAAGGGTTCTGTCTTTGTGGGGTTTTTTTGAGCACATGTGTACAATAAAATGTTCCTTGATGGTTAAAAAAAAAAAAAAAGAAGTTCTTCAGGTGGAAAAATCCTGATATTAGACTGAAATTTAGAAATTTCAGGGTGCTGGACATGGAATCAATGAAGATGAAATTAAACTCAATTTTTTCCTATTTTCTAATTGCTCTAAAGATAAACTGTCTAAAGCAAAAAGTGTAGCAATATGTTTATGGCATATATAAAAGTACAGACATAACAACAAAAAATGAGGAGAAACTGGAAATATACTGTTCTAAGGTCCTTACGCTACATGTGAAATAGTACAGCATTATTTGAAGGTAAACTCTGATTTATTAAAGATATATATTTAAACTAAAGGGCAATCACTGAAAGTTTTTTAAGGAGGTATAAATAATAAATCTATAGAGAAGATAAGATGGAATCGTTAAAAAATGCCCAGTTATGGGGGCTTCTCTGGTGGCGCAGTGGTTGAGAATCTGACTGCCAATGCGGGGGACACGGGTTCAAGCCCTTGTCTGGGAGGATCCCACATGCCGCGGAGCAACGGGGCCCGTGAGCCACAACTACTGAACCTGCGCGTCTGGAGCCTGTGCTCCGCAACAAGAGAGGCCGCGATAGTGAGAGGCCCGTGCACCGTGATGAAGAGTGGCCCCCGCTTGCCGCAACTAGAGAAAGCCCTCGCACAGAAACAAAGACCCAACACAGCCAAAAATAAATATAAAAATAAATAAATAAATAAAAAGATTACTATTAAAAAAAAAAAAAATGCCCAGTTAGAAAAGGCTAAAACACAGGAAAAAGAAAAAAAATAAGTGGAACAAATAGAAAAAGACTAGTAATATGGTAGATTTTAATCAAACCATATCAATAATCACATTAAGTGTGCATGATCTAAACATACAAGGTAAAAGGCAGATTGTGAGATGTGATTTTTAAAAATTGAGAATCAAATATTGTCTAATATTGTCAAATATTGTCAAATATTGTCTTTAAACCTACTTTAAATATAAAGATATAAACAGGTTACAAAGAAGTAAATGATGAAAACAGATAAATCATATAAACACTAAGCAAAAGAAAGCTGGACAACTCTGTTAATATCAGACAAGTAGAGTTTAGACAAAGTAATGTTATCAAAGATAAAGAGGGACATTGCATAATGATAAAGGTGGAACCCATAACAATCCTAATGTATATGCACCTAACAACAGAGATTCAAAATACAGGCGCCCCAAACTCATGGAACTGAAGGGAGAAATAGACAAGTCCACAACTGTAGTTGGAGATGTCAACTCTGTTTCAGTAATGGACCAAAAAAAAAACAAGAAAAAAACCCAGAAGCCCAGTAAGAATAAGGAGACCTGAACGGCACTATTAGACCTGATTGACGCACAGAGAACCCTCCATACAGTAACAGAAAAATATATCTGGATCATAAAACAAATCTCAGCAAATCCAAAAGAGTAGAAATTGTTTGATCTTGAACCATGACAACATTAAACTAGAAATCCATAACAGAAAAGTATCAGGGAAAAAAATAAGTATTTAGAAACTAAACAACACACTTGTGATAACCATAGGTAAAAGAGTAAGTGTCAAGGGACATTTTATTTATTTTTAAATTTTTATTTATTTATTTATTTATTTATGGCCGTGTTGGGTCTTTGTTTCTGTGCGAGGGCTTTCTCCAGTTGCGGCAAGCGGGGGCCGCTCTTCCTCGCGGTGCGCGGGCCCCTCACCATCGCGGCCTCTTCTTGTTGCGGAGCACAGGCTCCAGATGTGCAGGCTCAGTAATTGTGGCTCACGGGCCCAGCTGCTCCGCGGCACGTGGGATCCTCCCAGACCAGGGCTCGAACCCGTGCCCCCTGCATTGGCAGGCAGACTCTCAACCACTGCGCCACCAGGGAAGCCCTCAAGGGACATTTTTAAATGCAAATGAAAATAAAACCTATCAACATTTGTGGAATGCAACTAAAGCAGTGCTTAAAGGAGATTTTATAGTCTTAAACACTTACATTAGAAAAGACTAAAGGTCTGAAATCTAATAATGTAAGTTTTATTCACTTTTCTTTGCCTAGTTTCTTAAAGTGGAAGAAAGCTTACTTTCTTCCACTTTAAGAAACTAGGCAAAGAAAAGCAAAGTAAATTCAAAGCAAACAGAAGGAAGGAAATTATACTGATAAGAGAAGAAATCAATGAAATTTAAAACAGTAGGAAAAATCACAACCAAAACCAAGTTATTTTTAAAGATCCGTGAATCAATAAACCTCTAGCACGGATGCCCAAGCAATGAAAAGAGAAGACAAAAATTATCAATATCAGCAAGAAAAGAGTGGCTGTTACTGTAGGGCACACAGACATTGAAAGGTTGACAAGGGACCACTAACAACACCTCTATGACCATAAATCCCACTATTGAGATGAAATGACAAACTATGAGAACCCACCCAAGAGAAATAGGTAATCTAAAGAATACTATGTCTATTGAAGAAAACAAATGTGATGTTTAAAAACTTACAAAAAAAAAAAAAAAGAAAACTTCAGCCCCAAATGGTTTCATTGGACAATTTTACCAAATGTTTAAGGAAAAAGTAATACCAATTCAACACCCTTTCCTAGTAAATAGGATAGGAGAAAACATTTCCCAATTCATTTTATGAGGTCAGCAATATCCCAATATCAAAGCAGACAAAGACAGCACAGGAAAAGAAAACTATAGACGAATATTTCTCATGAACGTAGGTGTGTAAACCCTCAATAAAATATTAGCAAATTGAGTCCAGCAATATATATATATAAAAAAATCTCTCATGACCAAGTTTCATCCCAGAAATACAAAGATGGTTAAATTTTTTAATTAGTGAATGTAATGTAGCATATCAATAGATTAAAGAACAAAAGTCATATTATTATCTCAATAAGTAAAAGAAGATCATCTGACAAAATTCAAAATCTATTTGTGATGAAAAAAAAATTCTCGGCAAACTAGAAATAGTAGGAAACTTCCTAACCTGAAAAAGAGCATTGATGGCTAATATCTACTTAATGGTGAAAGAATGACTGTTTTCCCCTAAGACCAGAAACCAGGCAAGGATGTCCTCTTTCAACACTCCCATTCAACATGTACTAAAAGTCCTAGCCAGTGCAATAAGGCAAGGGACAGACATAAAAAGAATAAGAAAAGAAGAAATAAATCTCTCTCCATTCACAGATAACATGACTTCTATGTAGAATATCCCAAAGAATCTACACAAAACGCTCTAGAACTAATAAATGAATTTAGCAAGGTCATAAGATTCATGATCAACAAACAAAAATCACTTACATTTCTCTATATTAGCAAAGAAAAATTGGAATTAGAAATTAAAAACAAATGCACAAATAGCACTAAGAAATGAAATATTTAGGTATAAATTTTTTAAATGTGCGGTCTGCATGTGGAAGACTAAAAGCACTGATGAAAGAAATCAAACTACAAGTTGGAAAAGAACAAAGCTAGAAGACTCACACCACGTGATTTCAAAACTTGGTACAAAGTGACAGTAACCAAGATAGTGTGGTATGTCTTAGTGAAAGGCCAGACACACAGATCATTGGAACAGAATACAGAGCCTAAAAATAGACCCATGGAGATATAGTCAAATGATTTCTGACAAAGGTGCAAAAGCAATTAAATAGAAAGAGGACAATCTTTTCAACCAACGATGTTAGAAAAATTGTGCATCCGTGTGCAATTAATTAACTTTCAATCTTACACCTTATAGCAAAATCAACTCAGAATGAAACATTTTTTAAATATATAAAACTATAAACCTTCTAGAAGACATAGGAGAAAATCTGTATGACCTTGAATTTAGCAGTGTTCCTAGATAGGACACCAATAACATGATCCACAAAAGGAAAAGTTGATAAGTTGAACTCTACCAAAATGTAAAACATCTGCTCTGCAAAACAAAAACAAAAAACCAAAAAAAGAACTGTTAAGAGAATGAAAAGAGAAGGCACAGACCGGGAGAAAATATTTGCAAATCACGTTTCTTACAAAGCACTATATTCGGAATATATATAATAAAACAAGAAGCTCTCAAAGGTCAACAATAAGAAAAGAAATCGATGTTTTTCAAAAAGAGGGAAAGATTTAGACCAACAATCCCCTGAAGAGGATATATACAGATGACAAACAAGCACATGGAAAAATGCAGGGAAAAAAGAAGGAGAAGCTCCTAGAGCATCTTGGGGTTCTAGGAATTAAGGGATTGCTTTAGGAGAGATGAGTACACATTAAAAGACCATAGGAGCTCATTTGAGAAAGTGTACAGTGACCAAAACTAGAATACTTGAAACAACAAAATGGACACAGATAATATTGGATTAGAACACAAAGAATAAAATAAATACTTTTGAGTCCATACTGTAGAAAGAAAGGAAGGAAGAAAGGAAGGAAGGAAGAAAGAAAGAAAGAAAGAAAGAAGGAAAGAAAGAAAGAAAGAAAGAAAGAAAGAAAGAAAGAAAGAAAGAAAGAAAGAAAGAAAGAAAGGAAGGAAGGAAGAAAAAAAGAAAGAAAGAAAGAAAGAAAGAAAGAAAGAAAGAAAGAAAGAAAGAAAGAAAGAAAGAAAGGCATGCAACTCTTTCTTATGAAGAATTTTGAATAGCAAATGGAGAAGAAATAAGAAAAATAGACTATTACCGTTAGAACACCACAGTAATAATTACTGCAGGTAAAATCCATTGTTGATGCTAAAATTAGTAGGCAAAAGTTTCAGGAGAAACAGGGTATTTGCATAGCCTCAATGTATCTCTTCCAAAAATATTATAAATTACAAAGGAAAACCAGTAACTTTACAAAGAAGCCCGGCAGGCACCAGCCTGACTTAGCGACCAAGGTCAGGTGCTCCGGTAATGGGATATACGGTCAGTCCTGATACGACCGGCCGAGAAGGGCACACCTCCCCCTATGGCATTCTTTCTAGTGATGCAGGACCTCAGTCACATCATGAGAAAACATCAGAAGAACCCACACTGAGAAGCAGTCTGCAAAATAACTGGCCTGCACTCTCCGAGACTCCAGGCCCTAAAAGGGAAGTTTGAGAAGCCATCACAGATGGGAAGAGGCTAAGGACACAGGAAAGCTAAATCCAATTGGAATCATAGACTAGATTCTGGAACCGAATAAGAACTTAAGTGGATCATATGGTAGTTCTATTTTTAGTTTTTTAAGGAACCTCCATACTGTTCTCCATAGTGGCTGTACCAATTTATATTTCCACTAACAGTGTAGGAGGGGTCCCTTTTCTCCACACCCTCTCCAGCATTTATTGTTTGTAGACTTTTTGATGATGGCCATTCGGACCCGTGTGAGGTGATACCTCATTGTAGTTTTGATTTGCATTTCTCTAATGATTAGTGATACTGAGCATCTTTTCATGTGCCTCTTGGCCATCTGTATGTCTTCTTTGGAGGAATGTCTATTTAGGTCTTCTGCCCATTTTTTGATTGGGTTGTTTGGTTTTTTTGATATTGAGCTGCGTGAGCTGTTTGTATATTTTGGAGATTAATCCTTTGTCAGTTGCTTCATTTGCAAATATTTTCTCCTATTCTGAGGGTTGTCTTTTCATCTCGTTTATGGTTTTATTTGATATGCAAAAGCTTTTAAGTTTAATTAGGTCTGATTTGTTTATTATTGTTTTTATTTTCATTGCTGTAGGAGGTGGGTCAAAAAAGATCTTGCTGTGATTTATGTCAAAGAGTGTTCTTCCTGTGTTTTCCTCTAAGAGTTTTATAGTGTCCAGTCTTACATTTAAGTCTTTAATCCATTCTGAGTTTATTTTTGTGTATGGTGTTAGGGAGATTGGGATTGACGTATGGGCACTGCCCTGTGTAAAACAGATAGCTAGTGGGAACCTGCTATAAAACACAGGGAGCTCAGCTCGGTGCTCTGTGGTGACCTAGATGGGTGGGATGGGGGTGGGCGGGAGGGAGGTCCGAGGGGGAGGGGATATATGTATACATATAGCTGATTCACTTCATTGTACAGCAGAAACTAACACAACATTGTAAAGCATCTATACCCCAATTAAAAAAAAAAAAGAACTTTAGTGGAAAAACTGGTGAAATCTAAAGGAATCTGGAGTTAGTAAAAGCAGTACATCAAAGCGAAATCCTTAGTGTAGACCTTTTTACTGTAGTTATATAAGACGTTAATATTAGGGGAGCTTGGGTAAAGGGATTTTCTGTACTGTTCTTGCAACTCTCTAAGTCTAAAATTATCTCCAAATAAGAAGTTAAGTGCCGAAAGTGATTGAGAAGCAAAAAGTTGGACTTTGCACACAGCCTGAGTTTAAGACTTCCTGTAAAGCTACAACAACCCAATCAGTGTGATATTGGAAAAAAAGATAGACACAAAGATCAATGGAACAGAATACGAGGTCCAGAAATAGAGGCATAAGCACATACGGCTGATCGATTTTTGACAAAGATGCAAAGGTGATTCAAAAATACGGGCTTGTCTTTTCGACATGCGGCGCTGGGACAGCCATATGCAACACAGTGAGACCCCACCCATACCTCTCACCTTATAAAAAATTAACTCAAAATGCATTATAAGCCTAAATGCAAAATATAAAACTATAAAACTTTTAGAAGAAAATATTCATGACCTCGGATGAGTAAAGTTCTCTTAGAGACATCAATAAAAGCATGACCCATAATAGAAAAAAAAAGACAAGTTTGATTGCCTCAATTTTTTTTCAAATTTGCTTTGCAACAGATATTACTAAGAGAATGAAAAGACAAACCACAGACTAGGAGAAAATATTTACAAATCACATAGCTGATTAAGGACTTGTATTCAGAAGATACAAAGAACTCTCAAAGTTCAATAATAAGCATACTAACAATCTAACAAAAACTGGTCAAAAGTATCTGAACAGACACTTTACCAGTGAAGATATATAGATGGTAAATAAGCACATGAAAATATGCTCCATATTATGCATTAGGAAACACACATTAAAAATTAAAAGCACAATGAGATACCACTCCACACATATTAGAATCGCTAAAAAAAATTTTGTAAACTGATGATACCAGTGTTGGCAAGGATGAGAAAGAACCAGAACTCTCCTACATTGCTGGCGAGAAAGGATGTGTGGGAAATTGTTTGGTAGATTCTTACCAAAGTTGACATACACTTACACAGAACCTACCACCCACAGTCCTAGGTTCTTACCCAAAGGAAATGAAAACCTATGTTCCCACCTAGCTTGTATGTGATTGTATATAGCAGCTTCACTCATAATTGCTCAAAACTGGAAACAACCCGAATGTCCCTCAAGCAAAGACTGGATTAACAGAACCTGATGCATCCACTGGGTGAAATACTATTCAGCAGAATAAAGGGATGAACTACTGATTCACAAGCGGCGTGGCTGAATCGCAAAGGGATTACGTGGAGCCAGGAAGCCAGATCAGAAATTACCTTCTGTGTGACCCCATTCAAATGACATCCTGGAAAACGTGGAACTAGGGTTGGAGAGCTGAACGTGGACGCCACGGGTTAAGGGTCAGGGGAGGCTTTAACTACAAAGGGGGCCCAGAGGGGTGGTGATGGCACTGCTCTGCATTGTGATGGTGGTGGAAGCTGCAGGACTCTAGCATTTGTCCAAACCCTTTAAACTGCAGGTCAAAATACAGCTACTTTCGCTGTATGCAAAATACAAATAAATTTTTAAAAGTTGTAAGTGTGATTTCATGGTTTGGGTCTGTGTCTTGTTCTTTGGTTCTGTCCCAAGTAGGGGCTGCCTCCCTAGCCTGGACGGGGGGTGGGAAGACAAGGTGGGGGCAGTCAGAGCCTGCGGGAGCCCAAGGGAGGGGTTCTGCCGCAGGAGCTGCCCTTTCAGAAGCAGGGGAGGCTCCATCCTCAGCCCTCTTGCTCTCTCTGCTGGCCCTGATTTTGACTCTCTTTGGCTGAACCCACTCTCAGACGTCCCCCAGCAAGCCCCTGCCCTGTGCCGGGGGTACCTGGGCGGGCCTGACACCTCCCTTCGCTTCTTGGGGTGAGTGTGCCTTCTCACCTTGGCAAACTGTCCCTCTCCCTCTCTGAGTGGTCCTACCAACCACAGCCCTGGCTGGGCTATTCAGAAGCCAGCCCTGGCATTTTACGTGCAGACCCTGGAGAGAGAGGGTATCTCTCTTTTCCCTGGATGTGAGCTGTGAGGGGAACAAGAGTGGTCGGTGGTCACATGCTCTGTTGTTCGGAAGAGTCTGGGAGAAGGAGGCCCGAGTCCATCAAAGGCAGAGGCGCCCTGGTTTCAGTCCGGGGACCTGCTTTTTCCTGCTCCTGTTGGGTCTGGAACAAGCCGAGGCTCCAGCTAGGCCTGGGCTCGGCTCCTTTGCCCCGGCCGCCGGCTCCGCTCCCCTGGCTGCTCGCCCGTCACCCCGTAGGTCTGCAGCTCTTACTTCCGGCAGTACCCCAGGCTCACAGCCTCCTTGGGACCCTGCCACACTCTTCCTGAGCAGGTGGAAACACGGAGCGAGGGGGATCCACAGGGAGGAGGCAGGAGGGTCCCCAAACCAGGGCCAGGGAGCCCCCAGCAAACCCCAGGGCGCGCGTCGGCCGGGGGCCCAGCTCAAGGCCAGGTCCAGCGTGCAAAGAGGACCAGACTCACCCTGCGCTTGGCAAGAGCCAGGCCCCACAGCCCAGACACAGCTGCCGCCTCCCCCGGAGCCCTGCCTCAGCCCCCCTTCCCAACCCCACTAATTGGGCCACAGCTGCTGACTGCAGACCGCTTCGCACTCCCAACTCGCTCTAGAGCCCACCGCTCTGCCTTCCGGGGCTCGAGCCGATCAGGGCTGTGCATCTCGCAGCCAAATGGCTCTGCCCCTCGTGATGCGCCAGCCCCGAGGCGGCTCCCCTGTGGACCAGCCCATCGGAGGCCGGCCGAACCACGTGCCAAGGCCATCCGGAAGCCCCAGTCCCCCTCTGTGGGCAGTGCACCCCACGCCCCTCACAACAGATCCTCGAATTCGGGCCGGGAGACTCCGCTTCGCTCCACACCAGCCCCGTCACCCAGGGTCCTGAGTGCGGACCCCCCTCCTGCCCGCCCATACTGCAGGGGGTCCCACAGGGCTCTCCCGGGGATGCTGACGGCCCCGTGGGGAGAAGACAAGCGCACAGATCTGAGCAGCGCAGGGACGTGGCTCAGGGCGCCACCGGGGCAGGTCCTGCAACGGGCTGGGGGCTGGGGGTGCGGAGGCGGGCCCAAGGGCACGGCCACAGGTTTACTTAGACTGTGAACTCAGTAGATGCCCCTCACTGCGACAGACTGCAAGGACAAGTGTCCTTCTAGGAGCAGAGAGAGGCCTGTGCTGCGAGGTGGTACCTGGATTGCAGAGCGACCTGCCCTCAGCTGCCCTTTGCTGGGCAGAGGAGGGGAAGCACGGGCTGGGTGAGGCCAGCGGGGCCCCCGCAGGCACATTGGACGTTCTGTGTCACGCTAAGCCCTGTGCCTCCCTCCCCCCACCCCCTGTGTCCCTCACCCTGCCCAGTTCTTATTGCCACCAGGATCTGGTTTTCCAGCATCTAGCCCATCAGGATGCAGAGGGACCGCTAAGGTAGCGGTCGAGCCCGCCTGCCCAGGGCCCTGACTCCGAGTCCTCCAGCGACGGGGCCTCCCAGCGAGGGGTTTTGGCGCTGCTTAGTGGGAGGGGCAGGTGCACTGCGCCCAGGACTCCGGTCAGGGCCGCGCAAAGCGCCACCCTGCCCCTTGGACCAGGCCGGCACAGAGCCGGGCCGCCCTAGGCACTTACTCAACAAATGTTCACTCAGGGCCTCTTGGGTGTCAGCTCTACTCCAGGCTCTGAGACGCAAGACCACACCCTCACGGAACATTCTAGAGGCGACACAGGAAACAAATGGAAAAATAGCAGGTGTGTGAGTACGCTAACCCGTGAGGCTTCCCAAGCTGCGTGCAGGGCACACTGAGCTGTGTGTGCGTGTCCGGGGGTCACCTGGGGAGGGGCCACCAGCGTAGGTGGGGTGAGATATTGGTCCCCCTTGCCCTCGGCTGGGGTGAGGGCTCCGCAGGGGGCAGAGCCCTGGTCCAGAACCTCCAGCCTCCAGCAGCCTGGGCAGGGGCCCTGGGAAGGTGCCTGAAGGGGGTCAGAGGTTGAGCCCCGTGGGCCCCCTGGACGGCGGCCACAGTGGCGGACACCAGCCGCTGGGTTCAGGGGCCCCTCTGCTCCCGCAGCCCAGAGCGTCCATCACCCTCCCGACAAGGGGCCCGGGATCTGCCTGAGCCGGGCCTATTCCAGGGGTCAGCGTGGGAGCCCCACAGAGTGGCCGTCAGGGCTGGGCTGGAAGGCCTTGGCGTTCCCGGGGCACTGTTCTCGTCTCTCACACCACTGCGGCGTCCAAGCCACCAGGCGCTCCACTGCACGGCGTGATCTCAGTTTCAGGCTTCACCATTGGTTTTGAAGTCCGTGCTATGGGGAGCTTCACCCAGAATCCATTTGCGTGATCACGAGGCATTTCAAGATCACGTGTGTCCGTGAAACAAAACAAAAGAAAAAGCTGCCAGCCTCTTTAAACAGAGCGCCAAAGGCTGTGAACAGTCAATGGCTGTAAAACTTACTTTAAAATGTTCACCCCTTGTTTGTGTGAACAAAGTTTTCCATCAGCAATAACCTCAAGAATTTGAAAATAGAATTAGTTAAAAGTACTCCTTGATCAGGAGTTCCTCACGGCTATTTGACGCATTAAACAACGTAAAAACGTTCAAGTTTTTTCTCCCCAAGTGTTGCAGGCTCTAGTTTCTCATTAACATTTAGGAAAAGTTACTTGGAAGTTTTACACAATTTCAACATGTTAAATTGTCTATTTCCTCATCGTAATTATATAAAACAAAGAAAACATAATGCGTTTTTTTTCTCAAAGCCCCACGCCAACTCTAAGTTATTTGGGGTACCATTCTAATAGGACCGTTTTCCGGTGTGGGTATGATGTGAGAAGCAGCCAGATCTGTAAGGTTCTGGGCAGAATGTTCCAGGCAGCGTTGGGGACAAGCGAGGACCAAATCTCTGGGTGGGAAACAGAGCAGCCAGGAGGCCAGGGTGTCTGGAGCGCAGTGGACACGGAGGAGGCCTGGGTCGAACCCCCAGATCGTGGAGCGGGTGGGGTTTCCTGCCGGCCCGTAGCCCCTCCACACTGAGATCCCGTCATGCCTGAGATGCAGCAAGGCCTCGGCTGCACTCAGCTGGGGCATTTCTGCAAACTTGTTGCTGGCACCACAGGGGTCCTTCGGGGCCACGCAACACTTAGCGGGGGAAGCCGGTGTCCCCAGGGAGCAATTGAACACTTCTGAGCACTTTGGAGAGGTGACCTGCCCCCAGAGATGTGGCCCCTCCCCAGATGAGCTGCTTCCCGGGGGCTGGAGTGGGGGGACCGGGTGCTTGAGGTGCGCAGCTGGGACGAGGGAGATGCGCCCCCTGCCCATTAACACAAGGCTGCGAGAGGATAATGTGCTCTCAAGGAAACGAGATCGATGGCCCTGCTGGGCATTCACGCGTTTCTAAATCCAAGGCCGAAGGGCTCGGGGCTGCTGGGTCCGGCCACCCCTTGGACCTGCCGAGAGCCGCTCAGACCTCAGAGAAGGTGGCAGCCGCCCACCCAAGCCACAGGTGCCCGCGGCGGAAGCCCTCCGTCTCGGACCAACGCCTCCAAGGGCCCAGTTGCACACGGAGGCAGGTCTCGAGGGAGCCGTGTCCCACGGCTGGAATTCCCTGCTGTTCGCCAAAGCGGTCATTCGGTCACTAGGTCACCCACTCGGGCCATTCGGGAGAGAGGATGGAGCAGCCCAACAAGCTGGAGAGCACGGCCACCCTGGGGCCGGGCGGAGGGCGTGCAAGGAGATTCGGCGGGACCTGCCCTTCCAGCTGCTCTGCAGCCCCGGGGCTGGTCACAGGAGGGGTCACTTGACCAGAGAGGAGGAGGAGAGAGTGTTGGCTGCGCCCGGCGCTGGGCCAAGCGGGCACAGAGCTGGCCGGCCACGTGTCAGTTCACCCTCGGCAGCCATGCAGGACCAGCCTTCCTCTGCCTGTTCATTCATTCACTCATTCCTTCAGTACCGACCTGTGCCGGGTGCTGGGGACACCGCCGAAGTGCTGGACACGGCTGTGGTCCCTGCCTGCGTGGGGCTCCCAGCCTGCGGGAGAGAGCGGAGTTAAGGCACCCATCACAGCACACAGCCCGGGTGGGCACGGTGGATCCGCAACCAGGTCCATCTGGGTCAAGGCCAGACCCAGCCCTCACCTCTGTTACCTCCCTACTACCCACGAGGTCCTGAGGGTGCTGTCCTGTCCCTTCCTAGACCTGTCCAGCTGCTTCTCCTCTGACCCTGCTCCAGCCACTCGGGGCTCCTAGCACGCGCTGTTGCAGCTGCCGGCAATGCTTTTCCCTCCCTGTACCCTCCTGCCCAGCACCTCATCTTAGCTCAGGCATCCCTTCTGCCCGGGGGTCTGCTGACTCCAGCCCAGAATCACTCTCCCCCTCAGCGCCCGTAGCATCTGTGGGGTGCTTTAGAGCCCGTGGCAGAGGATTTTACTGGCAGGAAGGACATTTCCCATTTAATGGGAGTTTGGATTAATATGAAACTGATCAAAGTTAACATGAATGTACATATTCAAAAGCTGATTTTCCTAAGCCTTTAGGCTCCACTTACAGACCTCATTTTATTGCTTATAAAGCTGGTCATTGTGGAATTAGAGAATTTCTTTCATGTGTACTTTAATTAGTATCTGAGTCACTCAAAATGAACACACTGAACCCCCAATAAATAATTAGCCCACTTCACAAACTTGATTAATTAGACCTTTTAAACTGCATTTATAAGATTAATATTTATGTGCTCTTTTTGTTTTGTTTTGTTTTGTTTTCCAAGAATCTCAAAAGGCTGTCAGGGAATTCTTAGAGACCGAACCTTCCCGAGCACTTAAACAGCCCCTGGAAAATTAATGCAGTAGATGGTAACTACTGCTAATGCTTCTTCTAAATTTAGGCAAATTCTCATATTCCTTCCTATTTAAAATCACTGCTACGCTCAACATTGCCTTGTAAAATGGAGCTGGTCCTGCAGCGCTCCGGCTCCCAGCCCCCACCTCATCCTCTCCGCTCAGAAGAAAGCCCAAAGTCCTCACCTGGCCCGGGGCTCTCAGCTCAGCTCCCCTCCCCTGACCAGGCCACATTCCCCCCTCCCTGCTCATGCCACCCCTCCACTTTCCCCCGTCCCCCATCCGCACCACGCCCTCCCTGCTTGATTTTCCCACATCAGGCATCAGGCCTCGCGTCTGCTATAGGTTTACTATCAGTCTGCCCCCTCCTTAGAAGGCCAGCTCCCCTTGGCAGTGCCACGTCCCAGGCCACCGAGGAGAGTATCCGGAGCACAGGAGGCACCAGGAGGTTCTGTCCGGATGAGCGGTTGACAAATGAGTCCAGCGGTCCGTCCGTCCCCCTCACCAAGCTGATCCTACGACAGCCCTGACACTCTGCCGTTGTCTCCCTCGTCCACCTCTGTGCTCTCTTCTGTCCCGGCTTAGGATGCCACCTGCGTGATGGGGAGGGCAGGGTGGGGGCGGATTTCCCATACTGCGGGCTGGGGTTGCACCAGGGCACCCACATCCAGACCAGGACTCACAGCCCAGGAGCCACTGCTGTCTCCTTCGGGCATCTGTCCCCGGGCCATGGATTTCTCAACTGAGCCCCTTCCAGGGGACCCCAGGCCACCCCCTCGGCACCCCAGCTCCAGCTGGGCAGCTGTGTTCCCACTCCTTTCCTGGGCATCTTGTCCCGGCCACAAGACCAAGGCCGTTGTGCAGCACTGGTGACCCCGCGCGCCCCTCTGCCCTGGCCTGACTGCCCACCTCCCTGCCCCTCAACCACCCCCAACTCTGCCACCCTCACACCCCCTCCTCTGTCTTCAGGGTTATGTCTGCCTCCTCCGCTGGGCTGGCTGGGGCCCCTCTCCCATCCCACCCTCATGTCCGAGTAGAAGGAGGCCCCTCAGCTGGGAAAGGACACCAGCGGGGCTCCGGGTGAAGGTCAAGGGGTCCGTAGGTGCAGAGCACCGCAGAAACAGGAGACCATCCTCTCTGCCCCTTCGGGACTTTGGCGGGTTTCATAGCAGCCGTTAGGAATACATTATTACGTTGTATTGAATACACGTTACATACGTGGTAGGCTATGGTATCTGACATTTATAATATGTTAATTAATTATTATTAAGAAGAGGGGATCTGACAGCCCTTTAGGCCCTAAAATGAAGAAGCCACAATGGGGAAATTTCAGGTACTTTCCAGACCAGGACACAGAACTGGGCAGGGGCGGAGAGAGGTAAGAGAGCAGGTGGGTGCCCCATGGGTGAGAGGTGGGTGCCCCCTGGGTGAGAGGTGGGTGCCCCCTGGGCCCGTCGTTTGTCGGGGTGAACTGCCCCCCACCCCCAGCCCCCATATCTGAAACCAAACCATTGTTGCTACTCCAGCCCAGGCCCCACCCCCCTCCCAGCCCCCCTTTCTACAGCCTGGCCAGGCCGGTCCACGGCTGCCCACTCCCAGGGCACACATCAAAGGCAGAAGTACTGAGACGGGGCCTGGAACGTCCAACAGACACGAGGCCACTTCAGCCAAGGTGTGGGCTGCACACCTAGAGCAGGATGATGCCAGAATCCTTTCCGAATTTCATTAATCAGAATCAATCAGGTTCATCCGAATCATCAGATTCAGAATTTCATTTCAGAGTAAAATTTTCCAATTTCATTTTTCCTAGACTTTTAGGCAAGTTATCAGGATGCCAGAAATAGGTTTCTCATTGCTAAAAGAACAATTTTTTTTTTCAGTTTCTCCATCTGTTTTGTGATTTTCTTCCCCTGCCTTCATCCTTAGGACTTGACCAGACAATTTCGTCTTGAAAGAAGAGCCAAGTTCATAAATTGGAGAACGTCCCAGCATCCTCCAAGCACAAGGCGGTCTGGGAGGAGGGGGACAGAATGTTGAGGTCAAGGGCATGGGCTCTGTGGCCCAAGGGCTGGGTTGAAGGCCCAGATTGGCCACAATAGCTGTGTTACTCTGGGCATGGTACTTAATCTCTCTGTGCCACAGTTTCCTCGATTGCAAAATGAGGAGATAAGTTTTGGGGTTGCTTCAAGGTCAGGTGAGTCAAGCACACAGAGGCCGCCCATAAAGGTTAACAGCTGCTTCGTCCTGCTCTGTCTGGAGGACAAGGGGGATGTCAGAGAAATAGATGCCATATAGAGCGGGAAGGGCAAGATAGCACCTGGGGAGGGTGGCCAGCCCCTCCTGCTCAGACACGGAAACCAAGGAAGAAGTGCAAAGTCATCTGCAAGATCAGGGTATGATGTTGAGGGGAGAGCAAACCAGAGGCGACCGCTCTCCAGGCCTCCTCCTTTTGCTCCTTGGGCCTCAGTTGCCTCGCCTGTCAAATGGGGACAATAATAACCAGGTGATGTTTGTGAAATATGGGCTCTTTTCTTCTTTCTGCAGAAATTCACTGAACGTCCTGTTTGGATCTGAGCCTGTGAGGATGCTGGAGAGGGAGGGGTGAGGAGACGCCTGTCCTGAGGAGTCACAGTCTGATTGTAGAGGCCGGCAGTTCACCGGCAACGAAGCCCCATGCCATCAGCTCCAGGACGCAGACAGGCAGGGGCCCTGGACCCACAGGACGCACTGACCCAGGAGGTGGGGCCGTGTGAGCTATTGTCACCTTCAGGGAGAAGCAAGGACCGACTCACGGAGCCTGCCTGCCATTCAGTCTAGAATGTTCCATGCCGAGATGGTTGAGCAAAAGCGTCAGGGAAGCCACGCGGGGTCCTTCTGGGTCTCTCTGGCTCCTCTGCATCTTCCCAGCTGTGAGCCAGTTACCTAACTCCCGTGTTCCTCGGTTTCCTCACCTGTAAAGAGGGTGATAAGAATGCATCCACTTCACTGCATTGTTGAAAGGCTTGAATGAAACCGTAACCGTAGTAGCAGGTGGAGCTGGGCAGGGTAGTAACAGCAACAGTGGATGATATAGGCAGGGCAGCTGGATGGAAACTTGCAGGGGCTTCCAGGAGAAGCTCCTCCCTCACAGGCGCCTGGCACACAGCAGGCCCTGAACAAACGTCTGTGAATGTCGCTAATCGTGTTCAGTCATGGCTATGGGGGTTCAGGGGGTCAGAAGGCGTCAGTGCATTAACGGCTCCGACAGGTAGTGAGCTCCTGGTCAGGGGCGGCGTGCAAGGGGTCCGTGTGTGGTCACTGCCGCAACTGGCCAGAACGTGGACTGGGCAGCCTCCAAGGCCCGCTCTCACCCCAGGAGCCCTGGAGTCCACAAGTCTGAGATCTGGGGACTCTCAGACACAAGACTGCTGATTCTACCAACATGGATTAAACCCCTACCGTGAGCATCCCACCCCCCGGGGAAAGTGATGACTAATACGGTGCTTCCTTGACAACCTCCCAGACAAACAGAAGGTGGGCAGGTGCTGGGGAGGGAGAGAGGGAGCTTACTTGTCTCAGGTTCCGCGTCGGTGATTCCAAGACTGTACAGCGTTCATATTCTATGGTAGTTACTATTTCTTGAGCACCTACTCTGTGCCATCGTGTGCTGCCCGTACCAGGTGCTACACCTGATTTGTTGTATTTATTCCTCCCACAGTGAGAGGGGTACTCAGGTGTCCCCACGTGGAGACGGGGAAACTGAGGAGAAGCGATGGGCCCAGGCTGGCAGGAAGAGCGCGTGGGGCTGGGTTAGAAGCTGGCGGGGCTGAATCTTCATAAGATTCTGAGACCCCTAAGTTCCAAACCCCTCTTACTCCGTGGTTCTGGCTTCCTTGTGTCTCTTGATATTATTCTAAATTGCCGTGACTTTAAGTTTCTTTATCCGGAGCGCCGGAGGCCCCTGTGGTTTGGAAGCATCAGCCCCTGGTGCTCAGCGCTGGCTCAGGGCCTTGGGCTGCGGAAGTGCCATCCCCTGAGGCTGAGGCCGGCCTCCCTCCCGGCCACCGCAGGCCTCCCGGCTACCGTGCTCAGCCGCCAGAGTGGGCGAGAGCGATTAATTGTTTATAAAGCACTCAGACACTCTCAGGCGACAAGAGCCCTGTCACACCCGCATTGTTTCATTACCATCCCTCAGAGACGGGCCATCAGCGCGGGTCTGGAAACAGCTGGGAGCCAGTCCCCGCCCCGCCCGGCCTCAGTAGCAGCCCCCAGGACTGTGGGCAAGTCACTTAACTCCTCTCCAAACCCCCGGGGCGGCCGGGGAGTTCCTGAGAGCAGAGAGAGCTGGGCCGTGGGGGGCCCTTCTCACTGGGCACCTGTGTGCCTTTGTCTTTGGGGGGAGCCAAGCTGCCCCCCGCCCCGGGTGTGTCCTCCACACAGCTGACCTCCATCTACCTAGGACACCAAGGGCTTTTATTAGTCTCATTTGTGACTGTGCCTGTGTAACTATGTTCATTCTCGCAGCGAACCCGGGCATCTACCTGCACCTGGCTAGACCTCAGGCCACCAACTCCGCACTTGATCTTAACCAAAAGGCCAAGAAGCGATCAGGCCACCAATTCCACTTATTCGTCGTCCACTGGACCCTTCCTTCCTTCCTCCCTTCCCCCTCCCTCTCGGCAAATATCCGGGCCCCTGCCGGGGGGCTGGTCTTAAAGCCGAGATGGATGAGCAAGAGACCTCCCTCCAGGAGCGGCAGCTCTTCTGGGAGCCGAGCCCACACACTGCATAACTGCAGTCTCTCTCATGACAAGATCTGGCTTCGGGGCTGCGAAATCAAACGCCAGGACTGAGAGCCAGGCTGCCGAGGGGTCGGAGGGAGGGGACAGGATGCTGTGTGCCCCCCCCCAGATGCCCACAGCCTCCCCACTCCCCGTCCCTCCCCCAGTGTCCTCAGGGGAAGCAAAACACTTTGTGACCATTTCCCTGGCGTGGTCTCCGGAGACTCCTCTCTTCCTCCCTCTGCAGCCCAGAGTGGCAGCACTTCTGTGGGGTCTTTGGGGAGCCCCCCACTCCCCCCTCCCTCCACTTCTGAAGGGGCTTCAAAGCCCTCTCGCCCCTTCAATGTGCAGAAGGAGAAGGTGCTGGGAGCCTTCCACTAGTCGTGGCCAAGGCTGTGGCCACACGGAGTCCCCTGGGCGGCAGCGTCCTCACCTGCATAGTGAGTGACCACCTCTGCCCGGTGCCAGGCCTGTGCAGGACAGAGGGAGGCGGCCGGACACCATGGCCCTGCCCTCCCGAGGCTCATAGCCTCAGGGATTTACCTGGATCCCCCCAGTACCCCTCGCCCCCTGCCCCAGCCAGCCAGTGTCTCAGAGCGGGGGCAGTGCCCGAGCCATCGAAACGCCCAGAGCGGGTTCTAGAGCCAGCCTGAGATGCAGAGCTAAGAGCCAGTTCAACACCCAGCCCCGCAGGTCCCAGCTGTGGACCCCGGCATGACCCGTGGCCATCATTCCCTCACTTTGCTCATCTGTAAAATGGGAACAACAGTCCCCATGACGAAAGTGAAGCCTCAGCGGGCTCAACCAGGGAAGTGACCTAGTGTGGTGCGAGACCCAACACGGCTCCTCGTGACCCTGGACCCATCTCTCCACCCCTCGAGCCTCAGTTTCCCACTTGAGGGCCCTGCCAGCTCAGTTCTGGATTCTCCTGGTGGCAGTGGAGGGCAAGGAGGCTGGGGACAGGGGGAGGCGCTGTGGCCCCTGCCAGTGACACAGTCTCTCAGCCCATCTCAGCATCTATCACAGATGAAGATGAAGCTCAGGGTCCCTCAGAGCCAGCAGAGTGGGTCCCTGAGCCTTTCTTTTGTTCCCAGGCCCTTTGGGGGTGGGGAGCAATTTCCATCTGGTCACACCCCTGGGCCCTGCCTGGTGGAATCCCGACCACCCCAGCTCGGCCACTCCTCTGGGAGGCTGCCCCTCCCCCCAAGGCTCTCCACCCCTGTATCCCGGGTCCTGGCCCCTCTCTCCTCACAGCCTCCACCACACGGCACAGTCTCCCCCAGACCAGGGCTGATGACCCAAACCTCTCAACCCATCCCCAAGAGCCTTGCGAGTGGTCGCCCACGCCACGGCTCCCGAGGGCCCCTCTGAGCCCTTCACCCCGCCTCCCCCAGCCGGCTCTGGGCCCGAGGAGGCAGCCACGGGGCATCGAGCAAGGACAGAGTATTTACTCCCTGGCGCCCTCCCTTGCTGGTCCAGTGTGGTGTCACTTACTGAGTGCCTACTATGTGCTGGGCCCCGGTTGGGTCCCAGCCCTGCTGTCCCACAGCTGTGTGACCTCGGGCAGCTCAACTCATTTCTCCGGGGTGATGGCAGCCCCTTCTTGGGGGAGATTTCTGGAAGATCAGGTGACTGGAAGCAGTAGAGGTGTCGTTGGCCCACGTGTTCGCTGTTACCATGTTTCCAGGTGGCATCAGAAGGGGCGGTGTTTGCCCCACATTCACACCCCCAGCCCCCAGCTAGAAAGGGGGTCTTGCTGGCCCCGGCCCCTATCCCACTGCCCGCCCCCTCCCCGTCCTGCGTGGGGACTGCCCCTTCCACCGGGGGAGGATGGGTGGAGGCGAGCAGTCACCTGAAATGCCATGAATTTGCTCGGGGCTGTCCCCAGCTGTGAATGGCAGTGTGGGTGTCCCTGGAAGCCGCCGGTCACCTGATCCTGCTCTGGGGACCTCAGTCCTCTTGGGAATGAGACCCCTCGGATCAGTACCCTCACAGGGAAGCAGGAGGACTGCGCTTGGTGGACACCCTGGGTGCCTGGGGTAATTCACTCAATCCCCAGCTCCCTGCCTATAACAACAGGGCCTGGGGCAGACCCACAGGAAGGGGCAGGGGCTCCAGACCGGGTCCCCCAGGACCCCCCGAGCATGCACTGCCCCCAGTGCCCAGCACACAGCCCAGCACAGAGCGAGGGCCGCCGTGCTACAGCCCAGCCTGGTGGGCAATTATTACAGGCGGCCTGGGCCCACGGCGGGATCCCCCCTTGCCCCCCGGCTGGCACCCCTGACTCCTTGAACCAGGAGCACGGGGTGAAGAGTGTGCCGGGCATCAGGGCCACTTGTGACTTTCCCCACTTGTGAGCTGACGTCCAGGAGGACTTCTGAGCAAGGCCAGGGAATCCACAGCCCCCGAAGGCCCCCAGGCCTCACCGAGAGCGATGGCAATCCCATAATTGCCCCCATTAAGCCCCTCCCCCGCCGCTCCAGCTCCAGGCAGAGGTCAATACTAGTCATTTGCCAAATGTGATCGGGGAGCAGATGGGTCCGGTTACCCCTGCCTCGCTTCAGGAGACGCAGATGAAATGAAAACCCACCCAAGGGCCACGGGCGGGCAGGCTGTGACTGTGTCCCTACTATGTGCCGGCACCGCACTGGTGCTGTAGGTTCTGGAGAAATCGCAGCTGTGAGGAAAGCTCAGGGGGCGGGTGGGGTTCCAAACCTAAAGGAGGAGCTCTCCCGACAGTCGCAGAGGGTGCAAAGGCCCTGGGGCAGAAGAGGCAGCCCGGGACTGGCGCCCACACTGCTCACTGGTCAGTCTCTGCAGCTCTTTGAGGTGTGTGTGTGGTTCGCCTGTCCACCGGCTGGCTCACCCCATGTCCCTTTGCCCAACTGGAGGGAAGGAGAAGAGGGATGTTCCTACCCAGGGGTGCTCCACGGCCGGTGGAGGGAGGGCTTGGGATCGCCCCCACCCCATCATGAGTCGACTAGGCCCTGGGGGAGTCACCACCAGCCTCCAGCGGGCAGCTCTGTACCAGGCATCAAGCCAAGGGCCCTGCTCACTCCTTACAACCCTCATGTTGGCGTTTGACAGATGAGGAAACTGAGGCACAGAGAACAGGAGCGGCCGGTCTCTGATGGGGCGGAGCTAAGACCCAGACGGAGGCCCTGTGAGCCCGGGGGCCCCTGGGGCTGCATCCGTCCCCTCCCTTCCGGCCCCATTGCCAGCCCCGGCTCCAGCAGACGCCCCCTCTCTCCTGAATTTTCCCCCTCTGCTGGGCTGTTCCCCATCACACTAGCTGCCCCAAAACACTGACCAGCATGACAAGTGGCCGCCTCCTGACCCTGCCCCACCTCCAGCTCCCCCGAGTCTCTGCTCTCCAGGGACCACCCTGGACAGGCCGTCTCTGCCCTCCGCCCCCCTCACCTCCTCTCTCTCTTGGACATACCCCAACCAGGCTTCCTCTCCCCCCTCTACTGCGCCCGGGGCCACAACACTCAACCTGACATTTCACCCAACAGGCCTTCTTTCTTGAATTCTTAGAGCACTTTGGTCTGTTTGCTGCTCGTGATAAGAGGTTATCACACGGAGCACACGGGCCACCCGCTGGTCCAGCCTGCAGCCGCTGAATGCCCGCCCACCCTCTGTGGCCCGCAGTCACTGTAACAGCCTGGACCTTCTACACAAACAAGATCAGCCTCCATCGGGGCTCTGACAATGAGACGAGAACCATCTCGAACTGATGCTGAGCTGATTTACATCCGAGCCAGAGAGACCTCTGTGCTGGGACCTCCGCCACCAAGGAAGCGGCTGCCCTGCCCGCCCTGTAAGGACAGCGTGTGAGGCCGCATGGGGAGGGTCTGCACCCTTGGTCGGAGCCCTGCCCACGCCTTCCCGGCTCTGTAAAACGGAGCCTGTCCTGCCTCGTCCTCGAGGAGGATGGGGACAAGGATGTCACCCACAGGACGGGCTGGGTCTGTCCCGGGCTGTGCCGCTCAGTTCCAACCTAGCACAGGGTTGGGAGCAATCAGTCAAGGGCATTGGCCAATTCTGTGAAAACAAAATACAGGAGGGAGGCCCTGACAAAAATAAGAAAATAAATCCGATGTCCTCACATGTGCGTTTCAGCCCCTCCCCCGCTTCATTGGCTGTCATCTTGTGTTTTATTGTGAAATAACATACCCTACACACAGGGGCTCACAGTGGGCAGTAGTTACACAGTGACCCTGTCGAAGCACCAGCGTGAGGAACCAGGGCCCCAGCAGGAGCCCCGCGGCCGCCCTGCCCCCCGCTGTCCCCATGTTCAGCACCCGCCTCTGAGTGCAGGGGAAATGGGTTCCATCCAGACCAGGCGCGAGGCTCAGAGACCAGCACATCCAGTTGTGGGGGGGAGGAGGAGGAGGACCAGGCTGCGGCTGGCATCTCATCCAGAAGGGAGGTTTCGACAAGTCTCCTTGTCTCTCCGCTGCCTTTTTTTTTTTTTTTTCTTTTTTTTTCTTTTTGGCTGCGTCAGGTCTTCGTTGCTGCGCGTGGGCTTTCTGTAGTTGAGGCGAGCGGGGGCTACTCTTCGTTGTGGTGTGCTGGCTTCTCATTGCAGTGACTTCTCTTGTTGAGAAGCATGGGCTCTAGGCGTGTGGGCTTCAGTAGTTGTGGCACACGGGCTCAGTAGTTGTGGCACGCGGGCTCAGTAGTTGTGGCTCGCGGGCTCTAGAGCACAGGCTCAGTAGTTGTGGCACACGGGCTTAGTTGCTCCGCGGCATGTGGGATCTTCCCGGACCAGGGCTCGAACCCATGTCCCCTGCATTGGCAGGTGGATTCTTAACCACGGCGCCACCAGGGAAGTCCCTCTCCGCTGCCTTTTCTAATGTTTGTTCCCTGTGTCATTCTGCAAACATTTACAGGACGACAATGCCACGTGGCATCCTGGCTGCCCTAGGATGGGACTTGTGACCCTCACCCCTGCTGGGTTTGCAGGGGGGTACCTGAGACCAAATGCAGCTGGCACCCCACAGACGGGGGAGAACTGGGGTGAGGACCCCGACTCGGGCTCCAGCCCAGAGGCCGTGCTGGGAGGAACACGGGCGCACAGGGCGTGTGAACGGGCCCTCCAGGTCTACGCCCGGAGGGGATGACCGCAGACGCCCCCGCCTCCTCTGCAGCTGCCTGCTTCTCCTTCGCGATGGGACGAGCGGGAAGAGGCGTCAGGGCCAGCCTGGCAGTCACACCTGCTCTAAGCCTCCCTCGCCTTGTCCGCCCCCCCGAGTGACATAGCTCCCCTGATCCCCCCAGAGAGGTCGCTGCCCTTCCGACATGGCATGGCGTTCGCCTCCCTGACCTGCTTCCCGCCCAGGCCAGGGCTGGCCAAGGTGGCGTTTGCCGAGGGGGTGGCCCAGGCTGCAGTTGGCACAGTCATAAGGACAGACCGAGTCGGGCGGCCAGGCCGCAGCTGTCCCCACAGGCCCGATACGCCTGGGAACAGCTGGGGCTGGTCCTGCGGCAGCTGGACACGCCTCCTGGCCGGTCCAGGGACAATAATTAAGAATCAGGTTTCTGTTGAGAAGCTTTATTGCCGGGAGGGGTTGTAAATCAATAGACAACGTTTTTATCTCGAACGAAAATTAATTATTCAGTGTCAAACATGTTCGCGCTCACTTCCCTGCCAGCAGGGCCGGCTGGACTCCGGGGTGGGTCTCCCAGGGCCCTCGAGGGGTACAGAGGGAGACAGAGGCCAGGGGGGCCGGGCCAGGGCAGGGATGCAGAGAGGAGGGGCCATCCTGCATTTCAAGATAGCTCTGCAGCCCCAAAGCCCCCCACCGAGTGCGCTAGAAGCCAGGTCAAGCCCCCACTCCTCCTAAGATGGACACGCACGTGGCGGGCACAGCAAAGCCACCAGCCGAGCGGTGGGCGGGCTCCATCGGGGCCCCTTTTGCCCCTTCGCTCCATAGTCCCCACGGCCCTTTGGCCAGGGCTCAGCCAGCTCGTCCTGCTGGGGTCCAAGTACAAAGTGGCAGCAACTGCGCCCGCCCTTCTGAAGGTTTGCCCCCGACATTTCTGGGGAGTGGGAGGTGTGCGGGGTGGAGGGCTCAGCCCACGGCGGGGGTGGGATGGTCCTCGTCCGCTCAGGATTTCGGGTGCCATTTCCCACCCCAACACACAGCCAGGCCTCAGGCCCCCCACCTGCACCTGCTGTCCCCGGTCCTCCCGCTGCCACTGCCCCAGGTGCAGAAACGCACGGAGACGTGAAATGACCGGCTGCTCAGTGCAGAGGGGCCTTCCTGGAGCATCACCCCATCCTCCTGACGGGACCCCTGGCATCTGAGAAATCGGGGTGTCCCATCAAGAGACAGGAAGGCAACCGGCTCTCGTGGCTTTGGTGCATTCACTCATTCATTCATTCGTTCACACATTTGGCCAAATATAGAAGCAGCCTCTGGCTCACAGCCAGGCGGGGGCGGGGGGGACACGGAAGCAGGTGCCGTCCAGGGCTCAGGGCTGGCTGCCCGCTGAAGCTCTGATGGCCTCCAGATAAGGGAGGTGAGTAGACTGAGCCCTGAGGAGGGGCAGGAGCCCAGGGCCCTGCTGGGAAAAGAGCGGGCTGGGGCGGCGTGTGGCTGGGGGAGCCTGTCGCCGCGGCGGCTGAGCTGGACACATCCAAGAGCCTTGACTTCCTGACATGGAATTGCCCGTGACCCCCATAGCCTCTGGGGGCTCTCAGCTCCCAGCGCCCCCAGGTCCTCTGCCCCTAATTCTCCATCTCTCCGTCTGCTGGCTCCTTCCCCGCCTTCCCGCCATCCACCCTCCACCTGTCCCGGGCTCTGAGCCTTTAAGTGCCCTGGCTTATTGGAAGCAGAGGAGGGTGTGGACAGGGCCCTGGCCCCCTGGAGAGCAGAGTCCAGCGGGAGCCAAACACGAGTTACTCCGAGGGAGGCCAGGGCTGGGTCAAGGCGTCACGGAGTGGCCAGTGCCGGGATGAGGGTGGGGCCTGGGGGATGGGGAGGGCCGAGCTTTAGGGGGAAGGGGAGGCAATGTGACAGAGACCAGCTTGCCCAAGGCCCACTCCCCACGGAGCCAAGCTCTAGCTTTCCTGTTGGGGGTGGCTGGCGCCCGGCGCAGGCCGAGTCAAGGACCCCGTGTGTTCTGAGACAGGCCTGAGGGCAGTGTAGCTGCCGCAGGAGGCTGGTGACAGGTGGGCCCACAAGGTCAGCAGGGGCCAGCCCAGCGCCGGCCGAATGCCCGGCAGAGCGGACTCTATCTGGAAGGCAGGGGAGGGGTGAGGTCAGATCTGACCTTGAGGAAGGTCAGTCTGGCAGCGGAGGGGACAGATCGGGAAGAGTGCAGCTGAAGCAGAGAGGAGTAAGAGGTGGGGGAGGTCTGGGGTGGGCAGGGGCCGTGGAGCCCAACAGGAGAGCCACAGGGGATGTGCATGGTGGGTGGCCGCGAGGGTGCCGCCAGGTGGGCTGCATGGAGGAACTGCCAGGCCTGCCCTGGACTTGGTGGGCTTCGTCCATTACTGCCCCAGAGTGGTGGGAGGCGTGGGGGCTAAGGCCGGGACATGAGAGGCACCAGGAGGCCATGGGGGCAGGGCAGCGGGGGGGGGGTAGGGGGGTGGAGCAGGGGGGAAGGTGGGTGGGGCCTGTCTCCCCACTCCCAGGGAACTTTAAAAGGCACAAGGCCCAGGATTTCTCAACTTCAACCTCACTGTGCCCTGGTGAGAGGGGCGCTGGTCCATCCCCTGCCTCCCTGAAAAGTTAGACGGTGGGAGAAGAGAGAGCCTAGCAGAGGGGTTCTTGTCAGCGCTGGAGCAAGCACTGGGCAGGGCCGGCCGGCCTGGAATCCCCACCCGGCGTGGCTTTCCCTCGTGGCCGGACACCCCTGAGCTTCAGTCGCCTCACCCTTAACATGGGGTCACAGCCCCACCGTACCATCCTCCCAGGGAGGCTTTGCAAACTGTAGAGCGCCCTGCACTTGGGAGGGCAGGTTGATGCCCCCTGCCAGCGGTCCATGGCGATCCAGATGCCCGCCAGCCCTTGCAGTGACTGAAAACTTAGTCCAAAGGAGAGGAGGGCGTTTGCGAGGGAAGTCTGCCGGCCACGCCTGGTGTCCGTGTCGCTGAGGCCCTGCTACCATCAGATATTAATATTTCCAACACCGATATTTACAAACCTCCCCAGAGGCTGCGCTGATGGAATATTGGTGATCACGCTCAGCTAAAAAGAGTATATTGATTGGGGGAAAAAAGAGAGGTCACTTTTTTTTTAACCCAAACCTATAAAACACTGAAATCCATAAACACCCAGTTCCCGGGCTGCAGAGTGACATCCAACCTGGGCTGCGGTCTCCGTGGTCTGGTCAATACGGCTCCATTAAGGCCTGCCCACCCGCCCCGTCCGGGCCCCTGTGGCTGTCCAGATTAATATGCGCCTCGCGTTTTAATTCTGCGTCCATTAGTATCACGTTGCCAGCTGATCGGCTCGGCTGTCGACCCTGGGGAAGGCCCGCTCAGGGGCCCTGTGCCCCGGGGAGGTCATCAGGGGACATGGGGACAGCTCCGCTGGCCCAAGGGCAGAGGCCAGCAGGTTTCCCAGCGCCCGTCCTTCTGCACAGAATCGGGATGCCAGCTGGAGAAGCCTGAGGAGGGGCGATGTGAGTGGGTCAAGAGCACTCAGGCCCAGCTTGGTGGTCTCGCTCAGAGAGCACCTCTGGGGCTGCAGTCAGCACCAACCAAGCCGGGTCTGCCCCAGGCCGTGCAGGGCCAGGGCGTCACCTCTCTCCAGCATCTACTCCCACCCAGCCCAGCGCAGGCCTTCAAGAGAGGGTCCTGGCCAGACCTCAGCTGACCAGCAGGCCCCTTGGGCGGGGAGGACGAGCACGGCCCACGGTGGCCACTGCACAGAGAGGGTGTCTGGGGAGCCGCTGGAAGGAACCCGGACGCCCTCTAGGAGGGAACAGGGAGCCTGATGGTGTGTCCCCCGGGGTTCCAGAAAGGATGAAGGGCGGATGGTGGCCTGGAGGCGAGCAGGAGACCTGTAGAACCAGCCGAGGTCGTCCGGAGGCGAGAGGGCAGAGCCTGGGCTGCCGGCCTGGGAGTCGACAGAGGGAGGGGCAGCTGGGCAGAACCTGCTCTCCTCCGCCTGGGAGGACGGCAGCCAGGGCCCCGCCACCCGAGAAGGAGCTTCCCCGAAGGCCGGCTCCTCCTGCCCCACAGCCCCTGGGGGAGCATTTGGAGACGGATGCCTGATGGAAACACCTCCTCTGTCTGCAGCAGCCCCTCAGTCGGAGCAGGACCGCGACCTCCGTGCCCAGAGCTCTGAGTCCAAACTAAGCAGGACTCACCAACACTCTCTGAGCTGCTGACACACAGTCCAAAGTCCACGTCTAACAGGGACTCCCGCTGCCTGTCAGGCCCAGCTGCCTCTCTCCCCACAGATACGCCCACCCCATCGTCAGTTCTGGAGTGAAAAGCAGCTGAAAACCTCTGAATGTAGGGAGGGAAGGGGTCTTGATCAGGACAGAGGCCAAAGAAGCAGTGGTAGCCTGACGGCGAAGGAAAAGTCTCTAGAGGCACAGGGACCCCCGCATCCTGGCAGCCGGGCCTTCAGTCCCGGCGCCGGTCATCCTGCAGCTTCAGGATCCCCACATGAGCATCCAGGGCACTGACCGCCCCCCAGATATTTATCCACAGTGTCCGTGCTCGGTCCCTGGGCGGGGGGCTGCAGGATCGAGGTGAATCAGGAACTTTCCTCCCCCTAGGAGTTCCCAGTGTATGGAATAAAACACGATGACAAGGGTGGAACAGTCAGGGTAAAAATTGGGCTGCTGTGTCAGAGGCCAGCTTAAGAGGGTTTAAACAAATAAAGTTATTTATATCTGACTCCTAACTGTGCAGAGAGAGGGGGGCCGGGCTGGCAGGGCAGCCCCTTCCCCAGGGTGGTCCCATATCCTCTGCTCTGTCACCAGTCCTGGCGGCTCCCTCCTCTGCACAGTTCTGAGAGGGCCACCTCCCCTCTGCATCAGCAGGGGAGGGGGGTGACCCTTCCCTCTTGGGCCAACCTGAAGTGGCACCCCCTCCCATCCCATCCCTGGAACTTGGTCCCATGGCCAAAGGCGGCCGCAGGTTGTGGGGGTGGGATGTCATCTTCATTCCAGGGCCCAGCTACGAGTCAGAGGTTCCATTGCTACTAAAGAAAAGAGAACAACGATGGGGACAAGTCAGAATGGCTGCCACTGCTGGTCTCCAAGAGGCTGGGAACAGACCCAGACTGGCCCAGCTCATGCTCCTCCCACTTCCCTCCAGGTGTGAGCTAACCAGGTGTTCACCTGCCGTAGGTGTGCGTCCATGGCATCAGGACATGCTCATAACAGCAGCAGTGCCTGCCCAGCCCAGGGACCTACAATAAAGTGTCAAACTGAGGCTCAGACACCTCCTCCAACCCAGGGGTCTCCAGTCTGGGGAACTGCAACCTTTACCTAGGGAATGAGCTGGCACAGCTAGAAACAGACAAGCCTGACATTGTCCCCTCCCATGTGAGGGCTCTTGGTGTCTGTGATCTGATGACAACCGCTAAAGCCACGTGCCGGAGCTGCTGCGGGGATGCGGTGAGATTATGCGGGCACGGTGGGGCCCAGTCCGTGTGCCACGAATAGTATCGTCACCATTAACTCTATGAAACCCTCACACGGGAGCGATGGAAGGGCTTTGGAAATAGATGGTGGTGATGATTGCACAACATTGTGAATGTAGTTCATGTCACTGAATTGTACACTTGAAAGATGGCTAAGGAGTTCCCTGGTGGTCCAGTAGTTGAGGCTCCGCGCTTCTACTGCAGGAGCGAAGGGGTTCGATCCCTGGTCGGGGAAGTTCCGCAGGCTGCGTGGGGTGACCAAAAAAAAAAAAAAGATGGATAAAAAGGCAAATTCTATATTATATATTTAAGCACACACCACGAAAGAGATACACCAGATCGCTTGGCTGGTGGAAGGCGCCCAGCACCCCGGGAAAGGGCCTGTGGGAAGGGTAGGGGGGTTTCTGTATCTGGAGCACGGCTGGAATCATCGGGAAGGAGGTGACCACGGCTGGTGAAGGGGGCCTGGGGAGATGGGGTGAGCATAGGGCAGGACTGGAGACATGGGGGACAGAGCAGATCAGATTCAGCAGGGCTGCTCCAGGCTGCAGTCAGGGGCTGGGCGCTGAAAGGTCAGAGAGGAGCCGGGGTGGGGGGCGCGGCTCCGTGCCCCACCTGCCACCCTGGACCATCCCTCAACAAACTTCACACGTAAGCCCAGCGCCTCCTCTCGTGGGAGCACAGACAGTCTCGGCAGCCCTGGTGAGTTACTGCATGGCAGCACTTAGTGTTGGCACCTAAATGGTTTCTTTGGCAAACTGAGATGGGATTGTCAATACCAGCCTCTCTCTAAGGAAGTGAATGTAAAAATGTGATGCTTCTGGGGCTTCCCTGGTGGCGCAGTGGTTGAGAATCCTCCTGCCAATGCAGGGGACACGAGTTCGAGCCCTGGTCCAGAAGATCCCACATGCCGCGGAGCAACTAAACCCGTGCGCCACAACTACTGAGCCTGTGTGCCACAACTATTGAAGCCTGCGTGCCACAACTACTGAAGCTCACGCGCCTAGAGCCCGTGCTCTGCAACAAGAGAAGTCACCGCAGTGAGAAGCCGGTGCACCACAAAGAAGACCCAACGCAGCCAAAAATAAACTAATTAATTAATTTTTTAAAGAAATGTGATGCTTCTGGCCTCTAAGCTCAGGCTGCTCTGGGTGCCCAGGTGGGATCTTCATCTGACAGACTGTCCGACAGCTGAGAGTCTCCTCACCCCAATCACTGACATGTGTCCTTGACGGATCAATAAGTCACCCGAGGTTGTCCCCTCTCCTGTTGCAGAATTAATAGGCGGGATTTTGTTGGTGTTGTAATGGCCGTGTGGCCCGGCTCGCGTTACACAGAGCTGACGGCAGCGCACAGGACAGACGGCCTGCTCCTCACAAGGCTGGGCGCCGGGAGCCACAGGTGGGTGCCCTGGGCTGGGCCAAAGGACGTGGTAGCAGCTGCCAGGGGTCCCCTTCCTTCCCCTGGAGGCTGGGGTCTGGAGGCTGAGGACATCTGAGCTGCAAGGGCCCCGCCCAGGTCCCATTTACAGATGGAAACCCAAAGGCTAAAGGTTTGCCCTGAGCCACATAGCAGGTAACTGAACGCCACGGTTTTGTTAAATTTTTTTTCAGAATTCTTAAAATTCCTAAGCTTAGCACATAAGGTCCTTCATGAAAGAACCCAGATTCCCAATCCACTGGGGATCACTAACTACACACACACACAGGCACACCCCTGCCTTCATTCTAAGGATGAAGGTCAGTTCCCGAAGACGATGCTGTCTCACGCCACAGGGCCTTTGCACAAGCCGTTCCCTTTGCCCAGAGCACTCCCTGCCTTTGCTCAGCCAATCTCTTCCCCTTTTCAAAACCCAGCTGGGAATCCTCTCCCCCAGGAACAATTTCCTCACCTCCGAGCTGGGCTGGGGGCTTCCCTCTGCCCCTGCACTTGTCACACTCTGTGGTGACAAGCCTACCTCCCCCACGAAACCGTGATGACTTAGGGGTGGAGCCACACCTCCTTGATCTCCAGCCTCACGCGTCCTGGTGCCTGGAGCAGAGTAGGCGCTTGATAAAAACTAACTGAATGCATGAATGTCTCCATTTTCTGCCAGTAAGGTGATACTATAACTCAGAGACTTTGACCCTTGCCACCAGGCTGGTTTCACTGGAATCATCCCCTTTCTCTGACTGGGGGCCTGGTCCAGAGGCTGGTGCTGGGGGCCCCTTGAGGCCCGAGCAGAGACGCTTGGGCTGTGCTCAGCTACAGGATCCCCACCCTCAGAGGCCGTTCTGAGCCCCCAGCCCCATATGGAGTTGTCCACACATCAGTGGTCACTGTACCAGTGTCCTGGGGTGGCTGCAACAAAGGACCACAGACTGGGGGCCTTCAAACAACAGACATTTCTTCTCTCCAGTTCTGGAGGCCAGGAGCGAAATCAACGTGCCGGCAGGGCTGGCTCCTTCTGAGGCCGTGAGGGAGAATCTGGTCCAGGCCCCTCTCCCAGCTTCTGGGGGTTTGCTGGCGATCTTTGGCGTTCCTTGTTTTGTAGAAGCATCACCTGTGTCTTTGCTTCTGTCATTACACGGGGTTCTGTCTGTGTCTTCACACAGCGTCCTGCTCCGTGGGTCCCCTCTTCTTACAAGGACACTAGTCATGCTGGATTTAAGGTGCACCAGGTTCCAGTGGGGCCTCATCTTAACACACATCTTTATGACATCTGCAAAGACTCTATGTCCAAATAAGGTCACATTCAAAGGCACCAGGATTGGGACATGGACACATCCTTTTGGGAGATGCAATTCACCCACAACCATCCCTGAAGCCATGGACCCATCTGAGGTTGTCCAAAGCCAGGGCATCAAGGGAGGAAGAGAGGGCTCTGGCAAACCCCAGGGGCACCTGAAGGAGAGCTGGGCAGGGAAGGAGGAGCCCCGAGGGAGACACGGGGGCAGCGGAGAGGAGGAGGACGATCTGATGAGGATGAATGAGGAGAAGCGGGTGCTTCAAGGAGGAAGACGGCCCAGCCCTGGGAGCGCTGTTGCACGTCTCCTGAGACAAGGCCTGAGCAGCGTCCATGGGATTTGGCTACAAGGAGGCCAAGACCTCAGCAGGAGCCAAGGGCAGACTGCGGGGGTAAGGAGGGCACAGGTAAGAGAAGTGAGGAGGTAAGGAAAGTGGTACCCACACCGCCCAGGGGACTGGCTGGGAAAGGGAAGATCCAGTCGGAGGGCAGCGGGGGCGGGGAACTGGGAGGAGGAGGAGACCTGGGGCTTTAAATGCCACTGGAGAGGCCCCGGAGGATGGGGGGGGGTGAGCATCGGAGGACAAGCAGGTGCCCAGAGGGAAGGGGAGGATGCCCTGACCCGGAGGACGTGCGGGGGCCAGGCAGGGTACAGCCAGGAGCCCGGTCCAACCTGTGGCTCCTCCTTCCTCCGTCAACAGCAGGGAGGGGGACTCCAGGCTCTGGGGAGAGGGGAGCGCCCGAGTCCCTGTGCCAGGGCAGCTCCCTCCGCAGTGGAGCTTGTGGTCCACAATATTTAAAGGTTCCGGCTCACACAGGTCCCTGAACCGCTCTCAGTCTTGATGCACTTCTGTCCTCATCCTCACACCTGCCAGCAGGTCTCCTTGGCTTCCCGCGTCTCCCCTCTCCCCAGCCCCACCCTGCCACACCAGGCCATGGTCCTCTTGGCCCGGACCACAGCAGCCCTCAGGATGGTCCACTGTCCAAACAGCAGCCAGAAGGAGCTGTAAAAGATATAAATCATCATCAAAAACAGTGTAAAGAACATGGAACTTCAACCCACAATCTGGGAGAAAGTATTTGCAACATGCGTGATGGATGAAGAATTTATGTACAAATATATAAAGAGTCCCTAGAAATCAATAGGATAAGAATTTTTAAATAGGAAAAGATACAACGTTTCACAAAAGAGGAAAAAGGAACGGCCCCTGAACTGATGGAGAAATGATCCATGTTAACCATGAGGGAAGTACAAATGGATGACAAGGAAAGGCCATCTCACGCCCAGCGGACTGGTGACATTCAGTCCCACGCTCGGGAATAACTCTGAGGATGTGGAGAGAGGGAAGGTCGGTCCGAGCCCCTTGGAAAGCAGGTTCTCTCGGGTCTCCTGAGGACTGGAGTCAATGGGCAGCGCTTCTGCGAACGCGGGGTCCTGGGTGTGTTCCGAGGGCAGCTCCTGTGTGTGGCCGGGGCTGTCTCTGATCCTCAAATTGCAGATGAGGGAGCTGAAGGGCGGGAAGGAGATCCGACTCGCGAGCCGGTCTCTGGCCTGGCGCGGCCTCCTGCCCGGGACGCTCCAGCCTCGCTGGGCTCCGGCTCGGCAGTCTTGAGAAACTGGCAAGGAGGGAACAGGAAAACTAAGCGGAGAAAGTCAGGGGGGGCTCAGACAGGACCCCGCCTGCTTGCGACAAGGGGATGCATGAGTCCTTCCCCGTGTGCAGCTCAGCCGGTCCTCCCGGGAAGCCGTGATCCGTGATCGAGTCCAGACAGGGGCAGCACCAGCTCAAGACTCCTTGTCTGGAGCCAGGCGCCCGAGACTCGTCACCCCTGGGGGTCCCGAGAACACAGTCGCCCCGCTTTTGTGAGAACAGATGTGTTCTTGAAATTAACAAGCCTGTGAAATGGCATCCCCTGGAGTTAAAGTTAAGTCATAGAAGTGAACGATTGTCCCCCGCCTCCAAGGAGCCAAGAGGAAATTAGCAGAAGGATGGAGGTAACCAGGGGCTGGGGGAGGGGCAGGGGGCCGTGTGCCGTGGGGAGAGCTTATGTTGGGGGTTGGGTTAGTCAGGGCTCTCCAGAGAAACAGAACAATAGGAGACAGAGAGAAAGGAGATAAATATATAAAGAAACGGCTATAGGTACAGATAAGGATATAGATACAGATATACGTGTACAGATATAGATACAAAGAGATTTATTATAAGGAATTGCTCACAGGATTATGCAGGAGGCTGGCAAATCCAAAGTCTGCAGAGCTGATATGTCTCAGTTGGAACCCAAAGGCCAGAAGGTGCTGTAGAACCAGGAAGACCCGATGGTCCAGTTCGAGGGCCGTCCGGCACAATTCCCTCGGACTTGGGGCGGGTCAACCTTTTTGTTCTATTCAGGCCTTCAACGGGTTGGGTGATGCCCACCTGCATGGGGGGTGGGCAGTGTGCTTTATTCAGTCTACTGATTCACATGTTAACCTCATCCAGAAACACCCTCACAGACACACCCAGAATCCTGTTTGACCAAACACCTGGGCACCTGTAGCCCAGTCAAGCTGACAGATAAAAGTCACCATCACAGGGGTAGTGAAAAAGTTTTGGGTAGGGCTTCCCTGGTGGCGCAGTGGTTAAGAATCCGCCTGCCAGTGCAGGGGACACGGGTTCGAGCCCTGGTCCGGGAGGATCCCTCATGCCGCGGAGCAACTAAGCCCGTGCGCCACAACTACTGAGCCTGCGCTCTAGAGCCCACGAGCCACAACTACTGAAGCCCGTGTGCCACAACTACGGAAGCCCGCGCACCTAGAGCCTGTGCTCTGCAACAAGAGAAGCCACCACAATGAGAAGCCTGCGCCCCGCAACAAAGAGTAGCCCCCGCTCACTGCAACTAGAGAAAGCCCGCGTGCAGCAGCGAAGACCCAATGCAGCCAAAAATTAAATAAATGAATAAATAAATAAATTTAAAAAAAAATGTTTTGGGTAAAAATAGTGGTGTTGGGTACACACTGAATGTATGTAATGCCACTGAATTATACACTTACAGATTATTAAATCATAAACATGATGTTAAGTATATTTTACCACAATTAAAAAAAAATGCACAGTGCAGATTTTTGCAGTTGCTCCATTTTATAGGTTAGAAAATATATATATAATTCTTGCTTCGGCAGCACATATACAAAGATTGGAACAGTACAGAGAAGCTTAGCATGGCCCCCTGTGCAAGGATGACCTGCAAATTGGTGAAGTATTCCATGTTTTTTTTAAAAAGCTATAGGTAGCAAAACCGTTCCCACACGGTTCCAAACTGGAGTTGGCAAACTGTCCTCAAAGGACCAGAGACCAACATTTCGGCTTTGCCATCCAGCCTCCGCTGCCCTTGCATCAGGAAGGCAGCCAGAGACTACAGGTGAGTGAATGAGTGTGGCTGGGTTCCAATAAAACTTTATTTATACTCACAGAAATTTGAATTTCACATAAGATTTTCACATGTCACAAAACACTTTTTTTTTTTTTTTTCAGTCTTCGAAAAACATAAAAATCATTCTTAGGTTGCCAGGTGTACAAAAATAGACAGTGGGCTGGATGTGGCCGGTCAACGGTAGTTTGCTGACCCTGGAGCTAAGCAAAGGGGAGCCGGGGCTAAGCTCCCCGGTGGGCGCCAACCCCAAACCCAGCCGAGGGGGCTCAGCCATGCCTGGGTTCCGCGGGGTTGCTAGGTGGGGGAGGGCATAAGGAGAAATAAGGGGGCGGAACCCTGGGGACCCAGAAGTGCCAGCAGCCAGGGGGAAGCAGACCTGTGCTTGGGGGGCCGGGGATCTGACCCCCACCGCCTTCTCACCCTGGACCGCACGTCCTCCTGATGCCCCAGCCTCTCTCACTGTGCCCCGTCTCACCCTCCTGCCCTCTCAACGTCAAGGAAGCTGATGCCCGCTGCTCTGGAAGGCCACGTGGGCCACAGGCCGCGAGGGTGACCATCAGGATTGCTGGGGACTGAGAAGTTTGCCAGGACGTGGGACGTCCAGTGCCAAAATGCACACAGTCCCAGGGAAACCAGAATGGTCACCCTGACTGGTGCGAGCAGCAGAAGGGATACAGAAGACAACTGCCCCCCAGCCCCCGGCCCCGGCATCAGGCCTGGCACGGACAGGTGTGCAAGACCCAGGCGTGGTTTCTGCACCTACGGGAACGGGGTGTGCAGTGAGCGAGGGCAAGATGCACTACACACGGCAGTAAGGACGCTGCTCCCAGACGCAGCGCTGAGCAAAGAACGGGGCGATGCCACTTTTCCAAAGCATAGGACAGGCAGCTGCTCCACGGGGACCGCCTCTGAGGAACCCCGGGCGGCACAGGGGCTTCTGGCAGCCGCTCCCTTGGTCCTGACCCGCTGCCGGCCCCTCAGGGATGCTCAGTCTGGAGATGTCCCCACCGCACAGGCAGGGTTGCACACCCCTCCTTGGGCATCTTGCTGGGCGTTCACCGTGGCCGGGCACTGGCCCTTCTATACTTGCCAGTTACCCATGTGACAGCCCTTACTGAGTGCCTCCGTGGGTCTGGGACAGAAAACTCCTTACGGTGTTGTGTTCTTTAACGCTCACAGAGCCCCCAAGGGGTAGGTGTTTTTAATCCCATTTTACAGATGAGAAAACTAAGGCCAAAGAGGTGAAGTCAGTGTCCTAAAGAGACACTGGGCCCCAAGATGAACCCCTGCCCCGTCCTCCTGACTTACAAGGGGTGCACTCTCCCTCCATGCAGCCTTTTCCTGAGTTTAAGGAAAGGGGGTTCTGATGTCTGGGATTCCTCCCCAGGAACCCCAAACTCACAGCTCAGACCCTAGTCCCAAGGGCAGCCCTCTCCCCTGCTGGAGGCGCTGCCGGCATTCTGTGTACAAATGCCCTGACAAGAGGGGTCATCAGTGTGAAATCATCGCCATCAGCAGGGCCCGGCCGCCAGCCTCTCATTATCGCCAAATGAATGACTCCGTTTAGAGAAGTCGTTTGGGGCGCTGTCCCAGACAATGACTCCTGTCAAAAGATTTACCGAAACTCATGGGCGATGCAGCGGGAGGCCCCGTGGGCCTGGCCTCAGCGTTTATCCTGCAGAAAACAAAGATTGCAGCGTGGACCATTTTGCCGCTGAAATTCATGCCTTTTGACCCCAAATGGAGAGATAATCCCAGGGCTTGTTTCCGCTTGAGCCTGGAGATGTTGTAAATAGCTGGCTCTGAAGCGGAACCTCACACCGGCCTCGGGTGGAAAGCAGACCATGAAGCAGACTGTGGAAGGACGTGGCTCGCTGACGCTCTCTGTCACGCCGCCCCCTTAGGTAGCATCCCCCAGGGACTTTCTATTCTAAAATTGGGTGCTGGGAAGAGCTCTGGCTCAAGCAGGAAGTTATGTGCTTTCTCCATCCCCCAGTGAAGACTGTAAACTTGATCGCGATTTATTTTCCTCTTGGCTGCCGGGAAGCTCACAAGCCAAGAAAAAACCTAAATACATTAGCAGCGTTGGTCTTTTGTAATATAATACCTGCATTCTCTTTTATATTAGTATTGTGGCTTCTGTCTGGATTTTATTGTGTTTGTTTAATGTGCCTCGCACTGTAAGCCACTTCAAATCCTTTGTTGAAAGGGTGGGGGTGTGAGTAAAATAAAATAACCAAGCAGAGAGGGGAGGGGAGAACAGGAGGCCGGGGACTGTGACCTGCTTCTGGCTGTGACAGCCGTCCAGCTATTTGACCCGTGGACTGAGTGAAACATATTTTTCCTGCCTGGGTATGACTCTGGTTCTCGACCAGCCTGGGTCACCCTCAACCGTGCACTTGTCCGTGAGCATTCTGGATCCTCCACCAGGACTGTATCAGTCAGGTTTGCCTGGTAACAAGCACCCCCTGGTTTCACAGCAACACACATTGATTTTTCACTCAGAGCCTGTGTCAGCGGCTCAGCTGTGCCCCATGACTTCCCATCCCAGGACCCAGGCTGAAGGGGAGGCAATTTGGAACATGCTTTCCTCATGGAAGAGTGAAAAGAGTGAGAGGGCTGGAGAAAACCTGGAATGGCCCCTACAGCTCCTGCTCCAGCATGTCTGGCCCCCCCACCGCCGCCGTGCCACCATCAGTGGGCGGGAGGTAGACGCCACCCCCCAGGAAGCACTGCGGCCATGGGTTAGGGCACCAGAGGCTTGGATGGACAGCTTCCAGGAAGGTGGAATGGAGAGCCAAAAGCACTAATACAATTTGCCGCAAAGACCCCAGAAGGGAAGACTCATAAGGGCAGGGTTCCGGCTGGTCTGCTCGCCCACCCATGGGAAGACCAGGCACTTCGCGGGAGCTCCATATATACTGCTTGAACACGCCAGCGATGAACGGGTAGCTAACGGGCCGAATGAGTGACCAGAAGGCCCTGGACGCAGGCATGTGTCAGTCTCCACTGCTTCAGTGCCTTCTTCTGCCTGTGAACCAGCCAGCATCTCTCTCTTCATAAGACGGGAAGGCAGGACGACAGTGACAACCTCATGGCACAGTGCATGGCAGCCCCTAGTACCTGCCTGGCCCATGGCACAGGCTCAGGAAGGCAGCTTCCTTTGGCTTCAACTCCTTTCAGGAGGAGGTGTCATTTCAGCTGGAAAGACCAGGGGACAGACACCAAGTAAGTGTACATATTACAATTATTGTACAAGTTAGGATGACGATGATTACAGCCGATAGTCAGAGAGCACTCACGGGACCCCAGGTGCTCTCCCACGTACCTTACGTGGAGTAACCCATGTGTCGCTCACACCCTCACAAGGCAGGAATCATTATCATCCCCATTTTACAGATGAGGAAACTGAGGAAGGGCAGCTTTAACCGTGTCTGCACATTCTGGGACCTCCTTGCATCAAGATGCAGGGTCATAGCCCATCACACACACACACACACATACACACACACCTTGAATCCAGCTGTGCTTGGGACTCCTGGTAACCAATGCCGTGGAAGTGAGGTTAGGACAGGAAAGGTGATGTGGCTCCAGCCCCGCGCTCATCAGAACACTCACACTGAGGGCCCTGAGCTGCATGGAAGAAGTTCCACTCCCTGAGTCAACCATGTTGTGAGGAAGCCCAACCATGCGGACATGCCAAGCCTGGACACTCGGGTCAACAGTCCTAGTTTTTGTAGCCCAGACACCAACCATGGGAGCCATGAGGCTTCAGGCAACCCCGACCCCCAGCCACGGAGTCATGAGGAGCCTCAAGGCTCCCCAGCAGGGACCCCAGGCTTTCGGAGCAGAGACAGGCCACCCACACTGGCTCTTTCCAAAAAGATTATTGTTTCATGCCCCTAAGTTTGGGGTGGTTTGTTATACGGCAACAGGACAAAGATTGGCTGCCTTGACACATCCAAAGCACTAGCTCTTGACTAGGGCGGTAGACAGGAGCTGAAGAGGCCTTGAAGAGACTGCCAGTGAGAGCCTGAGAAAGACTAAGATAGATGTGATGGGGAGCTGGAGAAAAGGGGACCCTTGTTATGCGGTGGCCCAAAGGAGAGCAACTGTCTCCAGAAGTAAAATGGAAAATAGAGAATGTACCTAGTGAACTCAGAGATGTAGCAGATGTTATCTGTAAAGGACCAGATTGTAAATAGTTGAGATCCTGAGGAGCAGATCGTCTCTGTTGCAACTCCGCAAGTCTGTGGTTATAGCTCAGAACCCACCACTGACAACGCGTGAATCACTAGGCTTGGTTGCATTCCAGGAAAACTTTGTTTGCAAAAACAGGCAGCAGCTGGATTTGGCCCATGGGCTATGGTCATCTGACCCTTGATCTAGCTAAGATTTCCAGGGAAAATATCCAAAGTGCCACCTCTCTTCTCCTTCCTGCCTAGGATAAAATGCAAGAAGAGAGAGGTGAACCGAAGAGGGAACTGTGTAATTTTTTGGGGGGGGGGCCACACTGCGAGGCTTGTGGAATGTTAGTTCCCTGGCCAGGGATTGAACCCGGGCCCTCTGCAGTGAGACCACAGACTCCTAACCACTGGGCCACCAGGGAATTCCCTGAACTGTATAATTTTTAAGAAAAGGTTAGAGAAAATTGAAAGGAACCAGGACTTACTGGGTTTGAAAACCAAAGTGTTTCTCATCGTCAGCCTGCTCAGATTCTAAAATGTCTTCGATTTTTAAAATTGAAAATTGTCTCAAAATTAAAAACAGCTTCTGGGAGAAGATCAGATTTAGAGTAGAGCTACAAGATTCTTTATAAGCACTCAGAAAGATCTAAGGGGGAACCTCACAGATAAAGACCCTCTAAGGAGCTTAAAGTATGTCTCCTCGACCCTCTCCCTTGAAGAGTAGGTTTTAGGAATCTCAGGAACCTCCAAGGGACCCCAAGATAGAGAAGATCTTCTCCTAAATAAACGTGTGGCTGTGTCTGATCTAATGGTCTGGACGTCAGTAAGATTCATGGGAAACCCACAAAGTCTTAAAGAGGATTATACTGGTGGAAACACCAGCAGCCTGGATAAAAAGGAATGGAGATGGTAAAAAATACAGATGCTCTTGGACCCTAAACTACTCCGGTCAAGAAGCCTGAGAAGGTCACTTAGTTGCAAACACAGGCTACTTCTTATGGTAAAGGAGGGATGAACCAGAACTGAACCTATCCAAGCTGGACCTCAGAAGTGCTATGAACTGGAGACTTCCATGGGCTTCCCATACTCCTGCTTTCTAAATGTCCCCACGGTTGTATGCTGGGTGTGGGCAGGGGTGCGGATACCTCTTTCTTTAGCTCACACATCTTCAGATTTTTTTTTTAACTCCATACTCAAGAATCTTGGAACTGCACAAAGCAGATCTACACTTGGGCCTGATGCACATGGCAAGACCCTGGACCTCATGTCTGGGCCTGAGGCCATGCTAGTGAGCCTTCCAGGGAGTGTGGAAGGAGGTGAGTGTGTTTTGCACGAGGGAGGAACATAAATAATTTGTGGTCGGAGGGCAGACTCTGGTCTTTTTAAAACATGTCCACAGATTCCCTGGGGCTCCTCCCGTGGAGAGGCGGAGGTCTGCGTCCCTTCTTGAATCCGAGCAGGCTTGGGACCTGCTTGAAACCATCAGAATGTGGTAGAAGTGAAACTGCCCGGAGGCGGTTTTGCCTCATTCACGGAGACCCCAGTGCTTGGAGTCTGAGCCTCGCTAGGGGATCTGCCCCGCCGCCCCCCACCCCCGGCCGCCATGCTGTGGGGAAGCCCAGGCCCTGCAGGGGCGGGGTTTGTGCTCCCGCCAGCGCGCCTCCTCCTGGATGAACCAGGCGTGTCACCGGCACTTCCTGCCCTTCACCCTCATCCCCAATGCAGCATCACAATCCCCACCCTCACCCAATTCTCCATCTCGTTAAGAGACGCCCGGTTGTTCAGGCTGAGAACACCCCATGGTTGCACCCAATTCCTCTGCCCCCTTCACTCCCCACGCCCCCCCCCGAGCACACCCCCATCCGGCCCCTTAGCAGCCCCCGCTGCCCTCCTGCTGGTCCAAGCCACGACCATCCGGACTTCCCACGAGTCCTTGCCCTGGTCCTGCCCGACCGGCCCGCCAGCCTCTCTGGCCGCGCACTCTTCCTCCCAGGTCTGCCCCTCCCGGCCCTGCCTGGCCCTGCCCTGCTCTGCTGCTCTCGACCCTTTGCCCAGCTTCATGGTTCAGTTCTGTCTGTGGTTTCTGTGGTGTCGTCTCCCAGCATGCCCGCTCTAGTTAAAATATCAGCTCCCGGCGGGCACAGACCCGTGTTCGGTCCTTGGCTTTAACCCCAGCCCAGCCAGCGTCCGGCACGGGGCGGGTGCTCTAGGAATTTGGGTTGAATGAGTGAGTGGAGAGCTTCGGGGCCAGCCAGGCCTCCATCCCATGCCTGCTCCGTCTGGCATTGTCTGTGAACCCTTCACAGGCGACCTGCCCCCATCCCACCTGACTAGTGTGCAGAATGCGGGGGATGAGACCTGCCTTTCTGGGGTCCAGCTGGGCTTTGCTGAGCATGCAGAGCCCAGCTGCTCCCGAAGGCCTTGCCTCCATCTCCATCTCTATCCTGGCCTTTGGCTGTGACCTTGGCCCGCTGACTCAACGTCTCTGAGGCTCATTTCCCCGTCTGCGATGGGAACCAACCCCTGCACGGCACTGGGGAGGGTTCCCCCGGGGGGGCGGTGCTCTCCGCCTGCCCCCGGCCTCAGTCCCTGGAGCAGAGACAAACGCACTGCCTGACGAGCTCTCCCACTTCCTCTCATGTCGGCGCTTCACCTTATCACCCCCACCTCCTAAAGAAGGAACCCGGGCTCTGAAAGGTGAAGCAGCCGTCCATGCAGCAGACAGGAGAGTCTGGATTGGAACCTGGGTTCATATGTCTGTGTTGCTAGGCCTGGACAGGGTTGGGGGTCTCTCCTGGGGACCTGACCCTGCCCCACAGGTCGCGTGACCATCTACTGTGCTGCGGGAATGGGAGGGTCGGGGAGGGTGTCAGCTCCCCACTCCCGGGAGAGGTGTGCAGGCATGGGCACCGGGCTACCTGCAGGCTGAACCCCAGTGCCCAGGTCAGGGCCAGGCGCACAGTAGGTGCGCAGATTGCTGCTGGGGACAGAGTCCAGCCCTACAGTGTGGGTCAGCTGCCTCATTACAAGATCAGAAGCCGCCGACCTCCAGGGGTGCCTGCCCAGGGTCACGGGTCGATGACCACTCAGTGGAGGACCTACTGTGTGCACCGTGCCGCAAGGTGGGGCCCGGGCTGACCCTTGCTGCAGGGTCCCACGCGCAACCCAGGCCCGTCCCCGGAGGCGCAGAGAGGCAGCCCCAGGCCACGTAGCCACCTGTCCCCTCTCCCCATGCCAGCCCCCCGAGGCAGCACCTTCAGGCTGTCACTCGCTGTAACCTGATCAGCGACAGGACAAGAGTGTGAGGCACCAGGACAGGAGACATCTTAATTAGTGGCTTTTCCGGAGCGGCCAGAGCCCCAGACATCTCCTAACTTGTCTGAGCCGGAAATCCTGGCTTCCCGGGTGGATTGCCAGGTGCTGGCGCCTCGCCGGGGTGGCTCTGCGTGCAAGTGTGGGGTGTGGGCGTGGCCTGCGACGCTGAGGGATGCTGACGGCTCATGTCTGGGCCCAGCCTGGCCCAGGACACTCATTGTGTCCCTTCCGTAGGTGCAGACTTGAAGTCCCGTCCTCAGAGGAGGTCCTGCGAGGAGCGTGGTCCTCAGCGGGGAGGGTTAGGGCAGCCGAGGGCAGCACACGGACAGTCCGGCAGAGCGTGGTTCCCAAACCTGCAGGGTCGGAACCTGCTGCGAGCTGGGGCAGGGACTGTTTCTTGGGTCTCGCCCTGGATCTCCAGAGAGCGCAGCTAGGCCTCAGCTGGGGACTGACCTGGCGAAGTGACCCCCTAAGGCCCCTTCTAACCCTGAGTTGATGCACCTGACAGGGCCATTTCAGCTGGGCCTTAAAGGCCCAGGGGGTCCCAGGCAGCCGAGCAAGGGAAGAGGAAGAACTTGAGTGGGGACAGAGCAGCCTGGGCAAGTCCCGGCCTCGGGAACACACGGGCTTGCTCAGAGCGTGGTGAGCCCCGCGTGGCAGAGCAGAGTCTGAACCTCCACAGGGTGATGGGAGGGTGATGGGAGCGGGGGGCAGACAAGAGGGGGCCAGGCCAGTTGGTCCAGGCCTGGGGATACCTGGGCCCGAGCTCAACTCAGCTCGGGGGCAGTGGGGCCATGATGCTGGAAGAACGGGAAGTCGTCTCCCTTCCAGGAGATGCCGCTGCAGCCCGGTGGTCAGAGGACGACCTCTGCAGCCAGGCCGGCTTTGAGGCCCAGCTCGGGCGGGAACAGGCCCGTGTGTGCGGGGCCCCTCGCCTGTCTGAGCCTCAACTTCCTCATCAGCAAAGTAGAAGCCACCCCGATATCTTGATTCCTACAACAGACACTCGACTCTGGACAGACAAGCCTTTTTTTTTTTTTAATATTTATTTTTTATTCATTTATTTATTTTGGCTGCGTCAGGTCTTTGTTGCGGCACATGGGATCTTCCCTGTGGCATGCAGGATCTTTAGTTGCGGCATGCATGTGGGATCTAGTTCCCCGACCAGGGATCGAACCCGGGCCCCCTGCATTGGAAGGCAGAGTCTTACTCACTGGACCGCCAGGGAAGTCCCTAGACAATAAGCCTTAATAGCAGCCCAGGGTTGGGTGGAGAGAGCTATGGGAAAGGACTAAACATGGTTGGATATTTTTGTTCATGTCTTAGACACCCAAATCAATAACACCCGCAGTCCGCGCTGTGCCCACACATAGCTGAAGCATTTGAATCCGCATGTGCAGAATGGGCTGACCTCACGGAGGGAGGAGGTGGCTGGGTAAGAGGGAGGACTTCAGCTGAGCCTGTAAAGTTTGATTTCTTGAAAGACCAAAAGTATGTGAAGCCAGACAGCATCATCTGCGACAAAAAGAATACAACTGGGCCTCGGCAAAGACTCAGAGGAAATGCGTCGCTCAGGCACGTCGCTGATGGGGACCCCAGCGACGGTCCTCCCCGCGGGCTCCTCCTCCAGCCGCTGTGCCCGCCCGTACCTCCGGGGTGATCCTGGGCAAGTTGCTTCCGCTCTGGGGTGCCAGGGGCCCGTCTCCACGGGGCCCGAGAACACATGCAGAGATGGAGTACCCACGTGGCGACATGGCCCGGTGACCGCCTGGCTGGTGCTGCGATGATTACTGGCACTTTCATGCCCAGCGGAGGGGCCGGGTGAGGACCGGAAGGGGAGTGGTGATGGAATGGGACAGGCAGGCTGGGGAAAGGGGGGGCGGGGGGCAGTCACCGGGCTCCATGTCTCCAGAGGGAAAGCCTGGGGGCTGAGCTGCTTCAAGGCTCAGCAAATGTCAAGTGTCCAGAGATGAGGGGCTTTGGGGGAGTGGATGAGCCCCCCCACCGAGACGTGCTGGCCTTGCCTAAGGGCTCCCGTGGAAGAGGCCCCCTCGGGGGCCAGCGGGGGGCAAGGGGCTTGGAGATGAAGCTGCTCCCTCGGACCCTAAAACGGGTCCCTGGAGGTCCTGCCTGGCCTCTGAGGATGCCATCTGTGCTCTCCTCTCACCGGTCTGGCTGCGCCTGGGGTCTTGGCAGGACCTCTTGAGAGGGGCTGAGGTCATAACCCCTGCCCTGTCCAGATGGGCCTGGGCCGACCCTGTCCGCGGCAGGCGAGGACAATGGTCCCTTTTTTTGGCCAGTCGCCCACGGCCACATTCTCCAGGGACCTAGTGACCCTGAACAGGGGCTGTGAAGAGGTCCCTGCTGACTCGGCGAGATGTCCACTCGCTAATGAAGGGCCGTTGGAAAGGGCATTGACCTTGGTCAGCAGGCGGGAGCCCTCCATCCGGGGGCCACTGCAAGGAGAGAGAGGAAGGGTGATGATGTGTCTACCTGCTCCCCTCCCACCCACCAGAGCACTCGCCCGGCAACTATGGAGACCACTGCCCGGGGCAGCGGACGTAGACATCAGCCTGGGAGGCAGGCTCAGAGATTCAAGGCACGGTTCCTGATGATGAGAGAAACAGCAATGACCACACCATCACAGCCACCACAGCCAGGACCAAAGGGCAGCCCAGGTGCGATGGGAGGGCAGAGCGGCCCTAACCCAACCTGGAGATCAAGGAAGGCTGCCTGGAGGAGGTGACTTGGAGCCAGGTCTCCAAGGCTGGGTAGCATTGGCCAAACATCTCAGAAGGAGAAGGGGATTCCAGAGAGGAGGCAGCATGGACAATGCTCTGGGGACAAAGAAACAGATGACAGATAGCTTGTCATGACTGCAGCACTGGCTGCTGGGGGTGAGAAGCTGGAGATGAGGGGCAGCGGGGAGGCAGCGAAGGGTTGAGCCAGAGACAGACGGTCAGATGTGTTAGAAACGCCCGCTCTGGGTTGGAGCAGGGGAGAGAGGAGGCCGGGAAGCCAGTGAGGGGCCATGGGACGGTTCTGGAGAGAGATGGGGGGAATGGGGAGGGCAGGACAGACACAGGAGCCAGGAAGGAGGCAAAGGTGTGGGCCTGGCGGTTGTCCAGGCCGAGGGGGGAATCCAGACGACTTGGATTCCTGCGGGCGCTGGAGCAAAGCAAGACCGACGACCTTGAAGAATTGTGTGTGTGTTGGGGGGCGGGGGGGTGGCATTCCAACTTGGGCAAAAACCCGGAGGCAGGAAGGCAGGAAACATGCGGAAGTGATAACAGCCGACCACTTCCCGGATTGTAGGAAACGTGAAGTGGGAGGAGCAAGATGGGAGGTCGAGGGGCCCACTGGGGTGACACGGACCAGAGCAGGTACTCCAGGCAGGGCCCCAGTTCTTCAGAGGGAGGGAGGCTGGAGGGGCCACTTGGCAGGACAGAGGGTCTGGGGTTTACAAACGTGAGAATATGCAGCAGGTGACAGATCTCTGACTCCTGCCCACGTGAAGCCCGGGACTCAACGCTCAAGCTTGGGCAAAGCCCGAATGAATGCCATCCTATGCTGTTCCATGCAATTGCATGCTGTTCCTTTCAGCTACTATCAAGGTGGCACCACAGGCACAGGCAGAAGGAGTTACACTCCTCCTTAGTTACCTGGCACGTAGGAGCTGTGTGACTTCAGACACATTGCTCTCCCTCTCTGAGCTCCAGTCTCTCTCTTATAAAATGTGTTATCTAATCTCTGCCCTATTTCCCTCCCAGGGCCATTTGGAATCACACATAAAGCAACAAAAGTGCCTTGTGCTGCCCAGGGATGGACATAGTGAAAAATGGTCTCTGTGATGACACTTTCTTCTGCAGGGAGTTTAAATGTTCTTTTCAAACACAGGTAAGACATTTACAAAACTTGACAACCTACAGTTTGAAAAATGAACCTCAACAAATTTCAAAGAGTAGGTTTCATATAGACTATGTTCTCTGACCACAATGCAATTAATTTAGAAATTAACAATAAAAGTCATTTAAACGTATGTACATATAAGTCTGTAAACTTTAGACACACTCCTAAAAATCTTATGTGTAAAGGAGGAAATTACAGTAGAAATGACAAATTATTTAATGCCGAATGGACATGAAAGCATGACATATAAGTTTTCCAGGATGCACCTAAATTGGTTTTTAGAGGTGTATTTCTAAACTATGCATTTATTACAAAACAAGAAAACCTAAACATAAATAAGTTACATTTTAAACTAAAGGAAATAACAGGAGAATGACAATAATTCTAAAGAACATAAAAAAGAAGTAAATCTGAGAAGAAATTGATTAAAAGAAAATGAAAATAGAAAAGATCAAGAAAAGTAAAATGTTGTTCTCTGAGTAAATAAGATAGAAAAATTCCTAGCAAAACCAAACAAGAAAAAAATGCTACAGAGAAATAACACTGGAATGAAGAAGGGAACATGATAGATGTAGTATAGATTTAGAATTTGTTAAAGGATACTACAATTGACTTTGTGCCAATATATTTTTTATGTAAGTATAGTGGACAATTTTCTTGAAGATAAATTAATTACCAAAATTAATTCAGTGTGAAATAGAACGCATGAACAAACCAATAACCAATGCAGAAGGTGAATTGGTTAGCAAAAATGTGTACCTCCAAATAACAAAGAGAAGCTACCCAGCCCGAATAGTATTACAGCAAGAGTTTTCAAACTGTCAAGGAACAGACAATCCCTAGTATATGCATTCTGCTTCATCAAATGGAGGGGAAAATGGGAAACTAATTCATTTTCTGAGACTAGTATAACCTAATGGCTAAAGCTAAATGACAGTTCATAAAAAGAAGATTTTACGCCAATTTCAATTATAGATGCAAAACAAAATCTTAAGGGGAATACTTGCAAATCAAATCTAGTAGTGCATTAAGATAACTACAGCTCATTTTAGTTTATCCCACGAATGCAAGGAGAGCTCTCAATTCAAAAATTTAGTAATAAACAATGGCACATCAAGAGCGAAAGGAGGAGAGATGTAAAAAACCCAATTTGGTCATCTTAATATATGCCAAACAAGCATTCAATAGAATTCATTCACTGATTATTTCATATTCAAAATAATCAACTATGAACAGAATGAAATTTCCTTATTTGGTTAAGTGTAGACAAAGTACAGGCTAAGCTGCTAAACAAGGGACCCAAAGGTATCAGGACAAGATGGAGACTGTTTCTGTGACATGTAACAATGCAGGGAGAATAGGGGTACTGCTCAGGCAGGCAGTTCTGCTCCCCTAGTTCACCCAGGGATACAGGCTCCTCCTACCTCCTGTGTGATGTTCACATGCCCCAGGATGTGGTCCTCACCCACCTGGTCAAAGTGGGCTCACCAGCACCATCATCACTTCCACAGAAAGGAAAAATAACATAGGATTTGCACACATCATTTCTCCCCACATCTGCTAATGAGAACTTGGGCATGTGGCCACACCAAGACTGGAAAATATACTTTCCATCTGGTATCCATGTGCCCTGATAAAACCCAAAGTAGTTCTATTACCAGAAGGAAAAATTAAAGGAGAATGTGTAGCCAGGGGCAATTTGCAGGCTCTACAACACCCAATAAAAATTATCTATCAAAAACATAGAGTAGGCATCATACTTAGTCATTACCTTTTCCATGTATTCTCATTAAAGTCAAGATCAAGGCAAGGATGCCCTCATCATCACTTATGTTCAACATTGTACTGACAGACCTAGACAATGCAATAGGACAAGAAAAAAAAATCAAAGAGGCAAGCATTGGAAAATACTATGATTGTTCACATAGAAAACCCAAGATAATCTATGGACAAACTGGTACAAGTAATACAAATAATTATACAGGAATAACTAATCATCAGCAAATTTGCTGGATACAAAAACTACAGATTTCCTAGATGCCACCAATGACCAATAGCAAAATCAATAGAGAAAAGATCTCAATCTTAAGCAATTAAAACTATAATCTTTAGAACTATGCAAGCTGTTTACTGAGAAAAGTTATAAAATATAACATATTCATGGATATGAAGACTCAGGTCATAAAGATGTCAATACTCCCTAAACTAGCCTATAGAGTCAATGAACTTTGAATCAAAAGTTCTAACAGATTTTTTTTTCCCATGAGATTTGGAAAGCCAGTATAAAAAGAAAATAGAAGAGAAAAGGATCAAAATAACTTTTAAAATATTAGGAAATAAAAACATATAAAGCATTACTTTAAAATTATAGCAATTAGGAAAGAGTGGGAATGGGTCAAGACAGAGAGAACAAACTGGAAATCTCAGAAATAACACATCTGTGTATGGAAACTTGACTTTTGACAAAGACAGGAACACAAATAATCAGGGGGAAGGATAGACCATCCAATGCAGGTGCTGACTGGGACCATTTGGGGACTTTCCATATGGAAAATTGAATCCCTACCTCACACCATACACAAAAATCAATTTCCAGTGGATTAAAGACCTAAAGGTGAAAAGAACTCTAAAACTTTTAGAAGAAAATATAAAATAGTATCTTTATGACCCCAGAGCAGGGAGGAATTTTTAAATATAGCACAAAAAATACAAACCACAAAGGGAAATATTGATAACTTAGACTAGTTAAAGTTTATACCAAAAAAAAAAAACCCTCAAAAAAATAAAATAAAATAAAAATAAAGTTTATACTGTCTCTTGAGGCCTCATTTGGAACTGGTGAGACATCACTTCTGCCACATCCTATTGGTCCAAGCCGACTCCACCTGCAGAGGGAGGAGCTACAAAGTCACAGGACAAAGCTGTAGAGAGAATGCAGAGGAGGGTGGAGAGCTTGGGCAATTTTTGCCACCGTTCTTCCACGCCCAGCCTTGGTGGTCAGGGAAGGTACCTGAACAAGGTGATGGAGAGCAGAGGTGGGTGAAAGTCAGGGCAAGAAGGGCCCAGGGCTGCCCAGGCTCAGCTCTGCCGTCCCACAACAGCCCCCCTGTCCTATAGCTCAGTGAGCCAGAACCAGGGGGGAGTGCTGGCACCTCAACCTAAGTATGAAAAGGTTCATCACAAGACCGTTTTGATGCAAGTATTTCGCTTTTATTCCCCAGGTCTTTCCAAAGTGACTGAACACAAAACAAGACGACGGCACGCTCAGCGAAATAGGGCAATTAAGACAAAACCAGAAACGTTTAAAAGCATGGGTAGGTTCCAGGAGGGCAGGTGTGGTGTCGGCCCGGCACCCCACCCCTGGTACCTGGCGCCAACAAAGAAAACAGAGTGGATGCTGGTGGCACCCAGGCTGGACACAGACCACCGGTGGGTCCTGGTTTGGAAATCCGAGCTTGGAAGCCAAGGTCAAAAGGAAACTTCAAGGAGCCCCCTTTCACGTTGGTCTGCAGAGCTGACTTACCCCGAGAGCTTTGAGGACGGAGGTGCTCATTAATCATTCCCTTCAGTGGCGCCGCCAGGCATGGGGCACAGCTGGCCCAGATGCGGGGCTGGCCCTCCCTCTGCAGAGCCCTCCCTGGACTGATGAAGGACCCTGGAGGGGTGCAAGGGGCACCGGGGACCCTGAGGCGCAGGGTCTTTGGCTGCAAACATCCAAAGGGCTTTCCTCCCAGAAGCAACCAAGGGGTGATGCACCTGAGGGGTGGGGCGCGAGCAGTGTGCATTCTCATCCTTGTAAGACTCTGTGAGGTCTCAGAGGTCACTCTGGGGACTGGAGTGTATTTGATGTTCCCTGTCACTTGTTTCTGCAGCTTCCATGCTGACTGCATCTGGTCACCCCAGACCAGGAACACAGAAATCGTTTTGCTACTCACCCACCAGGCACTGAGTCCTCCAGAACCATCTTGCCCCACCTTGCCCACCCATGCTCCCAGCCCCGCGCGTGGGGCTGCCGTGACCACCCCCAGCCCTCTGGAACCTTGAGGACCTCCTCTCGGCTCACCTGTCCCAGGCTGGCCCCCGGTCGTGGCCCCCAGAGTTGGCTCAGCTCCCTCCACTGCACAAAGCCCTGCATGGTTCCCATCGCCTGCTGGACAAAGTCCCCTTTCTGAACCAGGGACTCAAGACCCAGGGAGACTGCCCCAGACACACCTCTGACCACGTGTCCTGCCCCAAGGGTCCCTGAGGGCTACGCCAACCTGGCCTTCCTCTTCCTCTGTTCCCACTGCTCCCAGGACATTATCCAGCTAGCAAATTCCAATTCATCTTTAAGAATCTCTGAAGTGATGCCACCTCCAGGAAGCCTTCCTGGAGGTGCCAAGCCCAGTTGATTTCCCACCTCTGTGCTGCAACTGGCGACAGTGGATTCCCCTCTGGTTGACGATGAATGGCTTCCCCTGGCCCATGTGCTCTCCAGGAACAGGACGGACTCCCACTTCATTTCCATGGCCCCAGTGCCCAGAATGTGAGGACGGGTGAGAGGCTTCACCTAAAGAGGAATGCCCTGAGAGCTGGTGGAATGAAGGGACGGTCCCCAGGCTGGCTTGGTTCTGACAACCCGCACGGACGCCAGCCAGTGTCGGCAGCAGCAGCGGCCTCAGCCAGGGAAGGGAACACGCCCCGGCGTCCCGGCTGCCCTCCCCTGGGCCCCACAGCGCCTCGCAGCCTCCCCGAGCTGCTCTGAGCCCTGCGTGAGTGGACAAATCTGCCGGAAGCCATTGAGGTCTGGATGGAGCACGGCTCCCGGGGTGTGGAGAAGGTGGGCAAGCTTGCAGGGAGCAGGTGTCCTCTGTCAAGTACCCCCCACCAGAGGTAAGGCACTGAGCCGCACAGAACGGTCCACCTGTCAGAGCCAGAGCTGGCCCCCATGGGCCCCTGGCCCAGCACTCTTTCCTCTGCCGCTGGTGTGAATTCAGGGTCACGTGGGAAAGGGCCTCCGTGTTCCCTTGACCTGCCACCTTAAACTCCCCCCCTCTGCCTGCTCTGTCCCTCCCTGCGGGCAGAGCCTGCGAGAGCTGATACCCAGGGTGCGGACACCCTCCACCCCAGGAGGACATCACGGGCCCGATAGGCAGGCAGGGAGGATGGGGTCTGGCCCACCCTGCTCGGCTCCAAGAGGGGTGGTGGCTGGGAGGATGAGGGTCTGGCGGTAGAGAAAATTGGGGGAGGCAAAGACACACTGCCTGGATGGGAGTGGTGTTGCCATCAAGGAGAAAGAGGGGCTTCCACCAGCTTGGTGCAGAGCACCACCCCCTTCCCCGGCCAGCACTGCGGTGAGCGGTGGCCATTTCTCCTCCTGTCACCCCAGCCCAGCAGGCAGGGCCAGCAAGGCATCACCTGTCCTACAGGTGCGGGCCCCGCCTGGGGCAGAAGCCACCTGTTCCAAAAGACAGCTCCACCCTGTCTGCTCCTCAGTTTCAGGGTCTGTGAAATGGGGATGCAGACCGCCGCCCTTGCAGGGGGTCTGAGGAACCACTAAGCCAGCGCTGCCGTTAACCGTCACCGTGCCACCACAGCCCCACCTGCCCGCCCTAACTGAATTCTCTCGGGCTGCCCGTGTGTGTCTAGACCTCTCCGCCGCTAAGCCGCGGGTGAGGAGCATGGCACACTCTGCCCAGGCATCTGCGTTTTCCTCATGCTTCAGTTTTGTCTGCGGCTCCATTAAACCAAGCTTATAATTAAAGAAATGTGATCGGAAAATTAGCCGGTGTGTAAGACCTGGGTCTCAGTACAGTTACAAGAGACAGTGTCTTTTGCACCCTGATTAGCCCGCTCAGGCTGACGCGAGGTTAAGCGGAAGAATGCCCGGATTAATCCAGATTGACAATTATGACCATTTTTTTCTCTGGCATCGAGCTTTCTCTCGTGGCTCCCTGCCAGGAAGGTATTGTGTTCCGAGACGAAAATACTTTTCATTTTTTTCTACAATTTCCGTTTAAAAAGTTCCAAATGTTGAGCCACATGACGTGAAACTGAACTTCAAGAAAATCCTATGGGGGTTTTGACGGTGGAGAAAACGTGGGGGTCTGATCCCCTGACCCCAAGCTGACAGAGGATACAGTTTCAGCCTTTCTTCTCCCCCAACCCCTGCGCCCGAAGGAGACAGGCGAGCCGGGTCCTCCAGAAGATGGGAACCTCCGGGGCGTGCGGGGGGGCGGGGCGGGGCGGAATCTACCAAGATGCTCCTGCCTTGGAAACTCGCCCCAACATATGGGTTTCCAGGGCCCAGCCCTGAAGTCTGAAAGCTGGGAGACCTGGGTTCCAAACTCTGCCTCTGCTCACCTCAGTTTCCTTGGTCTAATTAAGCTCAATAAATCATCCTTCTGCGTAGTCTTCCAGAGCACAATTAACTCATTTAATGCTCTCAAAACCCCATAAGGCGGAGTTCTTATTTCCACTTTACAGATGGGTAAACTGAGGCCCAGGGGGCTTAAAAACTTGTTCAGGGTCCACAACAAGCAAGTGAAGTCCCAATTCAAGTCCAAGACGTGAATCTAGTGCTTTGATTGACCAGGTGCCTGCAGGTGTCAGGGGCCACCTCAGACGTCTCTGCAGCACCCCAACTGGGACCCACTGTCTGTCTATAGATAAGTGTGCTTGGATCCTTCATCTGAATTCCGTAAAGAGGAGGAGGAGAAGCTGGGCAGCCAGGGGGAGCATCTGAGGGTCGGCCCTCCATCCTGGTGGCCCCACCCTCTGGGCTCCTCTAGGACAAGTGTGGCGAGGTCACCTCTACATGTCCAGCCCCTGGCCCAGCACCGGGCACAGAGGGGCTCAAAGAAGAGAGCCGTCAACCTGGCTAAGATTCACCATGTGGAATCACAGTTAGTGATCTGTAAAGATGTGCATTGCATATTGTTAGGCTTTTACAACTGAGCTGGACAAAACAGCGTGTGTAATTTGCACCCACCGCTGTAAAGGGGCCATGCATTAGACATGAAATGTATCTTGTCGATTCTGCAGGAATTAGGTAAAGACCCAGGAAACTCAGGATAGTGAGGCCTTGTCAATTACTTCATGCTGAACAGTGATCAATTGTATCAGTTAGTGTCAGGCTCCCTGACTAACACAGAGGAGCGCTCAGTGTCTGCTGAGTGAACGAATGAATGAAGGATGCATCATTTCTTCACCACTGGAAACCTCCAGGGTCCACGGGGGGTCAGCAGGGCCACGCCGGCCTTGCTCACCTCAGGGCCTGGCGCCCCCATGCTTCAGCGGGGTCTCCTGTGCTTCCATTTGTGCGCAGTGCGGATGACGGTATTTGTATAATACTGGACAATAAGAGGGGGGCAGGGAGTGAGAGCACCGCGGGCGCCGTTGGCCACGCGTCCTGCAGATGCTCGGCTGAGCCCAGGCAGCAGCAAGAAGCCCCAGCTGGGCACGGCCTTCGCCGCGCCTCTCAGGAAGCAGCCGGGCTCGCGCCCCTCATCCCAGAGGGAAACCTGGGGGCATCGCCGCCGCACAGGGAAGGCAGGGGGCGCTCAGGGAGGTTCTGGGGACTGACGCAAAGGGTGGATGCGCTCCCAGCCCCGTGGCCCCAGGAGCTCAGACGGGCCACGGCCGAAGCCTGGCACATGGGCGCTCAGGGGGCCCGTGGCTGGGTTTTCTCATGGCTCCTCCGTCCCCCGGCTCACCGTGTAGGCTGAGCCCAGGGCACCCCCGCCAGCATGAGCTGTCACCTGGTTAGACTCTACAGCACCCCCAGGCTCCCCCGCAGCCAGGGCAGACGCCCCTCGGCTCTCATACCAATCTGAGGCCCGGGGGACTCCACCGGTGAGCGGCTTCTCCTCTCCCTTCAAGGCTCAGGTCACCACTCAGCGGATCACTCAGGCTGAAGCCAGAATCTCCCCCTAAATGTCCCACTAATTCAGACCAGGCCCGAGCTGCTGAACTCTATCTGGGGAGCCTCGAGGAGTCACGGATGCAATGCATCAAATGAGGAGCACATTTGCACTGCTTGGCCCCAAGCAGACAAATGGAATTCTAGACTCTCCGGGGTGGAAAAGATCTTAAAAGGCATTCTCTCCAGCCATCCCCAGCTACCACCACCGCCATCCAGGGCTCGGATCTCCCCACGTGACCAAGAAAATTTAACACCGACACTCAGCCTCTTACATACCTCCAGGGACGGAGAGCTCACTACATCGCAGGGCACCTGGCTTCCACCATCAATGGGTGAGACATGTATCTCCCCTTGCAGTCCTCAGCACTGCCCTCGAGCCACACAGGATGTGCATGTCCCCTCTTCCCAGCCAGCGGGCTCCCAGGTCCCAAAGTCCCCTAAGTGACAAGGCCTGGTCCCTACTGTGGCCTCGCTCTGCATCCTGGGAACACCCCCAGGCATGATCTAATTGCCCTCAATCTTTGAGCAACTTCAAGGTACCCAGAGGACTACGTGAGCTGCGTCTCAGTGGGGCGGTGTGCCTGACCCAACCCTGACCCTGACCCAGCTATGGCGCGCGGCACACCACAGCTGCTCTCAGGAATGTGCCTTCCAGGAGCGGGAGATTTACCCACAGGGGCTGGGTTAAGCCCCACAACGAAACTAAGAGTGAGTCCTATTCTTCCCATTGCACAGGAGAGGAAACCGAGGCTCAGAGAGGGACAGTGATTTGCCCTAAGCCACAGAGCCAAGGGTGACAGACCCGCTTCTGCCAACTCTGAACCGAAGGGTGGGCTGAGCCTGTGTTCCCACGCTCAGCAGACCCCAAGTTCCCACTGTAGCAGCTGCCTCGGTGCCCTGACTGCCAACTGCCAGTCCCTTTGCCTGGGGACTCTCTCTGGCTGCCCGATGTTTCTCTGCCCCTGTGCAGCCAGAAGTGCCAGGGAATCCATCATGCCCCCCGCCCACCCCGGAGCCGCCCTCAAGCCAGACTCACAGGAGTTGGTGGGTCCGACGGGACCCAGCCCAGCTGCCCACACGGAGGCCTGTCCGACGGCACAGCACTTGCTGGTTCTCCCACCAGCCCCCCGCACGTTTCCCAGGACCCCTTCCCAGTAAGGTCTGGTCGATCAGTCTTTGTCTCAGCATCTGCTGGACCCAAACCAAGACGTCAAAGGTCTAAGATTGAAGACTCTAGGATACCCTAAAAGACACCTACGTAATCTAAACCTCGTGGGCTGCTTTTGTTTGCTTTTTGTGTGTTTGTACTCTGATACTTCACATTGAGGCATTGGGGTCTCACTCGACTTCTGAAAAGGAAAAGAAGTATATCAAAAAGGAGTTTGGGGTGGAGTTGACATGCAGATGCTGGATGTCACTGGTTCCAGGACAGCTCCCCACGTTCACCTTAATAGTAATAATGAACTGACAAGAGCAGAGAAAATAACCCCATGTGGTTAGCATTGGTGGCTTACTATGCAGATGTCAGGTACAGAATATGCCCTGGTTCTGGGCTATGGCTCTTCCAACTGGGACTAGACAGACAAGGGCCTGGGACATGGCCCTGCTTCTAGAAGCTCCAGGACCCAGCATTGGAGAATGAATAGGAGCCCTGGTGGGAACAGGTGGAACCCACATGCCATAGACATACTCATGGGGTCACCCAGATTCCAGATTCCACGCCTCGTTCAGCTGGCGCCAGCTGGGGACCTCGACAGGCCACCTGATCTTCCCAAGTTTCCTTCTAGGTTTGCCATGAGGATGAGACAAAGCCTTACAGCATACGGCATCCAAATGGGGAGAAGACCCAAGAAAGCCCCAGAGGAGAGCAAAAGTGGGTTGCGCAACTGAGAGTGGGTTGGAAGCTTCTGGAGCCCCAGAGGGGCTCCCTGTCTGCAGAGAAGGGCTGGAACAGATCAGAAGAGTGATTCCGCACAGACCAGCTCTCTGACGGACCTTGTGCAGTGGACAGAGCTGATGGGCCGGGAGCTGCTGAGTTCCACTGTCATTCATTCGTTTCCTGGGCTGGCCGCCCTCCCCAGCTCCCCTACTAAGCACCTACTATGCTCCAGGCACCATGCCCGGGGAGCACAGCCACGTTCCCTCAGCTGACACTTCCCTGAGAGCATCTGCCAGAAAGGATTAAGAATTTGCTGGAGGAAGCCCTGGCTTTGTTTGGGAACTTTACCCCAGCTGAGAAGGAGAAGCAAAAGGAGGAAAGAATGACCAATTATTCGCTGTGTTGTCTTCAGATGAAAGGCCCTTTTTGTGGCACTTCCCCATCTCCTGTTTGGGCTGTCAGCAGCAATTTGACGAGGAATGTTGCTTGGCCTGACCTGTTTTTTCAAGACGGTAACCTATATTGTGTATCATCTCAGCCCAGGAGATAATCAGCCAGCATCCTCCCTCGCACAGCCCCCGCCAGTTGAACTTCAACTTCTAAAACCAGGAAAATTGATTGGAAAAAATTGCAGGGAAATCTCCCACTAATGATATTTTGAGTTCAGGAACGGGGGTGCTGGGGGGAGTTAAAGTGGCTTTAATCTGATTCTCCCAACATGGATTTCAGTGCTGAATGGTCAATTGTTACTAAATTCTAATTGGTTCTGGGTCACTCCCTTTGAAATACTGGCTGCGTTCTGTTCATTTTTTCAATTAAATCTTAACAATTCACATCTGACAAAACTCAAAAATCTTGTCAAAAATTGTTCAGATTTGTGTAGTGAGAATGTGCAAGAAGCAAGATGGAGCTGGGACCAGAGGAAACTTTTATACCGAGGAACAATTTAAGGGCTAATTATGAGAATGCTGATTTTATTGTTTCCAGACTCACCTCCTTATACTACATAAAATGAGTCTTTCTCATCAACTTACAAAAATTACTTTGGAGGAAACCGTAAACGACCACAAATGCCTTTGCCTAAGCGATGATTGTTCTCTGGATTTAGAAATTCAAGCCCTTTTCACATTTCATTTCTCATTGTGAGAAAGTTTTATTTGATTTCCCGAGGTAACACAGGAGTCAGCTTGATGTAGAAAAAAGCAAGGGCTTTGTAGCAAGCAGACTCGGGTTCAAAGCTGGCTCAGCCCCGCTGAAACCTGGGTGATCATTTCCCGCAGAGGACCTCACCTCTCTGAGGACCTCACCTCTCTGAGCCTCAGTTTTCCCATTTGTAAAGTGGGAGCAATGTTTTCTAGGTTCGTGGTTATAAACGAGTGTTGCCTGATGCAAGGAAGGTGCTGCAAAGCCAGAAGCCGTTGTCCCTGTCGTTGGAATTGCAGAATACTTACGGCTTAGTCCGAACCCCACTTTTCATATAGAGAGATGCAGACCAGAGAAGGTCAACAATTTTCCCAAAGTCACACAGCCAGTTTGTTCGGGAGCCAGAAAGAGAAGTCAAAGCTTTTCTCGAAGTTTCTTCTAGAGGGTAACATTTCAGCACATGTGTACAGCTGTCTGGAGCCCACGACTGAATGCTATCACCTGGCTTCTCGAAGTGTGATCGGGCCCTGCACCAGCAGCACAGGTGTCACCCGGGAGCTTGTCAAGAATGCAGAGTCTCGGATCCCACCCCAGGCCTGCTGAGTCAGAATCTGCATTTTAGCAAGATCCCAGCTGGTTCCAGGGCACAGAAGAGGTGAGAAGTGCTGGCTGATGGCATCTCATCGGACTCTGGTGGCCTGAAAATGAGAGCCCAGCCACTCGGGGGGAGGGATAAATTAGGAGCTTGGGATTAACATACACACACTACTGTATATAAAATAGATAACCAAAAAGGACCTACTGTATAGCACAGGGAACTCTACTCAATATTCTGCAATAACCTGTATGGGAAATGAATCTGAAAGAGAATGAATATATATATATAACTGAATCACTTTGCTTGCACACCTGAAACTAATACAACATTGTAAATCAACTATTCTCCAAAAAATTTTTTTTAAAAAAGAGCCCGGCCAGCTCTGAGAAGGCCTGGGCCCCCCCACTGGGGCCTAATCCTTGTACAGGAGGGCCAGGAAGCCGTCCCCAGAGAGGACGGGGAAGGGACGCCGGGCGCTGCAGGAGGAGAGGGGCTCTGGGGACACGGCCAGGTGGGGACCCTCTTCTCACTGCCCCGTGCTCCCTGCCGGTCAGCCGGGCCTGTGCCACTCTCCCTGGCTGCTGCTTCCAGCCCCCTTTGCAACCCATGCCAGCTCCGTCACCCACACTTCAGGGGCCCTGCCCCATCCCCTGGGCATAGCCCTTCCAGGTTGCTGGCCAGTTGCCCCTCCTCAGGGTCTGCATCTCTTTGCCTGAGGGGTGGCGAGGGAATCAACCCCCCCACCTCCAGCGGCCCTGAGCCAATGCCTGGAGGGTTGGGGTCAGATACTGGCCCCATGGGACGACTCCACGATGGCAGGATGGCTCCTTGCCCAGGGGGGAAACTGGCATCCCCACATCCTCGCCTGCCTCCCTTCCGCACCCCCCTGCTGGTGTGTCCTGCACCCCCAAATCAACCCTTCACACTCAGCTCCGCCCCAGGAGCCCAGTCTTTGGCCCCCAACCCCTCCGAGCTGGAGAGGGAGACACGTAGGTGTGGGCGGCCTTTGGAGACTTAAGAACAGAGGACCCACCGGGGCTGTGGAGAGCATCACCCAGGCAGGTTTGGGTTTGGGGGTCTCTCTGGCTGTCACCGGTGGGGCTGGGGGCAGGCGTGGAGAGGACAAGGGGGAGGCAGGGAGATGATGTGGGCAGGCTGGAATTGGCAGGACCTGGCGAGGGGGTAGAGGAGGAGGGGCAGGAGGGATGCAGAGGTTGACTCCGCAGGGTCCATCCAGCCTCCCGTCGTCCGGGCCAGTTTCAAATTTAAACGTCATTAGGGACTTGCAAATTAAAACAACGATGAGACACCACTGCACACCTACGAGAATGCCTAAAATTCCAAACCCTGACAACACCAAATGCTGGCAAGGACGTGGAGCAACAGGAACTCTCGGTGATGGTGGGAATGCAACGTGGTGTAGCCACCTGGGAAGGCAGCTCAGTGGTTTCTTACAAAACTAAACATACCCTTACCGTACGACCCAGCAGTGGCACTCCTTGATGTTTCACCAAATGAACTGAAAACGTATATGCACATAAAAACCTACTCACAAATGTTCAGCAGCTTTGTTCATAATCATCCACCACAAGTTGGAAGCAACCAAGATGCTCTTTAGGAGGTGAAGGGAAAAATAAACTGTGGTACCTGCAGACAATGAAATATTTTTCAGTACTGAAAAGAAATGAGCTCTCAAGCGATGAAAAGACATAGAGGAACCTTCAATGCATATCACTCAGTGAAAGAGGCCAATCTCAGATGGCTACAGACTGTATGATTCCAACTATATGACATTCTGGAAAAGGCAAAAATCATAGAGACGGTGAAAAGATCAGTGGTTGCCGGGGATTTGGGAGGAGGGATGAAGAGGTGGAGCACAGAAAATTGTTAGGACAGTGAAATGACTCTGTGTGATACCATAATGGTGGAGACATGTCATTGTACGTTTGTCCAAACCCATAGTGAACCCTCATGTAAACCATGAACTTTAGTTAATAACAGTGTATCAGTATTGGTTCATCAATCGTAACAGTGTATCCCCACCAGTGCCAGAGGTTAACAGCAGGGGAATCTGTGGGAAGCCAGGAGGGAACTCTGCACTTCCTGCTCAGCCCTTCTGTAAACCTAAAGCTGCTCTAAAAATAAGGTCTCGCATAGCACAGGGAGATCAGCTCTGTGCTTTGTGACCACCTAGAGGGGTGGGATAGGGAGGGTGGGAGGGAGATGCAAGAGGGAAGAGATATGGGAACATATGTATATGTATAACTGATTCACTTTGTTACAAGGCAGAAACTAACACACCATTGTAAAGCAATTATACTCCAATAAAGATGTTAAAAAAACAAAAAAAAGGTCTTAATTAATTAAAAAAAAAAATCCTCTGTTGGTTGCCCCAGAGCTGCTGCATGAGGAGGCTGGCCCGGGATGAAGCCCAGCTCACTGCTCAGGGCCAGCGTTGCTCGGGAGCCGACACTGTTCAGGGAGCCTGGAGGACTCCTGCCCTGCCAGGGGTGGGGGTGCGGAGCTGGGAAGGGAGGGGGACACGAGGCCTGGGGCCCCGAGGAAGAGGGGGAGGTCAGTGAAACAAGCCACTGGGCTCTCCCTGATGGGGACAGGGAAGATGAGATGATGAGGACCCAGAGACAAGCAGGGGCAGAGCTGGAAGGCTTCCTGGAGGAGGGGTGCTTTGGCTGAGCCTTGAGGGCCAGTGAGTAGGCTCCGCTCCCTCAGGCCAGTCCCACCCAAGTCTAGCACGCCTGTGCCTCCGCCCACCAGGCTTAGGACCCACCCTCCCATCCTGGCTTCTCCCAGCTCCCTCTCAAGCCCCTCCACACAGTCGCCCCCCAGGCTGTTGTACAGCACAAACCTTTCTGGCGCTTCCTGTTGCCCTCAGGAGAAAGCCCAGTGCCTGGCTTGCCTTCCAGCCCTAGAGACCAGCCCTGCTGCCACCACCCCCATCTTCCCCAGGAGGACCCAGCCAGGTGAGTGACAGCTGCATGAAGACTCAGGAACCACTCCAGGTGGGCTGGGCACTGCCATCAGAGCCCATTAACAACGGGGCTGAGCTGCCCCAGGCGGCAGGTGCTGCTCGAGTACCCTTCAGGACATGGATCCCTCTCATCCCTGGCAGAGATGCAAGGGGGGCAGTTGAGCTCCCCCCGCCCCCCGATCCTACGGAGGAGGGGACCAAGGTCTTTACCAAGGTCCTGCGTGACCTAGTGCCTCCTGGGGAGAGGGGCTTAAATCCCCAGAGCTCAGCCCACTTGTGAGAAGAGGGGTTTTGTCCCAGGTGAACAGACAAACTCCCAGGACCTAGGCCTCTGGTGACCACGACCTTTGCCTACCTGGGTTGTGGCCAGGTGGGCCCAGAGCCATCTTTTCTCCATCCTGGGAAGTGGGCGGGGGCAACAGAGAGGGGCTGTGCACAGCTGGGCAGGGCCGGGCTGCCCTGGGAGGGGAGGCATCTCTGGAGCACTTGGCCTTGACCCTGGGAGCTGAAGGCCACCTCTGCAGTGGCTGCAGCACTTTGCTAGTCCATTACTGAGCACCTCGGCTGGCCAGCAGGCAATTAGCACCGGGGCCTCCATCCTGACAGCTAATTGCACTAATTGATGGGGTTGGCGCAGTCCTCCCCAGCCCTCCCCCTCATGCAGGATGGCTTCAGGCCTGAGAGCCAGGCCTCCAACCTCCCTCTCTCAGGGTTCTCTGGAGCATTTCTTCCTGGGGGCCACAGTCTAGGGACCACTGGGCCAGCCCTCAGCTTTGGCCAGATTTGACTCCAGTTGCCCCTTTCCCCCTTCGACTCTGACACCTGTCCTCCATTCACATCTCTGTGAGACGGGTGGGGGGACTTGGCTAAAAGCAAAGGCAGAGGCCAGCAGGCCTGAGTCAAGGTTCCACGAGGCTCTGGGCAGGCCAAGAGACCGTGACTCTCCCAGCTTCAGTACATTTGCAGGGCAGTTGGGATGATTGAATAGGTGGCAGATGTGAAGCACAGAGCTCCAGGCATGGCCCCAAGTGAGGCGCTCGGCAGACTGTCCCAGAGACATGACAATGATGGTGATGGTGATGATGATGGTGATGATGGTGATGATGGTGGTGGTGATAATGATGGTGACGATGATGATGATGATAGTAATGCTAATGATGATGATGGTGGTGGTGGTGATGATGGTGATGGCGATGATGATGGTGATGATGGTGGTGATGATGATGGTGATGGTAATGCTAATGATGATGATGGTGATGATGGTGATGATGATGATGATGGTGATGGTGATGATGGTGATGATGATGGTGATGGTGATGGTGATGGTGATGATGGTTATGATGAGGGTGATGATGGTGATGATGATGATGATGATAGTAATGCTAATGATGATGATGGTGGTGGTGGTGATGATGGTGATGGCGATGATGATGGTGATGATGGTGGTGATGATGATGGTGATGGTAATGCTAATGATGATGATGGTGATGATGGTGATGATGATGATGATGGTGATGGTGATGGTGATGGTGATGATGGTGATGATGGTTATGATGAGGGTGATGATGGTGATGATGATGATGATGGTGGTGATGATGATGATGGTGATGGTGGTGATGGTGATGATGATGGTGATGGTGATGGTGATGGTGATGGTGATGATGGTGGTGATGATGGTGATGATGATGGTGATGATGGTGATGATGATGATGATGGTGATGATGGTGATGATGATGATGATGGTGATGGTGATGATGGTGATGATAATGGTGATGATGGTGATGGCGATGATGGTGATGATGGTGATGATGATGGTGATGATGATGGTGATGATGATGGTGATGATGGTGATGATGATGATGGCGATGATGATGGTGGTGATGATCATGGTGATGAGGATGAGTATGATGTCAGTGATGATGCTAGGGATGATGATGCTGGTGGCGAAGGTGATGATAGCGATGGTGATGATGATGATAGTAATGTTAATCATGATGGTGATGATGGTGATGGTGATGATGATGATAGTAATGTTAATCATGATGGTGATGATAGTGATGGTGATGATGATGATAGTAATGTTAATCATGATGGTGATGATGGTGATGGTGGTGATGGTGGTGATGATGAGGATGATGAGGATGAGTATGATGGCGGTGATGATGCTGGGGATGATGATGTTGGTGGTGATGGTGATGATCGTGATGATGATGCTGGCGTTATAATAACAGTGGTGGTGGTGATGAGAACGAGGAGGAGGAGGAGGATGGTGGTGGGGATAATGGTGGTAGTGATGGTGAGGATGAAGATGTTGATGGTGATGGTGATAATGATAGTAAGGGTGACGATGATGATGATCTCTCTCCCTCCATGGTGAAGGCTACAGTGCAGAGCCTCTACTAAGCAGTGATTAAAAGCCTGAGCTCAAATTCTGCCTCTGTCATGTAGTGGCCTCATGACTTTGAACCTCTTTCTTGATCTGTCTGTGCCTCTATTTCCCCAACCATAACCAGGGAACAATGGCAGTCCTAACCTCACTGGATGGTGTGAGGCTTGATTCAATAAATACACTACAGCGGCACATGGCAGTTGCCATTGTTTTCTATTATCTGAGATTTAAGATAATAAAATACTTAAATAACTCAATAACTGCATAAATAACTTAAATAACTCAATAGCTGCATCAGAGTTTAAAGCTTTTTGCTACAAAGGATTCCATCAAGGAAGTAAAAAGACAACACAAAGAATGGGAGAAAATATTTGCAATGCATATATATGCCAAGAGACATGTACCCAGAATATATAAAGAGCTCTTGCAATTCAAGATTAAAAAAACACAGGTAACCCAAATAAAAAATAGCCAAAGGATGCAAATAGACATTTCTCCAAAGAAGATATGCAAACTCAACAGATACATACAAAGATGTTCCATATCATTAGTCATCAGGGAAATGCAAATCAAAACCAAAATGAGATACCACTCCACACCCACTAGGACAACTAGAATCAAAAAGACAAATAATAATAAGTGTCAGTGAGGATGTAGAGAAATTGGAACCCTCATGCATTGCTGAAAGTAAAATGATGCAGCCATTCTGAAAAAGTCTAGCAGTTCCTCAAAAACATAAGAGCTGCCATATGACACAGCAATCCACCTCTTACGTATGTACCCAGGAGAACTGAAAACATACATCCACACAAACGTTTATATACAAGTGTTCATAGCAGCAATATTCATAATAGCCAAAAAGTGGAAAGTACCCAAATGTCCATATACTGATTGCTGGACACACAAAACTGTATATCCAGACAACAGAATATTATTTGGCCAGAAAAAAGAATGAAGTTCCGATTCTTGCTATAACATGAATGAATTTTGAAAACATTATGCTAAGTGACAGAAACCAGACACAAAAGGCTACATATTGTATGATTCCATGTATACAAAATGTCCAGAATAAGCAAATGTATAGAGGTAGAAATAGATTAGTGGCTTCAGGAGGCGGGGGGGGAAGGGAATGGAGTGCCAGTTTTCTTTTAGGGGTAATAAAAGTGTTCTGAAATTAGATAGTGTTGATGGTTACCTAATTCTAAATACACTAAAAGTCACTGAATTGTGTGCTTTAAAATGGGGGAATTTTATGATATGTGCATTATACCTAAATAAAGCTGTCATTTAAAAAGAATCCCCTAATAAATCTTGACAGATCGAGTGGTAAGAATTTTTCCCAAGTGGGAAATATGGGGTCAATGTGATTCTGTGCTGCTAAAGGGGCTCCTTAGCCTTGACCCCTAGGGCTGGTTGGCTCTGTAGTACTCTCTGCACTGCCTGATGGTCCTGGGCTGGACATCCACTGCAGCGTTTCCTTCCAGGGTTCTGATGCCAGGGACAGACGGGCACAGCAGGTGGGAGGGGATTGGAGAGGAATGTCCTTCTGTGGTGGAGACCCCAACCCCACAGACCCCAACCCCAATTCCCTCCTCTGGGAATCTTAAGGAACATCCCCTAGGCAACAGCAAGTCCTGCTTAGCAGGGAAAAAGCATTTGGGAAGTTCGATCTATCAGGTTTTTCTTCTCCCTAGCCTCCACCTCACCTCTTCCATCCACCTGCTGGAGGTGCTACAGGTCCCAAACTGAACAGTCTTCCTCTCCCCCTCCCCCCCCCTCGAACCCCTGCCTCTCCCTGTGTCCTCTGCTCCCCACAGATGAATGGTTGAGCCTCCCTGTACAGTTGTGCAGGTTGTGCACTGCTCAAAAGTTCCTGGCCGAGGGGGTGGGTCAAGGCTGAAATCGAGCTCGCTCTCTGCTCACCAACCTGAGCAGCCCAGAACCGCTTCTGCGCAGAGAGCAAGACTTTTCATAATTCTCACGAGAGAGAGCGCTGTACCCACTAGCTGCCGCCCTGGAGGGAGGGAGAGGGAAGGAGGGAGGGGGATGTGAACCTTTTTAATGGCTCAGAATCAGTGCTCACAAACATTGTGAGATGTGCCCACTGGAGCAATCGGACACGGATGCATTGTATTCATCATAACGTCATAACAGGCTGCTACACAGCAAGAACGAACAGAATCTCAAGTGGATTAGCACAACTAAGGTTTATTTCTTGCTCACGCTGCATATCCCATGTGGGGACGCCGCTCCCCATGGTTTCCCGGGGACCCAGGCTGGTGGAGGCTCCACCATATTGGAGCTGCACCGTCCGGCACCTGCAGCTTCCTCAGCCTCCGAAGCAAGGGAAGAGAGATCAGAGCATCGTCCGGTTTTCCACTGCTCCCTTCTGTTCGCTTCGTACTGGTCAGGAGCAGTCACCTGCTGCCCCACTGCTTGGCTGAGAGGTGCAATCTTCTATGTGCCTGTGGCAGAGAAAAACCAGACACGGGGGGCGGGGGGCACTTGTCCTGTCTACACAGGGTGTCAGCTGATCCTGGGTGCTCCGCTGACCTGCCACAGCGGCTCAAAACCGAACCCTGGCTCACAGAAGTGGTTCTCAAACAACAGGGCACCCAGGAGTCCCCTGGGAACTTATCAACATGCAGGTTCCCAGGCCGGGGAGTCCAGGTTTAACAACCTCCCGGGGATTCCAATGCAGGGCCCCCTGGGCAGCACTGACCTGCACAGGGTGAAGTGTGCCCTGCGACACCACGCATCCCAGGCAGGCCCCTCACGCTCCTCTGCCGACACCCCACACACCACACTGGGCATCAGGCCATGCACAGAGCTCCCTCTGGACCCCTGACATCCCCTTTCGTGTGTCGGAAATCCCTTTCCCACCCCTTACCCTGTTCTTTGTAGGTTTACCCCTCGGGCTCAGTTCAGACGTCACCTCCTAACGGCAGTCTTCCCTGAGCCCCTGACTGGGGGATCTGACCCTTCCTCTGAGCTTCAGTGTATCATTGTCCTAGCTCTTCTCTTTAGCCCATGTTTTAATAACTGGGCTCTGCCAGGTGCCTGCCGCGGGCAGGGCACAGCTAGGGGGCTACCATGTGCCAAAGGGACGTGGAGACACAGGGATAAATATAACTCCGTTCCTGCCTCAAAGTACCAGGCCCAGGGTTCTCAGTGTGCTGGCAAAATGGGAATCCCCTGCCTCACCCACTCACAATCCTCACGGCTACATCACAGGCTCTGAGAGGTCCTGCAATGAAAACAAAAGCCGTTGAGTTTCATTTGACCAGACGTCTCCATCTGACCACAGCATCCATGACTTGAGAACCGCCTGTTCACACCACGAAGAATAAGATGCCCCGGGCACGTGGTTTGGGAAACGCTGTCCCAGGTGAAGCCACAGGTAGCAGCTGCTTCTCTAAGAGAACGCCGCCAGCGGACCGGAAGCGCCAAGCCACACTCCCGGGAGGTGGTGTTCTGAGAGCCAAGGTGGGACTGCTGGCCAGCGACCAGGGCTCCTGGGTTACAGACATGGCAACTGAGGCTCCCAAGGCTCTGGCCGCACCTGGATTCGAACTGGGGACTGTGGGGCTCGCGCTGTCTCTACCCGCGCCTTACCACGTCCTGTACACAGTCGGTGCTCCGTAGATGTTTTCTGGATACAAGAATAAAGAAAACAGGATTCAGAAACAGGAGACAAGCGCATGGGGATGGGAAGGGCCTTCAGGGGAGGGTGGGACGGCTGTGGAGGGGACTTGAGCTGAGAGGGAGGGAGTCTGAGCTGGGAATGAGGGTCCCCGAAGCCACAAGGATCTATCGTGCAGCCCAGGGAAAGAGAGTCAGTACCTTGTAATAACTTTAAATGGGGTATAATCTATAAAAGTACAGAGTCACCTTGTTGTACACCTGAAACTAATATAATATTGTCATACTTCAACTAAAAGAAAGAAATAAAGGGTTCCTGCAACCCAGGATTTACGGTACCTGGAGCGGGCACACCTGCGTGGTCCAGCAGGGCAGCCAAGAACCACGAGTGACACAGCAGACGTGGCTAGTGCAAATGAGGAACTGAATTTTAAATCTAGAAACTGATACTTGACTCGGCTGTTAGACATTAGTGTGTTATTAGTGTGTTTGGAACAACTCAGGTGTGAGAATCTGCTTTTTCAGTTGTAAGTTTCATGACCTCTACATAGAGATCAACTATTTCCAATGAAAATTCAGCATTGGAATTGAGATGTACCACATTTACACATTGTATTTCAAAGATGGTACCAAAAATGTAAACCGTCTCCAATTTTGATGTTGATCATATGCTGAAATGATAATAATCTTGAACATACTGGATTAAATTATTATTTAATTATTTGCACCTGTTTCTTTTTACTTCCTTAATGTGGCTACTATTGAATAGAAAATTTAAATCACGTACTTGGCCTCATTATATTTTCTGTTGGACGGCGTTGCCTTAAAGCCTGTGATACTTCAATGAAATGGAAATAAAGAGTTTGTAGAAATCTTCTACGATTCTTTTTGGCATATTTGGAGAGAGTCCTTGGAATGCCCTAGTTCAGTGGCTTTGTTTTACAAATGAGGAAAGGCCCAGAGTGGGCAAGTCAGTTTCCTGGGGTCACACAGCATGTTGTGGATGGAGCCAGGCCCAGAACTCAGCACTTGCTCCAGACAGGCTTGGAGGACTCAACCCGCTCTGTGACAAACCTAGACTGGGCTCCCCACACACCCCACGGGGACTCAAGTCTGCAGGCCACAAGAGCCAAGCAAGACAAGGGTGACATCTGACCCCGGCAGCGAGGAGACATCATGAGGGCTTTTCCCAGCCGTGCAGACCAAGGCCTGCTGCCCGGAGACGGGTCCAGTCCTCACCACTCGGCCATCTGGCACGTGGCCCAGCCTTCCTGGTGAACAGCAGGAGACCGCTGACTACAAAGAGAAAAATGTTCCCCTCTGCAGAAAAGAGAGCTCTACCAAACCCAGGGTCTCCCGGAGCAGCTCACTTTACACCAGGATAGACATTCCTTTTCTCCGAAGAGAGCAGTCTGCTGCCGGGGGTAGGTGGGGCTGTGCCTGGAGGCAGGTGCCCTGACCTGGGTAGAGTCACCAGGGGCAGTTCCCCTCCTCCCTCTTCCCGCCGCCCAATCTGGGCACGTCAGAGCCTCGATTTTCCTGCATCTGAAATGGGGACAGCAGTTGCTGTGAGGAAGCCGCCTCACGAGACTGTGAAAAGCTGGCACGACGGCAGCTGTTGAGGGCTAGGTCGTGTCCCCCAGATCCATATGTTGGAGTCCTAACCCCCAGGACTTCAGAATGTGACCTGAAAAGGCCTTTCCAGAGGTGATCAGGTTAAAATGAGGTCATTAGGGTGGGCCCTGAACCAATAGGACGGTGTCCTGATAAGAAGGGGAAACCGGGGCACAGAGGGAGAATGATGTGAAGACACAGGGAGAAGACGGCCACGTGGCAGCAGCCGAGGAGCACCAAGGATGCGACAGACACCAGGAGCTCCGGGGGGGCAGGCAGCATTCTCTCCTGGAGCCTCGTAAGGGTGCAGGACCTGCCCAACACCTCGACTTCAGACTTCCGGCCCCAGAGCCGTGAGACAAGAAATGTGGGCTGTTACAGCAGCTGTGTCCCGTGGTCCACCCCGAGCCCCCAACTCAACCCTTACCAGACCCATGTCTGCCCCCCCACGTTTTTCTCCACCACCCCAGCCCCTCCCACCTCTTCTCTCCAAGCCCCACCCTGCTGGCTGTGGCAGGACGAATAGGGGACCTAGGAGGGGCTCTGAGGACGAGCGCCCCCTTTTCTAGAGGCCGTGTCGGGCGTGGATCCGGCTTAGTCACCCTGTGTGGTCTGCGGCTCGTCACTTGACCCCGCCGGCATCTCCACACATCAGACAAGGATCCTCGGCCCTTGCCTCCTGCCGTGTGGGTCCAGTGGGGGGACACACCGTGCGTGACACAGGGGGTGGCCCCGGGGTATGACCCCACTCCAGGTCTCCCTGGGCCTCCGCCCACGTCGCCATCACTCCAGTCTCCCGCACCCCACCCACGCTCCAGAGACGACACTGGGAAGGTCCCCCGGGGCCTGGCACCCAATGGGCGGGCAGCAAGAGTGTTGAATGCGTGAGTGAGTGAACTAGCGCAGGCGGCGCTGGCTGAGTGAGCGGCTTGAAGGGCGCGCACCTCGTTTGCAGAGGGCACGCGGCCCCTCAGAGCAAGTGCTACCCTGGGGGCGGCAGGCGGGGTTTCAGAGGGAGCCCCGAGCCCGGCTGACTCCGAGCACTGGGCCCCCGGACCTCACACTGAGCCCACACCCGCCCCCCATCTGCGGGGAGCCTCCGCGTGACCTGGGGGGTCCCGGACGCCTCCTGGGGTCTCAGCTCTGCCCTCCGACCACCCCCTTGTGCCACCTTGAGACGGAGCCTGGGTCTGAGGGCCTGCCAGCTCGTGGAAGTGTTTCACCTCCTGGGCCCCGGTTTTCTGCATCCAGCCGGCCCTGCTGACATCCATCACAGCCCTTCAAGGCCGGAGAGGTTCAAACCCCGCACGGGCCCCTCCCCGACCACGACCCTTGGAATGAAGCCCCGACTCCTAGCCAGGGGTCAAGGCCCCATTTTCCTCCAGGCCACTGCACCCGGTCACGCCTGCTGCACTCAAGCGCCACCCATGCCCCGCCCTCATTCACCTCCACCGCGCCCCAGCTAACCCCAACCTTCACTCAAACCATCACCTCCATCTGGAATATTCTCCCAGCTATTTGCCCCCCGCCTCCATTCTGGGTAATTCCCACTCACCCGCAGTGCTGGCGCCACGTCCTCAGAAGCTCCCCGCCCCTGCCCAGCGTCTACACCTGCGGCCACTCTTATGGGCACATGGCACTGTCTCTCCTGCTAGACTGAGGCTCCCTAGAGCCAGGTGCCGAGGTGCCTGCAGGGCCCCTGCACATGGCGGATGCCCAGGAAGGTGCATCACCCAGGGAGGGGGGGTGCAGCCTCTGGGCTCATCTGACCCCCAGCAGGACCGGGAGCCCTCAAATCCGCCGCTGGCGCCGGGTGCCCAGTGCAGGGCCCCACGGCGGGCACCCTGGACGTCTGGAAGTCTGCAGATGCAGAAACTGAGGGTAGGAGCAGCTCGGCCACCTGCCCACGGGACACCATTACTGCGCAGGGAGACAGGACCCGCAGGTGTCTGAGCCAAGCCTGTGCACCCCCATCACAGCGTGGGAAGGACAGGCAGGATCTGAACAGGGTTTGGGTCTTTATGGCAGAACGAAAGGGCTGTGAATGGCAGGGACCTCGTCCCCACCCCCAGGGTCCCTGCCCCAGGAAGCATGGCGCTCTAGCAGTGGGTGCACTCCATCCCGTCTGTGACTCACCTGCCAGCACACCTGTGTCTAGTTGGCCCCAATTCCTGGGAATGCACATGAAAGCTGCTAGCTCTCTAGCCAGTCTTCCGGAGGCAGCACCAGACCACCCACTGCCCACACAGCAGAGGCACGGGCCCTGGCCCTACCCTCACATCCCCCAGCCTCAGATTCAGGCTTGGGAGAGACCCCCCGAGTGCCAAGCCAGTGGGTTTGATCACAAGCTGGCAGGCCCTCAAACCCAGGCTCCATCTCAAGGTGGCACAAACAGGACGCTTGGTCTCTGAAGTCCTTGGGGACAGATGGGATCTTTAAACGGGGCTGGTCCCCAGGCACTGGGAGGGGGTGACTCACACCCCCTGTGGGAGCTCTCTCAGGCTGTGGGCAAGGAGTGTGGAAGGAGTTTTGACCCTGGGTTCACAGGCAACCGCTTGTGTTATTTTGGGTAACAGGCTTTGGGTTAAGCCAACTGAGTGGTGATTTGTAATAAAAATAACAGATGGGCTCACCCAGTGGGGCAGGCATCCAACCTACATGGTTCAGGGGAGGAGGGGAACTGGCCAGGATGCTGGAGAGCCAGGCCTGTGTCTGAACGTTTGCTCTCTTGTGCTTTGCCAAGGAGCAGCGGGGACAACGTTGCTACCGTTTGCTGTGCGCTTGCTACGCCCCAGGGGTGGGGAGGTGTTCGTACAGCCTTACCTCCTGTGATCCCCTCAGCCCCCAGTGGAGCAAGAGCTAAGGGAGAAAGTGGTAGCTCAGAGAGGTCAAGGGCTTTGGCCAAAGCCACACAGCAAGAGAGCAGGGGTGCCGGGATTCCTTCTGGTCTGTCTGACAATAGTCAGGCTCGCAGCCCTGTACCAGCCAGTCTCCAAGGAAGCTGTATTCCCCTTGGCACATAACTTTGCCTGGCCTGGGTGTAGGGGACAGGACATACCTCACCCCACTGGCTGAGTTCAGTGGAGCTGCTGGCAGGACAGTGGCCGGGGAAGAACTGGGGACATTGGTTCCAACTGAAGGTCTTTTAAAAGTCCTGGCCTTGTTGCTGATTTGTGGCCCTAGTTCACAACTTTCTCTGGGCAGGGCCTCCTAGTTGTCTCCCAATAGCCATTCCCCCTTTTGCTTTAGTAACAAAACTCTCTCTGGAAGATAGGGGTGGCCAAAGAGATGAAGGCAGAAGTCTGTGAAAGGGACCTCTGGGACATTCCTAAAGAGGGGAGAAGGCCCCTTTGCCTATTGTCTTTGCCCTTCTATTTGAACAGAACAAAGATGTGAGGGCCAGAGCTTCAGCAGCTGTCTTGTGACCTGGAGGATGGAACGCATGTATTAGGATGGCAGATAAGAAAGGCAGGAGTCCCTGTGTCCCTGGTGCCTTCGTGGAGCCCCACACAAGCCCTGGGCTGCCCACTTCCAGACTTGTTTTATGCCGCTGTGGCCAGTGCTCGGTCATCAGCAGCCAAAGGCAGATGCTGACCGGCCCAGTTTAGAAAGGCCTCCTGTATTAGTTAGGATATTGACTCAGTTTCCTAAGTAGATACTATGTCACAGTGGCCTACGTAAAACAGAAGGTTTTATCTCTCACATGAAAATGCAGGCGGTAAATGGTCCAGGGGGGTGGGCAGCTCTGCTTTGCTCTAAGTGGCATGTCCTCACCAGGCCTTTACCACCCCATCCCAGGCTGCCAGGAAGGGGAGAGAAGGGTACAGAGTTCTGCCCAACTCCCTGTTAAGAGAAAGGTCTGGAGTTGCAGGTAGCACTGGTCAGAATCTTGTCACGTGACTAAGCAAAGCGCAGCAAGGTGGCTGGGAAATGTAGTCTCTAGCTGAGTGACCAGCGAAACTTGGTGAAAGGCAAAGGGGAGAATAAATACACCTGCCCTCTCCTGGGATCAGGGGGAAACTTAAGAGCATGTTTAGTATTTTTATGCTTTTTTATTTTGCATTTGCATCTTGACTCGACCTGAGATAAACTCAGGTGTGTTCTGTGGCCTGTCTTGTGGCCCCTCCTTCCCTCCTGCCCTCTTCCACAGCCACCATCCAGATGATGGGGGAGAAACAGAGCCCCGCACCTATGCTGCCACCTCTCCCTGCACTGGCCCAGCCTTTGGTGGGTCCTGGGGACCCGGATGTGACGGACACACGTCCCTGCTGTCCAGGAGCTCACTGTCTGGTCGGATTGCTGCCAGACAGCCTGAGAAGTGCTATAGCCCAGCCCTGTGGTGTGAGGACTGTCCTACTCCCCACAGGGACGGGGCCCCACATGGGGCCTGCAGCTGGGGACCCCTGAGTAGATTGAAGAGCCTGGAGAGTCATAGAGGCTGCTCAAATCCATCCACACATTCTTATCATGCCAGTGAAAATACCAGCGCTGGGATGTCCTTTTGTTTCTTTAGGATGAGGGAAGATGTCAAAATTCAGACGGAGGCCTGAATGCTTGAGATGGTTAAGGTTACGCATCAGCTTGGCTAGGTGTTCCTTCACCCTGCAGCCTAGATGTCGCTGTGAAGGTCTTTTTTTAGATGAGATTCACACTTAAATCAGCAGATTTTGAGGGACGCAGATTCCCTTCCACAGTGTGGGTGGGCTGCATCCAATCAGTTGAAGGCCTTAAGAGCAAAGACTTAGGGTCCCCGAGGTAGAAGGAAGTCTCCTTGAGACTGCATCCTAGAAACCCTGCCTGAGGTTCCAGCCTGCTGTCCCGCAGGATTTGGGCTCACACTGCAATATCCACTCTTGTCCGGATTCCCAGCCTGCCACCTGCCCTACAGAGCCCAGAGTTGCCAACCCTCACATCACAGGAGCCAACTTCTTAAAATAAATCCTCTCTCTCTCTCTCCCGCTCTGTCTCTTATACATTTTTTTCTATGTATATGTCCTATATTTTTCTATATGTGCATTTTTTCTGTTGGTTTTGTTTCTCTGGAGAACCCTCACTAATACAATACCTAAGAACAATATAAAGAAAAATATGTATCACTACCAAGTTAAAAAACATAGAGTAAGCACAGGGAGATCAGCTCGGTGCTTTGTGACCACCTAGAGGGGTGGGATAGGGAGGGTGGGAGGGAGGGAGACGCAAGAGGGAAGAGATATGGGAACATATGTATATGTATAACTGATTCACTTTGTTATAAAGCAGAAACTAACACACCATTGTAAAGCAATTATACTCCAATAAAGATGTTAAAAAAAAAATGAAGGCAAAATAAAGATACTTTTCAGACCAAAAAAACAAAAACAAAAACAAAAACATAGAGTATAAGGAAACAAAAATAATTCCAACATGATCCAGTGAACTTCAAACTCTTTCTGTGATATAACCACAGGAAGAAATGCATTTTACATCCTGAAATAAATCTACAAATATAGAAGTAGGAAAAACAATTTCAAGCAACAGGGCTGATCCTAATAGGTGAGAAGCACTGGATTCCTTTTTCACCTAGCGTCTCTGTTACGCACAGAACACACGTGTGCAGGGCATTGGCATCCAGGTGACCACCCACTGTGAAGAGCTGGACGGGGGCCCATGCCCCACCCCCAGGCTCTCCCCGCTGCACCTGAGCACCTTCACTCTGCGATTCAATACAGATGTATTGGCCAGTCTCCCTTGGCTCATTGCAAACCTGAAGAACCAATATGATTAGATTTGCTTTACAGATTTGGATTCAGTCCCCAGCTAGCTGGCCACGCAGGCCTCGTCCACATCACGTGGTTGGTGTGAGGATTAAACCACAATCTCATTCACTATTTATCCAACAACTGTTGATTAAGCGCCCATCGGGGAGAGCCTCTGAGCTGTTTGCTCGGATGGCAGAGCCCCAGAGAGCTCACGGTCTCATAAAGGGGTCACATAAGAAACAGTAGTGACCGCAGAGACCGAGTGATGCTGCAGTGATGGGAGCGGTCACCGGGCCGAGTGGAGGGTGGGGATTTGGGGTGGGGGTGGGAGTAGAATGGGGTGGGGGGAGGGACCAGGATAGGCTCATTGCACAGTGAACCCCTGTTGAAGGAGTCCCAGTGGAGATAAGGAATGTTTGCCTTCCCTGGCACTGAGTGCCTGGCACCTTCATTAAACAAGGTTTCCCAGGGAAACCAGTAGAGAATTCACCTTCAGGGAACCAGCCCCAGCCAGGGGCCATATTTCCACAGGACCCTTCAAAATTCAGAGTCCGTGTTGGGCAAACCCATCTGCCCCTCGAAGGGTGTCAACCACAGTGGAACGCATCCCAGACGTCGCAGAGGCAGACTCAAAAGGCTTCGACACTACCAAATGTAAAATAGATAGCTAGTGGGACGCAACCGCATAGCACAGGGAGATCAGCTCTGTGCTTTGTGACCACCTAGAGGGGTGGGATAGGGAGGGTGGGAGGGAGGGAGATGCAAGAGGGAAGAGATATGGGAACATATGTATATGTATAACTGATTCACTTTGTTATAAAGCAGAAACTAACACACCATTGTAAAGCAATTATACTCCAATAAAGATGTTAAAAAAAAAAAAAAAAAAAGGCCTTCGGGAATGTGCCCCAGGGAAGGATGCATCCAGCCCCTCCCAAAACACTGCTATGGTGGAGGGGGGTCTGGAGAATGTGGGAGGCCAGGAGTGAGGCCTGAGCAGCTGATTGGCCTGCAGAGCTGCAGAAAGCCTTGGGGATTGATGGCCTCGGAAAGTGGGATCCAGGCAGAACTGGAAACGGGAGGGTCTTGTTTAGAAGCCCCAGCCTGCGTCCCACCTCCCCCAGCCTCCCCACCTGATGGGATGGGGTCTGTGGGTGTTTACGTCTTCCAGAGGGGACCCGCCCTCCGGAAGGGAGTTTGGAGACAGATGAATGGCAGGTATAGAGAAAGCCAAGGGGAAAAACTAGTATAAAAGAAAAAAATTGATCCCAGCTCACGTCCAGCTGTGAAGGGCATTTGTGGGGTGGCAGCACTGTGAACCCGGGGTCCCCATTTCATCACAGTCGGCCAGAGGACAGCGTTTTGAGGAGGGGGGGAGGAAAGGGCTGTGAGTACTTGATTGACTTGTGAGCATGACTTGCGAACAAGTAACTCTCCATCTTCCAGACGGGAGGCGAAGGCACTTGATAGATTTCTTTTTAAAAATGAAGTCAAGAAATAGGCTAAGGGAGCCTTTTAGAAATATGAGCAGGTAGGGGCAGGAAGAGCTGGCAGGGTTGACAGCTGTGTCTCCTGGCGGGGCTGGGGTGGGGCATCTCTTCTGGTTGATGCTTTTTATTCTCTTTGCGGAACTAGAGGACGTTTTAATTGTGTGCATGAATAACTTCGGCAAATTAAAAGAAGAAAAAGAGGAAGGGTACAGTGGTTCTCTCAATTTAAATCTTCTAAACATTTGCGTACATTTTTTCCTTTCTTCATAAAGAAAAGATTCGGAGGATGGTACACGAGTGTGTACATTGGTTCCCAACTCATCGAATTGTACTCTTAAGATCTGTACTTTTCTCCGTAGGTAAATTTATCTTTATTTTTTAAAAAGGATGGGGGGGGCGGGGAGTCCTCGCACAGTACACCTTGTTATACGTTCGAATTTTGTGCCATGCCAATGTATTGCCTAGTCGAAAAAATAAATAAACAATGAGGAAAAAACCCAAACTACTGAAAACTCCAACTATCTCCGGGTAGTTAGTTGCATTTGTGGTGCCTTATTATTTTTTTTTTCTTGCCTATATTTTCTGAATTTTCTACAAGAAACGAACAAGAAACGAAGAGCTTTTCCTCGTGCAATCAGACGTGGTCCAGCCGGGAGGCGTCGGGGCCGCTGGGCGCCCAGGGCGCAGGGCTTGGGCCGCGGGGCCTTGCGGGCTCTCGGCTTTGCCCCGGAAGGTCGGGTCGTCGGGCATCGGCCCCTCGCGCAGGCCGGGACCCTCCCCAGGAAGGAGGCCGAGGAGGGAGCGCAGGGCGGAGGCGGTCCCCTGGGCCTCCCCTTCACCTGGCCGAGCGCTTCCTCGGCTTTGCACTCAGGCCCAGCTCCGTTCCCAAGTGACGGCCGACCTGGAGCCAGTCCCTGGGCCTCGGCCTCCCCGCGGGTAGAATGGGCAGCCGAGGCGCCGGAGGTCCCTTCTGCGAGGGCGCGGGGCTTCCCAGTTTCTGGATCCTTCTAGTATCCTCGGTTCTGCCGAGGTCTGAGTCTGGAAGGTCGAGGATCTGACTTCATAGGTCTCCGGGTGCGCAAGGCCCCCGAGGGTCCCAAACTGCCGCAGCCCCGCCGCCCACCCAGCCCCCCCACCCTGTCCGCGGGGAGCGCGCTCCTCTAGTGGCGTCTAGGCGCGCAGGGTGGCGGACCCCGGTTGCCGGAGCCGCGTCTCTACCGGCCAAGAAAGCGCTGGGCGGGCGCGCCGCAGAGGGGCCGGCGGCCGGCAGAAGCGGACGCAGAGGAGGGGGTGAGGGCCGAGGGGCGGCTTTTAACGAAAAAGTTGAATCATCAGCGAAACCATTAGGACTAATGCGATGCACACAGGCTGCGGGGATCAATGCCGGGCCTCGGGGGTCGGGGCTGGGTGGTGGGGCGGGGACAGCCGGCCGGCCGCCCCTTGACCAAGCGAGGCTCAGCTCCCTCCCATGTGGGGAAATGGATTTTCGAGATTTAAGAAAACTCAAACCAAAGTGAGCTAGGCCCGGATGTGCTGACGCTGCGGTTCCGGGAGCAGGAGCCCCGAGAGCGGCTCCGGGAAGGGGGACGGCGAGAGGCCGAGGCTGGGATGCAGAGACAGGGGCGCGGGGCACCAGAGCGGCTTGCAGTGAACTCGGGCAGAACGAACCGGGCCGTGCGGCTGAGGTTGCGCTCCTGGGGCAGGGTCGGCGGGACCCGGGCAATCCCTGGGCCCAGGTCCCCGGTGCCCGCTCGAGCCCCTGTGCGCGCGGGAGGAGCCGAGGCCTGCGCAAGACGGAGAGGCCCGCACCCACCCTGGGCAGCCCCCTAGCGCGGCGGCTGCAGGACGCGGGAGGCTCGGCACCCGGGGTCAAGCCTCCCTCCCCAAGGCTGGGAGAGGTCTGCAGTGACACACACACACACACACACACACACACACACACACACACACACACACACACACACACACACACACACACACACACACACACACACACACACACACACACACGTCAGCCTCTGATGATTGGCTGGGGTCCTGGGGCCCAGTACCTCCCTCCTCCAGGCTCTTCGGAAGAATCAGACTTCCAGTGGAGAGACCCTTGGGAAGCCCCCGGGGAAACATGGGAGATCAGAGAGGACACCAGAGCAGGGTGGGCTTCTTCTAAGACCCATTTTCCACCGGGTCCTCCCAGTTCCCTCCTCTTCTCCACTCTGGGGTTGGGGGGTAGGGGCAATGGCCCCTCTGGTTCCTGAGGCACCTGGCTGGGGTGGGACCTCCCCCTGGCGCTGGAGGGAGGTGTGGCTTCGGGCTTCTGGGTAGCCTGTCTCTGCCTTTCTTGGGGCCACATTGGGTTTATCTGTGAAATGGGCACAGGAGGTGAGATTGAGGCTGGCAAGGGTCTCTTTCAAGAAGCTGGAGGCTTTCTGGGGAGGGGGCCCAGAGGCTGTCACCACCACCCACCCGCCCCCCACACACACACACACAGGGAAATGGAATATTTTTAAGGGCCCCCTGCCTACATAAACAATTTGAATCATCACGAATCGGTGTGTCGGCATCAGTCTGTCAACCTAATCTCTCCGATCCCGCAGCTGGCCAGGCTGCCCTTCAAAAATTCTCGCCCACACAGGTCTCTACTGGCTTGGGGCTTCCCTCTCAGACCCCACTAAGACCTGAAGGGTCCCAGCCATTCTAGGGGACTTAGAAAATTCCAAGGAAGGCGCTCCGCAGTGTGGGGCCTCCTGAGGGGCAGCCTAGGGTACAGAGGCGCTGCCCCTAAACACCCCCCATGTAGGGGGGACTCAGGTAGGGAAAGTCTATCTGGAAGAGGGAGAGGAGGCCTGAGGAATGGCGAGGGGAAGGAATGGAACGGGAGGCACGTCCCTTCTGAGCTTATGAACTGCCGGCACCCGCCCATCTTCCAGTAGCCCATCCAGGAGGACCACCGCGCGCAGGGCTGAGCGCCCCACACGCGCTGGCTTGTGTCATTTCCTCCCTGGAAAGAGAGCTGGACCCAGCTCTGCCTTCCCGCACACGTGGTCTGTGTGATCTGGGCTTGGGTGTGATCACACATGTGAGCCGGAATCCTCACTCCTAAACTGGGGACAGCACTCCGCCCACCAGGTTATTGTGGGGATGCAGTGAGACAATTCGGGTAAAGAGCTTGATCAGCTCCCAGCTCAAGGAAAGCCTCAATGTGATGAAGATGTGGATCACGGGCATCCACCATGAGCTCTTGAAAGAAACAGCAGAGCAAGGCTGGTTGGCCCAAGGCTCTGTCTGGGCCAGGGTCTGTGTGCACCTCTGGATGTCAAATTTCCGAGGCCAGTTGTGTGGTTAGAACGGAAGAGGCGCAGTTGCCCGTGGTGGGCGTGGGGGACACAGGCGTGTGGACACGCTGGGTCTCCGCTGGGGATGAGGCAAAGGTCAGGATTTATGGGTCTGGGAGTGTGGGCGCTTGGGCCCTGGAGGGGCAGACGGAGATGTCGCCGGTGCTGGCGGGGTTAGGGGTGCAGCTGTAGTCCTGGAGGGCTGTTGCGCATGCGTGCGCCGGCCTGCGGGGACAGGGTGCGCGGGCACCCTCAGGTGTCCTGGAGCCCCAGTGGGAGCCTGATTAGGCGCGCGAATGGGGGTGGGAGCGATTTGACTCTGCGCTCAGGACCAAGCCGTGGCAGGCGGCGGCCCCGGCACAGGCCGAAGGAAACGGACCTGTGGGCTGAGGGTCTCGGCGGTAGGTGCCCCCGGGTGTAGTCAGCACTGAGCAGGGGCCCAGAAGGCTGTGTACCCAGCAGCAAGCCTTGAGCCCGCGCTCTTGTCAATAGGCCGCGCGACCTTCACCACTACTACCTACCCACTCCACAGATGGAAAGGTGAGCTCAGAAAGGGGAAAGGACTTTCCCAGAGCCACGCAGACGGCCGGCGAAGGAAGCACACGGTCCGGCAGTCTTAACTCTGCGCCCCATCTTTCCGGGAGGGAAGAGTGGAACGGGGGGCCCGACCCGAGGGTCAGACGGCAGAGAGTGCGGTCCAGCTGCTCCCACCAAGGGCCGAGACACAAGGCGAACCGCCGGGTCTCCACCTGCGCGCACCCGGAGCTTCACTCCTCTCTAGCCTTCCGGTTTAATACCGCCTCCTCCCAGAAGCCTTCGGGGACCCGGGCGCGCTCAGGCACCTCCCTTCTCCCCGGCCCCAGCCCCGGCCCCTGGGCTAGAGCTCGGCGTCTTAGGTGGTGGCGCGGGGACCGCAAGGATGGCGCGGAGCCGGAGGGGGAAGGGACGGGCGGGGGAGAGGGGAGCGGGAAGGGGCGAGGTGAGAACCGAGGGGCGGGGCCCGAAGGCCGAGCCAGACTCCAAGACGCCAAGGAGACGCCAGGTGAGCCGGGCTGGGGGCGGGGAGGGGGCCTGGGCTCCGGCGGGAAGGGTGGGGGCGGGGCCGGAAGGACTGCGGGGAGGGGGCGGGGCACCCCGGAGGGCCGCGGGCCCGGAGGGTTTAGAGCGGCGCTGGCCTTGCTCTCCGACGCCCCACGGCCTGGGAGGAGAAGGGGGCCGCTCCGCGCAGGCCGGCCGCCGGGTCCCGGGAGCCGCGGAGCTGGCGCCACTGCCAGTTTCTCTCCTTCAAGCTCGGGCAGCCCGGGGGGACACTCAGGCCGGGAGAGGGGCCAGCCCGGCTCGAGGGCCCCAGAGGGGCAGGCGCGGGATCCGGACGCGAAGCGGCGACGCCGACTCCCCCCAGCCGGATCGAGGCGACGTAGGGCCTCAGCGGGTCGGGATCCGTGAGTCCCGGAGTGCGCTCTTCCGCAAAGAAATAAAACCTTTAAAGGGGGCCCGGCCTCCCCGACTCTTATCTGGGCCGGTTCGAAGTGGGGAGGAATCTCATCCCGGAGAGGGGGGGAATGGAGCCAAGGGGGGCACCGCGGCAGCGGGGATGGACGCACAGGCGGAATCCTGAGCTCTGATGGAAGGAAGAGAACAGAGAAGAATGGAGAGAAAGAGGCGGAGGGGCGGAGACCGACTAAAGCAGAGAATCTGAGCGAGAAAGGAAACGCGCAGCCGGGGCCCCGGAGGCACCGCCGAGGTCGTGCGCGCTAGCCTTCACCAGGTCCCCATCCAGGGGGTTGGCGAGACCCCAGGGAGTCCCGCAGTTCGGGGCTGGAGCGCCCGCATCCCAGAGGCGCCCAGCATGCACCTTGCCGGCTCTCGCGTCGGGCGGGGCCCTCACACCCCCAGGATCCGAGAGCTCACCCTCTCCCCAGGGGATAGGGAGCACGCTTCGGACTGGTCTGCCTCTCGGGATGGAGCTCCAAGCACGTGAGCCCCTCCCCATCTGCCCTCCAGGGACGTCCGGCCCAGCCTTAGCCACCCCACCCCACTTCAGTCCGAGTCTTGGCGCTGCGGAACCAGGGACGCCGAGAGCGTCAAGGAGGTGCCGAGAAACCGAAGACACGAACCCAGGACCAGAGGGGCGGCCTCCGGGCTCAGTCTCCCAAACCCGCAGCGGGGTCGGACCTGGGCTGCACAAGCAGCGGGAGATCGCGGTCCGCGTGGGTGACGCCGGCCGCGAGAGCCGGGAGGCGGCGCCAGCGTTCCTCCAGCCCGGATCCGTCCTCCGCGGCTCTCAGAGGCCTCCCGGGCGGAGGTGATCGCGGGCGCTGGCGCTCAGGTCGGGGACCCAGAGGAGCGCCCGGACCAGTGGGGAAGGGATGGAGGCAGGGACAGATACGTGGAGAAAGAGGGAAGTTTAAGCCTGAAACATGTCTGCAGAGACCGAATTGACGGGCTTTAATGCGCACTGCGAAGTAAGCAAGGGGGGGGGGTGGAAAAAAAGCAAGCAGGATGTAAACTGAACCGAGGTCAGACTGCGATCCGATGAAAATAAACCTGTAACGAAAACGGCCCCCGGCAGAGAACCAGCCGCTAGGGATACACACCCCTGACGTTTCTGGGCAGTCACTTTTTAAAGCATTTTTATTATGAAAGTTTTCAAATATAAAACAAAGTAGAGGAAGCCTTAAAATGAAGCCCCATGTACCCAGCCCCCACTCAACAATGATCAACTCCTGGCCAATCTAATTTCATCTGTGCTTCTCCCTTTCATTTTTACTATTTAATTAAATAGTTTGTTTATTTTTGTTGAGATACTTTCGAACAAACGCAGACATCACATCATTTCAGCGGTAAATACATAAGTGCATCTTTAACTTTTAAAAATTAAAAGATAAGAACTTTTAAAAATTAACAATACAGCTATAAGTCGCCTCACAATAAATCCACAGCTTCATATAATACTCAGAAGCAGTTGACTTTTTTTTTTTTTTTAGCAGTTGACTTTTGATGGTGGAAATGCAAAGTATTTCTGTTTTGACTTTACTGCAATTGCCAGATAATCAATAATAAGCATTCTTACTTTTATAATCAAACAAACAAACAAACAAAAACTGAAGCCAACAGCTGCAGGAGCTGGCAAGGGCCAGGCAGTCAGCTCTTGTTTGCTCTCCAAGTGGTGAAGCCGGAGACTGCCTCGTGGTTCTTGATCTTTGTCTTTGCACCTTTGTCCCAAGCGTCCATCCGAGTCCCAGATTCAGAGCTCGGTGCTATCAGAACAGGGTGGCCCCCTTTCCAGTCTACCCATGAGGGAGCGTCCCTCTCCCCAAGAGGGCAACAGGGTTTGTACGCAGTTGCGTGGTGAGCCGCCCTGGGGACCCACCTTGGATCACCGGGTTCAGGCTTTGCTCCTAGCTAACGGATGCAGGAGGCATGCGCACTGAGGGCGGCCAAAGGAAAAGATCCAGGTGATTCTGACGGGTGGGGAGGGAGGGCAAACACTGCCTGAGTGTGCAGGCTATCAGGGAGGGGGGACTCCAGGATGGGGCCCTGACCTCCCTAGCGCCAGGTGGAGGAAGGGGAGTCTGGGCCTCGGTGGCCCAGTGACTTCATGGAGTCCCTGCCCCAGAGTCTCTGCCCCTCGGCCCCCAGTTTACCTTTCTAGAATTGCCAGGTGAGGCCAGAAGGCTTTGAAGGATGCTTGGGAGACACCTACAGACAGGAGGAAGAGAGAGAAGCCGGCCCAGCCCCTCTGGCCTCCCTCTTGGTACCCACCTGACCAGCTCTCAGCCCAGGTGGGTCGCCTTCTGGGTAGGCTCAGAGCCAAGGCTCTGCGAAACCGTCACCCCACGAAGCCAGGCCAAGCTTGTGGGGAGGAGGTTGGGGGCCACTGACAGCCCTTGACCTGTATCTGATGAGGAGGGGTCAGCTGGAGGGGAGGCCCTGGCTGGGCAGGAGTACGAAGGCGGGGGCTTCCCAGGTGCAGGGTGCGGATGGGGAACTGCCAGCTAGGAGAAAGGCACTTACCAGGATGCCCGTCAGTCCCTCGCCAGGGCTTTGAATGAGGCGGGCAGAAGTGAGCTGGGGTGGGGCAGTGCCTGCTCTCTCAGCCAGGACCGGGAGTGCCCAGGTGGGGTGGGGCTGGCAGAGAACCACCCTGGGGGAAATGAGACAGGCCTGTCCCTTTTAGCAGGTCTGGTTCTGCATGAACTTGGCTGGGAATCCTGGCAGGTCAGCCAGGGTGTCCGAAGCCTTGTGGACCCAACTGCGCTCAGGGACTCTGCAGCCTGAAACCCTAGGCGGCCCAGGGTGGCTGGAATCGGATCTCATGTAAGAAGCTAGGGTTGGCGGGCTGGGGAGTGCGGCCACGGCACGTGCGGGAGAGACAGAGCAAAGCCATTCCTCTCCCGCCAGGAGCGGAGCCAACGTGCGCGAGGCGAGGTTGGCCCGCAGTGATGGCGCCGGAGCCAGGCTCATTCCCAGCCTGGTCCCGCGCGCCCTCTAGGGCTTCGTGTTCCCTACCGCGCTTCCCTCTGGTTTGTGCTGCCCCTGGTGCGACCCTCCGGACGCTGGGTAATCATGGGGTGAAGCCAGCTTCCCTGAGGCCCCCGGCCTAATCCAGGTTTGGATCCACTTTCTGTATTTCAGTGCCAGGCTTCCAGCTCGCGCCCCTTCCCGCGCAGGGCAACAGCCTCTCCCTCCTCCTCCTGGCGCCTTCCTTCCCACCCGGCGGATCTCGGAGGAGCCGGCGGCCAGGAAGCCGCTCTCCAGCCCATCTTTTCACTGCTTCATCCAAGGACGCAGCCCTTCTCCCCGAATCCGCCCCGCGTGTGCAGCCACGTAGACCCTTCCTCCCTCTGACTCCAGCGGCGGGCCGTCGGGTTCGCTGCTTCCCGGCGGGCGGGTCCGAGGGTACGGCGCCCACGGCTCCTCACCTTCGCGCGCCTGTGGCCCCGGCGCCAGGTGGCTCCCGGGCGGACGCGGAGCTCTGGTTGGTGCAGACCGACCCGCCGCTGTGGGCGAGCCGCCTGGGGACCGCGGCGCCACACAGCGCTTCGCTGCGCCCTGCGGTCTGGTCGCCACCACCTCGAGACCGCACCCGCACGGGCCACAAACAGTCGAATAAAACGGTTGCCTCGTGGTGATAACCCCGTTAACCTGGGTTGTAACGATCCCATTCGTGGTCCGAGAGCTCGGGACCACGGCCGTTGCCGAATCCCATCACCGCGGTGCAACGCCGCGCGGGTGCGGCGCGGAGCACAGAGCGCCGGCACCGCCTGACGGCCCGCCTGGTGCGTGGAGGGAAAGCGGCAGAGAGCAGGTGGCCGTGGCCGGCGGGGGGACCTGCGCTGGCCCGGAGGCCTCCGCGGTGCGGCCAGCTCTGCCCAGGCCTTCTGGATGCATCCTTTTGAGGACTGGCAGTGATTCGTCTGCTGACAGCATGAGGTCACCACACAAGCAACGGAGGGTCAGGGTCCCAGGGGAGACTGAGCCAAGGGTGCTGATGCCTAGAGAGGGCACAGTGGGGAAGAGAGTGGGAGGAGGGAGAGATGGTCTGTGCTGCCCCTTGAGTGGCCTTCTTGGCACTTCACTTCCCCCTGTGGCCGCTGGTCAGGAGCGAAGACCTTTGGAAATGGCTAGAGCAAGCTGGCTGTAGAGAAGCAGATCGTAAGTCCCTCCTGGCAAAGTCGAGTGAAACCTACAGGAAAAGCAGTAGCATGGGGCAGGTCCCCCCTCCCTCAGGGAGAGGAGAGCCAACCCTCAAAGGGAAGCAAATGCGGCAACAGGATGGGAGCTTAGTTGGAGGAGGTGCCCCATGAGTCTCTCAGGTTGCCCACCCCTGTTATGCCCTGGGCACTGGGAGCCTGAAGGTGGGGACCTTAGAGCCCAGAGGGGCAAGGACCACCTAGGCCACGGACTGCTCCCCGCTTCCCCAGGAGGGCTGCTGGAGCTTTCCAGGGCCTGGCCTCAGGGCACTGGGAACTGACTGGAGGGGCTGGGGCAGGGGATGATTCCGGGTCACGGAGCTGGATGGCAGGGGCAGACAGATGGACCTCCTGTCTGGGGGAGACCCCCGTGGCGCCTTCTCCTGGGCTGTCTGGCGCCACCGCTGAGAACTCCAAGGACACCGGAGGGTGGCCCAGTTGCTGGGCAGCTCAGCCCGGGAGCGTCTGTTCCACCCAAAGTCCCAAAGGCAGGGGGCAGAGACAGGTTTCCGAGGGGGCTCAATTTTGTTACAGAAGTGACCGTTTCAAGCACCGAATGACCTCTCTCTCTGGGCTCGAGAAGCACACCCAATAAAGTGTCCTTCCCCCATGCAGCAGGCCCCTGTCTTCACCCTGCAACAGGCCGGCTGTAGAGATCCAGCCATTGGAATAAGCTTTCAATAAGCTTTCCTTAAGAGCCCATAAACTTGGGCCCTGAGCTGGCACTTTGCCCACAGGTCCGAGTCCCCCAGCTCAAGAGAGACTGCAGATGGTCCAGGGGATGAGGCCCAGGCCAGAGAGCCCTGTTCCCCACCTGACCTTGCTGGGCTGTCTGGCGCCAGTGTTTTGTTTTGGACAAAAGAAAAAACCCCTATGTTAGAGATGGCTCTCAACTCCAGTGCGGGAAGGGGCAGTGGACGCAGGGGGCCACACAGCTGGCAGCCCCTTGTGCCAAGTGAGTGGCCAGTGGGCTCTGCCTTCCCGACTCCTGGCTTTCGGTTGTTGCGAAGGCCCCAGAACTGAGCGACAGAGGATGCAGAATCCCCTCTTCCACCTTAGGCCCCTCTCCTCCCTGACCTTGACTTCCCCTAAGGTCTTCCTGGGCCTCCCTGTCTGGAGAAAGTGGGGGCTTGAGAGTACAGCTCGCAGACCCCAGCTCCTGCCCACCTGCCCACTTGCCCCTGGCCAGCATTGGAAGGTGCTCCAGGAGGGGGGAGATGGTGCCCACCATAGCCCATTACCAGAGGACAGGCTCGGCCCCAGTGATCACAAAGCAGCAGCAACTGTCCAGAAAACGTCCCTTTTTATTCCATACGCAAATAAGTAGATTCATTAAAAAAAAAAATGTCTTCGCCAGGATAACCAGGGGCTGCAGCCCAGGAGAGAAGCCCCAGTCTGGCCCCGTCTCCAGAATGGACAATCTGAGAGCAGCGCCACCTGGAAGGATCTTCACGCCTTCCGCTCCACAGGGGCTCTCTTCCTGGGATTCTCTCTCTGCCGGCCCGAGGTTAAGGCCATCAGGCTGATCACCGTGCCCCGGAGGCCTGCTGTCCTGCCCATGCACAGTCCCAGGCAGGGTTGTCCGGGTTGGAGAGTGGTCACCTCCGTGAAGCACCTGGGACAGCCTGGATTTGCTGTGGACTGCGCCCCGCCACTGGCTCTGGCGGGGCGGGGGCTGGATTTGCTCCGAGGTTGAGGCCTGTCCCTGGGGGTGGGGGGCTGGGGAAGCCCTGGGCTGCATGGCCAACTGTCTCTGTGATGCTCTCTTCCCAGCGGGGATCCAGCCTTGCGACTGTTTGGGGAGCCACAGTCACCTGCGTCTCTGTTACATTCTGGACGATCTTCCGATCTTCGGACAGGGGTTTGGCTCGCCTGGGCGGCAGCCTGCGCTCCCCGAGGCGCAGGAGGGCCAGGGGAGCGTCCCTGCCCTCCCTGACGGACGGCCCCCTGGCGCCACCGCTGCCGCCTCGGCCCGTGTGCGCGTCCGCAGAAGTCCCCACTGGCCACGGGGAGTGGGCCCGGCCGGCCGGGGGCTCACACCAGGCCGGGCATCTGCGCCCGCAGGAAGGGCACGGAGGCGGCGGCTGGGAAGGCGGCCAGCGGGTAGGCGAGGGCCCCGGAGAAGCCGAGCAGCGGCGGGGGCGGTGCGGGCGCGGCGGGCGCCAGCGGGAAGGGCAGCGCGGCGGGAGCTCCGGCGGCGGCGGCGGCCGGGGGGCTTTCGTGGTAGAGCACCGGCACGCGGACCAGGCGCTGCGCGCCCGGCGGGGACAGGCTGGCCGCCTCCAGCTCGGCCGCCAGCTGCCGCTTCCACTTGTTGCGGCGGTTCTGGAACCAGATCTTCACCTGCGTCTCGGTGAGCTGCAGGGAGGCGGCCAGGCCGGCGCGCTCGGCGCTGCTCAGGTAGCGCTTCAGGTCGAAGGTCGACTCGAGCTGGAAGACCTGGCTGCGCGAGAAGACCGTGCGCGTCTTCTTCTTGCGGCCGCCGCCCCCGCCGCCGCCGCGCGCCTCCCCCACCGCCGCCGCCGCCCGGGCCTCGGCCAGCTCCGCCGCCTCCTCCGCGCCGGCTGCCGGGCCCCTCGCCGCCAGCTCCGCCGCCTCCCGCTGCACCGCTCCCGGCCCGGGGCCCCGCGGCCAGGCGCCCTCTGCACGGCCCATCTCCTCGCCCGTCTCCGGTGAGTCCCGGTCGCTGGCTGCAGGGGGGAGAGGAGGAACGTGGGTTGGTTCTGGAGGCTGATCCCCCGGCCCTGTCGCTGAGGCCAGCTGCTTCCCCCGTGAGGTCACCCACAGCCACAAGCAGGGAAGCTGTTCCCACGCAGCCCCACCTACGGCAGATCTCACCCTGGGACCGGAGAAAGGCAGAGCATCTGGAGGTGAACTTGAAGACCTGAGCAATGCTCCAAACCAACACGCTGGCCACACACTCACGCCCAGAACCGCGCGTCCACACGGAGGGCGACAGAGGGAAGACGGAAGAAAAGGAACACAAAAACACAAACAGAAGCACAGAAAGAAGACTGACTCCCTTAAACAGTGACTTCGAATCAACACACACAAAAGCCCCGGAGGTACACCTCGCGGAGAAAAGGATGGTCCTTCTGAGAAACGTACACACCAGAAACCAGCACAGAGCGGGCCTCATCCCTAGCACTCAGCCCTAGGCCAAGTCCCCCAGACACAGAAATAAAGACTTGCCATGACCTCTCCCCACTCGCGCTCAGGAGCAGATGCGGAATGCCCGCTTGCATAGAAATATTCCCACTGATGGAGAATAAGCAAATGCAAACAATTCCCCAAGCCAAACTCCAACCGGATGACACTGGAAACCTATTCTCCCCCATTTCCTGTGCCCCTAATTCAAATGTCCATGGAGACGTGCCCTCTCTACCCAAAATCACACTCAGAGGGAGCGCAGACAAGGGCAGCTCTGGCTCCGTAGAAACACGCGGCAGCCGCATCTCACCCCAGACACATTGGGCCCGTGGTTGAGCCTGTGGGTTTGGGGCTACAAAAGCCCACAGAGGGTCCCTGAGCTCGTGTTCCAAGTACCAAGCTCCACACAATCTCCCAGAGGAGACGCCTCCCCCTCCCCAGGGCTGGCAAGGGATGATGACTCCAGGTGAAAGGGTCTGCCCAGGACCCAGGTGCTGGTCCAGATTCCAGGCCCAGCTCGAAAAGGGCAGCCGCCTGACTTCCGGGCTCAGCAGGCCAACTCAGGCCAGTTTCCCTTGTGCCTCAGGCTGAGGCTCCTGGACACAGGCTGCAGGTCAGCATTGCGGCCGTCGAGTAGAGCTTGGCCCGGCCAGCCCTCACAAGGCAGCGGTGAGCCCGCAGTGTGAGCAGCCCGCAAGGTGTGCAAACACCGGCAGGCTTGTGTCTGTAGCTTGGTCCCTGCGCTCCGCCGCTCCCGCTCCCGTGGAGGTGTGCAGATTTGCGGATGTCCCTGCCCAACCCTGGTGGCATGAGCCCTCATGGTGTCCAAAGAGGGGTCAGGTTCCAGGCTGGCATGTGTGCGACCAGATATGGGGGGCCCCCAGACTCACAGAGGCCCACGTGCTGCCACACGAAGCCAAGCCAGGCCTGCCAGCTCTGGTACAAAACAGGGACCCCTAACCCGCATTATACGAAAGAAGGACCGGCTCTTTGGCGGCTGCCTGTGGGGCTGCAGCTGGAGAAGAACCCCAGGAACAAGAGGGGAACGCATTCCCCCCCCCGGGAGACCCTTTTCAGAAACACCCCCAGAAGGGCACTACGTTTGATCACTCAATTTCGGGGCAAACACTGAGGCCTGCTCGAGCTTCCCGGAAGGGAAGGGGGCAGGGGCCTGGGACCTTCTGGGTGTAGGCTCTGAGATGCGGGTCCCTTTGCGAGGGGCTCAATCCCACACCAGACAATGGGTTATCCAAGAGGTGAGAGGGGTCTGACCCACCTACTACCCCCCACCCGCCCCCCAGCACTCGTTAACTTTCGCTTGGAGCTGAAAGTATTTCAGAGCAAGAGCCTGGAAGAGTCTTCAGCTGGCCTCACAGTGTGCGCTTGGGGCGGGGGGAGCTGGCAAAGCCTGGGGGCTGAGGTTAGAATAGCTTCCTAGTCCTCTTGCCCGGGGGCTTCCTCCAAACGGCAGGTCCCCAAGGGAGGCAGTGACCCTGGGGAGGGGGAGCAGAACTCAGGGACTGGAATGCCCAGTCAAGAGGGGAGATCGATCGGGTTCCGGGGCTGAAAACCCCCCACCCCCAGACTCGGAGCCCTCAGCAGGGAACAAAGGCGGGGGAGGGGGAGGGGCAGAAAAGAGAGAGATAGGGGTGGGACTGGGGGCTTCTTGCCTTGCACAGCCACAGCCAAGGGGCTTGAGAGGCCCAAGAGGGAGACCCAGGCCCCTGCCCCAGGCCCTGGCTGCAGCTTGTAGGGGAGATGGGACTTTGGGGACATGGCTGCTGGGGAAGACCGCTGTCCCCCCATCCAGGCCTCCACAACAGCGGCTCCCTCTACTGAACGCCCCCTTCATTTTGCTGAGTCTGACTCTGTCTTCTGACCCTCTCTCTTTCCTTCCTTTATCTTTTCTCTGTTCTCTCCATCACTTATGGGTTTCTTTTTGCTTTTTGTTTGTTTTTCATCTTCTCTTCCCCCCTCTCTCCTTTCTCCGCCCCCAACATCTCTCTCTTTCTTCTCTGTCCTTTTCTCTTCTTTTCTGCCCCTCCCCCCGTGCCCCCTCCCATAGCCTGCCTTTCCCTGTTGTATTCCCCACCCCCCCTTCCTTTTCTCTTCTTAGCTGTCTGTTGTCCCCTGTCTCCAAGTTCCTCTCCAAGGGCTCTCCAGAGCCTGGTGACGGGTGAAGCCCAGAGCCTGCGAAACCTTCTCCCTGCATGCGGACCCTGTCCTGGAGAGTGGGCCTCCAAACCTGCTCAACCAGGGGCTCTGCTGGGGCCCGACACGACCCAGAGCCCCCTACAGACGAGGAGGATGGCCCAGAAAGGGCGCTAACGAACCCAAAGTCCCGAGCAAACGCTCGGGGAGGAAGCCCGGCCCGCCCCCCCGGCCCCCGCCTTCCCCGCGCCCTCACTCACTGTCAGGGCTGAGGCCGCCTCCGTAGCCTCCGTGCGACCGCGAGTACCAGCGCGTGGCGCCTCCGCAGCCCAGAGCGTAGGGCGGCCCGGGACCCGGGGGCGGCCGGGGACCGAGGCCCAGCGCGCCCGGCCCAAGCAGCGCCCGGGCCCGCGCGTCCCCGCTCGGCCCGGAGCCCGCGCGCAGCTGTCTCCGCCGCTGCAGCCGCCGCCGCCGCCGCGCCTGCTCCGCGTCCTCGTCCTCAGGGTCGTCGTCGTCCTCCTCCTCGTCCTCGCGGCCGCCGCCGCCCTGGGCCGCGCGCCCAGCGCCCTTGGCCTCGGCTGCCAGCAGGTTCTCTATGAGGAAGGAGGAGGCGCGGGCCGGCGTGGCGCGCCCGGGCTCCGTCAGCTCGTCCGGCATCGCGGCCGCCGGTCCGTCGGGCTCTGCCGGGCTCCTCGGGGTTCCGGGAGCCCGGGGTGCGGCCGGTCCCGGTCCCCGCTGGGGACGCTGGCGCGCGGCTCCCTGGCGCACGCGCGGGCCGGCCCTGGAGCCGCTGCCCGGAGCGCTGGCGTCGGGCCCCGCGAGGCAGGCAGCGGCCTCCGCGCCGGACTGGGCTGGGCCGGGAGCGGGTGCGCGCCGACAGCTGGCCGGGCAGCCGCCTCGCTCGCCTTTCACGTCGCCGCTCTGGTCGCCGCCCGGGCCGGCCCCGCTGGGGGCGGGGAGGGCAGGGGAGGGGCCAGCAGGGGCGGGGCGGCGCGGGCCGGGCGGGCAGCCAGCTCAGCCCGAGGATGCCGCGCCGGCCCCGAGTGCGGCCGCTGCTCGGAGACGCCGCCCGGATCCGGGCGCGCAGGCGGTCGCGCGTCCGAGGGCGGGCGGCCGGCGGCCCAGGCGGGGGGTCGCGGCCAGTCCGGCCCCGCGTGATTCATTCCCCCGGCCCGAGCTACCCGAGCCGGGGGTTGGAGAGGTGGGGCCTCGGCCGCGGGGCCGCCTATTGGCTGCGGGGCTCCGATGAGAAACGGACTGGCCAATCAGTGTCCGGCAAGGGCAGTAATTACCTCGCCGAGGGGAGAGTGTTGGACCGAGAGTAAGGAACTGCGTGTGTGCGCGCGCACGAGTGTGGTGTGTGTGCGTGTGTGCACGTGTGTGTGTGCTTGTATGTATTTGTGTGCGTGTGTATACCGTGGCAGGAAGACCCCGGGGCTTCCAAGAAACAGCAAGAGAATGGGTTAGTCGTTTTTTTAGACTCCGGGTGTCAAGGCTGCAAAATTGTGGCATATTTTTAATATTTACACTTAATGAAATATGCTTTTAATGCCAAATGTAGTGCGACAGAACTCTCTAGTTCTCAGATTCAGGCTCAAAATGTAAGAAAATGCTAGCCCCCTCCCCTATCTCCGGGGCCCTGCCGGCAGCACGCCCGATGTCACACCCGCTGAGCGAGAGCGGGTCGCCACCGCCCCGCTCCCTAGGAGGCCCGGGCCTTAGTGGCGGGCCGGGAGCCACTGCCCCGGCCGCGTAGGTCTTGGGGGCAGGTCCCGACTGTAAAGCGGTGGGGAGTCCCCTCCCACTTCTGCAGCAGGGAGTGCGGTGACCAAAGCGCATCCCGGCCCACGCCGTCGCCCTCGGAGCTGTGGCCACTCAAGAGTAACCTTCTGACCGGCTTCCTCTGGGAGCGGGTGACGGCCGAGTCACCGGACGGCAGCGCGGATGCGCGGGCGCAACAGGCTTCACCGGACGCGGGTTATCGCGGAGAGGTACATCCAGCCCCCCAGTGCCAGCCGAGGGCCGCGACCAACCGAGTGCCGCCCGCCGCCTCGCTTTAATTTTCAGAACAACCACGGTGGAGGGAGCATCAACCCCATCTTCCAGAGGGAAAAACAGAGCCGAGGAGAGACCATTCCAGAGGGTAAGTGGCTCTGGCAGGCCTGGAATTCCGACACTCCGGGCCTGGGGCCCTTCTGGCACCGACAGCCCCAGAGTCGGATGGGGATGGGAGCGAGAAGCAGCCGAGCAGCGGGGTGGGGCTGAGACCTAGGGGAGGGACCTTGCCGGCCTGTGGCGCGGAGACAAAACGGTGAGCGCTTCGGGTGCGTCTTCTGGCTGCACAGGGAGCCGGTCACCACCACGCCCCCGTTATCAGCTTACCACCCTGAGCTACCTACCCGCGGCTGCCGGGAGGGACCTCTGGTGCCCAGTGGCCTGGAGACCTTGGGTGGGAAGCGAGCTTTTCTGCAGACTCGAGGACAAGATGCTCGACCCATCTCCTCGCCCTCACATCCCGCCCCAGGAGGGACAAAGATGATCAACGACAGTGACTCACCGGGTGGTTTAACTCCAGCCTGGAGGCGGACAGAGATGGGGCTTTTCCCCACTGCATGGGTGAGGATGCTGAGCCAAAGTGCGTGAGACGGGGTCTCAGGGAAGAGCCGTGGTCTCCCAAGTACTGCTCCCTGGGGGTGCCCACAGTCAAAGAGACTCCAAGGCAGAGGTACCCCAGCCAGAGGAGGGCGGGTCAAGGGAAGAAATGACTGCCCCAGTCGGTCTGGGGGAGAAGCACCAGCCTCTAGCTAATCGCAGCATCTAATTCGAGGGTGCTTCTAAGAGATGGAGAAACTGAGACCGGAGAGGGACCCGGATGAAAAGACAAGTGGTGGAGAGGGTGCCTTCCGGATGACCACCTACTACGACATGCAGGTTACCCTGGGCCTGCCTGTGAGTGGCTCCTGAGCACGTTTCTGGAACCACAAGCCTGCTGTCACTCCCATGGTTTCTGAGCACTTTGAGTGGGGGCTTCCTCAGAGTCTGGGTTCTAATTCTTTCTACTCTGGGCTGTGTGGCCCTGGGCAGGGGGCCTCGCCTCTCTGAGCCTCAGTTTCCTCTCCTGTAAACCGCGGGTAGTAAGCACCCCTGCCTGTGCCAGGCTGTTGGGAGTGGAGGCCGGCTGGGCATCGGGCACTGCTGGAACGTCTCCCACTGCCTCTGGGGAGCATGTGAGGGATGGGAGGCGAGGGCATAGGCCGGACCGGGCCGAAGGAGAGTAGGCCTTCCTCCCAAGCACCGGTCTTTGGGGACTTGGAGGGCGTGTCTCCTCCCAGGGGCTCCAGGGCTGGGTCCTGGCACTGCTGTCCCCAGGAGGCTCCCGGCAACTGTGGCAGCAGAACTCGAGCGCGTGGCGCGGGGCCTCGGCGAGCAGACAGAGGGTTGCTGCGGGGAAGCAGGATCACTTAGGGGGGCGTGAAATAGCCGCCCTGGTGCTCGCCCAGGCGGCCACCTCTGTGCTCCGTGCATCCCGGAGCCGGATCGCCACCCTGCTTGGAGGTGACAGGAGGCCGAGTTCTCAGCGGGGATTGTCGGCAGAGGCTTGTCACGTTCAGACCCGGAAACAACTCCAGGATAGTATCTGGCAGTCAGGATGCTCTCTGGAGACTGCCTGTGAAGCCCCACGGCCCTGAGAGGGCTTCTGGTGCTCCCAGGGCCAGAGCCCAAGTTTCCTGTCACCTTCGGGCAGAAGGACACCCCAGGCAGAAAAGTGGAGCCATGAAGTCAGCAGGTTGTCACCTCTGTGTCTGTCTCTGAGGCACCCCACACCCCCCAAGCCACAGCCGCCCCTCCTCACTGCCCGTCCACTCTCGTCTGTCCTTATGTTTCGTCCACCGCCACCCCTCCCCTCTGCGGCGGGGCCACCAGAGAATCCCCAGCGAACGGGCTCTTCACAACTGCACGGTGAGAACCTTGTTACCTCCTAGCTCCGTGCTGGTGTCCAAAGATGCCCCATGAGCCAGGGGGAGCGGTTAGTGGGAATACTCCCAGGAGCGTAGATCAGAAGTCAGCAAACTGCAGCAGCCACTGCCTGTTGTGTTTTGTTTTAATAAACTTTTTTCTCTGGGAATAATTTTAGAGAATTCCCGCTTTAAAATTTAAATTTGATCTTCCCTTCATCCTTCATCCCAATTCCATTTGTCCTTACCTCGCCCCCATGCCACCCCACGTACCTGCTCTTGCGTATGAATTTACAGAAGCGGTATTGCATCATACACCTCTTCCATCTCGCATTTTTTTCACCTTAATGTAGGAATTTGATACTGATAAATGAAGCAATGATTTTCTAACCACCGTGCACTAACCCAACAGTCACAGATGCCTTTGTCCCAGTTACTATGGTCGAATCGCACGTTTCCCTCAAACTCAGGGTGTAAAATAACCATTTCTCAGTATGCTCATGGGGTGTATGGATTCGGGTGGCTTTTCTCCTCTGCACGGTGTCTGGCCCTCCGCTGGGCGGTGGGGCAGGACTTACCTGAAGGCGCTTTGGCTCCTATATCTGGGGGCTGATGGTGATGTCAGCAGAGGGACCCCTGCCTGGGGCTTCTCTGTGTGACCTGGGCTTTCTCACAACATGGGTTCCCCAGTACGAGTGGGTGTGTGTGGGGGGGTGTCGGAGGGGGGCGTGGAACGTCGCCTGGGATTTCCGAACC